>NC_140591.1:876398137-877108971 GCF_964204655.1 Triturus cristatus | reverse complement strand
CAGGGGGACCCTCAGCCTCGGGGGCTTTGATAATATATTTGTGGGGGGCACATGGCCCCCCCGCAGCCCCGGGGACTGCCACCCCCGGGGCTTACATTGATTATTTGAGGGGGGCACACTGCCCGCCCACAGTCGCGGGGGCCCGCCACCCCAGGCTTCTTTTTTACCTGTGTGGGGTGGCTCAAGCCCCCCCACACGCCCTGGGAACCGCAACCTACCCGGGCCAATAAAATGCTAATTTGGGCCCCAGGGACCACCATCTCCCCGGGGCTGTGCATGTGCCCCCCCCTCCTCCAACTAACTATAAGTTTTCCTAAAACCTATGGTTTTTTCAGTGAATTTCTAAGGTTTGTTTAAATGCTAATTTCTAACTATAACGTGCCTGAAACCTATGGTTTTTTCAGTGAATTTCAAAGGTTTTTTTAAATGCAAATTTCTGACTATAATGTACCTGAAACCTATGTTTTTTTCAGTGAAAATAAATATATATATATAAATACACATCTATATATTTATATCCTCAACATGCCTGATTACTCAATTCAAACAAGCTCTAGCACGCTCAGGTTTTCACTTTGCAACGGTTTATTGTGGCTCACAAAAGGTTACGCGTTTCGACCAGGTTAAATGCCTAGCTTATATATATATATATATGCGAGTTATAGTTAGCTGAACTAACTCTAACGGGGGAATTTCTCTGGCTTTGTACGAGTGAAATGTCCAACTAACTATAAGTTTCCCTAAAACCTATGGTTTTTTCAGTGAATATATATGTGTGTATATATATGCATATTTTTGGTTTTGATGCACTTCCCAAGGTATAGAGGCACTTTTCTGCCCTACAAGCAATGTCCCTTTCAATTTATGGCCTATGGTCCCCATGACATACTTCACATATTACTATATACCATTGTTGTGCAAAAACACTACACTTTCTATATCACCATCTTTACACTTTTTCCAACTAACAAATTACATATTTTTAATGTATATTGTGTCTTTGGGCGAACACTATGTTTTGCATACTACCAATTCATACAGTTCTCATTGTAGCCCGTTTTGGACTACAATTCCCAAGAGCTCCACACAGTTGCGACTTCTTTACGCGTCACCTGGTGCCTATCTGCTCCACAAATGAGGGGGCCACATCCACCGCCAGCACCCTCGAACCTGGCGGTGGACGGATGATTTGAGAGAGGTCTCCGCTACAGTAAGCGCTGTACTCCATATGCTCGCGGCGCTCTGCTAGTTTTTGCTCCGTAGTTGTTTTGACTTTCTACTTCTGACGCGCAGTTTACTTTACTTCTACTTTTCAACTTTTCTCCACACTTCCTGAGCTCCACGTCATTGGACATTCAATTAACCTTGCAGCACATTACATCGGAGATACATTAAATCTACCAAGTAGTATATACACAGTTCATTGGTGTTTGTATTTTTAAAGGAACGCTAATACCAACAGTCACTGTGCTCCCTGAAATGCTGCTAACCCTGAAATCTTTGGCATATGATCTTGTTCGAGGCCGCGCTCATATTTTATCAACTCCTTCGCTGCTGCTTTCTTTGCCAATAGCTTTCTTCTGACGATTTTACCATTTATTCTTGTGCCCATATGTGTACACCAGCCCACTTCTCGTGAGGGAGGTGCTCTTTGGCTGCCCAGGTTGTCTAGCCTTCTTTGCTCCCACCCATCAATCAGTAGTACGTTTTAGAAACTGTTGTGCTGCAAAACCTTTGGAAGCAATCTTGAAGTTTTGCTTCTTATGCATATACAGCATTTCTTGTAGACCATAGCATCATTGACAGTACCTCGAGTTAATCAAGAGAAGCAGGCTATTTATCTTCAGTGGTCCTGCAGACTGTGCTATGTAATACCTGTTTCATGCTGTTTGCACACGTGCTCACACGCCGCAATTTCAGCCACCCTTCCTGCTCATGGCTGTGCTTTTTTCACCTCCATCACACTGGGGCCGGAATCTTATCCCCAGAGCATACATCTCCTCTTATTCCTTTTGTGTTCTTATTCTTTTTTCGCACCTTGGGCACTCAAATGAGATGTCCACTTCTATTATTTGCCAATTCTTTTCTCAACAGCATTAATTGAGTGTTTCAATACCTAAGAGCCTTACCTTCTACTCTCTCCTGTATACTCACCATAGGTCAGAGCACAGCCTGGATCCCCATGCCACACCCGACAATTGCGAGTAAGCCTGTCGGATCATGTATGAATGCCATTTTCGACTGATTGTGCGCTGTGTACACATTGTATCTTGGTGTTCAATATTCATCTTATATTGGGTGAATTCTGTATGAACACAAAGTTTGTTCAATTTTGCACACACTACTGTGGTGTTCCATATTCACCATTAACTTGGGTAGCTGGTGGCACAATGTGACAGGTGCCACAGATTTTTTTTAACTATAAGCTAGTTGTCTTTGTATTCTCCAACAGGTTGTTTGACAGTGGATCCACTTTGAATCTTACATTGGACCACTGATTGTTTCTGTATTTTCCTTGTTTTCACTTGTTGAGCAGAAACGATTTTCACTGGTTCTGACGAATGGCAATACTTCTGAAGGTTTATATGGCAGAAACATGTTGACCTACTTTAGTGACACACCGAAGCAGGGTTAATTAACCACTGCAGGGTCCCTTCTTTTAACCCAGAACCAGGCATGTATGAATAAAGTTGCACGCTTGTCCTGGAGTCAGTTTTAATCACTATATCACTCTTTGCACGCTATGCATACCTCACCACCCTTTAGTTCATTACAGGGTTTCTACCAACTCTTTTAAAACATCTGAAGAGTTCCTCCTTCTCAGTGAAGGAGATGTAGCCTGCACCGTGATCAGCTGTCAGGGTGCAAGGAGAATCCCAATAATAAAGCATGCCACCTCTGGTGGGTCGGGAATTAGTCCTTAAACAGAAATGTCTTTGTTCAGCTAGGTTGTTCTTTCTTTACCTATTTAAGACCCACATGTGTTTTGTGTGTTAATTGATTTCTATGCCCTTTAACTGATTAATTGAGACTCCTGCTGCAGTTTTGCATTTTTATTCCTTTTGTATTGTAGTTTAATATTTTATTAAACCTTCATGGTTTTCTAAGTAATTGATCTTGAACTCACTTATTGAGTGAGTCTTTATTTTTCACTGTATTTTAAAATGCTGTTTTGAATTTTGTCTTTAGGGACACTTTGCTTCATCAAGCAATCAAATAGGGTTTGTAAAGCGTGGCTACTTCACCATAAGGGTCTCAAGGCGCTGTGGGAGGGGGGGGGCACAGCGGATCAGACTCACTGCTGAGTTCGTCCAAAAAGTCAGGTCTTGAGGTCCTTCCTGAATTGCGTTAGCGAGGGTGATTTCCTGAGGTGGATGGGCAGGGTGTGCCATGTCTAGGAGGCGAGGTAGGAGAAGGACATTCCTCCGCTTCTGGTCTTACGTATGTGTGGGACGGTAACCAGGGGAAGCTGAGCGGAGGTGTTTGTTGGGTACGTGAAATGGGAGGCATTGATTCAGGTATGCAGGTCCGGCGTTGTGAAGGGCCTTGCATGCGTGGGTGAGGAGTTCAAAGCGTATTCTTCTGTCGACTGGGAGCCAGTGGAGGTCGCAGAGGTGTTGAGTGATGTGGTTGTGACGGGGGATGTTGAGGATTAGTCTTGCTGCGGTGTTGTCGACATAATGGATTCTTCAGAGGAGTTTCTGGGGGACGCTGGCGTAGAGTGCATTGATGTAGTCGAGTCTGCTGTTGATGAGGGCATGGGTGACTGTCTTCCTGGATTAGGTGGGGATCCATCTGAAGATCTTTCAGAGTGTGTTGAAGCAGGCCAAGGAGACAATGTTTATCTGGCGGTCCATTGTGAGCGAGGAGTCCAGTACGATGCCGAGGTTTTGTGCTTGGTTCGTGAGGGTAGGGATACTTCCTAGAGCAGAGGGCCACCATGAGTCGTTCAAAGTGGAGGGGGAGGCTCCCAGGATGAGGACTTCTGTCTTGTCCTTGTTGAGGTGCAGGCAGCTATCCTTCATCCAGGCGGCGACGACTTTCATTCTTTTGTGGAAGATATTCCTGGCGACAGTGGGTTCTTTGGCAAGGGAGGGGATAAGCTGGGTGTCATTGGCGTAGGAGACGATGTTGAGCCCTTGGTTCCTGACTATGGCTGTGATGGGGGGCCATGTAGAAGTTGAAGAGGGTGGAGCTGAGGGAGGAACCCTGAGGTACTCCCCAGCAGATCTCTGTTGGTTTCAAGAGGTATGGTGGGAGTCTAACCTGTTGTATTCTGCTGGTGTGGAAGGAGTGGATCCAGTTGAGGGCCTTGTCTCGAATACCATCGTCGTGGAGTCTTGTGGCTATGGTGCGGTGGGAGATGGTGTTGAAGGCTGCTGAGAGGTCCAGTAGGACAAGGGCTGCGGTTTCGCCCTGGTCGAGGAGGGAGCAGATGTCATTGATGGTGGTGAGGAGGGCAGCCCCTGTGCTATGATTGCTTCATCTAATCTTGATGACAACACAGTCCTCGACCCTGCTCTGGGTGCTGTGAGTGTTATGAATATCATGCAGATTATCTAAGCGATAGCATGCCCACAAGAGAGGCAGAGAGTACAAATATGTCATACTTAGATAACCTGGACATGGAAAGAAGGTGAATTAGGTACAGCAACAGTTAAGAACAATTTAACACAAATTATTTTAGACACTTCAGCAAGGTGAGCAGAAGGCACAGCAGCACGCGTACATGGAGACAGACCTGCCACCACAGAATGAGAGTAGAGAAATAATAAGAAATTGGTTTCTGTTTATCACTAAGATCTTTTACCAACACTCTGAGAACAAAGCCCTCCCTCTCATAGGAAAATAATGTGAAAGGCTAGATGTATTTATCAGGGGCAGTAGGCAATGCATTTGTCAAATGCACTGGGCTTGTTTTGCATCCGTGGAACAGGGCAATAGTTCTGGGGTATCATAATGCTTTTATAACATAATGCCCACTGTCTGCAGTAACCAGCTAGCCTAAAAAGAGTGTGTACCTGAGAGAAGATCAAAGTTCGGGTAGCTTATAAACATGTGATCAGCAGACAGAAATCTTTCTCTGGATGAGATGTTGTGACCTAAATATCAAACACAGGACAAACACAATTGCAGTTTCTCTGTAGAGGCATTATGGCCACGTTTAGCTAATTCTCTATGCAAATATATGGAATCACATTTGATTTGGTCCATGGAATCAGAGACAACCACATCATCAACATTCTGAACCAGGGCAGAACCACCAGGGAACATCCATTGTGTCTAAATATCTCTTAGTGATTGTGAAAATATGGAAGGTGACTGTCTACCTTTGAGGAAGTTGAATCCATGTTGTTTAGGAGCTGAAAAAAGAAACAGATTTTTGGGGTTATCTAGAAAAAGAAGGAAACACATCGTGGATTGACAGCAGTAAGCCATATGATAGTGGGTGGAATACGTGCAGAATGGTAGCCAGATTTGACCCCCACTCTTCGTCCTGGTTTTCGAACTGCTGGCGGTGCAGCTGTGGGCTATAAGCAGTAGTTGGGACATCCCTCTGAGCGACCAAAAGCACGTCATCTCCTTTTACGCAGATGATATGATTCCGGGATATCTGCTGGTGGGACCTGACTGAGTTCTCCTCCTTCCTCTCTACCCTCAGTAAGATATAGGACCTCCAAATTAACAATGCCAAATCCCTCATTTTACCCATGCCAGAACACCTTCCTTCCCAACCGGTTCAAATTGGCGTCAGATACCTTACTTGGGCCCCACGAACCTTTAACTACATGGGGATTCAGATATATCATATGGCAACGGATCTCCTGGATGGGAAATTTTGGTAGGGCGATGGGGTCTTTGCGCTCCCAGGTCTCCTTTTGGAAAACCCTTCTCCTCTCCGTGGCGGGCCAGGTGACCCTCTCCAAAATGGTGATGCTTCCCTGCCTGCTATATTATTATGCCAACTTGCTAGTGCTGGTTCCGGGACCCACTCTCAGACGCTTAGACTCTATGCTTACAGACTTGATAAGGAGCACCGGGCAGAGGAGAGTGGCATTGCGCACATTACAGCTGCCCCCCTCCAGAGGAAGCATGGGAGCGCCGAACTTCACATACTATTATCTGGCCACACAACTACAATGGGTGACCCGCTGGCTAGCGTGATGTCGTACAGATGAAATGGTAGTCCCGTGGGCCAGGGTCCTATCCTATTGCCCCCACTGCTCCTTCCAGATTGCCGGACGAGGGATCCATATCTACTCCTCTGCATGGGCTGCAAGTGTTTGCGGAGGGGGTATATGATTTTACACCCCATTCATCCCACTCCGAGGGTATGCCTTGGGAGGCGGCATGACTCGAATAGCTCAAGATACTTGAATACCCCAGCAAGATCCCCCAAAACCCCCATTTCAAGTACATACAATATTGCCTCTTGCATGGGCGTTTCCTGACCCCTGGAGGCTTCACCGCATGTATCCTGAAGTCACAGATAAATTCCCCAGATGTAAGACAGACTCAGCGGACATGGTTCACATGTTCTAGATCTGTGGGTCTCTGCGCTCCTTTTAGGATGCTGTCATATCTGACATATCGTGATCTATGGTCAGGAAACGTCTGGAGACCGCCCAGCACTTTTTACTGGGCCTGTATCCTATTCCAGTATAGGCAAAGTTACAACACGCTTCACAGACCATTACAATAGTCTATTTTAGACAGAATGATGGCAGTGACTAAAGAATTCTGTAGGGTAGCTGCGATGAACAGAAGGATTTTTTTGACCAGCCGGAGTGCATAAAAAGCTGATGCCACAACAGAGTTTGGCTGATCAGGGTAGGATAGCTTGTCGGTAATGATGACACCAAGATATTTGACTTTCCTCACAGGGATCAGTGCAGAGCCCAGCCCGGAGGCCCACCAGCCGGGGAACCAGAAGGAAGCCAAAGCGCCAAAAGTCAGAACCTCGGTCTTGCTTGAGTTTAACTTCAAGCAGTTGGAGGACATCCAGGAACTGACATGCAGTCCTGAAAATTGGATGCCGTCCCGAGTCATTGGAATTAAAGCGACCGCAATTTGTGTGCCGTCTGCGTAAGACCTCAATAACAACACCAACGGCATTGGGATGATGTAAATGTTAAACAATGTGGGGCTAAGCGAGGATCCCCGAGGGACCCCGCACGGTGTGGAATAGGAGGTGAAATCCCCTAAATGAACAGATTATTCATGATCACTGAGAAAAGAATGTAGAAGCATCCAAACAGGGTGTTGTATGCCCAACCTGCTCAGTTGATGCATCCGCAGCCCATGGTCCACCATGTCGAAGGATGCAGACAAATCAAGTAGGATGAGGGCAGCTCAACAGCCCTGATCTAATGAAGAACACATTTTTTTCTGTAGCTTTAATAAGCGCAATTTCAGTGCTGTGATCTCCTCGAAAACCAAATTAAGTGTCATCGAGCAGGTTATTAACCTGCACATTCTGCATGAGTTGTTTATGGAGGCGTTTCGCAATCAACTTGGCTGGCAGAAAAAACAAGAGATTGGTCGATAATTATTAGGATTGGCATGGTCCAAGGAAGGCTTCTTAATGAGGGAAGTGACAGAAGCTTTTTTCCACACCAATGGAACAGAACAGCACATAAGATGAGAAATGTGAGCTAAAGTGGGTGCAATGGTCTCACCAACTAAGAAGAGAACCCTGGGTGGGTAGGGATTGGTGGGGAAACCTGACTTAGAGGAATTGATCGGAATAATGGTTTCCTCAGAGGCGGGTGGGGTGAAAAAAATCCAAGAAGCATGATAGTAGAACAGGAGGACTAGAGTCAGACTGCCCGTTGGAGATGGGTGACTTGGTAGAGAAATTGTCGAATATGTCTTCGGCTTTATGGTGAAATGTGTCTACCACTAGATTACAGACAGGTAGACTGAAGTTGTTAGAGGACGAGACTGGAGAATAGCAAGCTTTTTGACTGTGGAAAAAAGTTCCTTAGATGTGTTAGCTGCGGCATTCGATTTTGCTAGTGAAATAAGCGACTTTGTAATCCGCTATGCATTTTTTGCAAGCGGTACGATCGGCTTCCGAGTTGCCAGACCGCCATAAGTGTTCATGTCTCCGGCAGCATTGCTACTAAGCTCTAAGCTCAGTGGAGAACCATGGAGCAAAGGGCTTCAATCTGCGAGATCTGATTTGTTTCAGAGGAACTAAAGAATGAGCTGCTAAGTCCAGCCAGGCCGTATATTGTTTGACTGCAGATTCAGGGTCTGCCGGAAGATCAGGAGCGGAATTGATGAGAATCTGCAAGATTTTGTCAGGCTGCAAAGTATGCCAGGTTGAAATTGACGCCCAGGAAGTAGTTGCGGTTGGGTTGAGGGAACTATAGCTATCGAGAACCTCAAACAAGATACCCTTGTATTCAGACCAAGGTAATGAAAGAATACTTAGCATTGTTATGGCAGGATTATTAGAGAAAATCCCTTCAAGAGTTCAACGGTGTTGGTGAGTACAGCAGGAATAGGCCTAACACAGTCATAGTGTGGAACAACCCAGAAGTATCACTATCCGTAGCTACCTCAAGATGAAAATTGAAGTCTCCAAGGAAAGCAAAGTCGCTGGAAAGAATGTTTGCTTCAAGTAAACTGCTGATACCCTGAGCAAATATCGACTGTGGCCAGGAGGTCGGTATAGTAATAAGCCTTTAAAGGCCTGATGTGTAGAAAGTTCAGCACAAAACAACTTGACCTCACATAACGAGGAGGAGATAGGTGAGGTACTGATTTTCAGATTTGATTTATAATAATTGCTAGTCCACCTCCCCTTTGTCCTATGTGGTCCTGTCTGTGACAGTTTAGTAAGGAGGCAGAGCTGTAAAGAAATCAGGACAGGAGGAACTGTTGGCCAAGTTTCTGTAATAAATACGAGCAAAGGATTATAGGCGTCTAAGAGAAGGTTGAACTGGACACTGTGTTTGATGATAGAACGGACATTTACTAATAGACAGAGAAGTGTATTGCGATGGTTAACAGAAGAAGTAACAGGATGCGGCAAGTGGCTGGGTGAACCAGAATGCGCTGGACACTGGCCCGAAGCTAATGATACGACCTGTGATGCACTGGTACAGAAAAATAGTAGCCCATCGATGGGACACAGCCCAAGATCAAGTTAACAACTTGATCTTACGGCTTACCTGTTGGCCTGACGGAGAGCAGTGTATCCCTTGCGTACTTGGTTTTAGGGTGGCTATCTAAGGTGAAACTGGCATGGTGTCTGGCTGCAGTCCGGGCGCAGACTAAGATTTAAAGTGAGTGGGCAAAATCAAATGGAACCAGGGTCCAGCAGCCCCTGAAATTGGTTACACGCTCCTCTGCAACCGATTCCTACTGGTAAATCAAGGTGTTAGGGGGCAGTGTTCTCCAAAGGTGTAGGAGTTCCCCCTTCTGGGCATCCTCCATCAGAGTGCAATGCCATTTACATCTAAATGGAACATGGCCACCTAACTGCCAACATCAGAAGCAAGTACTCCGCTGACTGTTCTTGGCAATAGGCCACATCTTCGAGCCAGTGGTCAATGAGGGGCGCAGCAGCCTGACCGAACTGCATTGCTACACAATGCTTTGCTAATAGCATCATCAAAGCTGTTAATTTCCACATTCTTGGATGTTTTTATCGTAAACCAAAAGGGCCACTATAGGTGTTCAGAGTATCATGGTGTCTGTTATATTGTCTGTTTTAGTAAACATGCAGTCCCAAAATTGGGCTATTTGCGGACCCTGTCAGGCTAAATGCAGGAAGTCAGCCAGTGGCGGCTGGCATGGTTCGTGGGGGCCAGGGGGGGTGTGAATACACTTACCTCTTCGTGTTTGAAATGCTTTATTGAATACTTAATTAATACAGAAAGATAGCAGCAAGTACAGATAATAAAATCAAAATACGAAATTAAAACAAAGGTGAGGCTAACATCATGTATAGAGAAGCAAAAGCAGTTTATAAAGTTTTACAAATGAGAGGGGAGGGAGAGAGAGAGAGGGGATAAATAAAGGGAAGAAAGGGGATATTAACTTTACTATATATATATATATATGAATAAAAATAAGGCATACTAGCAAGCAAATGCAAGAGAATCAAAACATCTTATTAGCATCAGAGTAGATATAATGTAAGAAGCATAAAAAGAGAGAGGAAAGGAGGACAGAGCAAATATCATTCAAGGAGGTTTAAAATTTTCGGAGGTGGTATGAGAATTTTTCTTCAGGGCCATGCGATCAAGGTATATGGTAAGGGGTAACCAGAAGAGATCTCTGTTAAGGGTGGGAGTGCAGGAAGAGGCAAATGAAACATCAAGTCTATGAAAATGGCAGAGGGAATTCCACCAACAATGTATAGAGAGATTAGTGAGGGTTTTCCAATTGAAAGATATATGTTGGAATTCAAGAGAAAGCATGAGATCAAATAAACCATGTATACACACTTGAGAGGGAGGGACAAGGAGCATAGAAGAAGAGAGAGGGGTAGGTCCTGTACCGATGCTCCTAGAGTAAGTACACGTACAAATGAGGTAACAGTTCCTAAGGAAAACAGTGCCGCTATAGTCTACTGTGAGGCGAGAGATGGACAGAGCAAAGAGTGGGCTGAAAATTAGGTTCGAGGATGAAGGTGTAGTGCAGACCAGATACTCCTGGGTGGTACTAGAAGTGCCCTCACACACCCTTGCGGGTGCAAAGCATCATCATCGGGCGGTGCTCCTCGTGGGGGTGGCGCTGCAGTCCCTCACGGGCCCTTCAGGAGGGCTCTTTGTCGGAGATCTTTTGGTGGAGTCGCCGTAGTTGTGCATGCGGGTGTGTGGGGTAGGGGAAAAAGTGTAGTGGTGAGGCTAAAAAGACCGTCTGGTACCCCAACAATTTATTAGTGGGTCCGTAGGGTCTGGTAAAAGCTAACGGGGGATAGTGTATAAATGACACTCTGAGTAGGGGAAGGCTAGATGTAAACAAGTCCCACTGCTCTCGACCCGTATGTGTGAGGGTTAAAGTGAGAGAGAGGGTGTAAAAGGGGTGGTCAACATGTTTCGCGCTGCCCGCGGTCCCTTGTGGATCCTTAGCGCTTCGTCAGGCCCTTGGTGGAAAAGTAAAACATAGAAACAGGGGATTCAGGACAAAAAGGAGAATAACCTATAATCCCAACATAGCATAAAGGAACACGTGTTATTCGTGTCCAAGGCGTCGAACCTACAGGGAGAGGGAGAGAACAGAGAAGTTAAAAAACATGAGAAGCTCATCTCGGACTGGGACTAAGTTACTGTGCACCAGTGTAGAGAGCGTGCCAGATGGAATCATGCTGGGGTAAGTGGTTGTAACAGGTGTCAAAGAGGGGACAGGGTAAGTGTACAACCAAGCCCTTATGTGGGCCAGAACAAGTTACAAGCAAGCTCAATTCGCAGTATAGGGGTGACGAATATCCATCCTGGTGAGACATGCGGCACGATAATTGATCACGGGTGCGTGGCCACAAGATGCTGGATGTACCGTGAAAGTATTGAAAGCCGTAGTGCCAGGCAATACCAGTGAAATCGATGGTATACGTGAGCTGCCCGGTCGGGTAAACAGGTAGCGAAGGAGTGGTCTAAGAACGTTGCTAACCGTAAATCTATCAGTGCCCGCAACTGGTGTGAGCTACATAAATGAAAGGGTGGATACTATAAACATGGTGGGTGACTGGATAAGATACGTAAGGAAACACATGCCAGGAGTGCTAATTCTCGATTTCCTACCCGCAAAAGTCAGGGTCCAGGCTGTACCGGGTGTGGTAGGTCTGGGGCGGGGGCTACAGCTAAGAACAAACCAAGTTGTAGGGAAAGAAAGGCTACGTAAACAAAAGGGAGTCAGGTAAACAGGAAGACTAACAAAACAGAATAGCCGGTAAATTAACGGTATATGAGAGGGAAAAGGGGCTCGTGATCACCGCTGAAGGCAGTACCGAATATACGTATAAAGTACTTACATCTGCCCCGGTATTTCCAATCTATCAGTGCCCGCAACTGGTGTGAGCTACATAAATGAAAGGGTGGATACTATAAACATGGTGGGTGACTGGATAAGATACGTAAGGAAACACATGCCAGGAGTGCTAATTCTCGATTTCTTACCCGCAAAAGTCAGGGTCCAGGCTGTACCGGGTGTGGACCGTCTGGGGCGGGGGCTACAGCTAAGAACAAACCAAGTTGTAGGGAAAGAAAGGCTACGTAAACAAAAGGGAGCCAGGTAAACAGGAAGACTAACAAAACAGAATAGCCGGTAAACTAACGGTATATGAGAGGGAAAAGGGGCTCGTGATCACCAAGCAAGTTCTATTTTAGTCTTTGTGCGATCTGGATTGGGAGAAAGGAAAAATGTATAAATAAGAGAAGCCTTAGGAAAAGTAGAAAGAATTTTAAGGAGGGGAGATTGAGAAATAGGAGAAGTTGAAGAAGGGAGAGAGTAGTAAACATCGAGAATAATTGCCATAAGAATGGTGAATTTGTGGGAAAAGGAGTGGGGACAGCAAAATAAGAGTTGAAATTGAGGAAATGAGCAGGGTGAGAGACCATCAAAAAGCTGATTGATCCATATGAGACCTTTCAATCTCCAAGAGTTCCAACAAATGGGTCTGTTGTTTAGGAGAATAAGCGAATTGTACCAAATGGGAGTTTCTAAAAAGGATTCGCGGGTAATAGGGTTAGAGTGGAGCAAAGGTTTCAAGAGAGAAGAGGTGTGTCTAAATAAGGGAGGGGAAGTATAAGAATTCTTGGCGGAGAAACGTATAACTTCATTAAAGGAAAAGGGTAACAACAGTGTTTGTTCTATAGAGAACCAAAGGGGTGTAAAAGGAGAGGATTCTGAAGAAAGCCATCTAGAAGCCTGACGTAGCGAGAAAGATTTGTGATATAGACGAAAGTCTGTGAAATTGACTCCACCATTCGATTTTGGCTGGCGAAGAGAGGTTAAAGCAATTCTAGATTTTTTATTTCTCCAAAGAAATCTGGAAAGACAGGAGTCTAGACGTTTAAAATGAATATTGGGGATATGGACAGGAAGCATGGAAAAGGTATAAATTAGAACGGGAGCTATCATCATCTTAATAGAGTCCAGCCGTCCCCACCAGGAAAGAAAGAGAGGATTCCAAGAGGAAAGTGACTTGTCAATACGGGAAAGAACAGCAGATATATTTAGCTGAATGGAAGAGGCAATGGAGTTAGAGAACCATATGCCCAGATATTTAATTTTCGAACCATTCCAGGCAAACCCGGTGGAGGAAAAGAGATGAGGGAGGCAGAATTTTGTAAGAGGGAGAATCGCAGTCTTATCGGAATTAATTTTATACCCAGAAACGTGTGAGAAAGAATCAAATTCAAGTAATAAGGCAGGAATAGATGTTTCTGGAGCAGAAATAAATAAAAGAATATCATCTGCATACGCAGAAAGTTTCAACTGACTATCCCCATAAGGAAAACCAGAGATGGAAACATTGTTACGAATAGCGGTAAAGAAGGGTTCAAGAGCTAAAACAAAGAGAAGTGGGGATAGAGGACATCCTTGACGAACACCACGCTGAAGAGAAAAATAAGAAGAAACATGACCGTTAACTAGGACCGAAGCTTTAGGAGAAGAATATAGCAGGGAAATGAGAGATATGAATTTGGGGCCAAAGCCATGCCAACGTAATGAAGCAAACAGAAAAGACCAATCCACTCTGTCGAATGCCTTCTCCGCATCAACAGAGATAGCAGCTAGAGGAATGGAAAGGGATGAGGCTTTATTTAAAACATTGAGGTAAAGACAAGAGTTATCAGAAGTGAGTCTACCTTTAACAAAACCACATTGCTCCTTACCAATAAGATGGGGCATAAGAGGATCTAGGCGTAGAGCAAGTAATTTAGCGAATAATTTATAATCCACATTGACTAAAGATATCGGTCTATAATTTTTACAAAATTGGGGATCAGGGCCTTCCTTGGGAATGAGAAATATGGTAGCTTCTTGGAAAGTCCCAGCTGTCTTACCGGATAGGTAGAATGATTGAAAGAGGACTAAGAGTCTAGGAAATAAGAGATCAGAAAAGTGCATATAAAATTCAACAGAAAAACCATCGGGCCCAGGTGATTTCCCTTTAGTGAGAGTGTTCAAGGTTTTAGAAAGTTCAGCAAGAGAAAGGCCATGTTCAAGATCAAGAAAATTAAGATGAGAGATAGAGGGGATAGGAAGTTTCTCAAAGTATGATTGAATAAGAGAAGGGGTGGGTGGAGATTCTGGAGTATAGAGAGACTGATAAAAAAGTTTAAATTGATCAAGAATATCTTGATCTTTGTGTGAAAGAGAATTATCGGAAGAGTAGATAGTATCTATAAAAATACGCTCTTTACGCGACTTCTAATAATTAGCCAAGAGCTTGCCTGACTTATTACGACCACCATAATAACGAGCACTACTACGAAGGAGTATTGAAGAAGCATTATCAGTAGTGGATTTATTAAATTCAAGTTTACCTCGTATGAGATCAGGTGAGATGGAGTTAGTGGAAGAGGTGTAAAATTCATGTTCTAGAGATTTTATATGAGTTAATAAGGTTTTCCGTTTGTGAAGAAAGTGTTGAAAAAAGTATATGTAGAACGAGAAAAAATTGATAGGGACAGGAGAAAAGAAAAAAGTATAACTAATAGGTAAAAGGGGAAAAGAAGGAAACGAGGACAGGAAAAAGGAAGACAAATTACAAGAAGAGACAGTACATATCCAAAAAGGATGACTGAGGACAACATACCTGAGGGGGAGACGAAAAAGGAGGACAATGGGAAAATGGCGACACTCAACAGGATGAGCCTCCCATGATTGGGAGTCCGAACCGAACCAGGACTTGAGAACGTAGGAGAAGAGCCAGACGAGTTGAGGAAAAGTAAACCAATCTATATGAAAGAATAAAGGAAATGATTGACCAAGGGACACTATGAATAGAAGAGAGAAGAAACAAACAACTACCATACAACAGGAGAGAGAACAACTTATAAGATTAGTAATAGCCAAAGTGCAAACATGAAAAAGAGGAAAACTATACTAAAACAATTATGTAGAACATCAAAAATCCAATACTGCGATGTAACAAAGAACAAGAAGTGCGAACATAGGGACACAAAACCTGTAAGGAAAAAAGAAATTTAAATGATCAGCCATTAGAAGAAGAGGAGGTCTCCATGCCATTGGAAGTCTGAATATGAATAAAGTTTTTAAGTTCCGCAGGGTTTTGAAAAGTCCATGTTTGATTTTGATAAGTAACTTTGAAGAGGCATGGATGGAATAAACCATATCTAGCACCAAGAGAGCGCAAGGGAGAACGAAGGTTGAAGAATTCTTTTCTTCTGGCCGCAGTAGCATTGGAGACGTCTTGTGAAAGATACACCCTCTGACCCATCCATAAAATTTGACGTTTAGATCTGGCTGCAGAGAGGATTGAGAGAAGATCTGTAAACTTCAGGAAAAGAATAATGACTCCCCGTGGTTTAGTGGTAGTAGTTGTGCGAGGACCAAGTCTGTGAGCTCTCTGGATGCTTAGAGAAGTGGTAGATGGCATGTCTAAGAGTTTCGGAAGAAAGGAGGTGAAAAATGAGACAGGGTCATCTCCCTCCAGGGATTCTGGCAAACCATAAATACGCAAGTTATTTCTCCTATTCCTATTTTCTAAATCCTCAGCGTGTTGTTGAAGGGCGAGAACCGATTTCTCCAAGGAAGAAATTCGTTGTGAGTTAGCTGGAATCTCTGAGACTTGTTGTTCCACAGACGACACTCTGTTTTCTATTGCAGACCATTTCTCCTCAAGAACTTGCATCTTGTTGTTGGTTTCCTCTAAAAACGGCCGCAAAGCGCGTATCTCATCCAGAAGAAGTTCCATAGAAATGGGAGATGGAGTTTTATCAGGAGAGGGAGGATCCTGCTTCAGGCGCTTAGAAGGTGCAGCAGGTGAAGAGGATTTGCCTCCGGAGGGCTGCGCTGAAGAGGAACGATTAGAAGAAACTCCAGCCATGTGGCCTGCGTTAGTAAGAGAGTCCGATGCTGAGAAGGATGAAGATGTTGCCAAAGGAACACGCTTGGAAGGAATAAAAACAAACTTTGGACTACGCAGCTTTCCCATAAATATGCAACTCTCTGGGCGTCTCAGTTGATGGTGTAAAGCTTGGACACAATTTATGTAGTCAAGGGAACATACTATTCACTGTTAGAATCTCCTATATAGCGAACAGGGCAGTTGAAGTAAATGTCCCATAAATATACAACCCTCTGAGCATCAAATGCACAGTGTCTCAGTTAATGGTGTAAGGCATGGACACAGATTGTGTAGTCAAGGGAATACGCTATTCAGAGATAGTCTCCTATGTAGCGAAGAGGGCAGTTGAGATAAATGTCCCAAAAGCAGTATTCATGTATCCCTCAGCAGTAGACAAAATCTAGAAGCACCAAAGGAGTAAAGGCAGCAAACTTATCCATGTGGAGTTGTACAGCAAGTGGCAAGCTGAGCGATGAAACAAGCAGCGTGGGACCAAAAGAGTAGGAATTATCCACTTTGGCAGCAGTATTCAAATAGACATTGAGGAGAGGGACATGGAAGTGTTGTAGAAAGCATCCCATAAAAATGATCTCCACAAAAACGGCAGTTCCGAGTATAAGGCGCGCATGTTCAAAATGGCGGGCGCTCTCAGGGAACAAATGCGGCGAAGTAAACCAAATGAAGTGCGACGCGCTAAATTGCAAAAATAGGCTCACCGGATGCACGAGGCATTCCGGAACAGAATGCGGGCTGTTAACAGGCTGAGGCTGAAGAGAAACCGCATCGGCACTTTCTGAGAAGGTCCCTGTGCGACGGAGCGGAATCCCTAGGCGGCCATCTTGCGCGGCGCCTTAGCCACGCCCCCACACTTACCTCTTAACCGAGCCTCTCCTCCCTTGTTGCTTTGCGGCTCTTCCCGACGAGTTAGGCCAGAACCGAAGCAGGAAGCAAACAGACTCCCCTAAGCCAATCATAACGCTGCTATCAGCAGCGTCGTGATTGGTCTGAGCACCGTGGTTCAGCGCTCAGACAGAGACTGGGAGCCTGTGCATGTTCTCCACCCAGGCTGTGCAATACAGCCTGGTGGAGAACATGCTAAGTGCACATGGCTGTTTGGCCAGCTCTAGATAGCCTGCCAAACCGCCATGTGCACCTAAAGAGTGCCCACCACACCTACTCCTGCTCTGTGAGCAGAGCAGGCCAGCTCCGCCCGCCCCACAAAAAAACTGCCTCAGCAGAAGAAAAATAATATGATAATAACATTGTGTTATCATTTTATTTTTCCTTATTTACATTGTTGAAAAGCAGCGGAGAGGAGCCACCACTGAAGTTAGCACCCTCAGTCATGCATCGCACACTTCGGGTAACTCTGGCTTAGCCCATTTTCTACAGTTGATGGGTGGTCTGGTACAGACAGTGTAAGAACTTAACCTGGTTGAGGAAAAGCCTATAATTTGGGGGGAGAGTAGCACTGTGGGCTTTTCAGTAAGTCCCCTGACTGTCTGAGAAGTCAACTCTCAGGGCGCGCTGCCAGTCTGAGTGTGCTTTAGGTTTAACAACTGGTGCCCCAGTCTCCATAGTTGAGTAGAGTCTGGTGATCAATCTTTTTGTAGAGGGTATTGTCGGGATGGAGTTCAGTGCGTGTAGTCTAGCTGGCACCCAAGGAAAAGTAGGGTGTGCTTGCCTGCGCACACTGCGGAGCTGATAGTAAAGAAAGGCATCAAGGGGCGTCAGCGAGTTGCTGTCTGCAGGTCCCTCAGTTCAAGAAATTGTTCCTGTGCAGAAAGGACTCCCAGTACCTTCAGCTGAACATGGTTCAGCTGTTGGCATGACTATTCCTTCAGTCAGGGCTGTCTTAACAGCATTATAGGCCCCTGGGCAAAGCAGGCCACTATGCCCTGCCTACGCAACCACTCACAGGAATAAAGACGTAAATTATCGATAAAATAAACGTATATTTATTGGTGCCTCCCAAAAAATCAGTGTTTTAGCATAAAAAAGCATGCTCTACAGCAAAGATTCATCAATCCAAACATTTGGATAATATAACTTTAGCCTTGAACTTGAAAAACAAACATTTCAACATAAAAAAGGGTACTTAGTTGGTAAATCATATTGATGGAGATGACACAGGCGCACTGTATGGAATTACTATGAATTAATTATTATTGATCAAGTGTTCAACACAAACATTTGCAAAATGTATTTGCAGAGAATTCCTTTATAATTGGCTTGAAGTCAATTGTCTTCAGGATGTCATTTTCCATACAGGAGTGAAAGCCAGTTCAAACGCTGCTGCCTCATTGTGCTGCAAAGCTGATTTTTCTTAAGTTTCCGTCTTGAAAATGAACGTTCTCCTGCACAGTTGGTCACCATCAAGCGCATGAACACTCTGAGTGCAACAATGCCGGGAGAGTATCGCAATTTTCATCAAGAGCAATGTATTGCTTGAGATGCTTACATTCATTTAAAAGGTCACCATAAACAAGTTCTTTGTGATATACATAATCGAGATGTTCACACTTTTTGTTTCGCTCATCAGAACCTATTGTTTTAAATGTTCTGAAGAAGGAAAACAGATTTTCAATCAACGAATACGTTTTTGCACATTTTGTCAGTTCAGGAATTAGAGTCCATAACATGAAGAAATGCTTCCACCTTGAACTTTTCCCTTTTACTGAGAAGTACCTCTTCTTCTGATCAGTCGTATCTAGTAAGACGTACACTTCGCTTTCGTCCAGTTTTTTCAAATCTCTATAATCTGAATCTGGACACCTACTTCTGCCTTTCAATTCATATTCACTAAATTTGTCTCTAGTTTCCTGAAGATAGGTTTTTAGAGGTTCAAGAAGATTCATGGCAACAAATGTGTTCACTTCCTCTGACTGCAGGACCTTACTTCTTTTGTCCACTTTTTCAAGAATGCCATTCCAAAGAATTGTGAGGAAGATCGTTTCCAGGTTCTCCATTTTCTCAGCCAATCCTTCTGCCTCTCACCTTGTGTTCACTTCCTGTTCAGTGTCGGCAGATACAGAATCCAGTGCATCTTTACTTTTCTCTAAACAGCCAAATAGACCATGAACAGCATCAAAACGTGATGACCATCTCATGTCAGACAGGCACTTGACCACAATTTTTTTTTCTCTAAAGGTGGTGCCAGAACTTTCCATCGATGTGTAGAAGCAGAGAAAAAGGAATACAAAATCAATTTTTTTTTTACTGTCTGTATACCTCACTCCGCCACTTTTACTTCTATCAAATTCAGGCTGCGTCCAGCACAGGGGACATACAAGGCGAATTTATTCAGTTGATTAATCTGTGCTTGCAATCCAGTATAGCATCTAGACATATTTGAGGCAGTGTCATATGACTGACCACAGCAGTTTGATAGAGGAAGTCTGTTCTCATTAAGGAAATCCACAACAGTGTCTGCTAGATTCTTCACTCCATGAGAAAAGATGGGCATGAACTTAAGAAAACGTTCCATAGGCTCACATCCTCGAATTTACTGGACAGTAAATGTCAGTTGATCAGTGTGTGAGATGTCTGGAGTGAAATCCACACTTATTGAATAATACTTGGATTCTTTGATTTCTTCAAGAATAGCACAAAGAACATGTTGGCCCAATAATTCAATGAATTCCTCATAAATGTTTGCCAATAAATACGATGGGTTCCCCTTTCCTCGATTCCCATACGGTTTGGGATGTTCTTCTAAAAAGAGTCCAATTCAGTCAACAGCTCTAGAATACCGAAATAGTTTCCATGTATTGCTGACCCAATTGTTTGAGTTTCTCCACAAAATAGCAAACCTCTGGAAGCAAGAAAGCGAATCACAGAAACCACACATGTTAACACCTTATGCCAATAATCTTGCTCTGAGAGAAGATGTTGAAGTAATAAAGAATCTGTATTTCCAGTTTCTTTATGCCGAATCAAATATGCTGTCATGCACTTGTGATGTTCTTCTCTGTTTTCATGTTGTACAATAGAATTGCTGTGTTTACACTCATTGAATCCTGGTGTAGCAAAGGAAGATTCTTGGAAAATAAGCGACATACAACGCAGTATAAACGACCTTGGGCTGGTGACTAGAGTAGCCATTCACGCTTTATGCTCTTGCCATTCCTCAGTTCATGTTTGAACACATTTTTTGATAAATACTTTGTCTGAGTATTCTCTCCTCCATCTTCTTTATACATTGTGTTAGTATTGCTAATGTCCCATAAACCCTGGATCTATGTCATGGATTGCAAACTCCTTTACAGTTTCACATTGGGCATTTCCTCTTGTGGAATGTCCTCAGCTGCAGGAACAGGTAATGCTACCATTGGTATGTCGGCTGGAACTGGATGATTGGGCGCAGGAGTGGATGTAGCTGTGGGTGATATAGTTGAAGGAGCAATACTAGTGGCTGACATTGGACTTGGATTGAACCAAGATGTTCACTTCGGAAGCTTGCTCGTTTTCCTTTTCTCCTCTGCAGCTCTTTTCCTCTCCTGAGCTCCACTCAACGCATTACGTTTCATTTCTGCTCAAAGGATTATTTACGAATTTCACTAACACGTAATGGGCCAGATGCATCAAAGGGTTTTGCCCATTCTGTGTCTGAGAAAATGTGTTCATGCATATGGCCCAATAAGTCTACAGTTTCTTTTTCCTCACTTCACTTTGTTACACTTCCTCTAACCGTTCACCACACAAATAGAATTCTTGGAACACAAACAGCGGAGGCTCTGCTTCCTATAATGGAAATGCACACTGTCAGCAATTGTTAATTGCCTCCTGCGAATCCGTTACAATATTCTGCTTCCAAAACATTGCAAGCAATCAAAACGGCAACATTTCTCTCGCGAATGCAGTTATGCCAACTCTCCACTCCAAGTCGTAATATTTCTCCTTCTACCAAGTTAGCAGGAGATCTAAATGTTGAGGCGGATGATTGGAAAGTCTGTGTTAATTCTGGTCTTTGCATAGATTAGCATGGGGCCCTTAAGCTGGTGGGGCCCCTGGGCATCTGCCCAGCGGGCCCATGCATTAAGACAGCACTGCATCCAGTAGAGGGTCTTATTATGTGCCAGCAGATGCGCCTGTGAGTAAGGAAGGGAAAGCAGGCCTTACGTCGAAGTCCATCCCAGGCCCAGATTGTGCATCAAACTGTATTAACCTCGGCCGTACTGGGGCCTAGCAAAGGGCAGATTTCTGTGAGCAGGATGCTACATTATCACGCTCAACAGCTACATGAGAGCCAAAGGGTGTAGCCACAGATATGCAAATTGTGCTTGCTTACAGTAGTCGAAGAGTTCCATGTCTGGGGCAAATAGGCTACCATGGTCAAACGGTTAGGTCAGTATTTCCAATGCCAGGCACAGCTGTCCCCCCATGGCAGCTCCATCAAGAGGGATCTTATACGTGTGAGGAAGGCCCTCATTAGTGGCACAGAACAGGTTAAAAAAGATAGTAATTCTGTCAGGACCACCATTTTGGCAATGACAATTTCTCTGTCAAGGGTAATCCTATCCAACATAACTCACTGTCTTCTAGCCAGACGACAGCTTGGCTGTAGTTCTCCCTCCACAATTTCCACTAGGTCTCTTCTGGAGAGAGAAGTATGGCTCAATGATTAGAGCGGCAGACCCTGATGCAGAGGTCTAGCCCGGGAACAGGGTTCAATTCCCCGCCTCGGAGGGTCTTGGGCTCAAAAATTCCACGGACCTGATAATTCTCGCCTCGGTGCCTATTCCAATCATGGAGTCCCACTCTGCAACTCTGGGCAATAGCTTGCTTAATCTCCACAACGGCCCCCACAACGCTAAGGATGCCTGGCCTCCACCTTGGGGGTGCCCAGGAGTGGACGCCTCACAGGGAAAGCCAGGATGGGTTCCACAGCGGTATTCGTACAAGCGCCTTGAGACCCTTGTGGGTGAGTAGTGCGCTATACAAGTATCAATTTACATTTACCCAAAGCCCCAGGTATTTAATCTCTGGGCCGGCCCATTGCAGGGAGGTATCTATGGTGAATTGCGATGTGGCCAGTGTTAGGGGAAAAATAACTGACTTAGCCCAAATAATATTGATGCTGGCAAGTCCACCAAATCTGAGATATTGAAGTAGAAATGGAGTCAGGTGTAGCTTAGGGTTTTGAACATACAGTAATGTTGTCAGCATACATATAGATCACCAGCCTGTGTGTCTGCATGGTTCTGACGTAGAGCGGCTGTCAAGGGCTCCATGGCTTTTTTGAAGAGCCACAAGGCACAGTGTGTCTCTTGTCCCTGCTGACCCACATATGAGTGAAATATTCTGCTCACCCGGATGCGTGCAGCTGGTTAGGTATAGAGCAGCTCTATCCAGTAAATGAAGTCGTAACTGAGGCTAATGTGGCGCAGTAAGAAGAATAGGTATGGGCATTCCAGTGAATCGAAAGCCTTGGTGGCATCGAAGAACACAGCTGCAGCCTGCTGCTCGGGGGACAGTGAGTGGAGCCCCTCAAATACAGTGCGCAGGTTGCATGCTGTGGACTTACACTGTACAAATCCAGATCGGTCTGGACAAACAATGTTGGGGAGGAGCGGCAGCAATAAGTCCTCTATGAGTCTGGCAAAGATTTGATTTTCAATGTGGATCATAGACAATGGTCTATACCTAGATCATCTTTTAAGCGATATAACTCAGATCGGCCAAAGCCATTCTCATAGCTGTCCCTAAATTTAAAAAGATGCAATGGGGTGGTAGAGGTATAGTCCTCAACACGGTGCCCCAAGCGTGAACCTGCGGCAGCGTGGCTCGATAAGGGGACAGCAGCGACGACGCACCCGCCATTTTGTCCCGTGGCCCTGCGGTGCTGCTGGGGAAGCAGCGGAGACTGGGCCCTGTGATCAAGGACACCTGCACCACAAGAAACCACAGGCAGGTGAGAGGGGCAGTGTTGGCAGCGTGCAGCACCCGAGCTGTACCAAGAGCGGGGGGGAGAGTCGGCACTGCGCAGCCCCCAGGCAGGACCCACTGCAAAGCTCAGAGCGCACATTGGCTTCAAGTAAGGGGTGACAGATACAAATCAACAGGGCCAAGTCACAATTATTCCCACTCAACCCGCTGGTGACGCCATTTTCAACTGACTATCCCATAGAGTGGTGTGCGGATGAAGTGAAGTACTTAGAGGTGCAAGTCACTACTGATCGCGAAGATCTGTTAAGGCTGAACTATGAGCGCACATTAGAATATATACGGAGTAATGTCACGCGATGGATCGCCCACCCCCTCACCATAGTGGGGCGCATTTCCCTTATTAAGATGGTTGTCCTTCCCAAACTCTTATACTTGTTTTCAAACATCCCACTATACACGGGTAGACACTTTTTTCTATGCTCCATTTGGAGTTAATTAAATTGGTGTGGGGCGTTAAGCAGCCACGGCTACAATGGTACACGACCTTACTCTCAGGGAGGCTTCGATGTTCCCATTGAGTTGTATTACTTGTGTGCCTAGGCCCACTACGCACACTATTGGGTTCATCCACCCAGGTACACGCCTCACGTAGCGACAGAACATTGGCTGGCAGACCCTGTCCCACTAGACGGCGTTATACTGACTGCCCCCACTCCTCGCAAAGCACATCTGACTTCTGTGGACTGCACGGTTAGAGCATGGCAGCGACTTGCCCGCTATCTCCAGGCTCCCATGCTTTACTCCCCACTGCTCCCCCTGACATATTACCCACAGATGCCTGTCCTCCAGGAAGAGTGTTCCCAAAGACCAAAACTAAGTTTAAAATAAATTGCTGGGGTGACCTCTATTTGAATGGCAAGTCTCGCACCATGCAGCAACTACTTCAGAGAGCTCCGCATTCCCCTATGGATGTCTTCCTGTATATCCGCCTGAGACAGGGCATCAAAGAGCACACTCCATCATACCTGTTGGAGCCTCCAATATTTGCCCCGTTACATCATACGTTGCGTTCCATAACTGCTTCCCATTTGGTATCCACACTGTACCACAACCTTTATACTGAAATAACATACCCTCCTTGCCCTGCGCGTGTTAAATGGTGCGATGAGCTTGGTCACGACATTACCGATCAGCAATACTGTTGCAAACAAACTGAGTTGGTCTCGGCTAGTAGTAGACTGCGCATCACTCATTACAAGTTTATTCACGGTCTTTATTATACTCTGGTTCATTTACACAAGTATGGTCTTCGGGACACAACTCGCTGTGACAGATGTAGGGCAGAAAATGCAGATTTTCTCCATCTCGCTTTGGAATGTGGGGAAGTAATTTCATACTGGCAACAGGTGTTCGCTGCAGTAGACCTGATGACATGCTTAGAGGCCGCGCGAACCCCACTTTTGGCACTCCTTGGCCATGCAGAGGAGATACCAGCGGCGCGTCACTTACAGTATACTACTTGCAAGGCGGCGGGTGGCCAGGGGTCGAGCGCCAAAATTCAAGGACTGGATTGGAGATATGATACTTTGGCAAGAACAGGCAGCATATCTACACTGAACTCCTTCCGCTCTTGTCCTGACCTAGGGACATATGGGACCCTCTCAAAGTATACCTCATAGATCATCCTCTCAATCCCAATGGCAACACATGCGTGCAACCTTCATGATGGGACACGCGCCCTGTTTCTCTGGGGGAGGTGGGAGTTGTATTCCACTGTGTTTGTATTGATACCTGCTGTATCATATATACTATGCCACCATGGGAGATTTGAAGATGTTGGGTGGGGAGAAAATGTAATAGATATCTCAGTGATACTAAAAAAAAAGAATTCCCTGTGATGTAACCCGAAAGGGGAATGTCGACACTGCTCTGTACGACTGCTACGTACTATCTTTATGATGCCGGATCTGTATGTAACTGCAATACTGTGTTTATGAAAAACTGTAATAAATAAAAAAATAAGGAGTGACAGAGAAAGCCGCACCCAGATGTGAGGGGAGCGCAGGCACACTCGAGCACGGCGGATAGGGAGGAGGCCCCGCTGCCCAGACACAAGCAGTGCTACGCCCACACCCGAATAACACTGCAGCAACCAGGTGGGACTCTTCGCTGAACTTTGGGTGTCGCCTAGCATCCCGGACTTAGTTGGCACCAGTGGAGAGGCAACTCGCCCCTGTGAGACCCTATAGCTCGAATCGGGCGTGCTCAAGCGCGGTCGCCATAATGAGGCGGCCACCAAGGGTGGTGCTGGCGACCTACCTAAGAAGCCTGGCTAGGTCTGGGTGCGACTTGTGGGCATGCCGCGTGGCCCCCCCGCTCATCCCTGGTTTCAGCCTGGAGATTAGGCAGGTGTCGGCCTGTGGCTCGAACGCGACTGGCCTCCAAGCACGAGGTCTACGGGCCCGGGACCTGCTGGCGGGGCTGGAGTGGAGCAGCGCTGATCTAGATCACCACATAACCTCACGCCTGCGGAGGCACGACAGGGGCGAGGTCACATAATCCCTGACCAGGAGGTACATTGATAATTCCGGTGGTAGGGATAGGAGAGTCACACGGAACGATCCCACCTGTCCATTATCAACTGCACATCCTTGCAGCACTGGACTCCCGCCAGAGCGAGGAGGGACACACGGGGGTCACTCTGACCCATTCATCTGCCCCCGCTACACACCGTGAGTGCCAAGACCTGAGCTAGGAACTCCCACCCCCGGCAAAGTCAAATAAAGACAAGGCGGACCAGCAGTAGCGCATCACCTATGCAAGTAGGGGGTTCACGGGAGTCTCCCCGAGCCCGCCACACAGTCCCGGGATCCCCACACCGGGCCTTGAATGGTGCTGATCTATCACCGCCCACCCTGTCCCATAGGGAAGGAACATGCCCTCCACCCAAGGGAAGAAGGACAAGACATTAAAGGAACTCTCCGCACGCTATCGGGGTGGAGCAGTGGTGGGCCCCCTATCGACAGACGACGCCACCTCATCACAGATGGGAGAGCCTAACAAGGAACTGGTGATGCGGGCCTTCCTGGAATCCTTATTTACGACACTGCGCACCGACATACAAACGGTCAAACGAGACCTAACATCTGGACATACGCAACGATGTGTCGACTGTATTGGCAAGTGAGTAGCGGCGCTGGAGGACATTCGCATCCATGATCAGCAAATAGATCTGCAGACGCATCTTGAAGACTTGGAGAACCGCTCCCGCCGTCACAACTTCAGAATCCACGGGGTGAGAGCAAATGAGGAGGCCGGTGACATTTTCACCTACGTGAGGGAACTTTTTAACCACGTCTTGGGCAACCCGCTTGAGGCAGACCTCAAAATAGACAGAGCACACAGGGTGGGCCTTCCCTGCTCTGACAAAGCTCCCCTGTTAGACATATTGGTATGCGTCCAAGACTTCCGCACCAAGAAGGAAATCCTCCGCTGGACCAGATCGATGCACCCAATCACATTCCAAGACCAGACACCAGTCCTCTACCAGGACCTGGCTGCCCTTATTCTTCAGAAGCGCAGGACTTTATGACCTATCACCACGCACCTGCGCCAGCACAACATACACGCGGGGACACCCATTCCGATTTATTTTTCGGCTTGATGGCAAGCTCTACCAATTTAATTCCCACTCTGCAGCAAGCCGGCTGTTAGGAGTTGACATCACTGACGATGACGACGGCAGCGGCAGCCCCACTCGAGGAACTGGAGAAGCACAACCACGCTAGCGACCTTAACTTGGTTTTCAACAACACTCTAGATAGGTCGTCCCAACGCACAGGTCAGGTGGGCGCCCTTTCCCACGCAGGATGGTCCAGATTGGATGACCTGGGCTTGGTGGATCTCTGGAGATGCTACCACCCACGTCTCAGGGAATACTCCTTCTCCTCTAGCGCCCATCAAACCTACACACGTCTTGATTATCTGTTAGGCTCGACGGCGCTTCGAGACATTACAAAGGCAGTAGAAATGCAGCATTGTCCGATCACGCGCCAGTTGTAGCCACTCTTATGCTCCCACCTATCCAGCGCGACAGTGGCGACATTTCGCGACTCAAGCCAGCCAAATCCCCTGGCCCAGATAGCTACACCGCAGACTTCTACAAACAATTCTGTTCGACACCAGCACCTCTACTGACAAGGCTTTTTAACTCCTTTGCGTCCCCAGGGGCGATCTCCAAATCCATGCTGGAGGCAGCAATTGTGGTAATTCCTAAGCCAGGTAAAGAAAGGACTAGCTGCGGGGCCTACAGGCCTATCTCCCTCCTAAATATTGACCTGAAACTCTACCCTGGGATTCTGGCGGCTCGGCTAGCTCCTTATATGCCAGGGCTCAAAGACCCCGACTAGGCGTGTTTTATCCCCCAGCGACAGACCAGTGACAACACCAAGAGGGTCCTGCATTTCATGGAGAAGGCATCCCGCATCCCAGGGGACTAAATGCTCCTCACCATTGACGCTGAAAAGGCCTTAGATCGTGTTCACTGGCCCTACTTAGAACAGGCAATGATCCGCATAGGCCTGAGGGAGAGAATGAGGACACACATCTTAAACTGCTATCACTTTCCTACTGCTTCAGTGAGACTTAACAGGCACACTTCAACTCCGTTCCCCATCATTAGAGGCACTCGGCAGGGGTGTCCTTTGTCGCCCCTGCTCTTTGCCCTATACATCGAGCCGTTGGCGCAGAAAGTTAGGGAGCACCCACACATCACGGGCATTCGGTTCGGGGTTGACATACACACTATAAGCCAGTACGTGGATGATGTTCTTGTCACTCTCGCGGACCCGGAGATCAGCCTGGGAGCCTTTTTCGTGGAGCTGGACTTCTTCGCGAAGGCCTCCAGGTTCAAAGTTAACATCACGAAATCCACCACCCTAAATCTTTCGCTGTCACCACAGACACTGATACGCCTCCAAAGCTGACACCCCATACAATGGTCTGATGAGACAGTCCCTTACCTGGGAATTCACTTGGCTCCTACATTACAGGCCATGGCGTGGGTAAATTATGCCAAGTTACACACTCAAATCCACACAGATCTGCAGCAATGGAAACACTATCCCATTTCCTGGCTGGGCCGCATTGCAGCTATTAAAATGACAACACTACCTAAAATCCTCTATCTCTTCCAGACGCTCCCTTTGCAGCCTCCCACAGGCTGGCTGCGTCGCGTACAGTCAGAGCTCTATCTTTTTATTTGGCAGTGTCACAAGCTGAGAATGAAGAGGACTGTCAGCACTCTTACCCCTCACGAAGGGGGCCTGGGGATCCCAGATATCATGCTCTATTACAAAGCTGCACAACTGCGGCACCAGGTCGAATGGAGCCGTACTGAATCAGAGAAGCATTGTCTATTCCAGGACCGAGCAGTGGCGGGCACCTCCCTGACGAAGATCCCTTTCCTTAGGAAATCGCAGAGGCCACCCAACCTCTACGCTTCACATATCATCCGCACCACATTAACAACATGGGACCAGACAAGCAGGAGACTCGGCCTGATTACTTTCCCCTCACCCCTTACACCACTTTTCGACAATCCTGACTTCGGCCCTGTGATAGGCGAGACGTCTTTTACACAATGGAGAACCACTGGGTGCCATGCACTGGGTCTCCTCTTTGATGCGGAGGGCATCATCCCCTTTACGCAGCTTAGAGCCGACAACGGTCTTCCCGAATCCCGATTCCCCACATGCAGTGGACGGGGGAAAGGGGGGACCTCAGGAGGGCTTGGTATTGTTAATTTGATGTTTTACATTTTTTGCTACTAGCTGAGCTAAATGTACATTTCTGGTTCTGCGTCAACACACGGTGAGCCGTTTTGGCATATCACATAGCTATGCTGGCAGCTGACTCAATAAAACGATTTAAATCATAAACCGCATCCAGCTTGCCTTTCAGACAGCGCCAAGACACCTTTGTGGTAATTGCGCTCTTTAAAAAATTCGTAACATATACGAGTCACAGTGGGAGGAGGCAGGTTTATCAGGTTTGAGTACTGCCACTTTGAGTGCTTCTCTCAACATCAGAAATGTCATGCAGCTCCTGCTTGGTCATATTTGCGTGTTATTTCCTGCACCGGGAATGGGATTTGTCTAGCGCAGGATCTAGGATCACTTTGAAACCACCACCTCAGACGATCATCAAGCAGTCAAAGCTCAGGACGCTGTGCCAAACTGAGAGAAAGAAATCTAGACAGTCAGTATTAGGGCTGTATATGCAAGCTAGCTTAATCGCCTTGCTTTCAACAATGCTATGCAGGATGAGGGTGCTCCACCTCACCCCTTTCCATGTTATAATAGTGCCTCCCCCCCAGCATAATCAGAGTATGAGGCAACATGTGCCTTACTAATACAGCTCGCTCGTAGCCTGATTTAGGATTATTCCGAGATATGGAGTTCCTGGAAGAAGCTAACATCTTCCTTGTGTCATCAGAAATGGGTGATTTGCCTAACTTTGCGTGGGTCCCCTATACGTGGACATCCTACAATGTCCATACCACCTCCAGCATCCCCTCTTTAGTTCATCAGGGTGCCAAGTATCCCACCCAGGTGGCAGTCAATGTCAACCAAGCATGTTTCCATCATGTATCCAAGGATGTACTAGTGTCACACAGTGTATCAAAGGAGCCTTTACATGAAAGAAAGATGTATAGTGACATTGAAAACAAAAACAGTTCACCTCCCACCCTCGCCCTCTCCAACTCCCATAACCTGTTGAAGATACTCCCCTCCCCAAAAACCCAAACATAAAAAATGGGCACACAAGGGAACCATTGGGATCCATATGAGAACCATTCCTGGGAGAGCTCAGCAAGTCAGGCATTTATCCCATCTTGCACATGGGGATGGGTGACCGGGACACTTAAATGCCACCAGTTTAGCATGGGATGTGACAACGTAGTCTCCAATGGGGGCACAGCAGGTCACTGACTAGTATGTGAGCTGGGCATGGGCCGCCCACCTGAGGAAGGTACCATCCCCTGCTCCTCACAGGGTGGTCCTCTGCAAGTCAGAGCTGGCATCAAAGCAAGGCATGTATAGTGGTCAAAGACACAGGAGAAAGGCCACCGTCCAGGACCGACCGTGCCATGGGTGTGATGGAAGGCATAGGAGGGCGGCAACTAATTGGAGAGGAGGGATACTTGAACAGTAAACTAGGCGAGTAAGCCACAGCGCGAGCTTAACAAGATTAATCGTTGTAATTGACATGGTCACAGTGATTACCCACGCCGGTCCTTCCATCAGTCTTAGTCCTCTGGAGTTACCTGTGCCCGAATTTCAGGATCAGCTTGGGGTCGTTGAAAAGATGTGTCTTTCCTTGAATGCTAACTCTCAGCCAGGCTGGGTATATGAAAGCATAGGAGAGTCCAACTTTCATCACTTGTCTATTATAGAGTCTTTGGGAGTACTATGGGTGTCCAGCATGAAGTGTGGATAAATGGACAACTTATATCATTGATGACCATGCCACGATTCCTGTAGTAGAAAAGTTGGGTGTCTATAGGCTACACTAGGGCTGCTGGCAGCAGGCGTGGGCCAAGCAAATGGTGGGCCTGCTCAACTGAGAAAAGCCCAGTGAGAAGCATAACCCAAAGAGGAAATGCAATAGGTCCTTGACATGGGTCTCAATTTCCCCAATGGCAGTGGATTCCTATAGCACAAGGTTCTTGGTGTTCCTCCTGGAGCTGGCTTTCGGATCTTCATTTATTTTTGGCCTTGATTACCTCTAACACCTTCTCCATTCGCAGTTGTTCATTGCAGGTTGATCTGTCTTCTTCTATTTCAGATACTAGATTATCAACTCTGTCTAGATACTTGTCGTGTTTATTGAGCGTATCATTCATCTTGTCCAGTCTTGTAGTAAGGGAGACGATTTTTGAGTCAATCACAAGGAGGCCATGTCGCATCTTCGTTAGCAGCGCCTTGACATCCAAATCCGGGTCAGTCTTTCTAGGGGCACCATCAGGGAAGCTGTTTCCCAATTCCTCGCCGGGTGACAGTGATTATCTTTCTCTTGAAGAATAATTTGGGTAGGCTCAGCCCATCTCATGGTAAAGGGGCCAAATCGATGCATCCTCTTGTGCTCATGAATGCTGCCAAGAATGTTGCAGTAATATTATCAATGATTTCATAGAAGATGTCATGAGTGATGAAATATGGGGGTAATTAGCAGTGTGTGGCGAGGGCTTGAGTTCTAGTTATCTTAGGGCATGAGTTCAATCAATCAGTACTAGCTTTATTCAGTTATTGTCTAAACCATAAAAGTATTGCAATATTTAAAAAGATATAATAAATACATAAACCCATACAATAGTTAAAAAAGCAAATGTAACACACATAACCGCTAAAGCCATTCTAATATGCAGAAATGCTTCCATAGAATTCCTTAATTTCAATGCAGATTTTTTTTAAACTAGCAGCATTAAAAATAATAAAATCAGTGAGCAATTGTAAATACAGGAGGGCAGGTTGGGCTTGTTTGAATTGGCGGCCTTTAGAAGAGGGACAATGTAGATTTTCCTAGGAATTTCAAAGTATCTCCAGAACAAAACAAAGTGCATGGTATCCTGCGGAGACACTTGGCCGTAGCCGCAGGGTTCTAGTGAATACATCCTGTCAGCCCTGGGGGGATGCTAGCAGCTGATGCAACACATTTGGCCTAAATCTGGGCAGCAGATACTGGTTATAGTTAGAAGTTATGATGGTAAGGTAAGGTTTTATTAATTGGGTGGTTTTCAACAAAACATAACCCTGTTCCCATACCTTTGGTAGATCCATGTGCTCTCTATCTACTAATCTCTCTTTGAAGAAGATTTCCCTAACCCAGTTGCAATCTGCCTTGACAATACCCCCCAGATTGGTAAACAATTCACCCCTTCCTATAGTAGTGTTACCTTTATGTATTTGAGCCAGAGAATAAGATGTTCATGGTCAAGGGAAAGACAATCAAGTAGGACTATTTTATTTATTTGGGCACCTTTAGACCAAGTATCAACCCAGCATAAAAGGGGACAAAGGGAAGTTGTATCTGTGAGATAATGAATCCCAAATTCTTCATGGACTGTTAAAGAGGGATACACTGGGGGACACAGAAGACACCTTAAAAGGTTATTTTCAACCTCCTGGAGAGAGTCATACTAAATGTAACCCCAGATGTCTCTCCCATAGGAGGCTTTGGAGACACATGTTGCCAGGTAAACTTTCCTTGATGCTCTTATCAGCTTCCTGCCTAGTCTGGAAGAAAACCTCCAGACTGCAACAATGGTCCTTATGAGGTCAGCCTTTTTCTCATTCAGCAAAGAACTCCAAAGCTACTTGCTGCCTTGTAAATTAGGCCCCCTTCACGCTATACTTAACGTGAAAGGGGTGGGCAGTGGGTGTTGCGGTGGGCGTACCACTGCAACACCCATTGTTTTTGGCGATGCCCCCTATGTACAAGGAGGCAGCGCCAAAATTAAGACCTGGTCTTAAGTTGGCGAAATGAGGAGAAATGCATTATTTCTCCTCGTTTTTGCTTTTTCCATGTGTGCTGCCTTGTGCAGCACACATGGAAAAAGCAAAATACCATGGATTGTTAATGTACAGGAAGGTGACCCTTCCTGTACATAAATAATCCTTTAAAAAAAAAACATTTTGTGACTTTCATGTGTGCTGCATTAAGATGCTGAGTCAGATGCTGAGGTAAGATCCATAAAAGCTAGCTGGAAAGAGCCTTTACGAGCCGCTGTGAGAGCATATATAGATTCAGGCACTGGCACGAGTTGGAGTTATTTGAGACAACTGTAGCTATAACTGGTGAATTTCTGTGGTTTTTAGAGTTTAAAACTTTACATTGTTACTGAACATTTCACTTCCGGCCATGCTTGGCGGGGAATTGGCTGCAGGGCTTAGCCTGAGCCACCCTCCTGCATGTAACCAACCCCACGCTGTGAACGGCAGAAGACCATGCTCAGTGGGGGATTGGCCACAAGCTCCTGCCAAGCGGAAGCAAACTGCTATCTGTCAAGGGTAGGCTGCTTGGGAGATAGGGAGCTGGCCCTCAGGCGTTGCGGTCCCCAGGGCCATTAATGGCTCCAGGAGGGGGGCTGTGCGGCTCTCATCCTTTCAGTTTGCATGGGCCAGCCTCGGGGAAGTGGTGGTTCCCTAGGCCGAATATGGCCCGGGAGAGGGGCCGCGTAGCCTCTCTCCCCATGGTATATTGGTCATGCCCTGGGAAAGTGGTGGTCCCTGGGGCCAAATCTGACCTGAGAGGGAGGCCACATGGCCCCTCCCCCTTTTGACAAGTTGTGTGCGTTGGGGATCCCCAGGGCAAGTTGAAAGTAAAGAGGAAGATCCGTGTGGCCTCCCTCTATTATTTATGAGCCCCAGAGAGGTGCCTGGGGCTTTTAATAGCAACAGGAGGGGGACCCGACAACCCCCTTCCAATTTTTTTATATAAGGTTCCGGGGAGGTGGTGGCCCAGGGCTCCTTGGACCTACAGGACCCCCTTCCATTTTGTCAAAAAAAGCACCAGGTAGATGGTGGTCCCCAGGGCTCTAATCCGCCTAAGGAGGGGGGGTCCGTGAGGCCACCCTCCTTTCTGTTTATAAAGCCCTGAAGAGGTGGTGGTCCCCGGGGCACTTCACAGCTTAAGGAGAGGGGGGGAGTGTTTGCCACCTTCACTATTTTTAAGCATGCCCCGGGACCTGGCCCACCCGGGGGCGAAGCTTGAAACCACGCCTGTTTTTTTCTTTTTGCGGGGATTCGTGAATCTGTGAGCTTCCTACCTCAAAAATGTAAAAAAGAAAGTTTTGACCCTGGCGGGGTCCCTTGGGGACCCTACCACCAAGCCTAGGGAATCAGGGTATTCTAACCCTTCCCTCTTCTCTTTTTTTTAGACTTGTTTGTTTGGACCTCATCTGAGTCTGAGTACCAAAATTTAGATCTCTGCACAAGATCTGTCGGATTTGCGAAGGGTCCACGCCTCTAGATATACAAATTTGTTTTCCGTTTAATATCTCAAAACCGACTTGGGATTTGCACCAAATAACAAAAAGGGCTTTTTCTGGACCAAGAGCTACCTCTCTGACAAACGTGGTTTAATTCGGTCCAGCAGTTGAGCTGTAGTCATGTTTAAAATCCCTATGTGAAATTGCACGCTTCACAAATCACCCCAAAACCTTCAATAGAGCAGCTGAATTGAGTGTTGTACTAATTTTGAACATTTCTTGAAGATTTGGCAAACGGTGCAAAAAATATTGGCAAAACAAAAAAAACTTTAACAATGGAAACTAGGTCCGGAAAACAAGCGCCCTTGTACTGGTTTCAGAGTATCACCCCCGTCAGCCAGGCTAGCTTGAATCCGGTGGTGTAGCAAGCACAATCTTGGTTCTGGGATTTAGAATGGACTGGGGGGTGAATGTTTGACACTGGACAGCATTCCATACATCATCTCTATTTTGCAATTTTCGCCCTGAGTGGCAAGGGTATGCCCAGACATAGGTGCCGTGCTTGCTACACCACCACATTAAAACTAGACTGGTTGATGAGGTGGGATACCCCGAAAACAGCAAAAGGATTGTTGTTTTCCAGTCCATGGAGGACCTGGCCTGGCAGTTCAGGCTTGACTGTTTCCATGAGGAGCAGGTTCGAGACTGATTTGTTTTGCATATAGCTAGGTCCAAACTGGAATGGTGTGGTGATCAAATAATGATGGATTTAATCCTAGAGTGGACTGGGGGTGAAAAGTTGACACTGTTCAGCATTCCGTCCATCATTTTTGTTTTGAGAGAGAGATGTATATATATATATATATATCCACAATCCTTGTTCAGTTGAGCCCTAGCCTCTTCACACGGCGGGCAACACGGCAGGGTAGCCACCCCTCAAATATCCACAACAAATCCAGTGAACTGGTTCTTATGGCAAGAAAAACACCAGAGCCGCGGCCTCAATTACAAAACATGTTTATTGCAAGGTTCAGTGCAAACAAGTGCTCATTACGTGCATAATAATAAACATGAAAAACATACTCATACTGGTCGCCATCATGAGTGTCAATAAAGTTATAATATATACACACAAATTGCAGGAAATGCACATGATAAACTATAATGTAAAATAAACACTTGTGTGGAGTGAAGAACATCGACATTGTTTTTAAGTGAGCCAATGTGCGATATCCATGGTGATCTATTACCATGTTGTTTCTATGAGCAACACAAGTTCTTTACACCGAGTCATGACATTGGAGGGTGTACATATGCAGTAAGTCTACCTCTGTAGTAGTTACTCAATCGTGAGTGAGGACATCGTGTGTTCAAAACAATTCCGCCACAATGGGGAAACGTGTAAACATGATTTATACAATTAATAAATCAAGAAAAACACCCCTATGTGCCATAATATGGCCAGATCCTAGTAAACTTGCTTTAAATTGAAGTGTAATGAGTCCTGCTGAAGTGAGCCAAAAAGTTTTCGCACCAAAAAGTGACAAAAATTCATCGGCTGATGTGTCAATAGATATTAAAGCCCCTCTGCATTCCCCATTGATATCTGCAATAGACCAGACAAAGATATTCATATTAAAACCATTGTTACAAAGTGCACAAAATTAAAATTATAAACAACCAATAAACCCTAAAAGACATCAAGCTGGAACATGAGAACAACTGCAACCACAAAACCTATCCTAAATGAACGGACATTTCTTCATCAAGATTCAAACCCATAGGGGACAGAGTTTTGTATTTGACAATCATTGTAGACTCAAGTCTCCTTAATTCAACAGTCCAATTACCTCCTCTTACTCTCGGGGGTGTACAATCAAGGACGCAGAATTTGAGCAGATTAGCGTTTTGATTGTGACATACACTGAAATGACGAGCAACCGGGTATTGTTTGTCATTTTTCTTTATGGCCCGTAGATGTTCAAGTTCCCTCTTTTTACCTTTGTGGATCATACTCCCTATATAAAATCTGTCATAGGGACACTTCAATGCATAAACAACAAACTTAGTATTACAAGTTAAATGTTTCCTGATTTTGTATGGGGTTTTATCTTTGCATAGTTTTATAGATTTACAACTGGTACTGAATTTACATGCCTTACACTGGTTACAAGTGAAAAAGCCCTGGATATCAGTGCGTTTTTTAATTTGGTTTACAAGACTCTTGCTAAGTGACTCACGTAAGGATTTAGGTTTTCTGAATGTAAGGGAAGGATATTCTCCTACATATTCTCTCAAGTCATCATCACCCCTTAGAACCTAAATGCCTAGTGAACTAGATTCAGTGCAATCAGAATTAACAAAATTCCAGTACATTGTTTTCAACTGGGGATTAATTTTTTTTGTTATGGCCCATGGATCGTCCCACATGGAACCCAACCCAAATTTAAAGAGACACCCTTTGACTTTCCCAAACCAGGGCAGGAGACCGAATTTCTTTTGGAGAGATAGTAATTCTTCCACAGCATCTTTTACAGGTACTTGGGGATTGCTAGTGCAGAGTCTAAGCCAGAACAAAAACACCCTCAGGACAGCACAATGGCAGATCGATTTTAGCCTAAGGTCAAGTCGTAGTGGCAATAGGGGTGTGTTCTTTGGGATGTTAAGAAGAGCTCTTAAAAATGTGTTTTCTGCAACTTCTAATTGTTTAATATCCTCTAGACCCATGAGTTCTGCCCCCTAGAGTGCTGCTCCCAGGCCTTTAGCCCTATGTATTTCGAACATGGGTGAAATAGGGCGAAACGTTGAACGTTTTGCTCTTTTCAATAAAGCATAATCTACGTGTTGGAGTGTCAGAGTACTTTTCAGGATTTGAGGGGACCATGCCAGGTTGTCACTGATTCTTACGCCTAGATAATCAAAGGCACTTACCTGCTCTAATGGTTGGTCATCCAAGAGCACTTTGCCCATGGCAGATTTATAGGTGTTGAAAGTCATTTATTTGGTTTTCGTGGAATTGATTTTTAAACCCCTGGATTTGCATGCTTGCGAAAATGTATTTAAAACATTCTGGATGCCGCTTGGGGTTTTAGATAACAATAATGTATCGTCAGCAAACAAAAGTGAAGGGATTTGATTGCCTCCCAATTTTGGTGGGTCACCTCCACAGTCGTATAACTCATTTATTTCCTCATTCATAAAAAGGGTAAACATAGTTGGGGCCAGCATGCACCCCTGGCGCACTCCTTTCCTAATTAAAATATTTCCAGTCAGCCGTCTATCTTGACCCCATCTGACTCTGGCATAATTCTCGTGGTGTAACCTGATTAGGAGGTGGAGTAGGGCGGGGGGAAGGCCATATTTCTCAGGGTAAACCAGAGTCTAGTGCGATTGATGGAGTCAAAGGCTGTTTTGAGGTTGACAAATACTATAGAAAGGTGGCCTGTGCTAAGTTTAACCTCTTTCCAGATGAGCATTATAAAGCGAAACACTTGATCCAGAGTGCTGGTGGTAGCTCTCTACCCCGCCTGCAGGTGAAAAAGTATATTATTGTCCTCTACCCAATTTTGAATGCGTGTTAAAATAAGTTTGACAAAGATTTTTTGGAGACATCTATCAGGCTAATTGGCCTATTGTTTGCAGGGTCCCCTTTTTTAAAAATTGGGATAAATTCGGGTCCCTTACATGTGGCCAGGATCACACCTCCAAGGCCAATGGCATAAAAAACTGAATATAGCAATGGGGCCCAGATATTAGGTTCAGATTTATACAAATCAACTGGGAGTCTATCTAACCCTGGGGCTTTGCCAGATTGAAGGGAGGTAATTGCATTTCTTACTTCCATTAGAGAAAAATTCGATTCCTCATTACAGACAGATGCATCGTTGCAAACCCTGTGATCCTTCCCTGCGCCTCCTTCATCCACACTGTCTTCATCAGAGTATAGTGCCTGGAAGTATTCTTCCAAGATATGGGGCTGTAAGTGGAAATCGTTTTCATCTACTTGGTGGATAACCCCCTTAGGAAGAGATGCCAGAATAGCCAGCAATCCTTTTAACCTAGATGCTTCAACTAGGGTACGCCAGTTTTCTGTTTCCCAATTACGTTGGGCTACCCTTTGTATGCTCTTATAGGACTTCCTTTGACTTTGCATCTTAGGCCTAATCCCCTCCTTTACTGCCTCCTTGAGTTCTGCTCTTAACTTCCTGCAATCCTCATCGTACCAGGGAGCGTTTAAACGCTTTCGTGGAAGTGACCCTCCATGGCTTCTAAAGTAGGGCAAGATATTATTCGAGAGGTCTTGGTAGCTGGCTAGGATGGCATCGTTATTTAAGGGGGTGTTAGGCGTCTTCACTAAAAATTGCACTACCTCTTTATAAACTTCCGGGAGTAGCTTACCATCAGCAATTGCATTAGCCCACTTAATTCTCCTGTTGTTGTTAGTTGTAACTACCTGAGCCCAAGGTATAGTTTGCTGTGACTTTAGAATCGGTAACCCCAAGAAGCTTAACATTAGGGCATTGTGGTCACTATCATTTCGGGGAAGAATGGCCATGTCTCTTACTTGTGGCCAAATATCGAGATCAACCAAAATGTAGTCTATTCTGCTTCTGGAGCTCCCCCTCTTAAATGTGTGGGCAGCACTAGGATTTGAGATGGTCCTCCCATTGCATGACCACACCCGCTGAGCTATAGTGATCGAAAGAACTTGCTGCGCTACACAAGTAGATTTTTTAAGTTTTGGAATTTGGAGCCTTTTGATACCGCTCACTTTTTCTTCCTCCCGAACTAAATCCTGCACAAAATCCACCGGCTCAAATGTGGTATTAAAATCTCCAGCTATAATGAGGGGGCATTCATTATTATCTGTATCAAGATAATTAATTAGCGTTGTCATAGTGTCTGAGACTTTGTGTGGGCTCTTAAACCTATTATAGATGTTAAAAATCCTAACATGGAAATCCTCTCTAAGCAAAGCCATATCAATGGCCAGAATCTCGTGGGAGTCTAAATCTAAGCGTTATGTTTTACATTCGAGTGTTGTTTTGACCCAAATCAGCATGCCTCCCGCAGGGCTGCCAGATGAAGATTGTTTTGCTTCTATGCTAAAGGAGGTAAAGCCCACCCTATAAATCGGTTCAATAGCCCAGGTTTCTTGAAAAAGACACATGTAACAATTATCCACAAATGTACCCCATTCAGGGTCATTGAGTTTAGAACATAGCCCTGCAACGTTCCAGGAAAGGATATGTAACTGCTGATCAGGACCCTCCCTTCCATGACTGACTTATATCAGGGGTGGCCCTTATTGTGGGTGTGGTGTTTGCCCTGCTGTCAGATGGGCTAACTGGGGTAGGGCTATCTGGTATATTAGGGAGGGAAAAAAGGTGTGCCTCCATGGGCAGACCGACCTGAACAGTACACTGAGATGACACGGGGACGACGTACAAGGATTGATAACACCACTAGAACTGGTATTAGTGTTCAAGTGAAGCAAAACAAAACGCCATAGTACCTGAAAATTGAGAGGCCACAATCTCTTGACCCGATGTTAGAGGGAGGGTCCAGCCCAGCCTCCTCCGGGCATGGACGGGCCAGGGCGTGGCCCGGGCACACCTGCGCGCATCCCGCACTGCAGGAGCACCGAGTGTTTTAAGGCGTCTCCTGGCACGTCCTGCCCTCTGTCATGGCGGTGAGGTGTAGTTTTCCTACCTCCCAGCAGCGATGGAAGTGGTGAAGGCAGGGGCTGTTGCGGTAGCGGTGGGGGTGGTAGACGCACGGGCTCTGTGTGCTCTCCTGCAGTGGCGGCTCAAGCTGCACGGACTCTCGACTATAAACATGGCTATGTTATCTCTGCCTAGAGAGGCCCGCCAGTCAGTTAAGACAGACCCAAAGTGTGCATTGATATGAACATTAACTCTCACTGTGGAGACCCAAGCATTTCATGCAAACTGACTTAAAAGAGATTCATTTACTAATTCCCTCCCTATTACATTTATCAGAAAGTTCACACTGTAAAACCATTTTCTATTGTGTTTTTCAAATAGTTCTAAATGTAAATCCTCTTCCTATTGTCGTGCTCCCTACTGTTCAGGGGGGCACACCGGGTAGATCTTCTTAACCCCAAAAATAATATGTATTGTAGCCCTTTTCAGGAGAATGGACAGGTGCCTCTCACTCCTCTTTCTGAGTTCTACTCGATGAGCGAGGGAGTGTTGGTAGTCAGAAAAAAACTGTCAGATGATCTCTCATTTGCAAGGGGTATATGAAGCTTCACCCTGGTTCCAAAAAACAGATAACACACAATTGTAGGTATTTTACTTTGACTGGTTATTTATTATGCATAATTTATCTACAAATTGTATGTATCAGACTGATGAAAATTATTATACAGATCTTAGCAGTCATAAATCGAGTTAGTGCAAACCCTATAAATGACCCACACATATTTCATCACACATCCCCACTCGATTGGTCTAATACCTACCTATTTACATTAACATTCAAAAGATTATGTATTTATCGAACTAAGCTTTGCTATGCCAAGTCATGTCAATATCCCCACACACCTTATGTTGACCTCGGTACCTGCAGTTGGAAATCGATCTCTCCAAGTCTCCTAGGCAACCAGCTCTTGTGTTTTGCCCCTCTCAGTTCTTCTACCTTCCTCTCCGGTGATTCATTATGGAGAGGAGAGGAAGCGCGCCTTTGCAGCTCTTATGTTGATGCTTTGGAACACTAACAATTATTCATTAGGAGCAGTGCACAGAAGGCAGGCAAATGGAACTGTTTCTGATTCCATCTTAGTTAAAGGTGTAGAAGGCAGGGTGGCCTTTTGGCTGTAATCATTACTTGCCGCGCTGCATCTTTCAACAAGCGGAAAGTTTGCAGTTTTTGTTTTTTTTAAAACATATTTTATTGTGTCAATTTGACTATCACAGCGCAGGGCTCTGTACTACAGAGACGTCTGCCATATTCATCATACATATACCGGCAAGCAAATGACAGATATATATTAAATCATATGTGTTAAAATCTTAGTTCAATGTGGAGGATTCGTTGAGAGAGTCCATTTGGGCATATCACACCACGCCCAATGGGGTCACGGGGATATCCCCCTTTGTATTTCTCAGAGGAAGGGAACCCAGCACCAAAATGAATCCGAGATGGTTGGGTGGGGGTAAGAGTGTGGTACCTGACTTAAACCAGTGTGGAGAGAGAGTTGAGTCACATCAACAAAAATATAAGTTATGGTATGACGAGAAATATGGAGCAAAAGATATGGATGTAAAAGCAAACTCTCCTGTGTGGATCAAAAAACCTGGTAAAGTGCAACCAGGATTGAGCAAGTATGGGTACCTCTAAAGGTGGAAAAAGCAGGTAGAAGCATAGTCCGTTTGGAAAATGGACAAACATGGAGCAAGGACAGAGTTGTGAACACTACGTGAATTAATGTTTCTAGTTGTATTCCCTTCAGGGGGAGATGTGTTACAATTTTAGTGTAAGTGTTTTGGGTTGGTATGTTCCCCCCCCCCCCTCCCTGTCCTGCAAATGGTATAACCCTGGGGAGTTCAACTTAGAATGTTGGTGCTTCTGTGGTCATTGCTGTGAGAGCGGATGGCCAGAATAAAGACTCTTGACTTACATTATTTGGAGTGCTATTTCTTTTGAACTTCAACAATATGGTAAACAAGAAAAGGAAAAAAAAGAAAAAAAGGGGGGGGGGGGTAAAATCACAATATATGACAAATGCGTATTTGAAAACACTTAGTATCCCCTCCCTGAACTCCCCCCTCCCTCCCCCAACTCCCTTGTGATAGCACTCCTGCCACCTAATTTTGCTCTACCCCTCCCGCCAACCATATCCCACCCTCATGGCTCGTACCCCCACGTGCCCCCTCCGTGGCCACAGAACCCTACTAGCAACTACCCCAACACACGGGTCTCCTCCTCCACCGGCGGCTCTAACCATATTCCTCTAGTTTGCAGTTTATTTGATGTGTTAAAGTGACTATTATCGAAATGAAATTCTGGATAAAATATGCCGTCTGGCACACATTTGTTAGCATTACCATTCAAACAGTTAGCTTTGTTGGTCCTAAGCCTGTCACACACATACTTAAAAAAAATAGTGCATTAGTGTTGGCCTACAATCAGGCCTGTCTTGTATGTAGCATGTGAATTACCATGAAAGCCATGCCACACATGACACTGTGGTGTTCGTCATCGAGTTAATGTAAAAACTCTTCCTATTGTATTTGCAAGACAATTCACAATGCAAAACCCATTTCTGTTGTGTTTGTCAGAGGGTTGTCCGGTTTCTTGATGAGCAGAACAGCTGAAAGCACCTGCCATGCCTGAAAACCTACGGTGATGTGAAAGAAGCTTTGCACATTTGCAATAGAATTCTGGTAAAAACAGGGGAGAGGAGTGAAAAACACTGGACAGGACCTCACCACTCTTCAAAATGGATTTATCACAGGCAAAGAATGACACAGAACTACCTCAGTGCTTTAGAAATGGAATGTCATGGAACCAGCTGTATTGGAGACTAAGTGACATGATGCTTACCAGGTTCGATAGCGATGTTTCTGTATTGCACCCTTGGCAACTGGTACGAAGAGATGAACCACAACAACTCACAACATGTAGCCATTCGAAGACTACATGTCAGTAATTGTCTCAAATACTGGCTTTACTCATAATGCCCTGGAAGTATGCTTGTAACAAGAAATAGGTGTAACATTGAGTCAGTCAGTTTGCCGTCCCTTTCTCCATAGTCTTCATCTCCTGTTAGCCACATGCTTGAGCATTCATCTGTGTCAAGCTTGATTCTTGATCACATTTCACAGTATTAAGCCTCTTTGCCTGTTTTTTTGGCAAGTAGTTTAATGTAAAACCTCTTCTTGTAATATTTGACTTTAGAGCTTGCAATGCGAAACGCCTTCCTATTGTATTGTTCATGAGGTTACAACATGCAAAGCCCCTTCCTACTGTAATTGGCCTGCGTTAATAATGTCTCAATCAGGTATGAGCAACCAGACAACTTCTTATGTGCACGAACACTGCAGAAATGCTTATAGAGAAGATCAACATATGAGTGGAGCCACAGACTCTTTTTCAGGTTTCGCCTAGCGTTGCAGCGCAAATGCGCTGCAATCGCTCTGCGAGGCATGCAGTATAAACTGTAGTGTGGAAGCTTCGTGGAAGCTCTGCCCACTCTCTGCCCATTGTCTTTTGTCTTAAATGCTGCCTTCCGATTGGTTTGAGGCTTGTAAGTCCCTCCTCATTCATCATTTGTATCCTTCCACTGCTATTGGCCCCTTTACTCCTAACACAATTTTCTTCCTTGCCTCCCCACCCCACCGCCCCCTCCCTCAGTCTGTGACTTCTCACCCTCGCCCGCGCCCCCACTCCCAATCGTGTTTTTTTGCCTGCCCGCACTTCCGTTTTCATCTTTATTATTGCCACCTTGAAATATGCGAGTTTAAGATGCGTGCTGTACAAAAACTTCTCGTGTTTAATGAACTAGATTTTAATGTTACTCTAAATATAAGACTCTAGGCAACATTCGGGGTATGCATGGCAACTTGTCGTACTTTAATATTCGGGACCGCGTAGGGGACAGGGCCCTACCCCTGTCTATCTTGGTATTAGCAAACCGCAAATGGTAAATGCGGCATGTACGAGTGCTTTATATATCGTTCTAGCTATGAATGCACTGTGTACACGTTATTCTGCTTCAACTACGCGGGTTCCATTTTGGAAGCAGTGGCCATCTTGTCATTGCCCTCACATAGGCTATGATGGAGTAAATACGGGCCTCACAGTACATGGGCTTTCTCCTCTGACTTCTCTGTGACCTGGGCAGCTGGCTCTGCTGCCCCAGGTCAAACCGGTCTCACGAGCTCCCCTTCCTCCGTCCACCTGTGATTAGCATCAGGGCTTGACCCTTCATAAAACCCTTTCATTCTATACAATCCTCCGGCTAATCTCTTTCACACCTGCTTGTTCCTGCTTTATGACTTGTTTCCCAAAACAGGAGATGCTCATGTTTATTGGGGGGTCTATTGACATCAAATGTGGGATCTGAACCTTACTGTGTAAATCATTGTGGGCTGGCCGAACTGGAATGTGGGATGGTCATCATGACTCTGCTTTTTCGTTTGTAATGTATACCTTTATATGGCCATATCGTAAACCAAGGAATGTGTGCCTGGAGCATGATATTTTGTACTTAAGGAGAAAGCCGTTCCTATGATTTTCAGCAGTCTCCTGAGAACATACACGCTGTTGTACTTCTAGGATACCTGTAATTGGTCTGCAGCCAATAAACAAATCTTTGACTTCACCCAGAAGACTCTGTGTTTCTGTAGGTCTGGAACAGGGTGAACCCAGAAGTCATAGGGTGTGTGCCCCTGCACCGCTGGGTCTAAAATACCCAGTACTTCAGTTTGGCGCCCAACTCGGGACGATTTCAGCGGTACCAGTCCAAGCCAGAGGTTCGTGAGGAGCTTCGTGTGGAAATTCCGGAGGAAGGCCGCCACTTCATCGACCCCTGCATGTCGACGTGGTCCGAAAGTCTTTTCTGCGAGGTTCTCCGCGTCCCGACGGCTACGAAGGACTGCTGCCCTGATTAATCGACCTGTTTTGGACCCTTGACGAATTTGAGAGAGCGAAACAATCGAGAGAGTCTTCTGGTGACGCCATCGATCAGCAATATTCAGTTAAGTATAAGTGGAGCGTCTCCCATTTGTTTTTGGTATCCTTCGGGATCGTTTGATTTGGTAATTTGGTACTTTGGAGTTTGCAAACGCCAAAACCAGAGGACTCGTGTATTCACGAGAATATCGTAATCGATAATCCTTTGACGTTTGGATCTAGACTAGTGAGCAAAGATGCCTGGTTCTGGAATATTTGGTAGATTATTCTGTTTGGGTTGTGGAAAGGATTTCCAGCTAGAGGAATCATGTCCGGTTCCTCCGGTTGGAACTCCAACTTATGAGCTCTATGTAAAACATGGCGTAGGCCCCATTGCATATAACGAAGTATGGATCCACTACACTAGAAAAGACGGTGTTTTAAAATGGCCCCAAAATGGTAGTTTCGATACCGATATTTTAGATAATTTGGGAAATTAAATTGTTCAAGAAAAAAGCCCGGCCGGCGATGTTTGACTCTTTCCGCTTATGGCGAAAGGAAGCCAAACAAAAGGAAATTAAGTTAGCGAAAAAGAATAAGAGAGAGAAAGGTATGACAGTAATGCAAGCAGCTGTACAATTTAAAGACAATGAAGAGGAGCAGATGAGTGAGCAATTGCATAGGCAGCGCAAGTTAGGGATTGACAAATGTTACCCGGCCTTACCACATTCTAAGCAGAATGGGTTAGAAGAAAAGGAGAAAGATCCCCTGATGTCACATTTGTTGAGTTCGCCACCCCCGTATGCTCAAAATGCCACGGCGCCTCCCCAGCTTGTAAATATGCCACCTCCAGTGAATATACTGCAAGCCTTGCCGCAACCGCCAGTTGCTTTGCAGCCGGCTCTTATCCATGTAGCGCAGCCCTCTCAAGGACCGCCAGTTGTGCTTCCAACTGCCCCTGCACTTCCTGCGACTTTGCCTAATACAGCAGCTGCCTCCGCTGACACTCTTCCTTCCACCACTCCAGTACCTGTCTCTACATCCTCTTTTCTTCCCTCTGTTTTTCCCCCTGTTCTCGCCTCAGCTTCTCCTTCAGCGCGACAGCGCTTAGCTAATGTGGTTACTACATTAATGTCTCCTCTCTTTGATTCGTCTGGTGTGACTCCTGGTTTACAGCGTAAGCAATTGCGTAGCCAATTGCCTAACCCTGACGAGAAAAAGGTAATAGATAACATGGCGCGTAGATGGATTGTTTTCCCTTCACTGTATGATGTGGAATCAGTTGTCAACGTTTTCCATCAATGGGATGCCCCAAAACAGAGATATGTGTTCGAGAAAATGTGCGAAATTCTCTGTGAAGAATTGGAAGATAGTGGTAAAAATCCGAACCCGCAGGAATTGTGTAGAGTGAGGTTCGATTTTGGAACTGGTATAATTGTGGACCGCGAAGTAGATAAAGCAGTTGCGGTTGTATTGTCCTTCAGAAATGATGATTGTCAACAGTCATTGTTTGAACAAGATTTCCTTGTGGGGAAAAAGGTAAAAGCACGACAATACCCTATGAGAGAAGTTCCCCCGGTATGGAAGGAAGCGGTTGCAGCTGCCGGTGGTAACCCCGCTGTGGCAGCGCATTTCCAGCGTGTTTGGGTGCATGTTCCATGGAAGCGCTCTGAGGTGTTAGCGCTTAAGCAGTCCTTGCCTGATCCCCGTAAAAACCCAGCAGGTTATTATAAAGAGTTGTCGCAGACGGCAGGGTCATGCGTTATGAATCTGGCCGACATAGACATGTTGTTTGGTAATGTTGTTCCACAGCCTCTATGGGGATCAATTCGTAATGTAGATCACAATGCAGAACTAGGGGATACATGGGCTAACATTGTTGCTGCTGATGCTAGACAAACTGGTGGCGCGAAACCAGAACCTTTAGTAGCTGAACTGCCTGGTAGAATCATCACGTATATGAAGACAATAATGCCTGCGATGCGCGTAAATTGGGACAAGTTATCTGCATGCAAGCAGAAGAAAGATGAGACAGTGTCAGACTTCTTTACTAGGTTTGAAGAAACATTTATTGACCACAGTGGGCAGGATATGAGTACTGAGGGTGGCCAACGGCTGTTTGTGGATAAGTTTGTGCAGAATTTACTCCCTGACCTGTGTAAAAAGTTAAAAGATTCAGAAAGTTCTTGGGCTGTTTCTTCTTCAGCGCAAATACTGGCTACTGCACAGTATTATGAAAATAGAGATAAAGACGAGAAAGATAGAACAGAGAAGAAAACGAAGGAACTAAAGACAAAGGTCCTTTTACAGCAGGCCTATCCGCTACGTGGAGGTCAGAATAATTATAGGCAACCCCAAGGTGTCTATCACCAACCCCAACAGTTTCAGAACAACCAGCAAATGAATGGGTATTATCAACCACGTGTCCCTGTAGGTCCCAAGCAATGTTCATACTGCAAAGAGGAAGGTCATTATAAATATAGTTGCCCTAAATTAATGCAGCGGAACGGTAATGCATATGGCGCAAGAGGTAGGGGTGGTCAGCAAGCTCCTAGAGGCAGAGGGCGTGGAAATGCTCCCCAGAACGCGCGTCCTCTGCCGCCTCAAAATACCATCAATAGCTTTGATCAGCAAGCTAACGTGACTAGTAACACGGCCCAGTATTATAATAATGATTATTATGCAGAGGACGGTGATGCAGAAAGTAATGATTACTAGGACAGCCATAGACAGAGAGAGGGAGTTGTTTCAGTGCCAGTGGATCAGAGTGGACCGTATGTTGAGGTAACTACAGCAAATGTAACGGAGCCTTTTCTGCTAGACACTGGTGCTGCAAAGAGTTCAATCATGCATTCAAAACTCCCTGGCGCACCTTTGTCTGGCGATATAAATGTTTCGGTAGGTTTTTCTGGCGCCCCAGTTAGGAACCCGATTTCTAGTCCCATGTCACTTTCTGTTGGACCTTGCGAGCTGAAAGCACCCCTGATTCTGACAACAGGTTGTGGTGAGAATTTGCTGGGATTAGATTTGTTGAAAAGATTGCATGCTACACTTTATTGTTCTCCTTCAGGAGTACAACTTACATTAGGCAAGAAAGTGATTTCCCCAATGTACTTGTCTAAAAATACAATGCCACCTGAATTGTCATCCCTTCCGGATGCCCTTTGGGCTACTGGTCCCAATGATGTGGGCCTCTTGCAGATACCGCCATATGTGGTGACTTTAAAGGCTAATGTCAGACTGCCACGTATTCCCCAGTACAAGATCTCTAATGAAGGGCAGAAAGCATTGTTAGACATTGTCAGCGATTTGATTAATAAGGGTGTGATTGAAGAGACAAGAGGCAACGTTTGCAATAGTCCGATTTTACCTGTCTTAAAACGAACGGATCCTTCACAGCCACCTGTTTACAGATTTGTGATTGATCTCAGAGAGGTTAATAAGATTGTTGTGCCACAGTTTCCGGTTGTCCCCGATATAACTGCCTTGTTAACGATGATTCCAGCCTCTGCTGCATGGTTTTCAGTGATTGATTTAAAGAATGCTTTCTTTAGCATCCCAATTGCAGAAGAGAGCAGAGACATTTTTGGTTTTAGTCTGGGAGGCCGAAGCTTCCGCTTCAAACGCGCTCCCCAGGGCTACTGTGAGAGTCCATCCATATACAGTCAAGCTTTAAAAGCGCAGCTTGATGCACTTGTTTTACCTAGTGGCGCCATCCTGATTCAGTACGTGGACGATTTACTGATCGCTGCGGATACTGAGAAGATTTGTAAAGAAGCCACATTGTCACTGTTGCGCCATTTATCTGCTTTCCATCACAAAGTGTCTCTCTCTAAGCTGCAATATTGTCGACAAGAAGTGACCTACTTAGGTCATCTCTTATTGAAGGAGGGAAGGAAACTGACCCCAGAAAGAATTCAAGCCATTGCACAGTTGAGTGTGCCAAGAACACAGAGAGAAGTGCGTGCTTTCTTGGGCATCACTTCATACTGTAGGCATTGGATCCCTAGTTTTTCTTTGTTGGCAAAACCTTTAGTAGCCTTAACATGCAAAGACACACCGAATCCTATCCCATGGTCTGAAGAGTGCCAGAAAAGTTTTGTGGAATTGCGTAATGCATTGTGTTCAGCACCTGTGTTGGGTACTCCTGACTACAGCAAGCCTTTTACATTGTATGTTCACGAGAAAGATGGTTGTGCGTTGTCAGTGTTAACACAGCCTTTTGGCGACAGACCGCGCCCATGCGCATATTTTTCATCAACCTTGGACCCTGTAGCGAGGGCATTGCCAAGCTGTCTGAGAGCGACAGCTGCTGCAGCGATGTCTATCCGACAATCTGCTGGTTTGGTAATGGACAATACATTGATTGTTATGGTTCCACACGCAGTAGACACATTATTAAATAGGACCAAGACACAACACTTGACTAGTGCGCGATTATCAGGCTATGAACTTACACTGTTAGCAAATCACATACACATAAAGAGATGCAATACGCTGAATCCAGCTACATTGTTACCAATTCCAGCAGACTCAGATGAGATTGAGCAACATGACTGTCTGTTCAGAACAGAAGAAGAGACGAAAGGGAGAGTAGATCTAAAAGATACTCCCCTGACTGAGTGTGATGGCACTTTATGGGTAGATGGTTCATGTTTCAAGCTCCCTAATGGTGACACGACTGCTGCATATGCTATCACGACTTTACACACGGTCGTGGAAACTGCACGAGTGCCACATAATTCGGCCCAAGCAGCGGAATTAATCGCCCTCACGAGAGCATGTGTGTTATCTGAAGGAATGAGAGTAAATATATACACAGATAGCCAGTACGCCTTTGGCGTGGCTCATAATTTTGGGCGACTGTGGAAGGAGCGTGGGTTCCTGACGTCGCATGGAGCTAAAATTCAGAATGGCAAGTTGGTGAATGATCTCCTTGAGTCACTGACCCTACCGTTGCAAGTTGCGATCATGAAATGCAGTGCGCACAGGAAAGTCACGGATGATGTTGGACGTGGGAATGCGTTTGCTGATGAGACCGCGAAAGAAACAGCACAGAATGTGAAGACTAGAATGTATGTTGCAGGCCCCGCAAGATGGGTTAATGATGTGGGAATGTGTGAGAACACAATAGAGAGTGTGAAGTCTCTTCAAGCTGAAGCCACAGAGGAAGAGTTAAGCAAGTGGAGAGAAAGTATGGGTAAGTTGGATGAGAATGGTTGTTGGATTGATCTGACAGAACATAGGCGATGGTTGTTGCCTGATGCATATGTGCTTCCAGTGGTTACTATGGCACATGGAATGGCACATATCAGTACGAAAGGTATATGCAAGTTGTTGGCTCCAGTATGGCAGAATGCTGGGATTCCCAAGTGTGCAGAGAATGTGGTCAAGAATTGCATAATATGCTTGAAGTACAACCCTGGTAGGGGAACCCCAACTCCAGCTGGTCACTTTGCACCCCCATCATGTCCATTTGAAGTTTTGCAGCTGGACTTTATTCACATGGAAAGATGCAACAACCTGAAATATGTACTGGTGGTTGTTTGTGCTTTCTCAAAATGGATAGAGGCTTATCCTCTGAAAGATAACACTGCCCTATCCACAGCCAAAGCCCTTGTGAAGGAATTTTTCCCTAGGTTTGGGATGCCAAGAATGGTGTGGTGTGATAACGGAAGTGAGTTTGTGGGTAAAGTGATGAAGAATGTATGTGAAGGGCTAGGGATAAAGCAGAAGTTCCACGCTGCAAATCACCCCCAATCAGCTGGATTAGTAGAACGCTACAATGGAGCCTTAAAGCTCAAGCTGGCCAAAATCCAGGCGAGCACCGGTCTTAAATGGCCTGACGCTCTGCCTCTAGCACTCCTGTCCACCAGAATGACCGTACACTCACGAGTGGGACTTAGCCCTTACGAGGTTGTTTTTGGCCGTCCGGCCAACGTATGGGGTGTACCGAGGCCTACGAAGTTCAGTGAGATAGAGCATCCAGTACTGCTCGATTACCTGCATGATTTGACTGTTAAACTGCGTGTTTTGCACCAACAGGTACATGATACTCTTCCCCAAGCTTCTGAAACTCCTGGACACCCTATCAACCCTGGTACGTGGGTGCTAGTCCGAAATTTCCAGCGCAAGAGCAACGACGAGCCTCGCTGGATCGGCCCTCATCTTGTTCTTCTTTCGACAAGATCAGCAGTGCGAGTAAAAGGGAAGAAGCACTGGATCCATGGTACCCACTGTAAAGTAGTCCCCTTGCCTCTGCCATATGACCAGTGGGTCAAGGAGGGTATCGCCGATTCTGAGACAGACACTGTGCCTCGTTTTGTACCATTCAGTGACGCACGCCTAAAAGACACAGTTTCAGACCAAGAGAGTGACAATATTCTGCAGGAAGCTGTGCCACCATCAAATCGACTGGACACCACTGAGCCTGAACTTTTGTTTCAAGACCAAACAGCACCTGGCCGTCCCCGCTATAATTTGAGACCTAGGCCCATGGACAAATAAAGATTTCCTTACTATTTCCTTTTTGACATTTTTGCTCTCCCATCTGAAGGACTTTCTTGATTTTTGTTTTTCGAACCACCATCCGGGTTCTGCCGCAGGGTCGCGGTGCCAAGACTTTGGGGTACAGGCCGAAGACGTTAGGTCAACGGTTCTGGTGGGTCTAGGGCGTTTCCCTGGACTGACAGGCGTACTCCTTAGCAGAAGACACTCATCCGCCGCGAGCGGCCCGAGTAGAGGATGGAGTTTTTTAAGATGGAGAGACCGATTGAGGAAATGAACTTTAACGCAAGGATGTGTAGAATTGTAAAAAGTAAATGTTTTGTGTTTTTGTGCCTTTTTACACTGTGTAGCATAATGATGTTTATCGTAGGATTTGTGTTTTTCTCCGCTCAAAAGCCCATTGCACCCACTGAACAGCCTATACCTCTTTCTACCGCCTCCTCTCACTCTTTTCACCCTTTGCCTGAGCACGAACAGACCAGACGATCAGAGTTTGTAAATAACTCGTTTATCCAGCTCTTGCACCAGCACCAACTGGTAATGAATACGACCAATTGCTGGGTGTGCGGGTTAATGCCACATACCATTAACAAGGGTATTCCCTACCTGGTGCTGCCGTACAGTTACAATGGATCGTCATGGGCATTCCAAACCATGTTTCTCTATGCTCTAGATACATACTCCCCTCGCCAACCGCGTTCCATCAGACCTATCACCAATAATAAGGCTTTGATAAAAGGAGTTGCCGATATGAGTAGGGATATCGATGCATACTCATCCATTCCCAAAGAAGAGTTGAGACCTTATGTAGGATGGAACGCGACGGGGTATAGTATTAGTCTGGGTGAAAGACAGCGAAAAATCTCATCTCCAATCTGGGTCGTACCCCACATGGGTCGGTTCTGCTTACAGGGTAATGGTCAGAATCCTAGAGCTCAACTGGGAAGAAGTGACTGTACTGAAACGTACACCTTCCCGTCACAGTTTTCCCCTGCGTTTTTGGCTGCCAAGGGCACATATTTCATCTGTAATGACCGAGCATATACATGGTTGCCCCCTGATTTCTCGGGCACATGTTATATTGCGAACTTGCTACCGCCGACATTTACTGCTGCCTCTGACTATCACAAGACCAGAGTTGTGAGAGGTGTGATTAGTAAGGAGGATACTGCCGGTCAGGAAGCGGGAGACTTCTTCTTGGGTTTCCTGCCGTTTTGGGGACCTATGGTCAATAGTAGGAACCTGAGACAGCTGACTCGTGTGGTTGAATCCACTGTCAATGTAACGGCTGGTGCCCTTGGTAATCTGACGGCTGAGCTCCAAGCGGATCGCCTCATGACTTTGCAGAACCGCATGGTTCTAGACGTTATTCTTGCAGACCGCGGTGGGGTATGCAAGGTCATCCAATCCAGTTGCTGCATTTTCATACCAGATAATGCTCCAACAGTGTATCAAGCCATCTCCAAACTCCATAAAATATCTGAATCCATACACGTGGATAAGGGAGATTGGTCACTGATGGGGTGGTTCTGGGAATTGATATCTGCCTGGGGTTGGAAAGTTCTGATGGTCATTGGAATGATCTTAGCCATTCTCTTCCTGTTCTGTCTGTGCATACAGTGTGCTCCTGCGATATGTGGCCTCTGTGTTACCTTATGTGTAAGGAAACCTGTATCGAGGGACGAACTAAGTAATAGGATGATGCTACAGCAACATCTCCATGACTTTGTGAACATCGACCTAGACTCGGATTAAGATGAGTATAGTGATTGCCTATGTAAGGGCAAAAGGAGGGTCTGTCGTACTTTAATATTCGGGACCGCGTAGGGGACAGGGCCCTACCCCTGTCTATCTTGGTATTAGCAAACCGCAAATGGTAAATGCGGCATGTACGAGTGCTTTATATATCGTTCTAGCTATGAATGCACTGTGTACACGTTATTCTGCTTCAACTACGCGGGTTCCATTTTGGAAGCAGTGGCCATCTTGTCATTGCCCTCACATAGGCTATGATGGAGTAAATACGGGCCTCACAGTACATGGGCTTTCTCCTCTGACTTCTCTGTGACCTGGGCAGCTGGCTCTGCTGCCCCAGGTCAAACCGGTCTCACGAGCTCGCCTTCCTCCGTCCACCTGTGATTAGCATCAGGGCTTGACCCGTCATAAAACCCTTTCATTCTATACAATCCTCCGGCTAATCTCTTTCACACCTGCTTGTTCCTGCTTTATGACTTGTTTCCCAAAACAGGAGATGCTCATGTTTATTGGGGGGTCTATTGACATCAAATGTGGGATCTGAACCTTACTGTGTAAATCATTGTGGGCTGGCCGAACTGGAATGTGGGATGGTCATCATGACTCTGCTTTTTCGTTTGTAATGTATACCTTTATATGGCCATATCATAAACCAAGGAATGTGTGCCTGGAGCATGACATTTTGTACTTAAGGAGAAACCCTTTCCTATGATTTTCAGCAGTCTCCTGAGAACATACACGCTGTTGTACTTCTAGGATACCTGTAATTGGTCTGCAGCCAATAAACAAATCTTTGACTTCACCCAGAAGACTCTGTGTTTCTGTAGGTCTGGAACAGGGTGAACCCAGAAGTCATAGGGTGTGTGCCCCTGCACCGCTGGGTCTAAAATACCCAGTACTTCAAACTGACGCCTCTTAGATCACAAATGGCATTGTTGTCGGGCGGGAGGAGCGGTAGTGTTTTAACTCATGCGTAAAACAAACACTTTTAATAACTTCCTCTCAATGCAGTGCTATAATCTTGTGTACTGAGGTGACGCGCTAAAGAAATGCACTATTTTGAATTCTGAAGAGACGGTATCGCACATTTACATCATGTTTACTGTATGATTAACATGCCGATCATTTTCACGGCTCGCCCACTGGCTCGTATACGCTTGGCTCGTCTCCGGCTGACTCTACCTCTTAATGAATATATTGGCTAGCGCCCCTCTAACAAAGAGAGATGAATGTATACATGACCGTGAGCCCGGTAGATGGTAGAGAAATAGACTGGTGCAGACAAACAGACAAAGTCAAGTCTCCATTGCCTCACGTCAGAATCATCACTTTCAATAACCTGGAAATCTGCCCGCAACTCCTGCATTCCCCAACCTCATCCCCCTCACCTATTCTTAGCAGAAGCGGCAGATTCTGAGCTGTGCCCTGCTGGTGCAGAGGAGCACGGCAGAGTCTGTAGAAGCGCTGGGATCCCTAGCCTCTCCGGGTGGGCACCTAAGCCTTCCTGGTGCCTTCACACTCAGGATAAATGAATACATTTTGTTCTGTGCTTTAGTCGCCCCTCTGTGAGCACTGTCTGGTAGATGAAGCTCTGTGTTAATAAACACATTCAGAGAGGTGGTTGTGTACAAACAAACAACAGCCACAATACCGTACGTTTTGAACGTGTTGTTAAATACCTGCTCATCGAGTACCTCATTGGCTGATCATTCCATGGCACTACCAAAATTACATTTGGACACATTTGCTCAACTGTAAACCACTCCCTTCTATTGGTCATTTAACAACTCGGGGCTTTGGGGTTAGGTAACCTACTTTGGATGCTGTGTAAAAGAGTAAATACAAAAACGAATGCAATGAAACTAAGCAACCAGTACTGTCTAAAACACTGTGAAAACTGACACGCATTCTGGCATTTTGTTTAGTTAATGTCGATTTTCTCATAGATGTGAGTAAAGTACTCTTAATATCTTAATGAAATCTGCACACTTTTAACTAATAGCACTGGGCAACCTTTGACAACTAGGCAATGAATAAATACATTTTCATGTACCCCCGAAGCCCCCCTGCCCCCTTGGCAAACTTCATTGCCTCCCAGTGTTTGGGGGATAACCAAGGCTCATGAGAGTGAGTCAAATAGTCTAGAAAATGAAAGAGAAGCCGGGATTCGGATTCACATGCTCCGATCCCGATTGCGTTAGTTAGTCTGTAAGCACTACTTTTATTAATGAGATTTGCATTAGTAAAGCACCACGGTGTGCATGTATGGCGACACTTCACCCATGAGGTACGTGCCAAGCAATTGTTGACACAATCCACACTTTGCGTCTTTTTCAATATATTTATTACGAAGTGCAGGACCTTTCCAAGGGATTTTGCACAATACATACATTCACTCCAAAAATAAAACGTTCAGGTAAAAAACATTGCCATTTACAATGTCAATAGTTCTAACTCACAAATGCGACACCTATTTGCATTGCAAATGCTTGTTACTACTTATTCCTACATCTCTTTTTCTGGTCACATAAGGCCTGGCAGGTATCTGTTCTGTCAAGCCAGGCCTAAAAGTCAATTAATTTACCAAAAAACGCAAGGTTTGTCAAGAGGGGTAATCAAACTTCTTACCTACAGCTATGAGATTCCATATTAGAAAACACTAGTAATCAGCTAGTGTAATAACAATCACTCCATGAGGGCTTTTGGTTTTGTCATATGTTTTTCACAATAAATAACTGAATCCTACTTCCGCTGTCATAGCCTTTCATAGTAAACAGACCAGATCTCTGGCATTAGACACAATTGTTCCCAGTGATCAAATAAGTGCTACAGCTTTGTCACTGATTTATCACCGTAACCTATTCAGTTCTGCTCTGATGAGAACATTCTGCACAACACATGCACTCGTTTTCAGTGGAGGCACACAACTTCTTCCAACTGTGCTTCTTAAAGCTCTTTTTATGTTCAGTAAGGTCTATCAAGGTCTGGCGACAGCTGTGCTGCTGTTACACAAGACCTACAAATTAGCATTTTGTACTACAAAGTAAAGTTCACATCTGCAGCCATTACAAAACACATGTAGACATAAATATAGTAATTATACACTTACCTTGACTATGTGGTCCATGCGGTTGATGTAATAATAATGTAGGTGGTATTATCGACCTTAATATGGCTTCTTACTTCCTGTTGTCCCAGGCAAATCAATGTGTCTAATTGTCAGGCTAAGGGACCCGCTCTGCAGGTTTTCAATATGCGTTGTCTTCTGTGTTCAAATGTGTGCTTGTATGTGTCGTGTGCATGTGTGTTCCCTGCATGTGCATATGCACTTGATATATGTTGTTTTTGTATCCATTATCAATATTAGACTTGTTTCTAAAAATGCTGGTGTTCAAAGAAAGTTTGAATGCCTTTTGTATGCAAAACCCACAGCATTCTCTCTATTTTTATCAGCGTCTGTACCAGAGCCACCTTCTCCAACTATGTCGCCATCTTCCCCACTGCCGCAGCCCACGGAAGAACCGCCGCTGGACTGCCAGAACGGCGGCAGCTACGTCCCCCAGCCCAGAGGCTGCCTGTGCCCGGATCAATGGAGAGGACCTCTTTGCACTGAGAGTAAGTATGATGCTCCGCTCGCTTCTGTTCAGTCTAACTAGGCTGAAAACCGTTGGACCCTCGGGAAATTGTAACAGCTTTGCAAAGCCATCTGATACAAGTTATAAAAGTAGCTGCCTGAAGTGTAAGTAAGTGCTAACTAAGATATTTTTTAAGGGAAGTGGTATTATTGCTTTCTTTATCTCGCATACCCCCTGATGTCTTTCCAGGGCACACTTCCATACCAATCGACAATTAAAGGGGAACTCCAGACTTATAGATTTTTTTTAAGTGAACAAAGTCCATGCCTAGCTGACATCAAAACCTGTGATTTCGAATCCTACAAAGTGTATTTTGTAAGTAATGTTTTTTCCCAACTTTGATCACTTGGAATCGGTAGGTAGAGTTGGCATGAAAAGGGCATCTCCCTCCTCCTAACAACGACTGATAAAGTGCCATTTTCTGTACATAGCTGGTCTCAGCGGCAATCGCCAATTCCCGGTTGCGCGACTGGTCCAATGGAACGTTGGTTTTCAGTAGAGATTTGTAAACTTGGAGCCAACATCAAATCAATTCATCTCAAGAACTGTGGGAGAGTGACACCGACCCGAAGGTCACGGACGCTCAATGGTCCTATTGTTGTGGACAACTAAAACTTTCCCCGAACTACAGATGAAGATTCATTCACTTCAAATTCATACATTGCATCTCTCGCACCCCCAAACATCTATTCCGAATGGGACTAGTCGCCGACCCATGCTGCTTACATTGCAGAGCGCTGTATCTTGCATGGCAATGCCCGGACGTGGCATCTTCCTGGAGGAAGGTAGGTGTTTACACATATACAAATGACTACTGGTCACGTGGTCCCTCATTCTCCCCTGGTGGGAATATTGGGCTCTGTTAAAGACACCCCATAGGCGCATCATCGACTTACTGCCATGCTGCTCCTCCTAGCCAAGCGGAGAGGGGCCATACACTGGGGCTAGACACCCCGCTGCCAAGAGCAACGGGCATATTTTTGTGACCTCATGCCACTTTGCTTCCGCCCTGTAGACATTTGGGAGCCATTCAGGTCTTTGCTCCGACCAGGGGACTCTGATTCATCTGCACCTACCCCAATGCCATGAACTCACGGTCCTGTTGAACCTTTGTCTACCCCCCAAACCCCCCCCCCCCCCCCCATGACGTGTGGAAAGATCGCCTGGCCCCCGGTGCTAATATTATACTCTACCTCTGAGATGCTTCTTATTGTGATATATGACCTTACTGCTGCCATTTTCAATTCTGTGTCTGTGGCTAGTTTAATATAACGTCATGTAATGTAATTGTCAGCGCACAATTCTTTGTATTGGAGTGCTTACATATGGCAATGTCCTTTGTATTTACACTTAATGACTTCCTCATTTCCTTCCCTCCCCTTTTTCAAACCCACTTGATTCCCTTCCCTTGTTCAGGTGACACTGTTGTTGTGTTATAATGTTTACGATGACAAATCCCAATAAAAATTATTTTTAAAATGTCAATTAATTTTAATTTACAGTGAAACCCAATGGCTCCACAGACACAAAAGAGAAAAAAGATGATCAAACCACAAAGGTTTATTAGCAATTCAGTAAAATTTCAATTTTTACTCAATCAATTGACGATTTGTCAATAATCTCCTGATTTCAGTAGTTAATCAATCCAAGCAGGATATAAATGAACACATGCAGACATGAATCATTTAAGCAGCACAAATGCAAATTAGAAACTGTTTCAGTTCCTGAAAGGAACTCCCCTATTACTGAACTAAAGTACCTAAATAATTGGGCAAATTCTAGCAGAAGTTGTCAGTCATAAAAGCTCTAAAGCTGAACCTAATGAAGATTCAATCTAGGGTAGGAGAAAGGCACATGCTTTCAGGAGTATAACGCATGAACAGAAAACATAAAATCTCAGGAGCGTAAGAGATCGGCATTGGACAACGTACTACTTGAAGGACACACATGTCACCCAAAAACTCATTCTCACCAACTCCCAAGACTCAAGCATCAATACAAATACAGTCTTCTTTGTGTAGGCAAACTCCCTTCTTTCCCATCGTCAGACAACGAGCACACAGCTGCACAACCTTGGATGTGTCATCAGTTATGACTGCATGGTACAGGAGGTTTCTTCTCATACCAACGCATGGTGTGAATCGCAACTTGTCCCAATTAAAATACCTAACCCGGCCTTCACTTAAGACAAACAACAAACTACACTTCTAACTAACACTTGTTTCCTTGCTCCTAGAAGGAAAGGCAAAAACGTGAAAGAGAACGGCAGGGCACATTGCGTTTAACGTGGAAAGTCATTTAAGGCCTACTCTGGCTCTAGCCAACTTAAAAACTACATTTGATTAAATGTGAATCTACTGGGAAACTAATGACTTTACTCAGCTACACTAAGTGAAGCTTCAATATATGTGTGTTTAGTCGCACATTAATTAGCATAGGGTTATTCTAAATTATAATGTATAGAAAATCAGCTGCACCACACTGCGGTTACGATAACAAACCATCTATGTGATGGTATCCATTTGCTAAGTGGAAGCTGCCATGTGGGAAGGCTTCCACTTTCTGAATGTGAGTGTTTGGCGTAAAGGAAAGCAGATCTAGGTCCAGGGGCTGATAGTGCTGCCCCCAATGCGATTTTCTTAACAGCAACTTTTTTTTACGTACTCCCTGTCCCTTTATTTATTTATTTATTTATTTATTTATTTGTATCACGAGTTAGCATAGCTGCAATTACACGAGTTACATAAACAGTAAATATAAATACATAGTAACGGTATAAAAATTACATATAAAATAGACAGTAGGATATGCAAATGATATAGGAGCAATTGCATGAGTAACATATAGAATAAATGAAAGTACATTGGAACAGTATAGAAAGAAATATGTGATAGACAGTTGATATGTAAATGATATAGTTCTGAGACAGTTATGGCAGGGTGTTACGAGGGTGGGGAGAGTAGAGTTGCAATTTTTCCCCGAGGTAGTGGTGCTCAAATTTACATGGAGGGTATGGGGTAGGAGCATCAGGCCAATTAGAGGTTTAGCGAGGGGGGTTTAGGTATTTAGTGAAAAGCAAAAGTTTAAGTTTCTTCCTGAAGTGAGGGAATGAGTTGTTGTAATGTATATCCTGAGGCAGTGAGTTCCTGATTGAGGGAGTGTTCCCGGAGAAGGAGCAAGTGCGAGATTGTACTTTCCTAAATTTGGTCGGAATTAGGAGTAGACTGTTCGAGCTTTGAAGAGGTATCTTTTGTCCATCTTTAGATAGTTTGTTTGCAAGATAAACTTGTTTTTCCTTGTAGAGAGCTTTGTGAGTTATGCAGGCAGTTTTGAGTATACATCTTGCCTCTTCTGGTAGCATGTTGAGTTTCTTGAGAGCGGGAGTGATGTGGTCAATGCAGTTCTCCCCCAACAGTGTCCGGCTGCTGCATGGAGTGTAGCTTTCAAAGGGGCTTAGTGTGTTTTTGTGGCACCCGTCATCGTTGCGTTACCGTAGTCCAGCTTGAAGAGGACTGAAGATTGCACCACAGTCTTTAGATCTTCTATGGGGATGAAAGGATTGATTTATTTTAAGGTGTTTCGACATGTAGTAGGCACTTTTAGCTGAGATATTAATATGCTCTTTCATGTTCAGGTTTTTGTGAAGTGTAATCCCCAGAGATTTGACAGAGGTGAAGATGGATAGCTTGCAGTCTAATGCAGTGAGGTTGTCAAGCCATATATCTACAGGAAAGGACTTTTCTTACAGTTGGATGAACAGGAGTTCGGTTTTGCTGGGGTTGAGCTTAAGATGGTTAGTCAGCCAGGATTGCACAATGGAGAGTTCTTTTTAGGTGCTGGATGTCTTTAACTGACAATATTTTAATTTAGAGTTGGGTGTTGTCTGCATAGAGATGGTAGGCAAGTCTGGCTTGTTTCAGGATCACTGCAAGGGGTTCCACGTAGAGGTTGAATAGGGCAGGGCACAAGTGTAACCCATGAGGGACTCCTTGTGAGACTGGTGTTGCTTTTGAGGAGCAGTTGTTTTGTTTGATTAGCTGTGATCATTGGTTCAGGAATAAAGCAAACCACTTAAGGACAGTTCCATTGATGTCTGCACCTTGTGGCAGGGTGTTTAGGAGGATGTTATGGTTGACATTATCAAAGGCAGCCAAGAGGTCCAGGAGTACTGGGATGCAGGCCTAGCCATCATCTAGAGATCTGTGTAGGTCAGCTTTAATGTTTAGTATTGCAGTCTTTGTATTGCAGCCTTTTCTGAATCCAGATTGGAAGGTGTCTTGAAGTTGTATTTTTCAATGTGTTTGTTCAGTTGTGCAAGCACACGTTTTTCGATGGTTTTGGCAAGCAGATGGGGGTTAGTTATAGGTCTGTAGTTGCTCAGGTTGTTCTGGTCAGCGTATGTTTTTTTTAATAGGGGGTGACTTGGCCAAGTTTGAGGGATGCCAGCATGGAGCGACTAGATAAGGAAGAGTTCATGATTTTGGTCCATGTAGAAGAGATGATGTGACTGAGAGTTTTGACTAGAACAGCAGGGAGGGATGGGAGATGTGTGATGTCAGCTTCATGCAGGCGAGTAATTTTAGTACTTCTTCTTCAAGGATATAGTCGAATTCAGTCCAAGTTACTTCGATTTTCAATTGCAAGGGGTTGAGGTTGATCTTCTGGATTGCTAAGAGGCAGAGTTTGGGCAGAGAGCCATTAGGTGGAGGTAAGGCATTGTATGGTCCCTCTTTGCAAAGGAGGGTATTCTTGGTACAGGGTGGGGAGGTGGGTAGGACAAGAGAGAGTTCGATGTTAGATATTTTTTCAGAGAAGAATGTTGCATACTCTTCGCAGCACTTAGTAGAGTCATTAATTGAGTAGTGAGGGAACAAGGAGGTTTGCTGTTTGATGATGTTCAAAAGGTCTTTAGGTCTGTTCCTAGACTGGTTAAGCTGGGCTCAAAAGAAAGAGGATTTTTCTCTGAAGATGTGTTGCTTGTATTTTAGGCATTCAGCTCGGAGGATCGAGAGATGGGTTAGCAAGGATTTTTGTCTACAGTTTCTTTCAACCAATTGGAGTTGTCACCTCTCTTTGTTAAGGTCTTTCTTAAACTATGATCTGGATTGGATACTCCCTGATTTCTAGAGTTTCAGAGAGGCAACTGTGTCAAGGAGTTCTGCCATTTTTGTGTTGTAGTAGGCGGTGAGGTCATCGGCAGAGTGAGGTCGGGTGGAGGTAGAATTTGGGAACTGACTAATGCTTCTAACTCTGTCTGGGGGATTCGATTTGTGTTTGTCGCCCAGTGCTTGGAATGGATAGGTTGGAGGTGGGCCATAGGTTGGAAGGCATTCAGATAGAAAAGGATTAGGTGATGGTCAGTCCAGTTGGAAGCTAGGATAGAGTGTTGAGCTTAGAGATGATTGCATTCAGGGTTGAGCCGCTATTGCAGTGTTGAGTGAGATCGTTCGCTTACAGGAGGGTGGATAGGGCTTGTACTATTGGATCATCAGCATTGTTCAGGTGCAGGTTTAGGCCTCCTAGTACAATGTCTGTACTGCCTTTTAGGGAGTTTTTCGAAACTAGATCTGTTAAGTCTTCAATTCATTGTGGGTTTTCATGTGGAACGTGAAAACATTCACAACATGACATTTGATGGGGTTGGGGCTTTTAGAGGAGAGCTGAAATCCTTAATATTCAAAGGTAGGGTATTTGGTAGTGTGAAAGGGAGCTAAGCAAAGATCGTTTTGTGTATTATGTCTAAGGCTCCCTGTTTTCCATTTTTACAGATTTTTACAGATAAATACAGACAGAAAACATTTATGTGTTGGATGGTAGTTCATTGGGCAGGCAGCCTGTGAGGGCGAGTGATGTTCTCTGTCCTACTCATTACAAGGATGACTGCGATCGTACGGTGACAGGGTTGGATAGGAGCATTGTCATAAGAGTTGCACAGCATTTTGGCTTCCTGCTGCAAGATTCCATTCGTCGTGCATCTAGTTTGAGGTGGTGATAATAAATATAGGGGATAGTTTGCCTAGGGGTGAGGTATGTGGGGGGTCAGAGTGTATGTTTTTGCAGGATCTGTGTTCACCATAGATTCATGAGGTTGTGGCAGGGTGCAACTAATCATTGCTCTTTACGTAGTGCTGAAATTTCAGACAAGAATAGTGTTGATTTTGAGTTCTAGATGGGCTATTATAGCGATCAGTTGAGAGGCGGTTGGGTCTGTGGAGGGGAGTGGAGTATGATGGAGCTCGACAGAGTCTGGGGTGGAGACTAATGTAGAATCCAGCCTGCTGAGGTTGGTGGACTAGGAGCATTTGGGTGCAATAGATAAATCAAGCTCGGCAGTGGAGGAGTGCCATATAGAGGGGGAAAGTAATTCTGGTAGGGAATCCGAAGCTTCAGGGCCTCAAAGGATCCTCCCATGTGCAGAGGTGAAGGGGTCTATAATGAGCTGACATTGCACACTGTAATGAGTCCCACATGTTGCTTCTTCTGTGGCCCCAGCTGAGTTAGGCCATGCGAAACTCTGCTGAGAATCTGTTGAGGGTTATGTGGGTGAGAGTGGTGGTGTAAATAGCATGATTAAGATTGGACTGGTGCCAGCTCAGTCCATGATGGCCACTGAGTCTGGAGGTGGAAGAGGAGCTTGGATTTTGGTAGTCCTCTTTAAGGATCAATTGTGAGGAAAGAGTTGAAAGACGGACTGCAGACAATATAGTTGAAAACTTTGGATGTGGAAATCCCGGAGCAGCCCAGTGAGGCTAGTCTTTTTTAAATGACTGGAGAGGATCGATCAGGTACTGGGACAATGGGGGAGACAGGAGGAATCCAATTTGGTGTGGCTGGTTCCCAGTTGTGATCGGGGTTAGTGGGTCACATGAGAGACATAGCAGCAACACTCAGTAGGAGGGAGCAGTCATGTCACCAGGTGGGTGCTTCGACTTGGGGGTAGTGAGCACTCAGGTTAACCCATACAATATTTATTGATCCAGTGCGGGGGATGACAGAAGGTCCAACTCACCAGAGGAACGAGAAAGCTGCAGCCCCCTCACTGGATTATATGGTGCTCTTTCGTGGTACCTTCCAGTGTGGAACTGCAGTGAGAAGGCGTGCCATTACTCCAGTGACCAGGCTAGTGTGGAAGAGTAACCCGGGTCTCGGGTGCACACTACAGCCAGTAGAATAGTGCTGGCCATGAGGTGGGGCAAACTGAGGTGAATCTGTAGGACGGCAATCCGGAGACTGGCTCTGGGTGGATGGTGCTTTCCTTCGGAGCTGCTAAGGAACTGCAGGACAGTGTATTTTCACCACAGATGACTGTGACCTCTTGCACCTACCAGGGTCCATAGAAGAGCCAACAGCGTGTTCTCTGACTCTGGTGCCAGGGCAGACCAGAGAGCGGATACAGAGGTGGACCATGAACTATGCAGACCAGACTCTGACCCATGCAGGTATAGCATCAAGAGCAAGGTGTCTCCACCAGTGGCGAGTCACAGCGATGTAGTCAGGGCAGTCGGTCAGCACAAGATGGATGGTGGGACCCCTCAGCCACCTCAACGCACAAGATGGCGGACTTTAGGATCCACGAAGCGGGTTGGGTGAGCAGGGGGTAAAGCGATACTAGCAGCACCAGCGTCCTTGAGAGAGTCCCCACCGGTGAATCACCTCATGCCCTTGGGGACCTCTTAGGGAGTCTCAACCCCCTAGTTACTACAGTGCCAATAAGGGCGTTATGACTCTGGTCACAGGAGCGTTACAGTGGATGCAGTTAAGGTATTGCTGTTACGGTATCTGCAAACGCAAGAAGATGATGGACCTAGCATTGGAACTTTTCAGACACTCACCCCCAGTCACAGATCTGGGTTGAATCCATCATCCTTCTTTAGCTCACTTCACCACCTCAGTTCTGCAGCCTCCCAGACTTAGCTGAAGTAGGCAGTGCAAGGGAGCTGCGTCTCCTTAGAAATAGTATGCCAGAAATGTGCCAGAGACAGGCTAAACAGGGATATTCGCCCCAACACTAATCCCAACTTCCGGAAACTCTTACAGGCTTGAAGATCCGGCGGCCATTTCTTTATCCTTTAATTCTATTCTAGTTAACATATAGTCTATAGGCCACATTTTCATAGATTTTTATGTGGCCCGTCCTTTTTTTTTTTTTTTACAGTTACATTATCCCTGGCTTGCCTCATTGGCACAAATAATCGATCTCTGCATGCATGCCATAAGAAGCTGCTGGAGCAGCTTTGCTTTTTTACACCAACCACCGTTCACTCAGCATGCCATAAGGTGAGACAACAGTCACCCCACGTCCATGTCAAGACCAGCTTCACCTGCACACTACTCTGTCAGGTTCACAGCTTTTTTCTTCAGCCCTCCTTTCCTGCATAAAATGTCAAGAAAATCTCATGAGCTCACAGCTTTATTTGTTAAAAAAACTAAAATAGTTCAGGAACCCAGAGTTGTTCTTAGAAGCTTCCTTCCCGTACTGCTGAATACTTGGGTCACCAAACAGTAAAGCACCCTAATCCCTATTTTACCTTGTGCCTTTTTCTTCCACCACCCTACACTTCCTGTCTCTTTAGCTCATTCTGAAGGATTATTTTTCATCCTTTCTTTCTCCCTTTAGTTTTCCTATCTTTGTCTTCCTCCTCCTTTCTCCTATTTCTGCCTTTCTCTCATGCTCTGGGTCGAAGTCTGATAATGAAAAATAAGTGCTGGTGCCCACGACCTGCAAGAAACAGAACAAATTAGGCACCATAGCCCAGATTTTCTGAGCGTTTGCATTGTCCTTACATCGCCTGCGATGCAAGGATATCACAAAGGTTTCAGTAATATTTACAAAGGATCACAAGTGTTGATTTGCATTGCCTTGCATGGCTTTGTAAAGAAATATAACTCAACGCAGTTACTTGTGTTGCATTACACTACATTTCGAGCTGGGAGGCGTTCCTTCCTGCACAAAGACTATCCTGCCTGTAACACAGGCATACTTGTACTATGGAGCAAGGGTGTCTGCGTTGGTGCTAGGCAGCAAACAGTGTGACAGCTCAAGAAGAGGCACACCAAACAGTGACATGGTTTTGATTCAGAATGCCGTGTTTCTGGCATTTAATAATACCACTGCCCGGTGCAATTTCATTAATTGCATCAACTCCTGAAGAATGAAGCCTATGAGGCACAAACAGCTTGCATTTGTTTAGTTAGTGCAAACCCCATTGAAAACTTTAGGCAGAAGTTATACTTGTTACTTGCATGTTCACAAAGATGTATACAATAGCTGCATGACCCAACTGAACTATCTCAGTAGAATCTGAACCTCTGATCTGCCAACTACAGACATTACTGAGCAGGCGGATTATTAACATCACTGCAAAACTGCTTGAATGTGGTAGCGAGTTCCTATAAAAAACGCAGATGAAACTGAATTTACTATACAGTAGTGTGCGAAATTGCTGTAGTTTACTTTTGCATAATTATGTGAAATTTCAGCAAAATTATGCATAATTATGTGAAATACGATACCATTGCTCTGTATTTTACTGTGAAGTGCATCCTCACGTTAATTTTTGGCACGAGAAGGCATTGAAAGAAAAACACAGTAATCAACAGCTGCTTATGTTCTGTTGTTCCCATGCATTCATGGTAAATATTTACCATGAATGGCATGTAATTACACAAAGTGGCATTATGGTGGAATTTCAGGAATTTCATGTAACGTGAAATTACATGAATTACGGAAGCATAATTTGAATTTCACCCATGCCTACTGAAGAGGGAACACTGGTGCCTGCAGGCTCAGTCAGCTGGGGTATTGAGGGCAGGCTATCCGGGAGTCACAAGATCTGTGAGGGCTGAGAAATGTATATAACACACTTGTATTCCAAAGCTAACACAAAAACTGAGTTCTCAGAGAGCAAAACTTGTTCTCATGTTCGGAGGGGATGCGGCCAAGCAGCTAGAACTGCTGCTTTTGAAACAGTGGAACCAGGTTTGACTCCTGGCTTGGGCCCATAATCCTGTGACTCTGGCAAATTACTTAGGCCCTGATTGCGAGTTTAGGAGTTATTTATTGCACCTGATAAATGATGATACCACAGTTGACGTTGTTTATTGGGAGCCATAAATAGCACCTATTACCAGTTGGTGGGGAATAACATGCTGATTTTGGTGTTTCATGTATCAAAATCCGAATGACACAGTAAATATCGTTTGGTTTTACACCTGTTAAATTTCAGCAGGGACAAAGGTTGAGATATTTAATGAACTGATAATTATCGGATGCGTTAAATAACTTTCAACTCGTAATTCCGACCCCTGTGGAAACAGGGCTTTACTCAGTGGTCTTAAAATAACTAGCCATTTGTAATCAGGCCTTTAATCTCCCTAAGCCCAAAAAAAGTTGGACACCCCCATCCTAAAGGGGCCAGCACTGCTTTTAAAAATGATGGCAGTATTCAATAAAGGCAAATGTTGGCCTGTTGTCTTCCACAGGCCTCTTCCCCTGTATTTGGCACCATTTACAAGGAGTTACTAAAGGGCTAATGCATCATAAACATTAAAGAGGCAGTTTGTTGACTTCCTGAAAATCCTGGGTATTTCGTGCTATGACTAATTAGTACATCGGTTGCAGCGCAAAATGAAGATTGGGTTACAAAGCAGTTACTGTGCAAAAACACAACTGCTTAGGACCCCGTTATTAGTAGCTGAGACCATGGTTACTATCTCAAAGATAGCACCAAAGCTATTTTAGAACTTATTTTAGAGCTCAAGTATAGCTTAAAAGATTAATAGACATTCACCTAGAGGTTACTGAGACAAAGAATTTATTTACTTAACAATGGACATGAGTTCCTCTTTAATAGTCTTCCCTTCAGTTACATTATTACCTTGAACAGTAAATATTTCAGCTCCCTATTCCTCAGCTAGCACAGAAGTTAGCAATCAGTTTGAAAAATAAAATAGTAACAATATTTTATAATTTCCTCTTTTTAAGCAAATTCTCCAGTTCACAATACAACATTCTTCTATTAAATAATGAGAGCCATTGAATATGCTTCTGATTATAATACAATGCCATTCTCAAAATCAATGTGTGTGTGACCATTGTCCTCTGGCAGTCATTTGTTGCTAGGCTGTATACGAGAAGATACTGTAATTTACATCTTGTTTCCAATGGCTTCAATACTCTTATACTCCAATTTATAAATCAAAGTACTCCCTTTGAACACCTGATTCTCCAGTTGTCATCAGGATTAGTATTCAAGGGTGCCAGAAGGTGGTAATAGGTTTGGAACTCAGATGCAGTGTGGCACAGTATTTACACTCTAGAAATTCAATTCCTATTCAGAGCTATGGCTTTTAAAATTAATAAGGATTTAGTTATGAGTAAGTAGAGTATGAAGTTAAAATGAACCAAATACAAAAAACACAGACGTCCCATAGGCTTCTGAAGACAAGATATGACTCCAGAAAGTTTTTTAGAGCTTAGAACAGCGGTCGTTCTTAACCTGTGGTCTGGGGACTCCTGTGGGTCCTGAACGCCTAATGAGGGGATCTGCAACAGTTCACAACATTAAGTGATAATAACGGATTAATAAGGTGCATGTAAACAAAGAAGCAACATTGAAAATGTTAAAATGCAAACGTTAAAGAATTTGAAATTGGCAGCTAAAAATTAAGATGATGTCCACAGTTTGATTTGTGGGAGCAATGCAGATGCTTCAATCAATCAATACTATTTGTATAGCACTGCTAATCACCTGTGAGGCTATCCAGGTGCTAGGTAGCAGGGCTCAGTTGAAGAGCCAGGTCTTGAGTCTCTTTCTGAATTCTTCCAGTGAGGCTGATGTTTGGAATTGAAAGGAAAGGCTGTTCCTGAACTTGGCGGTGAGGTAGGGGAAGGACCGGACTCCGCTATGTCTTCGGCTGATGTGCAGTGTCCGTGTGAGGACAAGGGTGGCTGAGAGAAGGTCTCTGGAAGGTTGGTGGAAGTTCAGGCGATGTTTGATGTATGTTGGTCCTAGGTCATGATGGACTTTGCATGCTTGTGCCAATATCTTGATTTGGCATCTTCTCTTTTTTTTGTCCTTATTTATGCAATTGTTGAGATATGGTTAGACAAAATCCCCGTCTTATGGAAGTTTTCTGGTTCGGAATTCTTCTCACATTTCCGACTGAGGGGACTGCCCTACTTTTCTGTAGTGAGATTATGACATAACACCTCCAAATTCTTCGGAATAATCACTCACGGAGCCACCATGGTGATCATCCCTGAATTTGCTTTCTCGCATAAAATGTAACCATTGGACATCCACCTCCCGATAGAACCCCTGAATTATTTTTTTCTGAGATCAAGAAAGGAATTTATAAGGAAGTCAAAGTTAGCAATGTGTCATAAATAATTAAGATATTTTGAAGGGGAGTCAGTGAATTATAGAATACTGTGCCCAAAACAAAATGTATTCAGGTCATGCCACTGCACTGCTGCCGTAAACACTACAGACAAACTGTTTCATCTTTTTAGGTCTCTCCTGGCGAAAGCAGCGCATGCGCTGCTCTCGCTATTGTGAGTACCTTTTGGAATCGATTCTGCCGAGGGCTTTCATGCACGCGTCTGCATGGACAAACATGGCTGCTGTTGCCATTTGTCCATAGCAAACAGCATGCGCGTGTCTGTTGGTCTGTGGACAGTCCGACGCCATCTTGTGACAATAGCTTTCTATTGTCATGGCAACCAAGCTTCTTATCAGAAACTCCGGGTCTAGCCAGCGCTATATAAAACTTTTCAAATCAAATCAAATCCCTCCCTACTCTACCTTATGTTCTTGTCCCACATTTCCCAGAATTTTACCCTGTTGCTTTTCCCTCTAGATTTATCTAGCTTTCAAAATTTTTCTACAGAAGACTGCCATTCAATTACGCTTGGGGGAGTTGCAAGTATCCACTTTAGGCATATCTCTTGCCTAGCCAATAAAATTAACATGAATAAGAGTTGTTTTTGGTTATTATTTAAAGCAAGAGGGGAGCCATTATTTTCCATCACACCAAAAATAATAGTAAATGTGCTTACCTCAATATTCAGCTCTAAAGCTTTATCGATAATCTTACCCACCTCTTCCCAAAATATGTCACGGTGTTTAATCTTTTGATTGAGTTTCGAGAAAAGACAAATCACAATGCCGCCACGCAGGGCAGCGTATTAATCATTGATCAATCAAAGAACAACAAACCAATGTTGATTGTACATATCACAGTTTTCGTGTACATAGATTGATCACCACATAATACACCAAAATCACAAAGTGAGGAGTGCGTGTTACATAATGACACCTTCTAGCCATCAGATGTGGAATCGCTTCGGGCTTTCTTAACCAGATATTGCCTCAACGGTTCCCAGATGTTCTTGGGCTTGGACAATGATGGAAGTTCTTCTGCATAAAGCTCGAGATTTTCTTTACAAAATACCATATACTCTATCCAATGCTCAGTACGTGGGGCCAAAGAGCTTTCCCAGGTTAGTGCTATTCGCCGTTTTGCTAATAACCGAGCAATCCTCAAAAACTTTCCCACCGTACCCTTTACCAGTGGGACAAAACATAGCAGGCAGATCGAAGGTGTGCACTGCAAGGTTAAATTGGACTTGGCCCTTAGACACACTATCACCTCTTCCCAGTATTTCATGACAAGATCATACTGCCACGCTAGGTGCCAGAAGTCTGCATCGGAGTGACCACACCCTTTGCAATTACTGTTATCTCGCAGGCCGATTTTATGCAATTTAAGAGGTGTATGGTAGATTTGGTGAATAAATTTGAAATGGATGATTCTGAGATTTCCATTTGGGGTTAGTCTGCCAGTTAACTCGCAAATACACTCCCGGTCTAACGGTATCAAGGGGGGATCTAGTCTAGTGTTCCAACGAACTAAGCTACGATCTGCACCTCGTGCCGTCTCATCCCGTACAGCCCTGTACAGTTTAGTGACCAGTTTTTGCTTTGTGGGGGCTACCAAGAGGACTTGCAAGGATTGCAAAGAGCGTGGTTCTATAGGAAACGACTTATAGTGTGTTCTGAGCGCAAGTCTCTGGCGATGCATAGTGAATTGAAAGAGAGGTGTTTGATTAGTGATGTATTGGAGCTTCTCGGAGGTAATAAATCGCCCATCCGGAAAGAGATCCTGCATGCGATCAATACCGGCTGCTGTTAGTGAGCGTAACAGACCTTTTTCCTATGCAACTGAGAGAGATGCATGGTGTGCAATCGGTAGGGCCGGGGCATACATTGAGAGTTTGTCCGCAAGTTTACCTGTAGCTTGCCAAGCACCATTGGTAGCATCTAAAGTGTTTATTTCTGTCCTGGGGGTGTGTCTACGTGAATGAGTGAGTATACCAGTCAATGGAATGGGGTGCGCATCCCCAACCTCAACTGCAACATGAGGCGTGAAGACGTGCGGATGAAACCAGTGATAGGCGTAATGCGCCTGTGCGCAGAGATAGTAGAAGTATAGATCTGGTGCGCAGAATCCTCCCTGGGCATATCCCAAAGTAAGTGTGTTCCAGCCCACTCTAGCCTGCTTGCCGCCCCATATAAGTCTAAGTAGATGAGTTCGTACTGTGTGAAAAAAACATTTGGGGAGTCGTATCGGGATGTTGCAAAAAAAGGTATAAAAACCGCAGTAAAATAATAATTTTAATTATGGCGATGCGGTCAGCAAGGGACAGTGGTAGCGCCAGCCATCTTTCCTCTTGAAGTTCCAGGGATGCACAGGCCACTCCATAATTATCTCGTATGGCAACCTCCGGATCCTGATGCACCCACACTCCTAGATATTTCACCGGATCAGTGGATCATATCAGCGGATATTCCATCTGCGGGGGAGTGGTGATCATTGTTAAGGGGACCACCACTGACTTTCCCAATTAATCAGGAGACCAGAGAACAAGCCAAAGCGGATATATTCCCGCAGCATGGGAGCCAAATATTTGTGTGGTTCGCGAATAAAGAGCACCATGTCATTGGCATAAAGAGATATGCCAACAGGGCGATGATTAAAATTTAGCGCTGATTCCCTGTGCCGCTTCTGAATCACACAAGCCAGGGGTTCAAGTGTGAGGGCGAATAAAAGCAGTGAAAGAGGACAGCCCTGTCGAGTTCCTCTTTTGATGGAGAACGGTTCAGATGTGAGACCCCCCACTAGCACTCGTGCCGAAGGGTCATAGTCCAGTAGATGCAGCCACCCCAAAAACACTCTTGGGAATCCCATCAGCTTTAAAATATAAAACGTATATCGCCATTCAATAGAATTGAATGCTTTAGCTGCATCTAACATGACTGGAGATAAGAGAGATCAGGATTTAATATATGAAACATGGTAAAGATGGTTCTTAGATTGTGAGAGGTAGAGCGCTCGGTATGAAGCCGGATTGATCAGGCAGCACTAGACTGGGCATTAACGGTTGGAGTTTGGTAGCTAGTATTTTTGCTATTTTTTTCGCATCCAGATTGATTAGCGACAGAGGGCAGTAAGAGTCACAATAAGAAGGTGCTTTGTCTTTTTTAAGTAGTGTAATGATCAGAGCCTGCCCCAGGGACGGTGGTAACATGCCAGACTCATGCGATTCCGCATACACCGCTAAAAATTAGGGCGCTAAAAGATCTCCGCATTCTTTATAAAACTCAACCGTGAGGCCATCTGGGCCCGGAGCTTTTTTGTTCGATAGGGATCTTATTGCTGCTTTAATATCTGACTCATCAATTGGCTGGCTGAGGTATTCACGGTGACCATCCGCCAACCAAGCGCACGCAATATCAGCCAGGTAATCATCAAGTGCATCATCATCCATACCCCCTGCAAGGTTTACATCTCCACGTAACATGTTCGGAATTGATTTACTATCTCTTGGGGTGTAAAGTGTAAAGTGCTCCTCCCCTTGTGCATCCACTATTTTAGTGATGTAGTGATGTTCAGTTCTAAATTTAAGTCTGTTGGCCAATTGGCCACCTGGTCGGCCTCCCTCGCCATATGCCCTGGCCACATGACAATGCGACAGGTAGCGGGTTTCGGTTTCCGCATTGTGTTGTATTCCATGATCTGTTCATGTATGCGTGCAAGTGTGGCAGTGCTCAGATTGGCTGTGTATTCTCGTTCTAAGTCAGTCAGAGTAGTCTCAATTTTTGAGAGTTGCCCCCTTATGTCCCACAAGATGCCAGCTGTTGTGCTAATGCATACTCCCCTCATGGTAACCTTAAAGGCCTCCCATAAAGTGGCTGCACTATTGACCGTGCCCACATTTATTTCAAAGTATTGCACTATTGCCTTCCTTATCACGTCAGTGTAGAGAGGGTCTAGTAGAGCCTCAGCACAAAAGCGCCAGGTGAATGGGCGGTGAGTGTTGGTGGGAATACTGAGGATCAGGCTCACGGGATTGTGATCAGATAATGTGCGGGGAAGCGGGCTAACGTCCGTGACCCAATTGTTGGTTTCTTCACTTAAGAGCCAATAATCCAGACGGGACCAACTATTATGTGCCGGTGTAGTGTGTGTACCACTTCTTGTCTCATCATTGCGTATACGCCAAGCATCCACCAACGCCATCTCGAACATAATCTCCTTTATGCACTGGGCCACTTTCATCGTACGTGCCCCCTGCGGGTTCGATTTATCTTTCGCAGGATCCAAATGAGTATTTAAATCACCCCCCCACAAAATGGCTGCATCCGGCCACGTGTGCAAGACATTAAGCATCTGAAAAAATACCTGCGGTTCATCCAGGATGGGGCCATATATGTTAATAAGAGTGATCAGTGAGAGACCCAACTTTCCATGAACCATAGCACAGCGCCCCTCGTTATCTGTGTATGTTTTGATTGGAGTAAATGGCAGTCCCCTTTTAAACAGGACAAGAACCCCCCTTGCGTATTTAGAGTAGGATGAGGCTAGTTTATATCCAGCCCACTTAGTGGCAATCCTAGCTTCTGATGACAGAGTAAGGTGAGTCTCCTGTAGGAGAGCTATCTGAACCCCATGACAATCCAAGTATGCGAACACTTGACGGATTGTTTTAGGGGAATTTAGCCCTCTGATATTCCATGTTAGACAGGTGTATCTATCGCTCATGAGCTGCGAGGACTATACGTAGCAGATGCGAGTGCTGAATCGAAGTATGTATGGCTGAAACAGTAGGTATATATTGTGACCAATATGAATGTACACTCATCCTTAACAATTCTCAATTAGGAACAATAAAACCCTCCTCCCCCACCCACTTTAGCAACCCCAATTCGCCAAAGCCAATTCCCCGAAACACCACAAATCCCAACATAGGGGACCAAATGTAAAAACTGGAGGTGGGGTATACCCATTGGGGGGCCCTGTGGCGCATCCACTCCCAGGTGGACCAGGGAGGTGGCCGCCGTCTGTAACCACATACTCCCTAAGGCATCAATCGAAAATTAACAGAATCAATTGTCAGTGTCAACAGCTGCCGAACAAACGGCAGTGTGATATTCGTGCAATGTTATAACATCAATTAACCAAGGTGGCAGAGGTGTCAAGTCTCCAGTAAGTACCAGTGGTATATCCTGTTGCACCCTAAATGGCATTCCCAAAGACCAAAACAGTATCGGAATACTTACAGTTATTTTCAGACAAGTTCACAGGATATATGCATTTATCATCATTGTCCGACGTATCATGGGGAGCCTGTTTTCTGCGACGGATGGATTTTGCAAAATCCATGGCCTGCTTGGGGTTGGTGAAGATATTGGCCTCGTCATCCATGCCTATCCGAAGACGGGCAAGGTAAAGCATAGCATAAGGGATATTCTCATTAAGCAACAGTTTTTTCACATTCTGATATTCCTTCCGGGCTGCCTGAACAGTGGCGGTAAAGTCCGTCTAAAAAGATAGTGTATTACCTTGATACGTGATGGTGCCCTTCTGACGGGCAATATGAAGGACTGCATCCCGATCTCTAAAGTTCAACAGCCTTGCGATGATTGGCCTGGGTGGAGCACCCGGAGGAGGGCGAGTCGTCAGAGAACGATGAGCTCTCTCAACAATAAGCATAGCCGAGAGATGTTCAGCCCCGCAGATGTCCCGAAGCATATTCTCCACGTATGTTTCCAGCTTGCCAACGTTTGTGGACTCCGGCAGGCCCAAAATGCGCACATTATTGCGCCGTGAGCGCCCTTCGAGGTGCTCATTTTTAGCCTGAATGACCCCCAAGATCTTTTCAATGTCGTTGGTTTTGGCGGTTACCTGTTGGAACCCGTCCTCGGTGTTCGAGATGCTTTGCTCAGCTTCGCCGATCCTAACTGTCTGCTTGTCTAATATTGTCCATACGGCTATTAAGGGCCTCAATCTTACCATCTGTGAACTGTAGACTAGACTGGATGGCGGACAGGGTCTTTTCCAAAGCAGTTGGTGACTCGGACGTGGCGTTCAGTTCTGAGTCAAAAACGGCAGAGTGTGAAGGTTTCCCTGACTTGCGCAGCTCGAAAGTGAGGCGCGGCTGGTTTTTATCTGGTTTGCCCATTTTACCAAGTGAACAACAATGTCAACGTTTATGTATATCAGTCGTGTTGCACAAGCACCTCCACTTCTAATGACACTGCACGATTGACTGGGTAGGTGCCACAGGTTCAAAGGGCTATAGTGAGCTAGTTCAGATGAAGATGTGGCAGTGAGGATACAGGTTTATGAAAGTCCTCTACAACCCACCAGCAAGACAGGAACTGAAGGCAGCCTGTAGTGTCCTGGTTGATGATTTGTTTATACAGGTTCTCTATGGTTATGCCTATCTGTCATACAAAATGTTTCTATGGTTTTGATGTAGTCAGAGATAGAATGTATATAGGTCATAAGGGAGTTTGGGACAGTTGACTAGGAGCTGTTGCTGTACTGGTGAACTTGTATGGATGGGATCTTATCTTGAAGATTAAACCCTTTCTTCAAATCAACTTTAAACTGGATCTTGACTTTTCTTTGAAATATAACACTGGCGTAGTCGGCAGTCTTCAAGAAGATCTCAACAACAAGTATTAAGATAAACTGATTCTGGTGAGATACAAGATTTTTATACTAGAGGGTTGGGAGCATTTCGCCACATTCCCACGGTGATTTGAGGGGTTTAACTCGATGTGGGCTCACTCTCTAGAAATTTATGCCTCAATCGCGAATTGCCTTAATTTACGAATTTTCGTTGGATCAGCTGGATCGTACGTCTTTTCTCATGAGCTTCAAATGTTTTAGTGGCTCGGTCAAAGATGCTCTACTGCTGAACCACGGTCATGAGCTTCAAATGTTTTAGTGGCTCGGTCAAAGATGCCCTACTGCTGAACCACGGTCAGACTGGCTGGTGAAAATTCGATGTGATTGAAATTTTTTTTTTACAATTCAAGCGTGAGAGGATCTTCGAGTTATTTTTTTTTTTTTCTTCCTATGTGATGGTTTTCGCGATGTATTAACTTTGCGTTAACTTTAACTGTACGTTACTGGTATACGTTGAGAAGGAGTCTCGCGCTCTGTTTAAATACTAACATTTTATAGAACTCTTACCTTCAAGCTTCGTTTTGGATTGTTCATCTTCTTCGAATCTTCAAGTGTTCTTTCGGAGTCGACTTCTGTTTGAGGCTTTCTTCACGCTCTGACTGCGGAATTGCATCCTGGGACAGCGTCATTACGTCGCACGTTCCTGCGGCCATTTTGGATTGGGATGATTTCGGTGAACTACGTGAACTAACATCACATATTTTACATTTTGCAGGTTTTATTTCTACTTCGGATTCCTCCTCTCAGTCAATTCCTCATCGGTGACTCGCACACCAGTGATCTAAAGCGAGTCTCAATGCCAGTATGGTACAGTAATTCCATAATTCTACTCATGTCAGTTAAGAGGTATTTTTGACAGAGAGCTACACGCTGGTATTTAAAGCTTTCTAGGAAAGTAATTACAATCAGTTTTGACAGCGATATGCACGCTAATGTATGTGCATATTAGGATTTAATCTCCATGATATAGATGTTAATTGTATGTCATAAGATCATCATTTAGGTTACAACGCACAGTTTCATTGTTTAGTTTTCTTCTTGTTTATCATATATTTTATTTTAAAAAAAAAAAAAGGTTCACTTTATGTTTGGTGCAATGCAGAATGTTACTGCAGCACCTTTCTTTCTTTCTCAACCTGGTGAACCTCCTATCAAATGGAAAAAATGGAAGAGTGTATTCGAAAGATATGCTAGGGTGTGTGGCGCTTCGTTGAGTGCTGAAAGGAAAACATCTCTTTTGCTTCATTGCCTGGGCTCAGAAGGACAAGACGTGTTCGATCATCTCCCTGAATTGGCAACTTCTGAGTCAGATGGTTTAAATGATTATGAAATATGCATATCTAAGTTAGACAAGCATTATCTTCCAAAAGTAAGCACGATATTGGAGAGGTATCATTTTGGGAAGAGACTGCAGAATGAGGGTGAATCTATTGAAAATTATTTGACAAGTTTACGGAAACTTGCTTCATCTTGCAAATTTGAAAACCTGACGGATGAACATGTGCGTGATCAATTCATGTTAGGTTGTAGTATGGATAAAGTAAGAGAAGAATTGTGGTTACGAGATGACCCTACTCTAGATGAGGTCATTGTTGTAGCTAAAAAGATAGAACATTCATTAAAGTGTGTTGCCATCATAAAAAAAGATAATGTTAAGGAGGTAAAGGTACATGTGGTTAAAGAACAAAGTGATGTCAAGTTTAAAACAAAAGACAAAGGTCAAATGGATAGGAGCAAAATAAGTAATACTTTATCTGATAAGTCAATGTCTTTTAAATGTTACAGATGTGATAAGTTAGGGCATCTTGCTAATGATAAAAGGTGTCCTGCTCTTAGTCATATGTGCTTGAAGTGTAAAAAGAAGGGTCATTTTGAATTTGTGTGTAAGACGAAGCTTAATTCAAAAGTTAAAATGGTAGAGGTTTATGAAGATGAGCATTCAAGAGAAATGTACAAAGATTTTGAGTGTGGTCAAATAATTTTAGAGATAGGAAATGATAACAACAAGAAAATGTGTCCTACGGATGAAATTTTAGTTGACGGGGAGTTAACTCAGGTATTGTTTGATTCAGGAGCAAAAATTACTATAATTTCGAATGATTTTTACAACAAGAAATTGAAGCAAAAAGTTGTTCTGTTGAAAGCTGACATAATTCCATTGGCGTATGGGGGAGAACCCATTAAATTACATGGGTACTTTCTGGGATTGATTGAGTACAAGGGAAGATTTGTGTCAGGGAAAATTTATGTTTCAAAAAAGGGTGACAGTATAATTAGCTGGATTCATCAGGGAGATTTGGGGGTTTATCTTGATCCAAATTCTGATCCACCCATTTTGTTAAGAGATGTGTGTACGGTAGAATCTGTACAAGATGAGAAATTGGTCAATGAATTGATGTGTGATTTTCCAAAAGTGTTCAAAAAAGATTTGGGTTGCATGAGAGGTTATCAGCATAAGATAATGTTAAAGGAGAATTCTGTACCGGTTGCCTGTAGAGTCAGGAATGTCCCGTTGGCTGTTAGGTCTGACATGGAGAAGGAGATCATCAAGCTTAAAAATGGTGGTATCATTGAAGAGGTTGAGGGAACGGAGTGGATGGCTCCGGTGGTCGCTGCGCGCAAACCGAACGGTGATTTGCGTCTTTGCATAGATTTACGCCAATTAAATAAGAGTGTGGTTGTGGATAGATATCCTCTTCCTAATATTTCGGAACTCTTAGTTCTTCTGGGTGGTGCTAAGGTTTTTAGCACCCTTGATTTAACTTCAGCTTATCATCAAATTGAATTGGAGCAATCTTGCAGGGACCTTACTGCTTTCATCACGCCGTTTGGTACATTTAGATTTAAAAGAATGCCATTCGGTTTGGTATCAGCTTCATCTGTTTTCCAGCGTGCAATGGTGAAGGTTTTGAAAGGTTTACCGGGTGTCTGCATCTATCAGGATGACATACTTATTTTTGGTGATAATGATAATGAACATGATGACCGCCTCAGATCTGTTCTGTCTAGGTTATCTGATGCTAATCTCACCATTAAAATTGAGAAGTGTAAGTTCCGATCAAATTCTATTGACTATCTTGGGCACAATATTTCAGGTAGTGGGGTCAAACCCAAAGATGATTTGTTGTCTTCTATACGTGGTATGCATTCCCCTACTTCAAAGGAAGAATTGATGAGTTTTTTTGGTTTAATAGAATACTATGGGAAATTCATCATGAACTTTTCGGAGTTAACTGTCAATATGAGAAGTTTGTTAAAGAAGGGTGTTAGTTTCAGATGGACGGATATATGTGAAAGAGAGTTTTCTGATGTTAAGAAGAAGTTAAGTGATGCACCATTTTTGCAATGTTTTGATACCAAGCTTAAGTCAATACTTACAACTGATGCTAGTGAGAAGGGGTTAGGTGCGGTTTTGCAACAGGAGAGTCCTCAAGGAATTAAAACCATCTTGTTTCTTTCTAGAGCTTTGAAGGACCCTGAGACAAGGTATTCTGTGGTTGAAAGGGAATCCCTTGCAGTTTTTTGGGCAATCAGAAAACTGAAGAAATTTTTGTGGGGAGTGAATTTCGAGGTGAGAACTGATCATAAACCTTTAGTGGAAATTTTTGAGAAGAAAGGTTTGGATGCTATTTCTAGTCGCATAACAAAATGGATTATAAGCTTGCAAGAATATTCTTTTTCAATCAAGTATATTCCAGGAGTTAACAATAGAATAGCGGATGTGTTTTCACGTTTGGTGTCAAGTGACACTTGTGAAGGGGATAGTAATGATCTAAGTTATGAGTGGGTGTGTGCTTTGGATGCGGATCACATATCTGAAGAGAAGTGGCGAAAAGAAATGGAACTAGATGTAACTCTTAAAGAGGTTGTGTCTCTTTTATTGGGAAATTGGTCTAGTATTAAAAATGGATCAGAAGATACAAGACCTTTTTGGTATGTGAAAAATGAACTTTCTGTGGATAAGGAGATGTTGTTTCGTGGTACTAAGTTAGTTCCTCCTGTAAGTCTTAGAAAGGGCTTGATAGATTTGGCACATGCTACTCATTCTGGTATCTCTAAAACAAAGGAGAGATTACGATTGTCTTATTGGTGGCCAGGAATGGATAAGTTGGTGGAACGAGAAATACGTGAGTGTGTTGCTTGTAATTTGAGTGATAAATCTAAAATTACTAGAGTACAACCTATGATTTTGAGAAGGAGACCAAAGCAACCATGGGAGGATATCGCTTTAGATATTTTAGGTCCTGTGTATAGTAATGGTTCTCAGGTATTTTTATTGGTTGTGATTGACATGTATTCTCGCTGGCCTGAAGTTTTCTTTTTGTACACTGTGGATTCAATTAATGTCATCAAGTGCCTTAAACAGTTGTTTGCAAAGGAAGGATTTCCTAAAAGTATTTTGACGGATAATGGCGTACAACTAGTTTCTAAAGAGATGGAACAGTATTTGTCATCCTGTGGAATCATTCATAAAACATGTTCTCTCTATCATCCCGAAGCTAATGGGATGGTAGAGAGACTCAACAGGGTTTTGAAGGAAACCATTACTTTGGCTAAATCTTTATCTATAGGATGGAAGGAGGAAGTACTTAAGAAATTAGAGGATTATAGATTGACTCCTCACTCTACTACAGGGAAATCTCCCTTTCTTTTGTTTCGTGGTAGGGTTCCCAATACACACCTGGAACCATTTTGGGTGAATGATTATTGTTTCAATAAGGGGAAAGAACGAGTCTGTGATGAAGAACTGGTTGAAAAAAGAGAAGAAGAGAAAGCATTGTTAAGGAAAAATTATTTTGACAAAAAGAATTCAGTCAAAAAGTTGGAAGTGAATGTTGGTGATGTGGTGGTGGTAAAACGTCCTGGTCATGTGAGGAGTGGTAATTCAAAATATTTTGATCCCATGATGGTCATAAAAGTGTTTAAGAATGCGGTTAGAACAGAAGACCATCGGGTGTGGAATCTTAATAGAGTGGTTGTTGTAAGGAGAGGAGGGGTCACCAAGACTGTAAAGGAAAATGCTCAAACTAGTGATTGTTCTACACGTCAGTCTTCAAGATTGGTGAAGAGACCAAGTTATCTTGAAGATTATGTGTAGTGTATAAGTACGTATATAAATGTATATGGAAATGCTCAATCTTGAAGTTTAGGTGTAGTGTGCAGTTAGATATACAAATGTATTTAATTTGTTGGGGAAGGGAGATGGTGTAGTGTCCTGGTTGATGATTTGTTTATACAGGTTCTCTATGGTTATGCCTATCTGTCATACAAAATGTTTCTATGGTTTTGATGTAGTCAGAGATAGAATGTATATAGGTCATAAGGGAGTTTGGGACAGTTGACTAGGAGCTGTTGCTGTACTGGTGAACTTGTATGGATGGGATCTTATCTTGAAGATTAAACCCTTTCTTCAAATCAACTTTAAACTGGATCTTGACTTTTCTTTGAAATATAACACAGCCCCAATCTAGATACAAATGTTGACATTCAGAGCAGCTCTTATTTACCAGACCGGCTCCCACTATAGAGGGAGTCGCTTATGTAGTCCCGAATAAATGTTGTGTCACAATGCAGGCAGGCACCAGGGATCACCACGGGTACTCACAGCGGCCGAGACGGGCTCTGCCCGATCACACACACTCAATTCGGCTCTTCTCTGCCTCTACCGCTAGCCTGGCGCGATCTCCTCGGGCAGATGGACAGCCCGTAGCCCAGTGGTCGAAGTGGGGGGAAAAAAGTAGGGGAACTGTGGGCGGAGAATCAGAGGGCGGGAATAACCCAAGGATTGGCTCAGTGGGCGGAGCCAGAGGTGTGGCCAGAATGCGCAAATATCCCAATTTTTAGTATTTGTTTGGCATTTCACTGCCCAGTTTAATCAACCAATGGATACACATGATTATATAAGGTTATAATGAGTTATTGATATTAAAACACATTCACAAAGTGGGATATGCTTCTAATCACAGAATGTCCCAAATACGATAAAATGTGGAAGCACAAGCAATTTTTCGCAGAGCCATGGTGTTTATCATCAGCACTTCTCCCTTTTTCCACAACAGCAGTTCAAACATGAATGTCAAAATATCCTAGTTTGCAAATGTTTTCTGTATAACTCTGGCTCTGCCACATTTGCCTCCCAATGCAAGATCTGCTGCATGATCTGACCATTTAAACTAAGAAATTGTTTATAGCTCAAATGTATCAAAAGTTAACAAAAAATGTGACTTGTTTTGCTGCGGAGTGGATGGCTTATTGCAAAGGTTGACTGATCATCTTTCTCACTGTTGCATTTGTATGTTACACTGGTGCTAATAAGGCAAAATCTTTCCAAAGACTGTTAGCATGTGTACACGTCAAAATAATAAAATATAAGAAAGTATACTGCATTACGCTGCAGTCTCTTTTTTAAATGCATAATTTAGTCAACACTGTGGCATAATTTTGTCCTCCTTTGCTGCATATTTAATTCCAGTGACCCCACAGCAAGCAGCACATGTTAAAAGTGCTTGTGAATGAAGCAGACAGACTGTGAAGTTTGCGAACTTAGTTTGGTGTGCTTGCCAAATTCTGCATTGCCAATCCCTGGTGAGTTGCAGCTACTACTTCTGAAACAAGGCCAATGGAGCTAACAATGGTTGAGGCAGACTGGTCTCAAGGGCAGGGCCGGTCTTAGCACTGGTGGTGCCCTCTGCATTAATGTTTGTTAGTACCCCCAATGACCACCTCTGCCATGGATTCCCTCATTACCACCCTTTAACAGTGCCCCTCAAGTCTCCATAACCACACTCTCTCTCAGATGCATTTAATTTGATTTACAGCGCCACTCATACCAGTGTAGGGTGTCAGAGCACTTTACATCACACACATTACTCAGAGACAATCAATATGTGTGTAAATCACTGTATAGAAAATGTTACATAAGACTAAGGACTAGAAGGTGTAGGAGTCACATGACAACCATACTACTAGGCGGTATAGTTTAATAGTGATTGGTCTGGAGAAACAAACTCAGAATTTTAAAACATAATACCATGGTTGGGGGTTCTCTTTTATAATCAGAATTGATTTCTGTCCAAAAGAACACTTTTTGCAACATTAGGATAATCAAAGACTGGGGGGGGGGGAAACATAACGCTCTAATCTATACCTTGCTGTTTGTATGCAGCTCTTAGATGAAAGTTAATAGCTCACTGTTCTATGTTAGGATTTTAACTTATCAGTCAGTCAGTCAGTGATAACTTTATTTCGGTCATGAGACCATAAAAGTACACATAAGTACATCAACAATTACAATAAGACAATAAATAGGCATAAAAAGTTAAAAGTTTAAAAAAGATTAAACTACAAGTTATCAGTGAGAAAATGATTAATTTAAAAAGGTTTGTCTCCTGCGCCACATACTGTGTAGATAACGAGATACTGCAAAAACAATATGGGGATGGGTATCATAAGTTAAAGACAAACAAGCCTGCATAAAATAACGAAATCCCAAGTTCCTGCAGATGGGAGTCAACCAACATTTTCTGATTACATAGTAAGCAGGACAAAAAAACAGCACATGTGCGACAGTCTCCGTTTTGTAGTTACATGCAGGACAAGTTTCCTGGTTCTGGGTCTGCCACTTAGATGAAAAGGACCTGACCGGTAGGGTACCATATCTTAACTGAATATATAATTTTCGAGCAAGTGGGGGTTCAATTTGGTCCATGAATTCCTCTAGTTTAGAATCTTGTTTGACTATGAGGAACTCTGAGGTCAACCTACCCACCGCTGAAGAGCTCAAAAGAGATAAAAAATTGTGTGCGGATATCAGAGAGAGAAGTTCTTTCTTTGGTAACCCGGGACAATATGCTTCCGGATTTGCCCACAGTTCCGGGAGTCCTAGTCGAATACTAGCTGCATTAATATGCAGGAGCCAGGGGATCTTTTTATATTTAAGGGCAGGCCAAATCTCAGCGAATTCTGCTCTATATGAGGCCAGTTCAGGCACTGACCATAACCTCTTCCAGTACAAAATTGGTCTTTCGCTAATGATCTCCTCTATTGAAACTAAACCAAGATCGAACCTGAGGGGGATCTAAGGCGTACTGGGAGGGAGCCCTAGAAGAGATCTTAAGAAGGACTGCTCAACCTTTATGAGGGTCCCTATCTGCTTATGTCCCCAAAGTTCAGCCCCATAGATTGCAGCCACTCTTGCCTGCCGACAATAGATTTCCAAGGCAGGAGACACTGGTTTAAAAGTTGATTTTTTAAAAACTTTATTTAAACCCCCTGCCAGCTGGACAAGCTTGAGCGTCGACTTAGCAATCTGCGTGTTCCAACTAAAATTCTCAGTTAAAGTGACGCCCAAATAAACAAAGGTTTTAACCCTTTCAAGGGGAATACCAGATAGAACTGGGTTTGGACGCACCCGCTTCGGGGGGTTAAAAATCATATATTTTGTTTTCCCCAGGTGTATTTCCAGTCCCCTTAACTCACAGAACTTCATAAAGCCGTTCAGTGTATTTTGAATGCCCGACGATGTTCTAGACAGTAACAAAGTATCGTCTGCAAACATCAGAGCGGGCACTCGACCTGAAACCAATTTAGGGGCATCATTGTTTACCACACAATTCAGATGGTCAACAAGACCATTAATATAAAGGCTGAACAGTGTGGGAGCCAACACACACCCTTGGCGAACGCCTTTTTGGACAGGAAATCGGTCAGTAAGGTCGCCGTATTTGCCACACCTTACCTGGGCAAAATTGTTATCATGGAGCCTAGATAAAACGGCCAATAGATAAGGCGGAAGACCCAAGTCTGCTAGAACTTGCCACAATTTGGCTCGTGGAATTAGATCAAAAGCTGCCCACAGGTCCACAAACACTAGGTAGAGGCTGCCACCCTCCACCAGAGCTGTTTTCCAATACAAGACCTGCAGGCGAAAAATCTGATCTAGAGTAGAGGTACCAGCCCTAAAGCCTGCCTGAAATGTGGACAGAATCCCATTCTCCTCAATCCATCCCAGGACCCTGTCCAGAAGGACCCTCCCCATTAATTTTTGCGAAGTATCAATAAGGCTGATAGGCCTATAATTAGAGGGAGTTAGTGGACAGCCCTTTTTAAGAACAGGCACGATTTCTGCCCCTAACCAGGTGTAGGGTACATCACCCCCTGCAAAATATAATTAAATAGAACAACCAAATAGGGGGCCCATATCTTTGGTTGAGCCCTAAACGGGTCTCCAGGCAGTTTATCTAGGCCAGGAGCCTTATTAGGGAGCATTTTTCCTATCGCTGTTTCCACCTCAACCAAAGCAAAAAGTTCAGATGGAGCACAGCATACAAGGGCTGGTAAAGGTTCAGGGGTACCAACAGACAGACTATCAGAATTACTTATGCCATAAAGATCATCAAAGTGATTTTCCCAAATTGAGGAGGCAATATTAGGGGCAGGAGCATGAGAATGCCCACTAACTCCAGTTGCTACGATAGACCGAAATAATTTAGCATCATTGCAGCTGAGTGCAAGGCTCAACTCCTCCCACATTGTAGCCTCCCCTTCCTTCTTAGCATCACTAATTGCTTTTTTATACAGGGAGCGATTTACCCTGATGGCTTGTCTGTCGTGGGTTTTTAGTACCAGCAACAGAGCCTTTTTGGCTGTACGGCAGGTCGTGTTAAACCACCGAGCTGTTACAGTCCGAGACTGTGTGACCCTTTTTACTGGGTACAAGATGTCCTTTAGTGCAACAACCAGTTGACCATGAATATCAGTTGGGCTGCCCACAGGACCAACTCTCCCCATCTCTTCAATAAATGGTATTATTATTTCATAAAGCTCCGCAAGTTTACTATTGGACATTTGGAGTTCTATCCACTTAACTCTCCTTCTACAATTTGTAATTATCAGTGGGTCAGTGACGGAAATATCATCCGGGCAGGTTTTTTAAGTCCAAAACTCCCCGGTTTGAGAGTCAAGGCTAGAGCATTATGGTCACTGTCAAACCTCTCGATGACCACAAACTCATAGACCCTGTCCCAATGCCTTGCTTCGATAAAAATGTAGTCAATTATCGAGGTATGGTTTACTCTATTGAACGTTACTTTCCCAGGTCTATCTGGCTTCACCCTTCCGTTACATGCTCGCAATGATGCAGCTAAGGAGAGTGACTGTAGTTGCAAAACAAGGGGAGTCCAGACCTTGACCAAAGGGGTCAGCGGGTCAGGAATGTTCCATAGTAAATCCACTTCATCTGGGTCTCCTACATTTGGGTCCCAAAGGGGCTCAAAGTGGCAATTAAAATCCCCACCCAAAATTAGCACAGTGGAGGAGTCGAGTGACTGTATAAGTTTAGACAATACAGTAATAGCCTCCGATTCAAGGCCCCTCTTGATAGGTCTTGAATAGACATTTATCAAGGCAATACTTGGCCCATCCACTAAGTCCAGTAGAACAAGTTGCACATCCCGAGAGTTAGTTGGAATGTCTAATGCCTTAGCTCCCAAATGGGTGCCAACCCATATGGACAGCCCCCCCGAGGGCCTACCCCTGCTACTCGTACTTGCCAAAATATCATAGGTTGCAAAGCCCGGAGCCACACTCTCTTTAAGCATCCAGGTTTCTTGCAGCATACAAATATCAAAAGAAGCAATAAATGCACCCCACTCAGGAATGGGGAGTTTATTTTTAAGACCTGCCACATTCCACGAAACGACTTTAACACATTCAGCATTAGGGGCTTGCTTAGATGTGAAGGAATCCAATGGACCAAGGGAATCACTCAAGATAGAGGACCCGGCACCCGCCCCCTGCCTAAGTACACAATTTGAGGAAGAGCGAGGAATAAAGGGAGAAGCGGTTGGTTCTGTTATCAAGATCCCCTCTAATGGTCTAGGTCGTTCAATTAGATCAAATTTCCCAATATGCAATGACCTGAGATTATTGATTGGGTCAGACTGGGTTGCAGCGAGGGATGGTTTAGTCATTGGCTTCATCTGTCAATCGCAACCGTCGAGGCTAGAGAGGGCCTCGTATCGATTTGAAACGTCAAGTGGCGTAAATGGAACCAGGTGGTCCATCCTCCCATTTCGGTTCCCATAAGTCCTTGGCAATACGGTGTCCCACCTTAGAATACTATCAAAGGTCGTTAATTTGGAGTTAGGTTCAAACATTGTATGCCCATTGTTACAAAATGCACGTGAATTGATCTGTGGGAAGGCAGGAGCCCCAGGGTGCCTTGCTCTGTTCCCTTGGATTCTGGGATAGAAGAAGGTTAGCTCCAAAGGAGCAATTGAAGTACCAGAATTCCCAACTGGCCAATTGAGAATATGCCTAACGGCCGCAGGGTCTCTAAAATTAATGACAATTAAATCCCCCTTAATGTCCTTCACCCTACTTCCCAACCAGGGGAGTCGGCGAACATGAAGGATCTCACCATTAATGTTATAAGGGAGTGGACGATTTTGGCTCAGCCAATGTACAATCTTGTTTTTAAGCTGAAAGAACCCCTCCCTCTTGCCATCTGGCAGTGTTGGAACTCCCGCTAGCACTACCACATAGGGAACAGCTTCTGGCGGTAGTTCAACCTGGGGCTCCTTACATTTTGCACCCCTAACAATGCTGGAACTCCTACACTCGTCAGCACCCATATTTCCTACACCCTGTTTATCCCCGACCCTCTGGGTTTCATTAGGAACAAGCAAAGCCGATTGCCTTGCAGGTTTAAAGGGTATTTGTCTCTGTTCATTGGGACCAGTAGTCATGCTAGCTTCAACTGAACCTTCACCCACAACAGGACGAGAGGGTGGCATGATTACAACAGGAGGACAGTCCAAAGTCACTTTGTCCCTGGTCTGCCCCGCTTTATTACTAATAACCAACTCTATGTTCCCTAGCCTTTCCTCAACCCTCTTTAACCTCTCAATAATTGGTAAAATAAAAGACCTTATAAGGTGTTCAATACTTTCCAAAGGATCAGCAAACTGCATTTCATTAGGAGGATCATATAAGGGAGTACCTACTTCCACTAGGTTTGATACGGTATCTGAAACAACCTTTGGGGTAGGTACAAGCAATGTGGGGGCTTTGGGGATAGATACAGCTGGTTTAGTAGTGTTAGCACTTTTCCCGAAATCGGAGTGACTGATCCTGGGTCTACATGGGTCTCCGCCCTTCTTCCTCCTTTTCTTTAGTGGTGGGCCGAGAACTTTGGGCAACAATGGTTTTCTAATCTTCCTTTTCATAATTTCCCTATTTAGCGGGGAAGGGTTAGGTAGCACTACTGCTCCTAGCGAGGAATCACAAGAATGGGAAATGGTGTTTACATGTAAACTATCAAATGGAATAGGTAGGGAAAATGAAGGGGATAACTCCCGAAGAAGTGCGGGAACACCATCTAAAGAAAACAAATGATTGCTATCAGTAGAGGGGCTTACAACCGGCAAGATATCATGTTGTGAAAGATCAATAAGAGGCGTATTCTTCAAGCACTCAACTGACTGGCGGCGCTCAGCCCGGCGCTCAGCTAGTGTGTCCTCCCGTTCTGGATCCATGGAAACCTTACTAAAGTAACGGTCTAGTGTGCCTTTGCCTTTGGCAAAACCGCCAATCTTTACAGAAGACAAATGTTCATGGCTCTCAGCCATAATATGTTAATGGACAAATAAACAAATAAACAATTACTGTACTTCACAAAGGGAGGAGAGTGGCCCTTTGCCCTCTGACGGGAAACAGGAGGTATGCTCGTATTTAAAGCGCCTCCGGGTGTGTAAATAACCCTTTGCCTGCTACCCACTTTGTGAGGGACAGGCAAAGTTTTAGTATGCTTCCAAGTGCGTCGACAAAAATCTCAGGGACCGCCTTCAGAGACTTCGGTACCTATAAGTATGGAGTCTTCCACACAGCGACTGCAAGGATGTTCCGACAAACAATGACAGGAGGATAGTACAGCAATGTTGCCCAGCACAGAAGAAAAAAGGACACAGAATAATTCAGAAAGGTCCCGATCAAAGTCACTGGCCCACAACAGGCCTATCTCCAACCTATGGCAATCCACAGGGAGTAACAGCGTATGTCCTAGCAGTCAATTGCTGATAGTATGGCCAGATCTAAGTAGGTCATATGGCACAAAGTAAGAACAATAAAGACCAATACACAGGACTGAACAGCAGGACCAGACAGGCACTGGCAACACTTACAGTTCTGATGATCTACAGCGGATGTCAGAGGGTATGCCCAGCCCGGCCTCAAACGGTCCTTGACGGGAAGGACGGGCCCGCCCTTGGCCCGGGCACCGCCCGGGCGCCGCCCGCGCGCGTCCCGCGCTGCGGGGCACCGGCGATGAAGATAAAGGGCCCAGGCGCTGCCTGGTGACGATAGCAGCAAGCGCCTGGGTCAAAGCCAGCTGGGAAATGTAGTTTTAATCCCCCGTATGCCGTTTCCCTCATGGCGATGTAAGTGAGCCCAGGGAACTATTTAGAAGTTTCTCTGCTCCCGGTTTTGGTATTCCGCTGTGGCCGTTCCCCTCATGGCGTATTTGGGCAAGCTCCACTCAATAAACACGTCCCCTTAACTTATAAACTGCAAGTAACAAAAGGATCTCTCTGACAAAAGCAGTAGCTCACTGACCTATTTACATTATGTGCACTTTGTGATCTGTGTAGGAAGGTGGAATCTGACTACATGGTTGCCCCCACTTTTTTCCTGGTGTTTTGCTGGTTTTCGACTTAGTCTGGCTGGGATCCTGCTATTCAGGACCCCAGCCTATCTGCTTTCTCCCTTAAATTGATTACAAGTACTATAGGTACACTCCAGATTGGATTCTGGGGTACCCTTATAAGTTCCTAGTATATGGTATACTATGTACCAAGGGCATAGGTACCCCAGAGGCCTACCAGGGGCTGCAGCATGTATTGTGTCACCCCTGGGAAGCCTTCCAAAATGACACCACAGGTCTGCTACTGCAGCCTGGGTAAGGTGGTGCATGCACCCCTTACTGAGATATAGGTTCACTATATCTCTCCATATTACTGCCCATATAAACCTATCAGTCACCCTTATGGCAGGCCTTACCAATCCTGAAGGCAGGGTGCTGGGTTTTATGTGAGAGGGTGCCCATGCATGAGCAGAGCCCCTCAGAAGCCTTCAGAACCTTTATTCTGGGGTTGTTTGTGATGCTGCCAAACCATACACTCTTAAGTGCATTATAACCAAACGGTAAATGCTAACTTTGGAATGGCTGCACGGAAACATGTTATATTTGGTGTCAAACACTTTAGAATCATACCCCCACACAAGTTACTGGTGTGGGAGTATGATCCCACCCTTCTAGAGGGAGAGACATGACAGCACCGGTATACCCGGTACCAGCTAACAGAGCCCTGGCATCACAAAATGGATGCTGCCAGCCACAGACACGAGTCTGCCCTCCTGTTGCTGGACGAAACTCCGGCAGGGGAGGCCTGGACAATAGGTTTCCTGTCACAGGGAGGTGTCACCACCTCCCAGAAAGGCTTTAGTGTATTGGGGCTGGGTGGGTGCACTCCAAGAGTGCTTTGAAGTTCAGCACTGGGGGCACATTTGGTGTCCCTGTGCATAGTCCAGCTCAAACCGGTTGCAGGGGCTACCAGCCCCTGCTCTGGCGCGAAACTGGACAAAAGAAATGGGTGTAGCCACCCCTCTTTCCTGACCCTCCCATAGGTGGGTCCCTAGAGTTTGTCCCACCCCTTCCTTGGGTATAAGAAAGGAACCCCTGGCTACAGGACTTTAGATTACACCTGGACGAAACTCTGATACTGAATCCTGGAACTTCGACGATCTACATTGAACTAGATAAGGAAAGAATCTCCCTTGGAGTAAAGGAGTTACTCCCCTGCAAGGCAGGCACCAAAGACAGATCTGACCGGTTTGCAGCTCCGAAGCTCCCGCCAGACTCCGAAGAATTGTGCAACACAGGAGGTGGGTTTCCGTGGTCTTAGAGGTAGAACAGTGCCCACAGCAAGTCTGAGGCCCGTATCCCTCGTGGTGACCATGCAAACCGAACCCCTGGACACCACGTCACTTTGCAGAAGCATCAGCTTTCCAACAACTCCTGCAGCTAAGCTTTGGATTACTTATAGCCCTTACCCCGAGCAGCATTTGCACTGAAGATTGCCCGCCTACACTCCACGAGTGTTCCGTGAGCTGGCCCTTTGTGTTTTCTCTCGAGGTCCCTTCGCGATCCCTAGTCCATCGACTGGTGGGTCCCTGTGAAGGCAACTTTACCTCTAATTAGGCTTACCTGATTGCTCCAGACGTGTCCTGACTCTCCATTGCTTGGGGAGTCCCCAGGACCTTGCTGGTCCGCACCAAAGCATCTTTTCTCTTTCTGCGTGGGTTGCTGTTGCCAAGGCTTGTTGTGTTCAATACGAGGAACGACACCCCAGCACTCGACATCCTTTGTGGGACAGCTCAAATCCAGCTTCTGGTTGTCGTCGACGCCGCCTGGTCCTCGTGGCTGCAGAGTCAAGCTTCGCCTCTTCGCACTTGAATCACCCAACATCGGTGTGTTTTCGTCTACCGTGCCCCTGGTCACTGGCAAGTGACCCAGACTCTGTACCCTTTGCTTTCAGGTTCTTCTAATCTTCGATCCAGGCTTGGATCACACTGGACACTTTTCTCCTTCCCGGCAGCAGCACTTTGCAGTAGATCGCCATTGAAATCAACGACGATCCCCGACACCATTTGACACCTTTGCACCCGGCTTCCCTGGGTGAGGTAACTCAAGTACTCCGGTGCTCCCGTGGGTGCTGGCCCTAGAACCCCCTAAGTCTAAAGGGGTTTTCTCAAAGTCCTCTCCTAAGTGTCCTTAACTTCTAAAATTCCAACCGTGACTTTCCCATAAAATAGTACGGGGCTCGCACCTGTGTTCTCACACTGCACACGTCCCCTGTGGGTCTCCTGTGTCACTACCTTGGGTGGTTGCTTGGGGTCCCAGCGATTCTACGTGCTTTAGGCACTGTGGCTAGTGAAGTCGTGGTTCATATACCACTTTCTTAATATATTGTTTGGTCCGCCCCTAGGGCCCATTGTATATTGTGCTATTTACTGTCGTTTTAGAACTGTATTATTGCGCATCTTGGACTCTAATCTCATAAAGAGATTAGTAGTGAGTGTTTAGAAATAAATACATATATTTTATATATACCTTGTGTGGATCTCCTTTCATTTAGTAATTCAAGAGGTTATAATCTGGTAAACCAAGCTGCTTTACACTCCTTCAAGACTTAGCCTGAAGGCTGCTCTCCATAGCTACCACTAGGATAGCTTTCAATAAAGGTTGTCTTTAAACCTATCATCAATAAGGGTTGTTTGGACTGGTACAAGGTGCCCACTATAACTAGTGGACAGCATATACCAGGCCAACTTCTCACAATCTGTATGGTACATGTTCTTTGCAGCAGGCACATTAACCCTCTGAACTACCTTTCCATGAATCAGAACTTCCACTAGACAAAATGATCTCTCTCTAGGAAGAACATTAAACACCAGAGTCATCATGACATTTTTATTGTTGCCGAAAATTGCTGGAGGCCAGGAAGAAGGCAGCAAGCACTTTTAAAACCTTAATATACTTGCAAACATAATGCCTCCACCAAAAGTCAGCACCCGGTGCGGTCACACCGGTTGCACTGCCCTAGAGCTGGCCCTTCTCAAGTGTCCTGTGACCTCAGTGACAGAGTCACTGTCGCTCTAGGGTGTGCTGCTTCATAGGCCTGTCTGCAAGACTGGAGGTGAACTTCAATATGGATTGTGGTGGACAAACCTTGAAGGTTAACCCACACTTGCCACTGCTAGGGTCCACCTGCTGGTGCTAAGACACCAGGGCTTCTAAGGTCTTGGCAGCCCTCTAAGGTCTAGCATGGGATTGTGCTCTCTCAGGAGAGTGGTCTGGTGGACTGGTTATTAAGGCTGAACCTGGTTCCCCAGTTACAAATTCAGTAGCTCTGGCCATAGTGCCACATTCTCTCCCCCACTGAACACCATACTGCCTCACTGAGAAAAACTCACACTGCCTTCAACTACAACCCAATTGCTGCCGGCTATAAACACCTGGATGTGGCTCAATTTAAATGACGCAGAGCAATATGCAGCCTACAAAAAAAAAGTGACAACATCCTGGAAAAAGCAAACACTCATAGGGAATGCAAAATTTAGCAAACCATGTGAATTGTAAGCAGGAACAACATGGTTACCTTAATGCGTTTACACTCACTATACAGAAATCAGTGAGTGCTCTTGCCTGAAAAGTTAAGGACATGACTACAGGGCCCTGAATGGAGCCACAGTACACATTTTGTTTTCCAATCCACACTTTGCAGTACCTCCAGGATTGGTGCACTAGTTGCAAGCCCAGGGAAAACAAAGACAAGAAAAAAAAATTAGCACTTCACTGGCAAACTCTGTAAAAGTGGCGCTAATGTGTTTGGGTGTGAATAAAATCAATCTGGTCAGTTTGCTACCAGCAGGCGCGCAACACCCATTGGACTGAAAGGGCTTCAGCCCCCCCTCCCCCCCCCCCCACCCATCGTGTGTGGCAGCCCGGGATGAGACAGCTCCACGGGCACACAGACAGCCGCACCCGAGAACTTCACAGGTCTTTGAAAGACCATTTGCTTGTTAATGAGGCCTTGCTGTTGTTTCACCCCTTCTAAGAGCCCCCGCAGCTCCACTCTGCCTATTGCTTAAAGATTAAGCCCCCCCCCCCAAAACTTTTTCTTTGCCCTCTGGCTACCAGTCTGTCTTACTTTACTTCGTTATTTTTCCTATTTTTAACCTTTAATACCAGATGCTGCACTTTGGAATTAAAATACGACATTTCCAGCAAAAATTATTTTCATTTTTGGATCCATTTCACAGGGGAGGAAATAAGAGAAAGGAGAGGAAAGAGAGTGAAAACCCCGTCTTGAAGTCATGGTTTTCAGTAAGAAAAGAACTGCTAGACAGAAAGAGAGGGAAGAGGGAAAGAGTTGGGGGGAGGGGGGGAAGGCAGCTGAAGCTACAGAGCAGAAGCGGACACTGTATTTTCTTCTCTGGGTAAGAAGAAAAAGACAGGGTCCCGTTACTTCTCAGCCGCCCGTCCTCGAGCGCCAGGAACGCCGAGCTTTATAGGCCATGCCGATTTCTTGCGTCCCGGGACGCATTTTCAAAATAAAAAAGTAGGGGAACGGAATCGCAGAAATTGAAGTAGTACGGGCACGCCGTGCCCTGCCGTTCCCCCCCACTTCGACCACTGCCGTAGCCACAATCCCACCGCCGGATCCAGGTCTCAGCCAGCGAACCCAGGCCGCAAAGCCACAGTACGCCCACGTCCGCGTGGACCGCATGCCGAATCCAGCTCCCAGTCTGCAGAGCTATCGCAGCACAGGTTGGTGGCCCACTGTATCGGATCCACGCAGGATGCAGATCGGGACAGGGCAGGTAGGTGAGCAGATTATGCTGCCTGCACAGATCGCAGGCAGGCGCGGCGGTAATGATGTAGCTCCGCATGCCCCCTCCACCCGGGGGCTGTCGGATATCAGTTTCTGGCAGGAAGGACCCTCAGGAGGGGGCAAACAAGCAAATTCTCACCGGTGTCAATAATGCCAGCTGCTGGGGGCAGTGTGTCGGCAGGTGTGGGCACAACAGCAGTCCCCGAGGCGCCTGATGTTCTGGCCTCTACCACCAAGTCTCAGACAGCCGCCATGTTGTCTTAGGGCTCGTTCCTCGGCTCAGCATTTCTCATACCAAATAGGGGTCCCAGCACCAGTCAAATTGCCCCAATCTATTGTGCAGGTATAAGGTATGTGCCACCATGTGAAAAGTAGCGTGGATTCCACCCAGGAAGCGGGATATGTGGAGGATGATGTCGGCGGCCAGCGGAGCTGCACTACAGTGCGGCCATTTCGCTGTGCGCCCTCTAGTGCCCCCCCCCCCAAAATATGTCAAGGTGGGAGCACTGGTGGAACATGTGGATATCATTTGCTTTTGGTTTCCCACACTTTTTCACCACCTGCTTGTTAATTTTGGTTAATTTTTCTGGCGACTAATATGACCTGTGTAAAGTAAAAAGATGTTTTTTCTTAAGAGGTGCGAATACTATAATTTGCCATAATAAAGAGCAGGATACTCGCCATAGATGCTGCAAGTCTTATGCTGGGAAGTTCTTTCGCCATAAGTCTTCTGGTAAAGTAGATTCTTCATTTTCTGTTAGTATCAGGCGCCAGTACCGTTTCGATATTTATTTTCTTGCTGGATCACTTTGCAATTCATTTTCCAGCTCCACAGTATCTTCCAAAGTTTTCTCATGATCCTTTACCCAACTTGTCAACTGGTCGTATTTAAACCTGAACAACTTTCCATCTGTCCCTGCAAGCAGGTAGTCCCAACTTTGCAAAGTTCCTGCATTGATCAGTTGCCCCCACTTTGTAAATCCTGCCTCCTTTAGTGGGCCTCCTTTAGTGTCTTTTAAGCATTCAGGAGTTCCAGGTGACTTCCAAATGGGTGCTAGACTACTATAATGTGGAATCTTCCAAATTCTTCTTACCTCGTACCACGGCTTGCAAGCTGCGCCCAATACTTTTAACTTGATTTTCCTATAATATTTTGGATGACCAAATTTATATAAACAGCAGTCCTCAACTGTGACAACTTTCTTCCTCCTGCGTAGCTTTTCCCACGCGATCCTTACGCCTTTCGAAGCCCATATAAACCCATTAATTTCACCTTGACTCTTTTTAATCCACTGAGTGTTAAAATCCAGTGGGATAGCGTTCAAAATAAAAGAGTATTTGGGCAGGATAGACATGTTTATGATATTGGATCTCCCCATAAATGAAAGAGGTAAACCACTCCAGGATCTTAACAACTTTCTCGTCTCCTTCACTTTTAAGTCAAAGTTTACTCGAGCAATCTCATCAATATTTTTTGAAATCTCTATCCCCAGGTATTTAATTCAGTTTTTTGTTGCTACTGTTAATGATTGAGCACTCCATTGCATTATTTCTGTTTTCTGGTGATTAACCTGATAACCGGAGATCTCGACAAAATCGTTTAACAGCTTTGTAATGATGGGGAGGGACATGTTTAGGTCACTTGTAAACACCATCAGATCGTCAGCGTATAAAGCCACTATCTTAACCCATCCTTTAAAGTTAAAAGGGATAACGTCTTAGGATTTTCTTATTAAGTTAGCTAGAGGCTCTATATAAAGATTAAATAAATGAGGGGAAAGGGGGCAACTTTGTCTTGTGCCTCTTTTAATTTGGATTTCTTTTGTTAGATTGCCATTTATGAGTATTTTTGCCACCGGGGCGGCATATATATTCGTTACTGCTCTTAGATAATTATCACCTAACCCATGGTGAAGCATTGCTCTACACAAAAACACCCAATTCACTCGGTCAAATGCCTTAGCGGCGTCAAACGTAAGGACTGCGAGTGGAATGTTTTCTTGGATGACGATATCAATGGCTCCATTTAGCTAATGTGTGTAAGATCATGCAACTGTCTCCCCTTAATGAAGCCTTTTTGGTCTTTATGTATTAATTTATCAGTAATACCCCCTAGTCTTGTTGCCAGGATCTGCGTATAGATTTTACAGTCATTGTTTAGAAGAGATATAGGTCCATACAACTCGCATTTCAGGGGGTCCTTTCCTGGTTTTAAAATCAGGCCGATGGTAGCGTCATTCCAAGATTTTGGGAGTGCTAAACCTTTGCTAAAGACCATGTTAAAAAGATCCACTAATCTAGGGGCCAGTATTTATTTTAGAACCATATACAGTTTGTTTGGAAGTGCGTCTGGGCCTGCTGCCTTCCCTCTTTTCAATCTTTTTAAAGCGCCCATCACTTCTTCTATAGTAATTTCTGCATTAACATCTCACAATGATTCAGCCTCTAGCCTTGGAACCGCAGATTCTCTAAAATAAGAATCCACTAAATTACTGGGAACCTTTAGATCCTCATGATAAAGAGATTGAAAAAAATCTGTAAAAGCTTTCTCTATTCCTTGATCGTCCACTACCTGTCCACCCGTGGAATCTCCCTGTATTGCCATGATTTTGTTTCTATTAGACTTGGTCTTAATTTTCCATGCAAGGAGTTTCCCGCTGCCTTCCCCATATTCATAATTTGACAGATTACTAGCTTCCCACCTTTCATTACCATTTCCTCCAGAAAATGTTGACAGATCGCACTTCTTTCTAAAGATTTTCTCCTTTGCTCTTTCTTGTTCTTAACTAGAAATTGCTGCCTCATAAATCCCATGTTGGTCTGAAATTCCTAACTCTAATTCATTTATGGTACGTCTGGTCTCCTTATTTCTTGTGGCTGCTAAACCAATCAGAATACCCCTGACAACCGCTTTATAAGCATCCCAAACTACCTGGGTTGTTGTTTCCCTATTAGGGTTATTTTGATGGATCGAGTGTTAGTTATGGAAAATATGGTGGAACAAACTCGTGAAGGGATAAAAAATTGCCAGGAGGAAATCGACAAGCTAAGAATAAACAAAAAAGAGCTTAGAGAAAAGATCGAAATATTGGATAATAATTCAAGGCGAAATAATCTGCGATTACTGAATATCCCGGAAGGTTTGGAAGGCCAAAACATACATTTGTGGTGAAATTATTAACTGATTATTTCCCTGGGTTAGATGAGAAAACGCTGGAGAATGACATCCAAAGAGTGCACAGAGATCCCTTTAGGCTAGTCAAAATGAGGAAAAATGCTTGGGAAATACTAGTTAACTTTAAAATCTATACTCTGAAAGGGAAGATTCTCAATGACGCTTTAAAAGCAGGCAATTTCTCCAAAGGAGATTATAACTTTAAAATCAGGTCTGATTTTTCAAGATAGACAATGGGAGCTGGGGAATTATATGCAGGACCTTAGGTCATTAGGGGCAACAGTCCAAATGAAGTTCCCAGCCTCACTAAGAGTCATGTGGAAGAATCAGACATGTAATTTCAGGGAGTCAAAAGAAGTTGTTAAATTACTAGAGCAAATTAAATCACAAAAATAGAGAGTCACTCCAAGTGTAATTCAGGGCCTTGTGACGACGGAGCTCGAAACAGGACAATTAGTATTGTCCAATGACAGTAGGGAGGGTTCTCCTAGGGAGGGTGGGGGTTGTAAGGTTATTGTTTAAGAGCACAGTTCTTTTTTTGTTGGTGGGGAGCATTAGGGAAAAAATATAAAAAACAATGTCCGATGTGCAAGATACGAGGTTAGTCAAGATCCCGGTAGAGCAAGAAAGACCTTTAAGGAGGAAGAGGGAGAGAGAATAAGATACAATGACAAAAATTTTGGGTAGAAATAAAATAAAGATCATATCTTGGAACGTAAATGGTCTTAGAGTTCGGAGAAGACGTTAAAAAGTTTTTGAATATTTGAAATTAGTAAAAAGTGATGTTATAATTTTTGCAAGAAACACACCTTCTAAAATCCGATTAGGAGCAAAATTATGAAGCACCATTTGACAATTACGTGTGTACAAGCCAAGTTTGTTGTATTAAGGGAGTGGCTATAATCATAAAAAATTCGTCAAAAATAACAATTCTTGAAGAGTATGTAGACTTGAAGGGAAGATGGGCAGCAGTTAAAATAAAACTAGAGGGAAATCCATATATTATTGCCGGGTATTACGGTCCAAATACAGACGATCTGGCTCCGCTTCAATCGTTATATGCCCAATTAATTGACGTATCTGTCCCAATTATTCTGGGAGGAGACTTCAACCTAATATTAGACCCTAAAAATTATAGACATCCGCCAGGAAAAGCTTTGAACCTCCCCAAAATGAGAGAATGGCAGAATAGATTTAGGGAGGATCTAGGCTTGGTGGACGTTTGGAAGAGTAAAGGTAATCGAAGTAATAAATGTACCTACTAAAATCGTAAGTACGGTCATGCATCAAGAATTGATTTCTTCCTGATCGAGAAAATATTAAGTAACAACGTAATAAAAGTAGAACATGTACCTGCTCACTTATCTGACCATTCCCTAGCCTATATAGAAATAAGCCAGGGCCCTTTCCAGGGTGAAACAAGATGGACATTAGATCGTACACTTCTCTTAGACGAGCATGTTAATGACAGACTAAAGTTCATGACGGAGGATTATTTTCAAGATTTCATCTTTTCTGTACAGGGAGCCAGTGGAGGTTCCTAAGGTGTGGAGTGATGTGGTTCCATTTGGGCAGGTTGAGGATGAGTCTGGACACTGAGTTCTGTATCGTCTGTAATCTTTTCATGTGTTTGGTGGTGGTTCCTGCGTACAGTGCGTTGCCGTAGTCCAGCCGGCTGGGGACAAGGGTTTGAGTGACAGTTTTTCTTGTGGCAATGGTTAGCCATTTGAAGATTCTTCACAGTATTCAGAGGGTGTGGAAGCAGGAGGAGGAAACTACGTTGATCTGTTGCTTCAGGGTGAGCTTGCTCTCCAGGATGATGCCAAGGTTGTGGGCATTGGTCTGATGGTGTGGGTCTGAGGTTGGTGGGCCACCAGGTGTCTTTCCAAGTGGAGGAGTTGTTGCAGAAGATCAGCACTTTGGTCTTGTCAGTGTTGAGCTTCAGACAGTTGGTCTTCTTTCACTCAGCGACGTTCTTTATGCAGTTGTGGAAGTTGGTCTTCCTGGTGGTGGAGTCTGATGAGAGCAAGAGGATGAGCTTGGCGTCGTCAGTAAAGGATTTGATGTTGAGTTCATGGTCTCTGACTGTGTTGGCTAGAGGTGTCATGTAGGTGTTGAAGAGGGTGGGGCTGAGGAGTGAAAACAAATTAACTGTTTGATGACATCATAGGAAGTGATCGACAAATGTTCATATTAATGGAAACACAAGAACTGCCATCAATAAAACTATAATAAAATAAATGTAAAATATATACAACTGCTTCAAATGTTCTCTAAAGTTGGCTAATCTCTTATGAAAGGAATGTAGCAGCACTCTGATGTGTCCAAAAGGTCTTTCCTTTTCAACTGAAGAGATCTGTAGAAAGGCACCCCTCTGGTAGGATTTCTTTCGGAAGCCTCTGGAGATCATAGTAACTGCTCTGCATTCTAAATAGAATCACTTTAAGCTTACATTTGGACCTTTTCACCAAGTGTGAAATGTAGTTTATTATGAGTTACAGCCCAGCCCAAGCTCCAAATATGCGAGGTTGACCCACAATGAGTGAGACATGCATCTCTGTGGTGTGTTTAGTAAACTTTATCTGAATGGGTTTGCGATGTATATTTGTGAGGTTTTGGCGGATGCTGTTGAGTTGCCACTTCTTTGGCATTTACATGACTCTGGTGCATTACTGGACATTGAGGGCATCAGGGGGTCTGTCCAGCACGTCCTGTCATAGAAAAGTGAAGTAAGAGTCTAATTGGAAAGGTGTTGGGCAGTGAGTGTGTTGGATTGAAGACGATGTTGGGCTTCCAATATTAGACTATTATGGCAGATTGCAAGTTTGTTAGCTGCTTATGGTGAGGTCTGTCTATAGTGTATTGTTTGGATGGTTACATTGCGTGTCTTGGATTTAGAGAATGTTTGTAGCATAGTGATAACCCACTATTTGGTCAATCTTTGGCATCTAGTTGGCTAGACAGGTATGTGAGAGCACAACAGGGATGATGGGGAAGGCTTGAGATAGAGTACGAGGGCGAGAAAGGGATAGTCATAGAAAGAGAAACAGTGAGCAAGAAAAAAGGAGTTAGAAAATCACTGTGCGTGTTTTTGTGTATGTTAGTGAGTTATGGGTGAGTGAGTGAGTAAGTCAGGGTCTTTATGGTGATGGAGCCTGTGCTTTCAGAGGATCACAAATAAAGATAGTCCCTTAGAGGGATACTAAGCCTAGGAGAATTTCCGGGGAGCAGGAGACTGATCTGCTTCTCCTCTTCCAGTGTCTGAATTTAGACCTAAGTGAGGTGCCGCTCCCTACTCGGTATATTTACCTGCAAGAGCAACATCCTGAAGAGGGAGATGGAAGGAGTTAGAACTGTGAACTATTGGAACACTCCTCTTTTTTGCTAGTCAGACGCCTCTGTGGTGGTGCTGAACATTTTTGTTGTGAAGTCTATACAAATACAAGGAGCCACCTTTGGATTTCCAATGTCTGTCCATATCCATTTACTGGGCCAATCACATGGCCCATGTTTCTAATCAATTGAAAAGCGTGTCTTCCTCACCGGAGAAGAAAATGTACATCCAAATGATCAAGGGAACGCAAATTCTAGGAGAGGCATGGCAAACTTCCTGAGCTGCGTCTCTCTAATTTGAGGAATGCAGAAATCTTAAGAAGGGGTAAGCTGCCTCTGACAGGATCAGGGGACCAAACTTGTCAGGCACAATAATAACAATAATATAAATAATAATAATGAGGCATTTATAAAGTGCACGGCTACCCCCAACGGAGGTGTCCCGGCGCTAAATGTGGATTACCAGAGAGGAAAGAGGGGAGAGAGCTACGAGAGCCTAAAAAGCCAGGTTTTAGTGCTTTCCTAAATGCAGTTCAGACTCTTATCAGCCAAAGGTGGGCAGGCAAGGAGTTCCAGAGTGACGCCATGGCCTTAGAAAAGCGGGGAATTCTGAGCAATTTCAGGTGATTGGATCTCAGAACCCTGTCTCGATGATAGTTTTGGAGTCTTAATTTAAGGTAATGCGGGCCCCGATCTCTAGAGGCTCTGCAGGCAAAGGTGAGTGCCTTAAATTCAGTCCTCCTTTTTACCGGTAGCCAATGAAGGCTCCGCAGATATGGGGATATATGATGGCGGAATGGCACCTTCCTTATCAGTCAGGCCACAGCATTTTGAACAATTTGCAACCGGCGGATCAAATAAGGTGGTAGTCTGATGTAAAGGCTATTGGCATAATCCAGTTGGGACGTGACCAATGCATGGGCCAGGTCTTCCTGCAGTCCATAGGGAGGAGATACAGGAATCTCCTCAAAGCTCCCAGCTTCCAGAAGCAGGATGAGGAGGCCTGGCAGATCTGGGCCTTGCAGGAGAGGTCCGAGTCAAATTTAAACCCCAGGTTTTGAGCTGAATCTACTGGGATTGGCGAGGGGTTTAACTCAGCCGGCCACCAGAGCTCCGGTAGTGGGGGGGGGGGGGGAGATTGATTAAAAAATAAAACCTCTGTTTTCTCTGTGTTCAATTTCAAACAACTTTACATCATCCAGGCCTCGATATTAGTCAGACATTGTTTGAAATTGACAAAGGCAGCCTCAGAGTAGCACAGGATACCACTTTAACTCCCCATTCCTCGGCAACCAATGCGAGTGGAGTAAGCAAGACATTGAATAGTAATGGGCTCAAAGCCGAGCCCTGGGGAACACTACAGACAAGGGGTTTCTGTGAGGACACATGGGGGCGTAGAAATACCCACTGAGAGCGGTCCTCCAGAAATGAGTGGAACCAGGCCAGCGCGGAACCCCCCACTCCCAAGTGCTTGAGTCTCTCCAAGAGAATTCGATGAGACACCATGTCGAATGCCGCAGAGAGATCTAATAGCACAAACATTGCAGAGTTACCCTGGTCTACCGCTTCACGCACGGTTTCAGCCACTTCCAGAAGAGCTGTCTCCATGCTGTAGCCTGATCTGAAACCAGATTGGGAATCATGGAGACAGCAGTAAGATTCAAGGAAATTGGACAGTTGTTTCTGGACTTCCTTTTCAAGAATTTTTGCAGGCTATGGTAGAAGAGAGCTAGGCCTGAAAAATTGTTCTCAGCTGGGTCTGCATCAGGTTTCTTAAGAATAGGCAGTAGATAGGCCTGTTTCCAGGTGACAGGGTATATCCCCGTGGTCCGACATGAATTCCAGATCAGGTTCACCACCGTATTCAGTCAAGGAGCAAGTAATTTGAAGAACTGGGCTGGGCAGGGATCGCCAGGAGAGCCTAATTTACAATTATAAAGTTCTCTGAGAGATGCCTCCGGGAGAAGAGGGCAGAATTCGGACCAGGTGCCATGGGGGCAGAGGTGGAATTTGACATAGAAGAGAGCGTAGCCTGTGGGAAGGAGGAATAAATCACACGTATTTTCTCCTGACAGAAGTCAGATGAGTCCTTGCAAAGGGTGACTGTAGGGAAAACAGTGCTGTCAAAAGCTTTCGGCTTAATAAAGCTTTGAACAATTTTAAAAACATCTTTGGCTGAGTTTTCGTATAATTTAATTTGGTTAGCATAGTGTTCCCTAATGTTGTTAAGCTTCAGCCTGTGAATTTATTTTAAAGCTGCTTTATAGGAGCATTTGGCTGTGAGTCTTAAGAAGTAGTGGCCCATCTTTTGGCTGGCAGTTGGAGTTCATCATTTTTCCCGCTTTGTCTAAAGATTGGACAAGGCGGCAGGCTAGCAGGGTATCTTCGCCTTTGAAACATGCTTTAACCGCCTGCCTGCAGGATCTTATTCCCGATTTTTTTTTTTTAAAGCAGGTTTTAATATACATCTGTGCTCCTTATCCAATCTCCTACATATCCATAATGGATGTTTCATGTTCTCTTTTGAATCCCCAAATAGTCGACAGTTAGATGGTGTGTGTAACAATTTCCACTGTGGCAGATGGTACAGTGATGGAAGAATGTCCAGCCTTAGATGTAGGTATTTCTCCTTGGTAGACCGTGTGAACCCCGGGGCCTAAGTAGAGTTGAGGGGAGCCTCTGGTGTAGCTCTGATGGACAAACCAACCATGGGCCCTTTTCTTTAACGTGACTTTGTCCTTCACTAGAGAGATGATTTTTACTGTTTTGTTTACAAGCTCTTCTAACGTGTTATGCAATCCAGTACTTTCCCAGAGATTTTGTAGGGCCAGGGTGTCTATTGAATTTTGTAGATAAATTGTGGCCACACTACCATTTTTTATTTCAAGCTCCTTCTAGAGGTAGGAATTCATAGTTGTCTGATCCGCTCCCTTTATTTTATGCCAGCATTTGAGATAGGCACCCTTCTGCACTATTTGTTGGCTCCTTAGACCGAATTCTAGTCTTATTTGTGCCGGAGATGTACATTTAGGAAGGTTGAATATACTTCTCATCGCCTTGGCTACTGTCATGTCCATGATCTGCATGTCACCTCCCCGTAGACATTAGCTTCCGTAGGTGTTTAGCTTGGATCACCTGTAGCAAGGGGGTGAAGCTTGGTCCCACCGTTTTGAATTTGAGATTTTTTAGGGCTAACGCCATTGCATTGCCTCTCCTTGATGTTGCTTCTTTCTGTTACTGGAACGTGCCTTTACTATCAACTATTACACCCAGATATTTGTATTCTCCAACGGTTTCCAATGGGGATCCTCCTAGTTGCCAGCAGTAGCTGCGTGTTGACCTCTTAGAGTTTATTCCCATCACCCTTGTTTTATTCAGGTTTATATTGAATCCATTTGTAGCCGAGTAGCTCTATGTTGTGTCAATTAGATTTTGTAGGCCAATCGGCGTGCAACTAATTAGGGCAATGTCGTCGGCGTATAATAAGATTGATAGGTTAAAACCTCCCATTTAGGGGCCTGAGAGCTGCAGTTATCTAGCTCTGGGGTCAGGTCTGACATAATAGGTTAAAGGTCGGGGCCATGACGCATCCTTGTTTGAGGCCCCTAGTTGTCTGTACTTTTCTCCACAGGTAGACACCGGCTCCCAGCTTGATTTGCACCCACAAGTCGGTGTGGAGTAAAATCAGCTGAGACTGCAAAGCTGATGGAATTTTTCTTTTTGATAGCTTATCCCACAATGTGTTTCTATTGGTGTTCTCTAAGGCAGATGTCAAATTGATGAAGCAGACAAAGAGTGGATGGTTGGCAGTTTTGGCAGCGTCTATTAGAAGCATTAAGGTGAGGATATTTGTTGTTGTTCCTGTGTGTTTACGGAAGCCAGTCTGATTGATAGGGATTACTGCATTTTCGGCGGCCCAATCAGTAAGCTTATCCAATAGAAGGTCAGCATAATATTTGGCGTAGTTGTCTATTAAAGCCACAAGCCTATCGTTTTTTGCTTCGTTTTTGCTGCCTTTCTTGTGGATTGGGCATATGATTGACCCCTTTCATGAGTTTGGAATTGTTTCCGAATCTAAAATCTGTTTGTAAAGTGGCAGTAGTGGTGCTGCCCAAAATAACGGATCTTGTTTGTACAGAATAGAGGGGATGCCTTTAGGACACGGTGCTCCCTCTACCTTGCCTTTCGCTATCCTTCTCATAATGTGTTTGTCCTTGAAGACCATGGGTTCTGACTCTGGTGATAAAGCTCGGTCTAATACCCTTCTACTGAATTCTGGTGGTCAGAGATAATCAGCACATTCTTCTTCTGTCAAGTGCGAGTTAATACAGGGTGCTCTTGAATTCTGAAAGCTATTCACTGTGCGCCAAAACCTTCCACTGTTGTTTGGTTTTGCATTATTCAACAGTTTGGCCCACAGCTTATTCACCAGTACCCCTTTTTAAGTGCCAGATGAATTTCTTTTTGTTAGTTTTTAGGTTTCTTAAATCCTCTTGAACGGCCTTGTTGGCCTTCTCAGGGCCCGTCTGGCGTAGCCGCCGCAAAAATCTGTTTATATCTCTATTGAGAAGGTTTAGACTCGTTTTTTGCTCAGTTGTCAGGTTGTTGCCTTGCGCCCTATAAGATTTGGGGAGAGGCCTCCTTTGCGGTTGTCCTTCAGTTGTTGGACGGGCATCTTCTCTTTGTGTGGGCTACCCCAAGGCTGTTGGTGAACATTTCCCTGCGCCTTAGGGTACCAGCGTGTGTCGTTATGCCTTTTTCCCAGAGATTTTTTGCTGCAATCTCAAAACCTTTCAGGTTACGCGTTTTGCATTTTATTCTTCTGTGTTGACCCAAAAAGATGCACTCGGATTCTCTACTGGCAGTGTTGATGCTGCACCTTGTACCAATCTTGGACCAGCAGAACGTTGTGCTCTGCTGGCTGTGCACCTAAGGACTCACATATGGTTGTGTTCAGTGGGGCAAGGCAGGTGATACAAAACAAAAATGGTCAAGAGGGCTGAACCTTTAGGCAGCTGGATAACTTTCTTCCATATATAGTTCATGTAAAACACAAAGTATTAATGCAACTTAAACACTGAATCCTAGCAGAAATAGAGAGACCGTATGTTCTGAAAAAATATTTGGATGACAGATGGGGTGCATGCAAGCTTATAGAGTGCTCACTCATAAAAACAGAAAATACATGGACGAAAAAGGCAGATGAGTTGAAAGAGGCCCCGCATGTGACTTGGCCTCCTCTTTCTGCGTGCATGGTGGATTATGAGAGTGTTATCCTAAAAGGTCCCTGGATGTCCTACAGGAGGCTGCTGTATTGCATTGTAACATTTATATGGCATTTCCTTCCCCTGATTGGTCTGTAAAGTGCTCCGATTTGCATTAGGTCCCTGTGTGCCCTTTCGGAGTACAGGGGTGAACAGGGTATTTTGGTGTGAGGTTTGGAGATGTGCTGTCAACATGGTGCTGCTGCATCTCTGTGCAACAGCATGAAGTATTAGGAATAGGCATAGTAACACAGGCAGATATTTACCCGTTAATTAAAACATACTAGTTACAAATATGGGAAAAGACAGGTTTTTAATGCTTTCGGGAATTCAAGATCACTATAAAATGATCCTTATTGTTGTAGCAACTGAGTTCCACATTTAAGCTAGTTGGAGTGAGAATACGTTTCCACCAGTGTGAGTTTTATTGAAGGAAGGGGCATTCAAGAGCAAAACTGGTTAAGATCAAAGAGCTCTGGTTGGTGGTTTGTATTAAAGAAAGCGAGGACCTGAACCATGATTGGCATAACAAGTGGTACAATGCAATGGACGTGGCTTTGAAAGTTGTATGTCCAGCCACAGGCAGCCAGTAGAGGTAATGGTGTGCAACTGATATGAAAGACCTGACATTATGGTTAAGAAGTTGGGTTGCAGCTACATTCTCTATAATCTGGTGAATCACTCCAATAAATGATGGATCTACCATTGGTTGATGGTGGTGTGTACCATTTGTGGAAATGTTAGAGAAAGGAAAACTTTAGTGATGTATCTCATCATATAAAGGATTAACTTGCAACTTGATTCATTTGAGAAATCAGGGAGAGTGTTGTACCCATAATTATTCCTTACCTTTAGTGATTGGTTAGGAGATGAGCTAAGGTCTTTTGAGCAAATTGTTGACAGGTGGCGATGGGTGGCCTGTTTACCACAGGCTAGTGTCTTTAGTGTTTGTTGAGGTCAATCATTTGCATCCATTGATGAACAGCTCAAAGGCACTGGCTGATGGCACAGGAATCAATCTGAAATTCTTCTCTAATTTATGTATCATGGACAACATTTTAGTATTTAAGGTCGAAGGAGGCAATCAGCTCTGGTAGCAATATAAGATACAAGTCAATGATGAGGATGATGGTTATGGATTATCTAGGGGCTCTGGCCTTCAAGGGAAAAGACTCAGAGCAGAAAAGAGATAGAGACAGAATTAGGGCTCTGGTAATGAGGAAGAAATCAATTCAGCTCAGAATGTTGCCTTGTATCCATATAGATTTGAGTCTTAGAAGCAAAATAGGATGATGGACTCTATCAAAGACATCAGAAATGCCCAATGCAAGAAGTGTCCCTACTCTGTTTGAGTTCACTGGTGTCCTGATGTTGTTCCATGTCATAATAACTTCACCTTCTGTACTCTTCTGTGCCTGGGTGTCAGAAGGAATATTATGTTCTCATATTTAGGTTGATATTTGTACATGAGCATCTATTTGAATCTGTTTGGTTATGATTTGACTGTTACAACTGAGATGGTAGTTAGCAGGAAGCAGTGGTCAGTGCAATGTGTTTAGTATCAGTTTGAAGTAGGCAGCTTGTAGCTCTTGCTGGAGTAGGCTATATTCAAAGAGTAGTTCATAAAAGCTTTGGCCAGGATAGCACTGAGCTGTTGATCTGGATGTACTCGAATATATGTGCTGGGCACAGGTCCACTCATGATCCTAATGTGTCACACATTTTTGTGTGGTTAGTGAAGAAATTAGGAGACATATTGTTGAAAGACAGCTGTAGCAATCAATGGGGTGAGTAGTCAGGGAGATGTATGAGTTGAGCTGTAGATCTTTCTCGATATTTACTTCAAGATATACTGGCAAGTCATCAGCTTTAGAGAGGAAAAGATCAGATAAGAAGACAATTTAAACCAGATTTAGTTAGGGTTGGCATTGCCCTTGCATGATACAAGTCGTTGCAAGACAACGCAAGCCCTTTGGTGGGATTTAGTAAGCCATATAAAGGCACCGTACATGGCTCTGCATGGTTTAGTAAATCCAAAGTAACGCAAGGCAGCACATATCACTGCCTTGCGTTACCCTGCAGCAGGACAGCATTCCGAGAGTGGAGTATAGTCGTTCCCATGCCTCCACCCATGGATTTTGGTGCACCTCCAGATTTACAAAGAGTTTTAAACATGGAAATGTGTCACAACGGTACACCTCCCAGACCCAGGTGTAACAAGGAGAAATATCTTTATTTCCCCTTGTTACTTCCTTTTTTATGTGTGATGCATTCTGTACCACACATAAAAAAGAAAGATGCCTGTAAGGCATGTTTTTTGGCAGATAGTTGTCTCTTCCTGCATAAAAAACAATCCTACCTGTAACGCAGGTGCCCTTGCACCACAGTGCAAGGTTGCCTGCGCTGGTGCTAGGCGGCACACAATGCTGTAGTGCAAGAAGGCAGCAGAAATGCGCCATATGTTTGTAAATATGTACCTTTCTGATGTCTTCCTTTCATGCAAGGCAGCGCAGCAAGTTGCCTTGTTGCTCTATGTTGTTTAAAACGTTAGTAAATCTAGCCCATAGTTTTTTTTATCGGGATTTTGGATGTTGAGCCTTCTGGGTTCGGAAATGTGGCTGTCAGTTGTGAAATTCCATTATTTGGCAATTTAATCTTGAAAGATACTTAAGGGACAGTGGAGCTTTTCATCCTTTGTGATAACAGCTTCATAGATTCTGGAGTGACATTTCAATGTTAATTTGTCAGTGGCGCTATTTGTATTTTTCCAGTGCCTTTTTAAAGATGTTTTGTTGGATTTGAGAAATGTCAGCCCTGGTGTCATCCAAATGGCTTTCTAGCATTGATGGATTTTGCAATGGTCTTTGTTGAAAATGTGTTTTTGAGGATGGATTCCAGCCAGTGATAGAATTACTGAACTGAGATCCTAAAGCTGTTGTCAGGATGTATGATGTACTATTTAGAACTCGGCAGGCGCTGGGCCGCAGTCCTCCAAACCTGCGCACACAAGTTCATTTCAAGGAAAGAAAGACTGTGGTTGTCAGAGTGTTGTCTCTTTACAGAACGCAGTATGCAACAACACTCAGCAACGAAACAAATTTCCAAGAATCCATAAACTTTTACATTGTTTGTAAATGGCGCTGGACATCTTGAAGCATTGGGTAAAAGGTTCTGGGTGTTTCACAGTGTCCCTGCTAGGCAATTATACTGCAATGTTGCTGTAGCAAGGAATACTAGTATTTCATGATATGTGTATGATATGAAATGTGTATGTGGTTTTAGTCAAAGGTACAGCTGGGCTTTAGTGAGACCAGCTAGGAACTGTGGGCATTATTTAGAGGTTGGTTAATAGGGAACTCTACCACAAACCTGGCAGAGACCCCTGTCCCCAGAGTGTTGGTTTACCAGCTCTATTTAGGGTAGAGTGAACGGTCATGTTTTCACCAGCTGAGCATCCTCTGACTCTGACAACATTAAACCAACAATCCCACGGACCCTTGGGTCATTGGTCTAAATACCTCAGACTGTCCATCTTCTGTAGTATGGATGCTCTGATGTACTTTTTTCCTGCTTGGGACCCCCAAGAAAAGACTGCTGCTCCAAACAGGAAAACACTAAATTGATCCCCACATACAAGGACAGAATTCCTAGCATGCCAGGGATATTTTGTTTTTGTTTTCCAAAGACAGAATCCAGCTTTGGGAGTTTGTATTTGTTAAACAAAACATTTTGCTATGCAGGCGAATTGAACATGGTGCCCACAAAATGCAAAGCTTCAGTCTCTTCGGAGGAGCTCCAGTGATGGCGGCTCCTCAGAAAGCTCTAGGGGGCAGGCGGAAATATTTAAATATGGTGGGCTGTAGTTTGCAAGGACAGCGGAGTACATCCCTATGCTGCCCTAGTGGACTCGAGTGCAGCCCACCATGGTATAAATGAGGAACTAAGTCAATCGTCACCAGAGAATGCATATTCACACAGCTAAAAGCAGTTACTTAACAGAAGAGGAATGTTATTTATGCAGTCAGCGAAATCTTCAGTTTCAGAAACATTAGCTTCACACCAGCACACAGAGAGGTTTTTATTTTTTTAGTTTATATAGCGCGAACTTGACCCGAAGGTATCAGAGCACTTTACAAGAGCACCAGTTGCGTTACAAAAGGACATATTCATTTTTTTGATAGGCACGGGGAGATTAAGTGATTTGCCAGAATCACAGGATGTTGAGCATCATTGCCGAGACTCGAACACAGTTCTCCAGATTTGAGATCAACCGTAGTCGTTAGGCCACATTGTCTCCCCAAGTTGCATTGTGATACTTTTAAGGTATACACTGAAAGAGCCTGGACCCACTTAAACGTTTACCCTCAACTAGATGATCTTTATTTGCTGCATGAAAGGTAAGAGAGAGAACACCATCACAATTCAATTTTCACTAAAATGTAACCAATTAAATTACACAGTAATCCAGTCCACAACTAAATTGGATTAGTTAGGTTTAATTATAAATTAAAAAATAGATTCACATAAACCAATCTTAACATAATGGTATAGAGCCATATAATGAACAAAACATGTCCAAATCTCCTAAAGAGATTTCCCCTATACAGAAGAAAGAATACGACTAACTCAATTATAATATTAAGTAATGAGGAAGAACAATTGAGCATGAAATTGCATGAGTTGATTTTCAAAAACAAGCATAAGCTCTCTCTTTCCCTCCACTACCCTCGCAAGACCACCTACTCAATGAATCTTTTGAATTTAGGATTAAAATAGAAAGGTGTCAGAGTCTTCAATAGAAGGCACTCCAACCGTGGGTCACATAGCATAAAGTCACACAAAGCAGAAGCATAGGTCTGCACTTTTCAAAGTCCCTAAGATGTCTCTCTTGCCCCTCACTAAGTTGCGATAAGACGACCAGGGTTTGGACTCACAATCAGTAAGGCAGAGCCCACTTAGACAAAAGAACAACGAAATGCCAATACTGATAATTATTTCAATTTTGTTTTTAAAGTGACACCTTGAATCAGATTGACCTATCTTTTGTGATCTATTGAGTGTTTATATATGTTGAATGGTTGTGAGGCTGCTGGAGTGAATGAGAGATTGTTGGAATGTTGCGAGCAATTTAAACTTTGATAATGTGTTCATAGTATGACTGCTGATATGAGAAAGGTGTGTAAGAGGAACGTGCAGCATTGATTTGATATGTTTAATTATTGTCATGATTTTGAATAATTGATCAAAATGATTTTGTGGTGTAATACATTTTGATAAATTAACAAACTGTGAAGAAAAAGGTCTAGTCGTCATTTTGTTTGATTCAAGGTGTCACTTTAAAAACAAAATTTAAATAATTATCAGTATTGGCATTTCGTCGTTCTTTTGTCCTCACTAAGTTGCAGCATAAAATATCAGTTTCGGTCAAGGTAGACAATCCCATGTGACTTTCTCTAGTACTCTTTCATGATTCCGGCACAAATTGATTACTTCCACCTTTCCCTCATCAATATGTGACCACTTAATTTGTCGTTGGTGATTCTTCTTCTTCTTCTCCAATAGAACTTGTCTCTCCATGCTCATTACTGCGTTTCTCCTTGCCAAACTTCGCCTTCACATACCTTGCTATCTAATGGAAACACAACACTTGTATAGTAATTAATGAGGCTTTGTCCACACCTGCAGTGGAAAGGTGAAACACAAATTAAATGTTAGACTGCAACGTGAACCTGTACTAAAATTATACACGAGGTCTCATAGTTAAGTGAAATTAACTGTGCACTGGGTTACAGATACATGCAGAAATGTAAATGTATAACAAATGACGTTTCTTAACACATGAATAATGTAAGATGTGAGAAATAAATATTAATTAAAATGTACTCAAGTGAATATAATGTCATGTTACACATAAACCTTTAAACATTAGTTACACATTACATTTCATCTCATCAGTCTCACAATAAATCATATCATGGACTTAGATTTACTCTACCGTATTAATGAATAAGTACTTCAAACTACTCTATTAGTCACATTTCTTAAACACACATTTTATATATTGCATCTGTTACACTTGGCACCCTTTTAAGAATACAGTACTCCATCTTCTTTAGTAACGTTAATAACACAGTACATTTTTAAATGCTGACTACTCCTGATTATGATGCACTCCTACAGTATCTTAGAGTAGGCTCGAAATTACACTGTTCCAATCCCCCCCTCTGATGGCGTGTCAAGCCATCATATAATCTCTTGATCTTATCTCTTGATTTTATCAGATTAAACCCTTGTTGTGATCATTTGTTTTTGCTTGAACCCCTCCAAACACTTCATTTTGTTGTAATATTCATTCTGCTTCCTTCCTAACACTGTCTTCCCTTTTTTTGAGAGACTCCTTTTTTTGCCTCGTCTTTCCTGAACACCTTTACACCCACAATCAAAATTACTGGGCAAAGGGCAATGATCAACAGTGGTCTAAAAATGGAACCAACTATGCCACTTCCTATATTTGCAAACCAGCTACCTATAGCACTAAGACCGTCTAAATGAATCCCAAACACCTTCTGTCGCCAATCCACTCGATTAATTTTGTTGTCAGTAATATTTGTTATGTACTTATGTAAATCCTTACTCTTGTCCAGGAGGTAAGTACAACATTTTTAGACCTTTAACAATCGACAGACTGCTCCTTCATTTGTGAGCAAAATGTCTAACACAAGAAGGTTCTGCAGAACCATAGATCTAATAGCAACCATCCCAGTATTTAAGCAACAAAGCTCTAGCAGTACTAGTAGACAATTTATCTACAGCGGAAAGCTTTCTAATCCTAATGTCATTTAATATCACCCTTACTTTAGGAATTTAAGCAAAAACATTCTTGCCAATCTTTCCAGCACTGGCACCTCATTTGGACCTATATTTTTCCTTTCAAACAGGATGATCAAAATCCTCCACATAATAGATCTTTGGAAACTCTACTCCTGAATAACATGTCCCAAACAATTTATTCTGCAACTTAAAATAAGCATTCTTGCCACAAATAGAATAAACCTCAGGAGTCACAGGATCAGTTCCATCCAAGAACAATTTCCAAGATCATCAAACCTCAAAAGTATGATCACACTCACTTTCTACTACAAGAAGAGTATCGTACGCATTCTTATCAGTGTGTTTGCATGATTTCCCTTGTTGCTGCCAATCTAATGTCAATGCTAAAGTGTTCACTGATGTTTGATGATCTATTTCTTTCTCTGACAAACTTGTAACACAAGTTCCTTTAGCTGCATTAGCGTTTACTGCTCTAAATCTGTCTTCTACTTGATTTATGAATTTCTTTTCAATGTCAGTAAGAACACAGGTCAAATTATGCCTATGTGCATATGCAGCATCTAATGCTTTAATCGGGGCAAAATAACTACTAGCAGTTTCAGCTATCTGAGCATATGAATGCCTATTTAAATGTTTGAAAAGTGGGACTTCTGAAAAAAACAAATCATAATTTGAATAATAATACTGACAATTACCCTTTCTGCAGAAAATGCTCAACAATAAACTACATGTTATGCCATATGTCAATGCTATGTGGTGGTATGTAATTTCCTCAGCTACTGAAGCAGGCAACTGCATACAAACATAACAAGCCCTTGCTTTCGGGGGGGTGTGGCCTGCAGCCGATGGAGACGGACCCGACCTGAGGAGCTCCGACCGTTGCCTCCCTGTAGGCAATTATCCTGACTCCCAGACGCAGCTGGGGGAGCTGAAATCCGCAGAGCGGGATGCCGGAATGAGCCGGCACTAATCAGCGGAGCCCTGAAGTGCCGCTGTTGCTGTAAACGGGGATATTTGTGCAACTCCCAGACCTGACTGGCGCCCGAACAAGATAGCAGCCATGCTGTGACGGCTGCTGCCGCTCCTGATTTACACCGCAAGCGGACCCACGAAACCCGGATTAGTCATCAGCACGGGTCGGCAGAGCCCTGTGAGGTACAGCGGAGGTGGCAGGGACACGGGGCATACTACAGCCTGCAACCTGCCCACTTTAACTGACCCGCTGTCACAGAGGCAGGGCCGGTGACAAAATGGCACCCATGCTGCAGACGCCCTGGAGCAGCTAATGCGACCGGCTGCAGCGGGTCTCCGGTGAGACTAAAGACTTGTGAGTGCAGGCGTGGTGGGGGGCACACTGCGGAGACCGTGGGGCAACTGCCCTTGTGGGACGCCTGGACTGGCCAGTGGCCCAACAGAGGTGCCTGGTGTGGTGAGAGCAGCTGAAAGTTGGTGCCCATACCCTGAGCAATTACGTGGGCGCCCAGTGGAGGTCAGTTGAGCCACACCAGTGGGGTCTGCCCGTCCAATGTGTCACCTGTAAGTAGAGGCGCGTGACCGGGGAGTGCTGGCATGGGTACGAGGAGGTCTGGTGGCGGGTGGCGTACTGAAAATCACCTAAGCTGAAGCGGCCTCCAATTTCACGCTGCGGACCACCGTGAGTGGCTGGACGCTGTTTGACGGTGAGGACTGCTTCCCTGGTATAGGAGGGAGTGGTGCTGCGCCCACATACAACGCTGTGGTAGGTCGGAGCTAATACCAATTACCTCCGCCAACACCCACGTAGGTGAGGCCCCCAGAGGGGCAGCAGTACCTGTGAGAGTGGGGGACTGGCGAGGCTGAAAGGTGACCGGTGTGTTGTCCAGAGCCCAGCGACCCAGACCACGTGGGCAGGGACCGTCAGAGACCGCTCTATCACGTGCAGCCCTGCATTCCCCAAGCGGTTCCTTGTGCGATCTACTGCTGTTGGAGAACTGGACCCGGACAGATATACCCACATCTTGCATGGAGCCCACCTCTAGGATACCCAATCTGCTTGCCACTTGTGCAGGGGCGGCTTGCGCTTAGAGTGAAGCTGAGAGCCCTTGAAGGAGCGAGCCTTTGTACATGGATGACATGCCCAGATTGTTGATTGATCTCTGAGCAAGATACCAGACAGCGGTGACATCCAACCTGGTTGAGGGGTGGAGAAACAGAGGAATATCCTCAGTCAAGACGTTTGTGGTTCGGTGATCTGGGAGATTACAAGGGAGTCAAGCCGTAGCTAGCAAGGGGTGCATCCAGATCCTAGTGTGACAGTGCCATGCTTGCCCTCCCGAACACAGGGAAGGCCTGCAGGAACCTAGTAGACCTGTACAGCAGTGACCCTGCCCCTACTACAGAGCATTACGAGCACCCCAAGCTGGGGTGCTGGGACCTAGAAGCTTCCTGTTGGCCTGTTGTCACGTAGCACTGGTGGAGGCCAGTTGACGAGTCGAAGCATACGAACATCGAGATGGGGAGAACGCAAAAGAAACGGGGCTTCAATGCCCTTAGCGTGGTTGCTCCAGGGACCCAATCTTCGTCGAGGACGAAGAGACTGAGACAAGATGTGATTCGACCCCCCGGAAGCTCACATTGTCCGACATCAGGCAGGCAATAACAGCCTCCAGGGAGGTACTGGAGGGCAAAATGTATGCTATCGGTACGGACCTCAGCCTGCTAAAAGACGATCATTGCAAGTTTAAGGACAGAGTATCCAGTAATGAGAAGGAAATGAGTGGACTCCCGGAGTCAGTTCATGAGATGCATTAATCCCTCACAGACCTGAAAGCCGAGGTAAAAACCCTGGAAATGCGGCCAGAAGACAGTGAAGGGAGGTCACGAAGGAACAATATCCGCATTATCGGGATCCCAGAAAAAACGGAAGGAACAAATATGGTCTGCTACTTAGAGGACTGGCTCCGCTCTGAGGTAGCTCTGACGGTGCTGTCACCCTTCTACGCTCTGGAGAGGGCACACAGAGTTATAGCTAGGCCTCCAAAATCAGGGGCTCCTCCCAGACCCATTGTGGCACGCTTATTACACTTTCGGTACAGGGGCCACATCCTACAAAGTGCCTGCCAAAAACGTAAATTACGCTTTGACAATAGTACTGTTATGATTTTCCCATATTTTACGAGAGAGATCCAACGGAGCAGAGCATCCTTCACAGCTGTCAAGGCCAAACTACAGCAATTGCATTTGCCCTATGCAATGTTATTCCCTGCTAGACTCTGGGTGGCGGACCCAGCAGGAACACGCTTTTTCCATACACCGCAAGAAGCCTGGGACTGGCTTGAAGTCCGTAGAGCAGCGGATCACCGGACCTCTGCTCAGAACTCCCCGCAACATAGCCCTCGCAGCCACAAGTTTAGATCTAGTGCCCCCTCTCCCAGGGAGCTCAGCCTCAAATGCCGTAAAGTACTGCAGGCAGTGGTGACACACAGTCAAAACAGTCCTCACATATCACAGAGCGGGAGCAGACGTCACACGGACGGATCAGATACCTCGCCGGACTGCAGTGACAGCGGCAGCCAGGGAACAGACTTGCCACAGGTTACCCCACAAACGGACGACGATCTCATGTAAAGGCCTTGTTGGGGCCGCAGATGAAGTGGACCCCTGGAACATGTGGCTGGTGAAGTATCCATGAGCTTGAGGCTCCCCCACATTGAACTATGGGTAATGTTCAGGAGATCTGGGACTTGTTATCTAGGCCAGTTACTGGGGAGGCGGTGGCGTGGGGCCTTAGCACTGTACTTGTCAGGTGACCACCCTGGCCACTATCGTGGGATGATGGTATGGTTTGATACTATTTGGTTGGGGACTCTTTCTTGGATACCTGTCCTGGGGAGGGGGAGTTGGGGATGTTCTTGTAATTGGGGACTGTTAAGGGGATCCAGGCGTGTCATAGGGGGTATGTTTTTTAAACAGACCAAACCTAGCCAGCAACAATGGGACCCCCATTAGTCTTGAACTGTCTCTCGTGGAATGTGAGGGGGATGCAATCCATGATCCAGCACCATAAAATACACTCCTATTTAGTGCGCAGAGGCATTCAGATCACCTTTCTTCAAGAAACCCATCTGTTAGCAAAAGAAGGGAAGGCGTTGCAACGCCGGTAGAGGGGGGCAGGCTTATTACAATACTTACTCTGCATTCGCAAGAGGAGTGTTTATATGGATACGAGCAGGAATCCCATTCCAATGCACGACACAGCTGATTGACCTAGAGGGCAGATATGTGGTGGTGACCGGGAAGCTGGATGGTAGGGACCTTACACTAGGCAGTATATTTGCACCCAACTCCGACCAGCCAGCCTTTTTCTCCCATCTGTCCGGGAAGCTAGCGACCGCCCTCACGGGGTCGGTGTTATTGGAGGGCGACCTCAATTGCACTTCTGATGTTATCCTTGACAGCTCACACCCCCCACTCCCTAAAGCACCCGCCCACAAACTGGCAGAGACTCGCCGTAATTGGCAACAGACATGGGGCTTAATAGACACCTGGAGGGCACCACACCCTGAGACCCGGGACTACTCCTTCTTCTCGGCTTTACATGAATTACATGTTAGGCTAGACACTATTTTGTGTTCCCCTGACATTCATGAGGGGGTTAATTGCAGTGAGTACCTCACCACAACCCTCTCTGATCACAACCCTGTGCTGGTCCGGTTACAATGGTCATGTGCACGTCCAAAAATCCCCACGTGGCGTTTGCGCCCAGAGGCCTTAGATAACCAAGATTTTCGTACTGCAATAGGCTCAGCTATCACTACCTATTTTTAAGACAACAAGGGCACTGCCACATCCACACTGGTTGAATGGGATGCATGCAAGGCAGTCCTTAGGGGGAGATGCATATCTGAGCTGGTTGGGGTTAGGAAAGTAATCCTTCAAGAGATAGAGAGGGACGATGAGTGCCTGCGCACCCTGGGAAAAAACAGACCTGAAAACCCGGGCAAACAGCAGGAGTTATTGGAGGCTAGAGAGGCAGTAGCAGTACAGGTAGAGTACCCGCGATGCTTCGATTACAAAAACTACATAACACGTGCACACTCGGAGAAGGACAAATCATGGGCCTTGCTGGCCTGGTTGGCCAACCCGGCCAGACGCGGATCAGTGATCCTGGTGCTTAGGGACCAGAACGGGGTCGAAATATATGACCAACAGGGAATCAATGGCTTGTTCTTAACATATTATACTGAGCTATATTGGAGCCCATTGTCCCCAACAGAAGAGGAATTACACAGGTTCACATGGGGGGGACCTGCCGGCCCTAGATGAAAATGCAGCAATCTCACTGGGGCGGGAGATAGAACTTAGGGAGGTGCGGGGGGCTATCAAGAGTACGGCCTGCAATAAAACCTTCCAGTAGAATTCTACCTCGCATATATTGACCTCCTGTCTCCCAAACTAGTGCAATTATATAATGACGCCAAGAGGATTGTCAAACTCCCTGTCTCCCCTAGAGAAGCGATCATTATTCCTTTGCTTAAGCCGGGCAAACAGGCATGGGATAAAACGGCGTATTGTCCATTATCCATGCTCAATCTAGACTATAAAATCCTATGTAAAATCTTAGCTGCCCAGTTGCTCCCCTACATGACTACCCTGATACACAAAGACCAATCCGGGTTTATCCCCACCAGAAACACAGCGCTCAATGTCCGGCGGCTTATGCGATTACTGGAGGTGGGCTCTTACCGGGCTGATGTAGCTACGATCTTCACGGTGGACATAGAAAAAGCCTTTGGCAGCCTGGAATGGGCTTTCCTCTTCCATGTGATGCGGAAGATGGGACTGGGTCCAGATTTAGTGAGCTGGATGGCCCTCCTGTATGCTGACTCCACTGCCAGAATTAAAACCGGGGGGCTCATTTCTGACGACTGCAGAGTGGGGCGGGGCACGCAGCAGGGGTGCCCCCTCTCCCTGCTTCTGGTTGCCCTGGCACTGGAGCCGTTGGCAGCACGGGCCAGGTCGGGCGGGCATACCAAGGGCTCAACGCACATGGGCAGGTCCATCACATAGCTCTATATGCCGGCGACCTTCTGCTTTTTCTAGCTGATTCGGGAGCAGAACTCCTGGGGGCAAAAAACTTGCTTCAAGCTCTCAGTAGAGTAGCTGGATTGAAAGTGAACTGGTCGAAGTCCTGCCTGTTCCCGTCGCGGTGGAGGGTAGGATAGGCCCGCAACACACAGAGTGGGTGGCCTGGGAGGACAGTTGCCTACCTTACCTGGGCAGGCATATATACCATGACCAGGAATATATACTTGAGGGTAATATTGGGAAGGCCATCAGGGGGCGAAAGCTAACTTTGAATTCTGGGGTTCCTTGCCGTTGTCAGTTGCGGGCTGGGTGGCCCTGCTTTAAAATGGTAACCCTTCCAAGGTTGTTATATTACTTCGGGTCCCTGCCGATTTGGATCCCGGCAAAGTACTTTACGCAACTCCAGTCAATGATCTCAGCCTTCATATGGGGTAAAGGCAGATGCCGAGTGGCGCTCGCTATAATCATGCGCCCGAGGGCGGAAGGCGGCCTAGCGGTCCCTAATTATGAGACCTATTACTTAGCAGCACAATTCCAATGGCTCACGCAGTGGGTAGCACGTGCTACCAGGGGGGGAAGAGGAGCGTGGGGAGGACTTTGAGACCCAATTACTGCTGTCCCGCATTATTCTCTGGCTCCCAGTCAACTCAGCAGCCCTCACCCTGGAACTTGACACTGCACGAAAATGCTGGAACAGATATTTGAGGTGGGCCTCTCTTAAGTACCCCTATGCGCCGGAAATTCCATTGCTCATGTGCAGAGCCCTGCCGCATGGAGAAAACTGGTAGAGACTGGGGAACTGGGCGAAACAAGAGTTGACTAGCATGGGGGACCTTTATGAGGAGGGAGCAATGATCCCGTTTAATGATCTACAAACCCATTATGACCTACCTGGAGGAGACTTCCTACAGTATACGGCCCTCACTGCAGCGATCAGGAAGCACTGGAGGAGAGGGCTAACGGAACCACAGACATCTCTAGGTTACCAATATGTGGTTATTGCGGCAGGAACATTCAAAGCAGTAACGTGCCTGTATAGACGAATGACGCGGGAAACACTACTTCCCCTGACAGACCTGAGGCTCAAGTGGGAAATGGATATTGGGGAGGCCATCCCAGAAAAGGCATGGGGCGAGTTGGTGGAGAGAGCTTGGAATGCACGATTCCAGTTAGTACTCTTCTATATTTTACACAGAGTGTACCTTACCTCGGAAAAACTACACAAATACTTCCTGGCTCAATCGGCGGCTTGCACGAGATGTAACGCAGACAGCGCAGATTTTAAACATGTGCTTTGGGACTGCCCACTCCTCGACACCTACTGGGATGAGCTAACGACGCTACTAGCAGACCTCACTGACAGAGAGCTAGAACTGACCCTGGCGCACTACATTTTACACTGGTTCCCCCACACATCAAAGAACAAAATTACTAGTAAATTTTTAGATTTGGGATTACTTCTGGCCAAGAGAAATATCACCACACATTGGAAGGCGAAACAGGGACCCAGCGTAATAAAGTGGATGGCAGAATTCCTAAAATGGGCGGAGTGTGAAGGAGTGATTAGGGTACAAATAGCGATACAAACAGGGTGTGAAAAGGCCCTGGAAAGGGCGAGAGCTTGGGAAGCGCTAGTCGTAGCGCTCAAGTCCCCAGGAGAGGAAGGCGATGGTGCCTCTATAAGAGACCCTGTAGAGACCGCGAACTAGCGCATGAATTAGGCATACGACCGTTAAGCTCTGGCACCCCATGGCCAGGGACGGCCTAAGACACTCCAGCTGAAAAGCCTCCCTGCCGCAAGACCACCGCATGCAAGCCTGATACCTCACTGCGGAAGCAGGGCTGTTGTCCTTCTTCAACTTAGACCTAAATGACACGCCTAAGGGGTTGGAGGGTACGGAAGGTGGGGGGGGGGTAGTTGGGTTAGGGGATGCATAACTGTAGAGATTAATATTTGGGGTGATTGCATAACACGCCTGGCAGGAGGGTATGAACACTCTATTATATCACTCCGGAACCTCAAATAGCCTGATTGTAACCTTGCTACGTGACGGGTGCAACCCTGTAGCCACCCCTTGGTTGTATGGAAAATCAATAAAAATGTGTTTTAAAAGAATGAATAAATAACAAGCCCTTGCTTTCATTGTGTTAACATACTCATAAAGAAAATTAGTATAAGCATTTAATATATAATCTCCCCATGATAAATCCTCATGTAAATGTTGTCCTTCTAGTAAATATAAACTTCCATCTACCTTGTGTGATAGTTTTTGCTTAGGCGTTGGCTTCTTTTCTTGAACATTAGTCGAACCAGAATTTAATCCTACTAGTAACATTATTAAGCCTAAATCTAAAATTGTTACTACTGTATCTATTATATACTCACGTCTACAACTAATATTATTTGTTTCCATACTATTTGGACTCCGACCATGTGGGTAGAGAAAGAGCAGTAACAGAATCTTCTCTGTAGTCCTCCACCTGTGCAAAACAGCAAAACCCAGTCTCTGTTTCAAACTTTATTTACAAAGGTATGTACAATCTTTGTGAGGCTTCCCTTAGCCTTACTCCACGTTCTTCTAGTTGTCAACCCTAACTGTTTTCTTCTTCCATTCTGGCCTAGGTGTTCTTCTTCAAGAAAGTTAATTGTTCTTCTCTAATAATATAAGGACCAAGTTCATTAATGAGCATCTCCAATATCATTACTCTCAATCCATCACCAAGCATAATGGACTCTTCCAGATTTAGATAGGGAAATTCAGTCTCATTCAGCACTAAGTTTTTCACAGAAGTTAGTCTTGTCGGGTAAGGAAGTGCAACTGTAAAGAGATAGTTCTAATCAAGTTCCGAAAGTTTCAGTTAAATCTCCACTATTATTCCAGAACTTCAAAAAGTCGCTTTTGTTGTCATCAGTAGTGAGATAGTCCACCCTGGAGAAGAGCAACTCTGACAAGACACCCTTGATCTTTTAGACCTTCTGAGATCCAATCCTTTACTTTCGTTTCCGCTCAGGTTCGCCAGATGCCTCGGCTATGGGTGCAAGAGTTATTTCAGAGGATAACATCAACCTTCTCCTTTCTTTACTCTTTGGCCAATTTTCTTCCGCCACTACTCATGGTCCCGCAGCACTAGTTCCTTTACTGTGGTCGGAATCTGACTCTCTCACCACCACAGCATCAGCTTCTTACAATTCTGATTCAGCTTCCGACCCATCAAGAACCCCCCCCCCCCCCCCAGATCATTCTAGTGCTATATTGGGCTCTATCTGGTCCCCTACAGCTTGGCTAACCACTTCCTGTTGCCTTTCGACCACTGCTGTTGTCTCTTCTTGGAGAGGTGCTGTTACTTGTACAAGGGAACACAGGACTCTATAAGTGTGGGACGTGTGCACCTAATTAGGAAGACCACCACATTTCACAGCAGTTGTAGTGACCAAGGTCACCTGGTACAGACCACGCCAACGGGCCTCAAGGGAATTTTTTCTTACATGTTTCTTCAACAGAACTAAGGTCATGGCACTGCTCCTGATCTGGTGGTGCTGTCGCCGCTTCAACCTGTTGATACACAGAACAAACCATGTCAGCCAATCCTTTACAGTAACCGAGCACCAAATTGTCTGTGATGTTTGCAAACATATTCTCAGTCACAGTAGGCAATTGCATAGCCATTCCCATGATTATCTCATGGGGCGACAATCCTGTTCTTCCATCTGGGATACTGCGAAGACTCATCGTCACAAGAGGCAAAGCATCAGGCTATATCAGAGATGTTGATTTTTTTTGTTTCAACAAATTTTGATTGATTTTTAAAAGAAGCCATATGAACAGCCCCATGGGCAGTACAGAGAAGCAGTTGGGAAGGTAATATGCATTACAATTATAGACATTAGCATTCCTGAGGACCTCCCAGAGCTGGCTGTAATCAAGGATTCCCATCAAGGAGCCCTCAGTAGCAGTTTGTTGGACCCCCACTACCCCCCCCCCCCCACCCCCTGTAGTCAATTCAGCATACAGGTCGGCTCTTCCACTCACATGTTACAGTCCAATAGAAGAACTCAAGTAGGAAACTCCCAACATTCATCCAACCCCCCCAATCTTCAAACAACCCAACAGAGTCCCCCCCCACCCCATCCACTACCCCAGTCATGCCGTTGGTCAAGTAAAATACTCAGGCAGTCGCCGAAAACACTTGCATCACACACCAGAATCCCCACCTCACAAATCCCAACCTAGAGAGGCCCGGAAACACTGGGGGAGATACCTTGCCAGGCCCTCTCATGACCCATCCTGTTCTACCTCCATCAAGTGCTAGCTGCTTCAATCAGCCTGTGTGCCCTTCATCTCACAAGGCACTCCCTCCCCATCTTCAATCGGGTGCTTAACCAGTTCCACGAGTGCCACCCACGCCCGAGCCATTTTCATGGATTTCTCGCTCCCATTACGCGTAGCCAGGCATTGTCTGCAGCCCATTTCACGTACTCCCAGCGACAGCGCATAGGAGTAGACCCCTTTTGCACCTTCCAATAGTAAGTTCCCTTTTTGCCAGGACCAACCCCAAATCAATGAACTTGCTGGTGATTTTGGTCTTAGTAGTGTGCGGGAACCAGTGCAACAAACAAAACCCTGGTGCCATGGCTCTCTCTCCGTCACAGTCGCCAAGGTAGTCGTCACCCCTCGCCAGTCGTCGTCAGAGATGTTGATGCACACGCTTTATCCAACCTGCATTTCAAAGTGCTATTGACCTGTTCCACGATACCTGAAGCTTCGGGCCGATAACTGCAATGCAATCTCTGCTCAACCTGCAACGCTGCACATAGCATTCTCAGAACCTCATTATTAAAATGAGTTCCTCGGTCTGATTCCAAAGAGGTTGGAAATTCGATACTCCGAGTTCCCTCAGCAACAGTTTTGCTACAGTGAGGCTATGACATCTCCTAGTCGGGTAGGCTTCCACTCAACATGAAAAGTTACACACTACTACTATAATGTACCTCAATCCATTGCCTACTGGTATTTCAACAAAATCCAGCTGCATCCTGTTGAAAGAACCTCCAGACCTTCCTATGTGACTCAATGTAACAGCAGTTTGCTTTCCCACATTCATATGCTGGCAAATCACACATCTGTATCACAATGCCTCAGCCATCACTCGAAATTTCAGGTTATACCAAGTCTGCCTAAATCTCACCATAGCATCCCTTTCTATATGAATCGATCCATGATAGTATCTTGCCATTGGGGGAGGCAAACTATTAGGCCACGCTGGTCTTCTATCTCCTGAAACCCAAATGTCATCATCTCGTTTCAAACATCCTGCTCCTGCTCTGATATAAACTTGCTGTTCCTCCTCAGTAACTTCCTCTTGCAATCTTTTTATTCCCTCCCATGTATAAGTAATTGTCATTAAAAGGCTGAAATTGTTTTTATCAGCTCCTTCATTTGTATATTCCCAATTGAAAGTGCAAACGTTTAATGCACAATAACATGCAACTTTGTCTGCAAATCTATTTCCTACTGTCACAAAATAATTTCCTTTACACTGGGAAGAACATTTTAACAACAGCGACTTGGGCTGGCAATTGTAGGGCCTCTAACAGTTTTCTCACACTTTCCCCATTGGGGACTCTGATGAGATCATAAATCCCTGTTGAGATCATAACTGTCCAATATGATGAACAATACTGAATCCCTACTGTCTATTGGTGAATATTGATACTCTCAGATGGTCTGAAATACAGCATGCTCTAGTAAGAACAATCAATTTTGCCGCCTGTGCGGAGAATACTCTTAAAGCCAGGCAGCTTCCACCACTCCCATAACCGTACAGACATAATAAGCAGCCCTCAGGTTTACTTCATTGTTTCTGAGGCAAGAGCCATCCACAAACAGATCGTAATCAGATTTAGACAACGGCACGTCAGTAATATCAGGACAGGGCTTGGTGCATAGTTCAGTGACATCAAGAAAGTCATGCTCTACTTCGATCTCATCCACATTACAATCAGGTAAATGGAGTAAAGTAGCGTGGTTCAGAACAGAACATCTCTTCTCAGCAGCCAAAATAGTCTGCTCGCACTTTGTGAGCCTAATATTGGTTTGGTGCTTAGTACGCGTTCGAGTCAACAATATTTCAACCAAGTGGGGCACATAAACAGTTAGAGTGTGACCCATTACAATGCTCTCACATCTCTCTATGCTGACACCTGTTGCAGCAATGGATTTGAGACATCCGGGCAACACTGATGCTGCTGGATCTAGAGTAGCTAAGAAGTAGGCTACTGGTCTACGGGCACCTCCATGAGTCAATACTGAGAGAGCACAACCTTCTCTTTCACTGCAATCGAGCGAAATCGCTTAGTTGTAACCTGGTATTCCTAATGCAGGAGTGCAACAAAGGCTTTCTCTTAACTCCAGGAATGTATTCGAGCAATCGTTGTCCCAGGGAACTCGATCAAATACATCCTTGTGTGTCGACCTATATAGAGGTTTACCCATTAGGAAAACGCTGGTTATCCTCTGTCGACAGTAGCCCACCATTCCCAGAAACATCCTGACTTCCTTCTGCATGTGAGGCGGATTTAATTTGCATGATCACCGATTTTCTGTCTTGTGACACCTTACTCGCATCCTTCACAATGTGATGTCCTAGGTAAAGAAATGTTGTCATGCAGTATTGCAACTTACTTCGAGATACTTTATGTCCATTCTCAGCCAAATGGTTCAAAAGGGCAATTGTAACAGTTTTACATGCTTCTCGAGTATTGGATGGAACCAGAAGGTTATCGATATACTGAACTAGGACAGAATTACAGGGCTTGACCAGGGCCTCCAAATTCTTCTTCAAGATTTGGTTAAAATGGACGGACCCTTGTGGAACACAAATGTCTTGAAACATGATTACCCAGCCAGAAATCAAATAAAAACTGTCTTTCCTTGTGGAGGGGAATGGTGAAAAAGGCCTGGCAAAGAACAATAACGGCGAACCATTCAGCCTCACATGGAAACTTAAACAATATCACAGAGGGATTCGGTACCACAGGGCAACAAGGAAGTGCTATGTTGTTAATCTTTTGGAGATCTGGAACTATGCAGTACTTACCGCTTGGCTTCTGTAAGACCATAATAGGTGAGTTGCATAGACTCCCCGGGACCTCTTTCAAAATGCTTGTTCAATCATAGTCTCAATCACAGGTATAATTCCTGCCACTGTCTCTGCATCAGATTGTACTATCAGGTTCTGGGGTAGCAAGCATTTGGCTTTATTTGAATACGGGCAGGTTCAACTCCTTTAATGAGTCCAATGTCCTTTCCAGAAAACCCCCAAACTATGTCTCTGACCGTGCCTCTTAGATCCAACTGCAAGTCTTCCACCGTTAACAAAGGGAATAATGAGACATGTAGATTCTGATTAGGTAACTTAAAAGCAATTTCCTCATAATTCGTTTGAAGCTCAATACCCTTTGGTGTGCAATAGATGTACAGATGTACAGTTCAATTTGCACAACCAATCTTGTCTCAAAAGACATACAGGGCTCAAATCACACAGCACAAATTGGTTATTATCCTCAAATGTCCCTATCTTCATAGGTACTTCCGACAGGGGGCTTGCTGATTTTTTGTTTGCCACTCCTACAAATTGGATTATTTTTCCCGATAGAGATAGGTTCGGAACCTCGGCAGTTCTCACAGTAGAGCAGGTAGCACCAGTGTCAATCAAGAATGTTACATTGACTCGCTGTTATCTGTGACTTGATTCATCCGGATCAGTCCGGTTTCATTCCCCACCGGAACACTGCTCTCAACCTGCGGCGTTTGCATGGCGTTCTCGCCAGGGCGGAGTTTCTTTCCGAGCCGGCCATCTTGGCTTCGTTGGACGCCACGATGGCCTTTGACACGATCGAATGGCCATACCTCTGGGCCGCACTGGCGAAGTTCGGTTTCGGGGCGGGATTTATCAGTTGGGTGAGACTTTTATGTACGGATCCGCTAGCTCAGGTTGTTGTCAATGGGAGGGTGTCCCAGCCCTTCGCTCTCGGGAGGGGCACTAGTCAGGGGTGTCCGTTGTCCCCCCTGCTCTTTGCTCTTGCTTTAGAACCGCTCGCAGCCTGGCTCCGATGGGAACCGTCGATAAGGGGTATTCAGTGGGCCCCTGGCTTTGAGGACCGAGTCTCGTTGTACGCCGACGATATTCTCTTGTACCTCACCTCCCCGCGTGAATCCCTTAATGTCCTTTTTGATGTCCTCACTTCTTTCGGGAAAAACTCCGGGTTGACTATTAATTGGTCCAAATCTTGTGTGTATGTCATTTCCGGTGGCCTCCCCCCCCTGCCGAATAGGTTTCCCATCCAAATTTCGCAATCCGTTTTCAAGTACTTGGGGGTCTATGTATCGTTGGACCCGGCGGTCCGCCATGAGCATAATCTCCTTCCTCCTCTTCGGCGCTTGAAGTTGGATGTGGCCCGCTGGCGTAGGTTGCCGCTGTCGCCACTCGGTCGAGCGGCACTTTTTAAAATGATGTCACTGCCCCGATTTCTCTACGCACTCCAGAACTCCTTTGACATTATTCCGGCGGCTTATTTCCGGGAGGTAGAGGGTTTGCAGAGGAGACTGATTTTGGATGGTCACGCTCGTATAGCTCTCGCAAAACTGACTCTACCCTGGTACGACGGGGGCATTGCGCTCCCGGATATCAGGAGGTATTATTGGGCCTCCCAGCTGTCCGCTATCAACCATGCTACTTACGCACTGGGTCCGAATCCGGCTTTCGAGATGGATAAATATCAGTTGCCTGGTGGCGACTTCAACAGAGCACTCTATTCTCTGTCGGCTGGGAGGAACCTAACGGGACCCACTAAGATTGCAGTACGTGTGTGGAGAGATGCTAATGTTGCCATGGGTTGGAATGAGCGCCTGACACGAGCGACCCCCTTGTTTGCGTCAGACGGATTGGGATGCCTCTGGACAACGAAAGGCTTTGAGAACTGGGATATGATTGGCATCAGCAGAGTGGGTGACCTCTGGGTGAAAGGTGCGGTCAAATCCTTTGCGGTGCTTCAGAGTGAGTATGAGTTGAGTGAGAGGGAGTTCTTCAGGTACGTACAGGTTCGCCACGCTCTGCTGTCGGCCTTTGGGGCGGGTACCACGATCCCCGCGGCTTCCCCACTCGAGGACCGTATACTTGATGGTCATCTGCCCGACAGTACGATTTCCTTAATTTATAAGAAGTTAATTAATAATCGGGCAGACCTCCTTGTGCATCTTCGGGAGGCCTGGACCGGAGACGGGTTGGAGTTGGACGACGAGGACTGGCAGTCTGCCCTGTCCTCCCCGAAGGAGGTCGCCATTCCGGCCCGTCTCCGTCTTGTCCAGCTAAAAATTCTTCACCGTGTGTATGTGACGGGTCCTCGGTTGGTTGTGATGGGTTTTTCTTCGGATGGGCTGTGTAAGCGCGGCTGTGGATTGAGTGCCACCTTCCTTCATATTCTTTGGGAGTGTCGCGAGGTCGAGGCTTATTGGCGCCGTGTGCATGCGGTGATGGAGAATGTCACTGGGGTCGCTCTGTTGCCTGAGGCTCGTCGATGTCTGCTGAATGTATGGGAGCCTAATGACTACAACGTTGCCCAGACCCGGTGGGCGGCACTTGGGAACATGATTGCAAAGAGGGATATCGCGCAGCTTTGGTGTTCCCGACGGCCTCCCACCGTGTCAGTGTGGAAGGAGAACATGGATTGGTGCATGTTCAGAGAGAAGACGGTATATCTGGTTTGGGGCAAGCCTGGGGTGTGGGGTAAAATTTGGGGTCAATGGAACGCCTACCGAGGTAACATTTGTATGCCCCCTTTTGAAGATACTTCTGACATTCCTCTGTCCCCCTGATCCTGGGGATCCCGGAATACTGTACTTGTTATGTGGATGGTTCTGACTTCCCCGCTGCCTCCCCTCCCCCCCGGGTTGACTTTATTGACCTCCTGATTCTTTATCTGGTATGGTGGGGTCCCCCCGTCGGCGCTCGGCACCATTTAGATTGTTTCTCGCCTTGAGTTTTTTTTTTTTTTTTTTTAGTTCTCTTCAAAATTTTAAAATGTCTGTATTCTGTCTAACTTTTGAGTTGCCGAGAATAATTCTATATTCCTGCTGTGCCTTTGGAGATCAGTTGCTGCTCTGCGACGCTATGTAATTGACTGGCACAAACTAGCGGCCGGCCCTGGTGGTTGTAGGCCCGTATCTGTAATTTTGACACTCTGCACAATAAAGTTTTTCAAAAAAAAAAAAAGAATGTTACATTGTGGCCATCTGCATCAGCATAGACGTATGGTCCACTCTGGTCTACCTCCAAGACTGTGCCAAGGGAACAGTCTTTCTCCCCCTGAGCTGCCTTTAAAAGGACTGGTCCGAACCGTATTCATTTGAAGTTTCAACATAGGGAACTGTGGAAAAGGATTGTTATTATGGGTCAAATTCTGATTTCCGTTCATGCCCATGTTCGGATTAAATCTAGAATAGCCTGCAGCTTGCTGTGGCATTGGGGGTTGTGGAACTTGCATTACGAGACCTGGGAAACCATCTAAGTTTTGAGACTTCAGTGTGGGTACATTCTCAAATTGAACTAAATTCCTTTGAGACTGACCTACTTCTCCATTCTGTTCCTGATTTGCAGGATTTAGACGACATTCACACTTCCAATGCCCCATCCTATTACAATAGTGACATGGGTTGGACTTCTTTAAAGTGGCAAAATCCACTCCAGTCTCAGGATCTATAGGAACACCTCTTCCTCTTCATTTCCCTAAAACCCTCCACGTTGTTGCATCGGAGCCCCAGACTGGTAGACCCTTTGCATAGGGACAGTATTCTCTATGTAAGGCTGTCCCTAAACCCTTTGAGCAGCGTTTATGTGCGCCATCATCAACCTCTCCTTCAACTTGGCGTGTTTCATCTAAAACATTTGGCTTAATGCAGAATTTCGTCAACCGAATTGTTCTGCCAACAAATCAATTGTTGTTGTATCATCATACTAATTTCAGGTCTCAATCCAGTTACAAACTGTCCTATGCAATTGAGCTCAAGAATATCCATACCACTAAACTGTTTAAAAGCCTGCATCAATTTTTTATAAAAAGCATGAATTGTCTCCTTAGGCTCTTGGGTCATCCTATCAATCTTTAGCCAATCAATAACATGTGGGGCACCTTACACATCAGCCAAGTAGTCACCTGCTCGTATTTTTTCATCACTAAGGGTGATGGACCATGTGTCACCAGGTCTCTCTCAGGCTCACCTTCCAGCCATTCTGTAGCTATTTTACACACTGACCACAAATCATTAGGAATTATTTTTAAAAACGTATTCAGATTGGCCCACAACTAAGGGTGGGCATAGTGGGGCTACGTGAAGCAGCGCGTAGTGTGCCCAAATCTACGCACACTACGTGCTTCGCGTAGCCCCACTACGCGCCACTCGCCTCCCGCCCACCCTCCTTTTAAAACATACCCTAATTGTAAATTTAATAATAGTAAAGACACTTACCTGAAGCGCGGCGTCTCCGGGGCTCCCTCTTCCTGGTTTCCAACTTCTTCTGACAAATGCGCATGCGCGGACGCCCGCGCATGCACATTTCTTGCGAGTCTTTTGTTGATCATCCCATCTCGGATCTGCATATGCATGCATCACCTTATTCATCCTCCCTTGATCTTTGTTTCCTTGTTTTACACGTACTACACATTCCCATGTGTTAAGCGCTTCAAACTGTGTGGGTCTAGGCAATGGTTCCATTGCAAAGAACATGCCTCTAAAATTATCAATTATCCTCAAATTAAATGTTCCATAGCTTGGAAATGCTAATGCAGCCTCTTTCTCTTTCACCTTGTGCCAATTTGTAAGCCAAATAATGGTATGGAGCCCTACATTCGTCACCATGTAATAAGCTGGCGTATCCTCAGGTGGCGCTTCCTTACCGACTCTTATGTCCCTTATTGCTTTAAAATATCTGAATTTTGAAATTGTCAATGCATTTTACAGTCCTTTACAATGCAACCGGAAATGACAATACAACCCCATATGAGAACTGCAATTAATACCAGCACGGCGTTACACCAACTGACCAATTCCAGCTCAGCACACTCTGACGTCACTCTCACTCCTCGCAGTCCTTCGCAATTTTTCTCTCCACTCTCTCTCACTTACTTTTATTATGGGAAAATAACAACAATTGTTTGCTCCACTAATAGATCGATAGAATTCAATCACACCGAGAACACACATATTCGCAACTGAAACCTTGACCAGCGAATCATTTAAATCAGTACAGTTTACCTTCTACGTGAGAAGGTCCACCACACTAATTGCAACTGTATCTTGCACACAAAGTTCCCCATTTCAATTGGGCCATCTACAACGTCTCACGACAACCCCACAAAACATTATCAGACAAATGCAACACAGTGTCTTCTGTATCTCTTTATATATCCCAGGATATTAGGTCTTATTGGGCCCAATAACAACTTTAACAACTTCAACTTCAGAAACTTACCACATTCACACGGTGGTCAGTCAAAATATCGATTTTTAAATATCAACCTACATCAATATCGAGTTTTTAATATCGTAGGGACAGAATATCAAAGTCAAGAATATCGTTGACCACAATATCGACCCCAAGGTAAGTAATATTGTTTTTTTTTATTTCGAAGTCAGTAATATCGAAGTAAGTAATATCGTAAGCAAAAATATCGTTGTCAATAATATCAAATATTTTTTAGTGTTATGTATTTTAGTATGTATTTTATATGTATGTTAAACATTTTTTAATGTATTTTCATAAATTTTAAAACAAATGTTTAGAAATCAGTAATTTTGTTAAAGTAAATTTTGTGTTTTAGTATCAGAGCGGATTGTGGGTTTATAGGGGAATAGGGTGGGAAGTAATTTAATTATAATGAATTAATTAATATGTTTTTATTTATTGGTAATGATAATTAATTAATAATTTGTAATTCATTTGTATTAATTAGTTCATTTATAATTATATTAATTATAATTAATGTATTATTTATTGTTATTAATTGATTAATTGATTAATTGATCATTAATGTATTGTTAATTAATCATTACTTAGTAATTAATTTTTATTAAGTGATTAATTGATAAATTAATTATGTGATTTTTTTATATGTTGTGGGTTTATAGGGTATTAGGGTGGGAAGTAATTTAAATTAATTAATGAGATTGTGTTTATTGTTATTGATTATTAATTTATTGTTAATTATTAATTGGTAATTAATTTCTAATATTTAGTTAATTTGTAATTATATTCATTATAATTAATGTATTATTTGTTACTAATTGATTAATTGATAATTAAATTAATTGTGTTTTTTTGTATGTGTAGTGTGTTGTGTTTTAGAGGGGGCATAGTGAGGGATGCAATTTAATGTTATTTAAGTAAATATTAATTCAAATATATTGGTAATTATTAATAATTTTTTTGTAGATTCATTATTATGTTATTTTCTTTTTTCATTATTTAATTGATAAGTATGTTAATTTAACCCCTACGCTGTCCTACATTTTTTGCACACTGTTACACTCACTGGAGTTGGAATAGTAATTTTAACCCCTACGCTATCCAACGCTTTCCCTACTGTTGCACTCACTGGAGTGGGAATAGTAATGTTTACACCTACGCTATCCTGCGCTTTCCCTACTGTTGTACTCTCTGGAATGGGAATAGTAATTTTTACCCTGACACTATCCAACGCTTTCCCTAATGTTAAAATATGTGGAGTAAGTATATATATTAATTTATATGTATATGTTTAATTAATGCTAACATTATATGTATTACTTATTATTTTTAAATATGTTTTAATATTTATATTTATATTTTTTAATTATATATATTATTTACTTATTTTTACATTATTATTAAAACATTTAAAAAAGCGATATTTTTAACATCGCTATTTTTGGCAACGATATTTTATTTCCGATATTTTTTTACTTACCTTTATGTAGATAGGACTTCGATATTTTTTACTTCGATATTTCTGTGACGATATTTCTGTAGGTCGATTTTCTGTCCATCGATATTTTGTCAGACATTCCACTCACACAACACTCACAACCTCTTTCGAGTGCTTACTACTCATGATTATGATGCACTCCTAGAGTAGCTTAGAGTAGGATCAAAATTACACTGCTCCAATCTCTTTACATGTTAAGGTTTAGATGCAACAACTTAATGCTTTAAGACTGATTATTAGGGTATCACATCTTGCCTTTAGATATCCACTTCGGTCTGCAGGTATCAGTGGGCAGCAAAGTGGCAAGTTAGGGTGGTGATATTTAGTGTCTTCAATTTCCCTCATATTCTATTTCCCTTTCCCCATTTCTACTATTGGTCAACATATTTGTATTTTCTGCGGTCAGTGGTGGATACTTTGATGGCTGAAGAGTGCATTGCTCCCACTGGATCCAGTGCACATGTTTTGTGCGTTCTTACAGTTGTTATGTACAAAAGAGTTGAGCCTAGATGGTAGGGGCGAACAATTTTTTACAAGCTCTAGCAGTTGTTTTAACTATGCATCTGTACACTTTGCTGGAGGAGGACAGGTAACAGCAGTCTTTTCATCACCTTGGAGAGAGCGTTTGTGCTTAAAGAGTGGTGCACTTATTGCACAACTCTAGAAACACGGAGTTGATAATCTAGCACATTTTGGTGCCGATTCAGATCCTGGAAAAACCGGGTATGAACCGTCGGTCGGAGGGTTGTCTCCGTCCGACTCGTACCCGGTTGTAAAACTTTACAAACATGCAAGTACGATTCGCACGGAAACACTATTTCCGTACGAGTCGTACAAAACACCAACCGAGGAAAATAAACATACAAATGACATCCGGAAAAGTGCCGAGGTGACGTCGGGACGCATGCAGCCTGCGTTCCACGAACCAGGAAGTACGATTCGCACCGACGTCATCCCGCACGGAGAATATTTTCCGGCAGCCAAAAACTGCCGGGAAATCAGGACGACGCGCACAAGGAGCACCTGTACGCGACAGACAGACCTGGACCCGAACCTACGTGTCATCCCGGCCCTCATAGCAGTCGACCTCCTCTACAGGTACCGACGCAGATGCCGCAGAAGGTCAGAACAACACCCAGGGGCAAAGGGGGGGGGGCAGGGGCAGGACACAAAACCCCCACCCAAGTCACACAGCACACATGCCCTGGACATACCTGACCTCCAGGCCCTGGTCACTTCGAGGGGGTGGGGGCGTGTCCAGCAACGCCAGCGTCCGCCACAACGGAAGTGGGCGACGACGCGAACCGGCAACACAACAATACAGGTACGTACCGTACCCACGCCTTAAGAGCGTGGGTACGAGTCGTACCACGCCCACACCCACGTCACCCCAACAATGGCGGTACGGCCCGTACCCATGTGCCAAAGGCCTGGGTACGGGCCGCACAAGCATTCCACAGCGTGGGTACGGGTACGTACGGACTGTACCCCCACCCGTGTATGTATGGAGCATACCCCCACCCTAACAGTGGATGTACGGACCGTACCCTCACCCGCGTATGTATGGAGCGTACCCCCACCCCAACAGTGTATGTACGGACCGTACCTCCACCCGTGTATGTATGGAGCGTACCCCCACCCCAACAGTGTATGTACGGACCGTACCACCATCCGCGTATTTATGGAGCATACCCCCACCCCAACAGTGTATGTATGGACGGTACCCTCACCCGCATATGTATGGAGCGTACCCCCACCCCAACAGTGTATGTACGGACCGTACCCACACCTGTGTCTGTATGGAGCGCACATGGCCAGACGCAGGAGGGGTGGGTGCAGAGTCCTCCCAGCAGTGCCCAGACACAGGAGGAGTGGGTGTAGAGTCCTCCCAGCAGTGCCCAGACGCAGGAGGGGAGGGTGTAGAGTCCTCCCAGCAGTGCCCAGACGCAGGAGGGGTGGGTGCCTATCACTCCCAGCAGTGCCCAGACACAGGAGGGGTGGGTGCAGAGTCCTCCCAGCAGTGCCCAGACGCAGGAGGGGTGTGTGCAGAGTCCTCCCAGCAGTGCCCAGACATAGGAGGGGTGGGTGCCTATCACTCCCAGCAGTGCCCAGACACAGGAGGGGTGGGTGCAGAGTCCTTCCAGCAGTGCCCAGACGCAGGAGGGGTGGGTGCAGAGTCTTCCCAGCAGTGCCCAGACACAGGAGGGGTGGGTGCAGAGTCCTCCCAGCAGTGCCCAGACACAGGAGGGGTGGGTGCAGAGTCCTCCCAGCAGTGGCCAGACACAGGAGGGGTGGGTGTAGAGTCCTCCCAGCAGTGCCCAGACGCAGGAGGGGAGGGTGTAGAGTCCTCCCAGCAGTGCCCATGGAACGCAAAGGGTGGAGTACCCACAGATACAATGCCCACAAATGTCAGTCAGGTGCACAAAGACCCTGCAGTACATGTACCACGTGTGCGAGGCTGGGAGTACACACATGCATAGCGCCTAAAAGAGAACATGTCCACATGAAGTCATGTCAACAGTCTACATACACAAGTACAGTGACCACCAAGGATGCCACGAATGATGCAGGTGGGGACATCGCTCAGCATGCATGTGCAAAGTTGAAGGAGTCCGTCACACACCCAGCTGATGTAGACACAGCTCAGCACCACATATTGGAAACACCCTGCAGGGAAGATGTCAGGTTACACTGAAGAAGGAACACACCTTGGGACGATGTCACCATGCAGTAACTGCTTACATGAACAAAGTAAATTAGCCAACAGCTTGTGATGGCACACAGATACCAGGGTCCACCCTATGACCAGCACAAGACTACATTTCCCACACACCCAACACATTATCACCACCCAAAATCATGGAGCAGGTCCACCAACAGCAATACCAGATAAACAGTAGTGTTCCATGGAAAAAACATATTGCTTTATTCAGCAGGATGTAAGTATTAATCATCATAAATGTCAATATATACAAGGCCCATAGGGCAGTCCATGACTCAAATCCAGATGGGGGACACAGTGGTACGTGTGTCTCCTAGCTTGCCTGCACAGTCAGACTCCTTTGTCTTCCACAGGGGGGGGGGGGGCATCATGTTGGGGGGAAGGACCAGGCACCGCAGGAGGAGCAAGAGTAGGTGTTGTGGGTGCAGGGACGGACGACTCCAACACAGGGGGTGGGGCAGCGCCAAAGGTGGATTGGAGCACGGCGCTGCACACTACTGCCAGGTCGCCCAGCATCTTCCCTGCACCCGAAGGAACCACAGGCCCCAAGGAGGGGGGGGGGGTCACAGGGATGGGTCGCAGCGCTACCCGGGGAGGGTGTGGACAGGGGGGGGGACTCAACCACCCTGACGGGGACTCCTTTGACCGCTTGCGGGGTGGTGTCACTGTGGGGCTCAGGGACAGAGCGGCCATGAAGGAGTCCTTGCTGGATTTGTGGCCAGGAGAGCTGAGGGGAGTGGATTTGGAGGGAGTGGATTTTGCAGGATGGGGACTCCCACTCTGGCTGCGTCTCTTACGTTTGCCCCCCGACCCAGTGGGTGTGCCTACTTCACCCTGTGTGTGCGTGCCAGGAGGTGCGCGCTTGTCCTTCACTGCTGGTGTGGTGCCTGTGTCTGGTGGGGTGTGTGCATGCTGACGTCTGGGTGTACGTGGGACAGGCATGGGAGTGGGAAGTGTGGATGGGGCATGGGTAGGGGGTGGGATGAAGTGCTGCAGGAGATCCACTGCTGCAGTCAGTGTCGAGTCAATAGACCGCAGCAAGTTGCGTTGGTCAGCCTGCGATGCTGAAATGCCCTCCAAGTATGCCTCCATGTTGTTGAGCACTCGGCTGTGGCCATGGAGGACATTAAGCATCGCAACCTGACCAACCTGCAACTGCCGCAGGATGTCCACAGACTCGGCATTGGCGGCAGCAGTGGAGACAGGGGCAGGGGGTGCGGTGCCTGGCAGGAAGGAGACACGTGGTGACCTAGCACGGCGGGATGGGACCAGAGCAAGTGGGAGGCCGGTGATGGGAATCGAGGGGGCGGGGAGAGATGTTGTGCTGCTGTCAGCTGTTGGAGCAGCCTCTGCCCCCTCGGAGAGCTCAGCCTCGGGCCCGTCAGCTTCATATTCTGTGGTGGCAGTGGACAGGTCCTCCGGCTCACTCCCCTCGGCCACAGTTCCACTCGATGTGCCAGCTAAGATGTCACTGCTGTGCTCGGTCCCTCCGCACGGTCCGTGCCGGTGTCTCCATCCGTGTCCCCCGACGATGCTGTGGGCAAGGTGAATAAACAGGAATTAATCAGACACCTGTATACATATGTCACATGAGTCAAATCTACATAGGTTACAGTGCATAGCCTGAAAAGAAAGATGAGTAACATCTACAATACAAGGTACATATATAGGCCCTGCAACACACAGTTGGTTCACCCACCATGCCACTGAGAAACTATGGAGAGCATGACACATTTGCAAATGACATGATATTGATTTGGACAGAGGAGCCAGGCTCTGGGGACAATCCAGCACTGCATCTGCACCACACAGCGTTGCCGTAACTAGGGATGAGCAGGGACCATCTCCATGAACTTGAGGCACATGCTGCAAAGGTAATACTTAAAGACATGCCCAACATGAATGGGTCACTGCACCTTGAGTGTATGTCCAGACAAACATCACACACTGGCCAGACCGAGCAATGAGATTTCAGGTGTCGACATGTAGGCCTTGCCCGCACCAACCACCCCCTACATGAGACAATTTGATGAGACACAGGAAGCACTTGCATCTCTTAGTCTGGGAGAAATACACATGGGCTGCCAGAAACCCATATTGGACCCAAAATACCCCATGTGCGCCTGTACAACGATCTCATGTACAAATGGCCATCATCAGATAATTGTAACAAGACACACAGACACTGGCCACCGTGAGTATGTACGAGGAAAATTAGGTCAGGCTGTACAGTGGACACTTGTAGAACACGTTACGTAAATATACATGGTGCCAATGGCACAGAGCACATCCTATGCTGTAGACACTGAGAGTGTCCACAGATTGTGATGACACACATGATACCTCGCAAAATATGCCCCAGGGGACAGTAGTGGCCACAATATTCCATGGTCCTGAATGGTAATGACTGCAACACAGGCCACCATCCCTGCACTCTGCGTATCGCACACTCATGCACATCATGTCACAGGCCACAACATAGGACATGCTTGCTGTAAGGCATTACACTTCAGAGACATACTCCTATGTCTGGACTCAGCACCAGTGGCAATTGACATGGACCCCACAAGTACTGAACTGGACAGGGCACAGGCAAGGTCCCAAAACCTGTTACACACCACCCCCACACATGATGCTGCAAGCATTGGTCACGTGGATAAACTGCCAGCCCAGATGACCTTGTGAAAGAGTGACTACACACAGACCAGGGAACACATGGCAAGGAGGGGAAGGGAGGAAGGACAGCACCGCTATACTGTGGGTGACAGGACCTGCACCGCACATTCAAACACTGGCAGTGTATCCATGCAACTGCGCACTTACAAATGCTGGTGACACACAACAAACACACATATACCTACCCCCTTCCTGCTGCTGCTTCTCCCGTAAGCGCCTGTCCATGTCAGGAAAGACCACCGCCAGCACACGCTTGTGGATGTGGGTCAGACGGCGACGCCCATGGTTCTTAGGGCCCACAGGTGAGTCCCCCAGCAGGACCCGTGCGATCCTCCGCGTCCAGCACCGGATATCCTTCCAGCGTCTTCTCACCTGGGCCAGGCGCCGCTTGCGACCCTCCGTCCTCCTCACAGCACTGACGGCGTCCCTCCAGATCTGCTCCTTGGCAGAGGCGCCTACCTGTGGGGTTGAAAAAGTGAGACTACATCAATACACCTGCCAAATGTCACAGAGACACACATTAGAACAATTTTGCTGGTTTCAACAAGGCATAGTATGCAGCCAAAGCATTGCACCTTTGTCATAGGGACATTTTCCTCTGTGTAAGGGCAAATGCACCACGTGCCATTGAAAGTACACAGGTGGCATGAGGGGTACGACACAATAAATGATCCAGACTCACACTGTGCATCAGAAGGTACACCAGGATTATGTGCAGCACCTCAAAGCAGTCACATGCCACATGCCACAGGCCACTGACGCTACCTCAGCAGAGTACACAGACACACACAGGCACAGGACATTCACCTGCCATTGCCAACTGCAGCTACAAACCTCACTCTGCACATGTGCCACTAGACTGGGGGGGCTCACAGGTGTGGGGCTGGCTCTGCACGTCAGACACACAGCACTGCTCCCTGCTCACATCAGATGGGCAGGGTATATCCATCCCTCATGCAGCTGGGGTGCTACACTCCACATATGCACCCACCCACATGACAGGGGACTTACACACACACCGATGTCCAGGGTACGAACACATCATGTGGACACTCTCAGCACAGGTACACTGAACAAACACACATCTGTGGGTACAGTCACCTGTCACACTGGGGTGACCACAGAATCACATGAGGACTGTAGAAGCAACATTCCCAGGAGGATTAGACAGGCAGAATGTGGCATGCACCATGCAGTGATTGTCACAGTAAACACAATGCAAGTGAGGACGGCAGACATGCACCACAGCATGCTCTGGCTGGGAGACATTAGGCATTCCCCCCCTGGGACCCACCCTACAGTACAATGCATGTGTGTCACACCTGGACACAATGCCAGAAGTCACAGTCACAAAAAAGGGCCACACTCTGTGCTAGTGGACTCAGCACTCACCTGAAACCCTGGTCGGCCATACAGCATGTGGTACTGTGGGAGGATGACATCCAGCAATGCCACATTCTCCTCCAGGGTGAAAGGCTGGGCCCTCTCTACAGACCTTGACATGGTGCCAGGGAATCACGAGCAGCAGCAGTGTTGTGGAATCAAAAGATGTGCAGGCAAGTGCTCTCTCATGGGACCTGGCTGCCTTATATCTGCCTTGCTGGCCTGTTTCATGCACAGGAGTACAGAGTGATTGGTCACTCACATTTGCATCCTATGTTTCCTCCAATCCATTTAAAGCTACCCCTGTGAGGGGGTTAGATTTTGTTAGAATTCAGCATGATGTCATTTCAACAACAACTTTGCAACAAAGTAGATTATTTCAAACCGACTTTTGCAGGCCCCCTCATTCAACAAATTCAAAGTTTAAACTTGGTCTCCATGGCAACCAGCATGCATCTCTGGCTTCATACTTGTCCCTCATGTGTCCCCTATGTAATTTGGAGATTCACACACAGGTACGGTGCGTTCCGGGGCCCTAGGGCACCCCAAATGCATAGCAACAGGCCGTACAGGCGTGTGTACGGTCCGTATCACTATGGGTACGCATACGTGAGCAAACCCATAGTGATACGGGCCGTACACACGCCTGTACGCTCACTATCACTATGGGTGTGCTCGCGTATGCGTACCCATGGTGATACGGACCGTACGCACGCCTGTACGCTCACTATCACTATGGGTGTGCTCGCGTATGCGTACCCATGGTGATACGGACCGTACACACGCGTGTACGCTCACTATCACTATGGGTGTGCTCGCGTATGCGTACCCATAGTGATACGGACCGTACACACGCGTGTACGCTCACTATCACTATGGGTGTGCTCGCGTATGCGTACCCATGGTGATACGGACCGTACACACGCCTGTACGCTCACTATCACTATGGGTGTGCTCGCGTATGCGTACCCATAGTGATACGGACCGTACACACGCCTGTACGCTCACTATCACTATGGGTAGGCCTACGGCAGCACTCCCATAGTGATAGGGAACGTACACACGCCCTCAGAGCGAATGTACGGTGCCTTTCACACATAACAGTGGTGTCAGGCAGCACACAGAAAGGAATAGAGCTGACATACTTGTCCATGGATGGACATCAAGGCATTGTCTGTGCAGTACTACATGTGTGGGGCAAAGGTGTGAAAGGCTGAGATGTGGCACATTACTCCTGAGTTGTGAAGGCAATAGATGTATGATGAGATGTGTACAGATGTTATGTGTGATGGTGCACTATGTGCCAGACATGCCCTTCACTCCTTTGACATGTGTGCATGTCGTACAGAACACTTGAGATAAGCGTCACTGGCATGGCACAGTCAACAACACACGCAAGTGTCCCCTGATGCCCGCTACAGGGGTTACCACACCTGACATGTGACTACCCACGTTGCACGATGTGACTATGCCATGTATGTGTGGTGTGTTCCCATTAGCTTGATGTTGGTGTTCCCTCAAATGCATCTGCAGTTGCTGCAACCAACATGTGTCTGTGTGTAGATGGCCATGGCACACTGTTACGCACACCAGGCCACATGTGGTATCGGATGTAAGGTGTGTATGTATGCATGGGACACGGAGTAGCGTAACAAGGACCTGTCTGCATACTCTCAATGTATGTGTGATCAGTCATGACATGTACACCTTCATGGAAAGGTGTGTGGGCTGTCCTAGTGTTATGTCATGTGACCTGTGGCTCTAGTGTTCCGCTACCTGTCTCTGCAATCAACATCCTACATCTGCTGATATGTTGATGTATGTCACTCCTGTATTGCGTCTGGCTGTTCACTTACACTGGGACACAGCTAGTCCCATGCCATGGGATGTGGAGGTTCACAATCCCCGTGTGTAGCTGGGTCTTGGTAGGAGTGTCACCTGGCAGCCATACGTGTCCAGGGCATGTAGCACATACCTGACTCCGTATGTAGCATATGTGTATTGACAGATTAACATGTGCTCAGTACATATAAATTGTTGTTGTAGTGCACTCACTCTTCCTTGTCACTTCCAAATTACGGCAGAGCGCCGCCTCCTCCCCGACCAATTCCGGACTTGGCTGACATGCGGGAGAATGACTGTATACGCTGCTACCGCTTCCCCCAACCGTTGATTGAGGAGTTGACGGCAAGTCTGGCACCACACCTGCAACCGCTGCACAGGTATCCTACGGCACTGACACCCAAGCTGAAGGTAATGGCAGCCCTACATTTTTTTGCCACGGGTACCTTTCAATATACCATAGCTCATGTTGGTGGCATGTCTCAGACCATGTTCAGTCGTGTGCTGCATGATTTTTTAGAGGCCATGTTGCTTCACCTGGATGAGTTTATCCATTTCCCAACTCCTGAACAGTTGACAGGTGTCAAGCGTGGATTCTATGCCCTGGGAGGGATGCCCCATGTCATTGGGTCCATAGATGGGACACATGTGGCTTTGGTACCACCACAGGCACAGGAGGTAGCGTACAGGAATCGCAAGCACTACCACTCCATCAATGCCCTTGTGGTGTGTCTGTCCAACATGGTGATTTCACATGTCTGTGCTCGTTTTCCAGGAACAGCACACGATGCCTACATCATGAGGCGTAGCAGGGTGCCTGAAATGATGACGCAGCTGCGCAACGAACGAGCATGTGTTGTTGGTGGGTACACTCTGTCTGTCCTGTATTTTGCGTAGACTTCCTGCCCGACTGCTTCTCCTGTCCTACTTATGTCCATGTGGTTTCCATGTAGGGGACGCTGGCTATCCCAACATGCCATGGCTGATCACACCTCTCCGCAACCCCAGCACGCCGGCCCAGCTCCGCTACAACACCGCCCATGGCTGGACAAGGCGAGCGATAGAGAGGACATTTGGCCTCCTGAAGAGCCGATTCAGGTGCCTACACAAGACCGGCGGCGCCCTCCCATATGCCCCGGTGAAGGTCTGCAAAATCTTCATGGTCTGCTGCATGCTGCACAACATGGCAGTTGAGAAAGCTGTGCCACTCATCCTGGATCAAGATGATCAGGACCATCCACCCGTGGAGGACGAAGGGCTTGGCAATGGGGCTAGTGATGTGGAGGATGTGGAGCCGCAAGAGGACATCCGGAGTCGGCTCATACGCGACTTCTTTGCTTAGTGGTGAGTACCAGTGTCTGAGTGTGCACGCATTGGTCCTTGTGTGGCATGTGTTGCCATGTGTGTGTCCATCTGCATGTATGCCACGTGAGTCAGAGGTGTGTGTGGATGTGTCACTCGAGTGATGGTGCCAGTGATGAGTGTATTTCCACAGTCATAATTGTGACCTAGCATGTTGTCATCCTTATATGTGTCGAGTACATGCACATGCAAGTGGATGAGCTTTTTGTGGCTGACTTCTTGTGTGTCTCTCATCCCCAGGTACTTGCGCATGCCATCTGCTGGTTGCATTGTTGTGGCACTGCTATTCCTCATGGACACGTCATCGTGTGCTGACTCAGCGTTACACGCACGGACAAGTTTGGAAGTCTCCTTAGGGTAAGGGATGCATCAGGGGTGTATTGGGTGTGGCAGTTGTTTACGATGTGTGCACACTGCCCCTGTCGATGTTTGGTTCCTCTGCAGACATGTCGCATCACCATGGGACACATGACATGTAGCTGGATTCACCTGAATAGATGGTCAGACTTGTTGACAGTCATCTGTAATGGGATAGTGGATTGTGATGAAGGCATCAATGTGTGTAACACTGCCCTCGGACACATACGGTTTGCATTGGCTTGACATGGTGTGGGACTTCCACATCAGAGGATCAATGGTGTATGGCAGCCTCTCCGTGAGCAGCAGGGGGTGTTTAGCTGTTACCCGACACTTGTGTGCCAGTTCCATGGATATCAAGCATTTGTGGTGCAGAAGGGGGGTGCCAGTGTTGGACCCACATGTTACTCTACATGACCTGTGTATGTGTACTCCGAGTTGCCTCTGCATTCCGGAATACATGACTAATAAAGATGTCCCTATGCCTCCAAGGTGCCTCTTCTCAGTCAATGCTGGTGTGTTGCCACGGTGCATACAGCATGTCTGGCATGGTTCTCAGTGATAGTGGCTATGTGTCTATGTGTAGAGTAGCAAGATGCAAGCTGTTTGTGTGGGATTAGACTCTGTATTGTGCATGATGTCCATGACTGTGTGGGTATTGTGACATGTGCCATCCCCATGCATCCAACGTTGGCCAGGCCACCATTCTCTGCATCCACCTGACTCAAGCTTGCCGGACATGGTTCTGCCACCTGTCTACACATACCTGGGTGCCCCCCAGGACACTCCACATGATCCCTGACCTCTGCGCATGACTGTTGCTGTACTCAATATGTCTGTCGGCACGGTTGTGCGGCCACCCCCTCAGCTGGTTGGGCCCATCACGGGTGTGTATGGTGCTCCATGTCTGTCTTGCCTAATACATTGTGACCCATGTGTGTCCTGTGCCAGACTCAGGCCCCAGGGTATGGATGGTTGAAGTCATATGAAAACTCAGGCATGGTTAGACTTTACAAGACACATGTAATGTAATAATGCAAAATGTAGGCATCATCTCTTGATCGTGTAAGTTTTTATTTGTGTTGGGGTACGTGTTGGGGGGGTATGACAAGAGGGGCTTTCCGGGTGTGTGGAATCCAAAGTTCACTGGGGGAGTTGGTATCCTTGCCATTGGAAATCATCAGAGTCCATGCCACAGTCTTTGTCAACATTGGTCAGACAGTGACCAGCAAGTCCATGTGGCAGAGAATGTCATTTGCTGATGTGCTGCTGTTGGGCCAGTGGGCCAGGTGCCAGGCCAGGTGTCCTGGGAGATGGTGCTGTTGCGCCGACCCTCACGGTCTTTTCCGTGGACGACCCGCCCTCCTGCGGGAACCCTCAGAAGCAGGCCGTGGCGATGCTTGGGATGCTCCGTCGGATGTATCCTCCTCCTCCTGATCCCTCCCTGTGGGTGGTGATTTTCTTCGCCTGGTGGCACAGGGAGGGTTGCCCATGTTGTCGGCTATCCGACGGAGTGAACGGTTAATTCCTGTGAGCACCGTCACGAGCTCAGCCTGTCTGTCCTCCATCCGTCCTTGGTGTCGCTGTTGACAGGCATGTTGCTCCGCATGTTGCTGGGCCTGCTGGGTCTTCATCTCCTCGAGGGTCCCCTTCATCTCGTTGAGGGTGGACACAACCTGGCTCATGCCCGTGGTGTCCTGCCGGTATGTGTCCAGGATGTTTCTTACATGGGAATATACCGGTTCTGCAGCCAACTGGTCAGGCTCGCGCCTCCGCCGTCCTCCACTCCCACCACCCCTGCCCACTTGCGCCTGGCCTGCCCTTGTGGGCACATCGGGTCTCCGGGACCCGTGAGGGGTGGCATTTGCGTTGTCGCCTGCCTCCTCCTGGGTGCCCGGTACACCGTGTCCCTCCTGGTCAGCCTGGCTGCGTTGTGGTGGTGGGGCAGGGATCCTGGGTGTCTCCTGGGATGTGGCAGGAGTGGGGGTGGTGGTTGGCCCAGTTGTACCTGACGCAGGTGCTGCAGGTGGTTGGAAACCAGAGGGGCCAGGTTGGTCGGGTCGTCCACAGAGTGGTGAGAGTCGTCGCTGCCGGTGGGATCGTCATCCCGCAGAGACAGGTCCTGTGAGTCTTCCCCCCCAGTGTTGGGGGGTGATCCACGACGTTGACCTGTGTGTGAGAGAGACAATGTTATTTTTGTTTCATGCAACATCCATGTTTCATTCGTTTCAAAGTTGGCACATTTCCTCTCGGTATTTGGATATGTCTTGCATTCCACTCACATTGCACTTGTGCATGGGTATGTCCCTTGGCCACAGCTTTTGAGACTTTACCTATGTGTGACACAGTCTTACTTGCTGCGTCAATTGTGACTGCAGTCAGCAGTGGAGTGAGCAGGTGTGGCGAGCCATGCATTGGCGCTTTCCGTGTTGCACTGTACGTGGGCAAATGGAGTTGTTCCACACACTTATATAATGCAGGTAGCTGGCGTTGTGCTCGTGCACAGGTTGACACATGGCCCAGTGTTTTGCCATGGAGAAGAGAGGGGGATTCAGGCACTGGCCACCCTTGTCTACATGCACGCAGTCCACCTGCTGACGAGCAGACATTCCCACACCACCCAAGGCTGAATTGGTCTCCCTGTGTATCCCTTTCTCACTCCCTCTCTGTCCCCCTCTCCCTCCCTCCCTGTGTCAGCCTCCTCCCTCTGTCCGTCTCTCTGTGTCTCCCTCCCTCTCTCTCCCCCTCTCCCTCCCTCTGTGTGTCACCCTCTGTCACCTCAGCCCAGCTTCCTAGGCACACACTGTTTGCAGATCTTTGAATGGCCCTTGGCTTGTTCATGTGAGTGTGTTTCTGATCTCCAGGCACCCATTGGGTGTAGTGTCTGTGTCTGCGCTGCTGCTGTGGTGGTGTGTGCTGCCACTCTTTCACAGTGTTGGCTGTTCATTAGCTGCTGTCATGTGCAAAAAGTGCCTTCACCCCCATGTCTTCATGCAAGGCGTCCGCCATTTGCAGGCAAGTCTTTCCTGTGTGGGGACACACTGTTTGTCTGGCTGTGACCTAGGCCATATGGGCTGAGGGCATTGTTGTCTGCTTCTGAGTTGCACTATGTGATTTTTGAGGCCCACACTCCCGCCATCCGGGTTACCGTGTCTTGTGTTGGTGTTTTCTGTGGCCTGTGACTTGGCATTGTCTAGCTGGGTGCATGGGGCATGGTGGCGCTAGTGGCATGTGCGTGTTTATGGAGTGTGGTTGAGTCATGCGATAGCTTTGGGGTGGTTGCGTGCATGATTGTGAGTTTGGTTGTGGATGACGTTCCCCCCATGTGAGGTGAGTTGTTTGTGTACTCACCAGGCTCTCGGAGTCCTTCTACTCCCTCCACTCCCACCAGCGGCAGCATGGCCATCACCTTCTCCTCCCAGGGATGGTAGTGTACCGGTCTGCGGGGCGGCCCTCCTCCAGTGATGTTGGCCTGTGTAGGAGAGTGGAATCTGACTAATGGTTGCCCACAACTTTTTGCCTGGTATTTAAGTGGTTTTTGACTAGTCTGGCTGGGATCCTGCTATCCAGGACCCCAGCCTATCTGCTTTCTCCCTAAAACTGTTGTGAGTACTCTAGGTACAAACATAATTGGATGCTGGGCATGCCCTACCAGTCCCTTGTAGATGGTACCCTAGGTACCCAGGGCATGGGTCCCCCAGTAGGCCTACCAGGGCTGCAGCACTTATTGTGCCACCCTGGGACAGCCACCCAAACTGACACCACCAGGCCACTAATGTAGCCTGGGTAAGGTGGTGCTAGCACCCCTTACAGGGATGTAGGTACCCTATGTCCCATACCATACAACACATATACTCTCATAGGTCACCCCTATGGCAGGCCCTGGTAATCCTACAGGGCTGGGTGCTGAGGTATGTGTGAGGGGGGACCCCAACGTGAGTAGGACCTCTCTGCAACCTTCGTAAAAACGTTACTGGGTTGTTTGTAGTGTAGCCATACCATATACTCTTAACCGCATTATAAGTTATTGCGTCATCGCTGTAACTTAGGAGTGGCTACACAGAACCATATCGTGTTTGGTGTCAAACATGAAGGAATCATACCCCCAGTCCAGCCATGGGCATGGGGGCACGATTCCCCCTTGCTAGGAGGGTGATATGGGAAAAGCGGTAGAATTTGGAAACCAATTTAAAAGTGCACATGTACCACAAAATGGCTACTGTTCGCCACCTACACGACTCTGGCTGGCTGTTGCTGGGGAAAACCCCAGCCTCGCCATCTGGACAATAGGGCTCCTGTGGCAGGGAGGTGCCAGCACCTCCCCAGACAGGATGTGTGGATTGGAACAGGGTGGGTGCACCAAATGTCCTTTCAGAGTTGCACGTAGGCAGCTGCAGAGCCCCATTTCTGCATACACCGCCTGGAACCGGTTCAGGGGCATCCTGCCCCTCGCCCAGGCGGGAAACACACAAAGGGGAGTGGGTGTAGCCACCCTTTCCCGCCTCTACTCTGATTGGTAGGCTCTCTTTTGGACCATCCCCTAATCTTGGGGATATATGGGAATAACTTTGCCCTAGAGCCTTAGATTCGTACAGGACTTCACAGAACTGACCTTCGACGAGCTGCTGCCCAGCTGACTGAAGAAATCTCCCTTGGGATAAAGGAGTTATCCCCCTGCTTGGCAGGCACCTAAAAGACTACAAGATACCCGGTTGGAACTTCGTTGCTCTCACGACCTTCGACGCCTTCCAGCAACCTCGAGGTGGGTCTCCAGTGCATACCAGTGTCCTGTGAGTGTGCCCAGCAAGTCTGAGCACCCTGGACCACGTGGGTGTCGAGATCCCCGCATACCCCGAGACACTGGCCACCTCTTGTCCAGCCCACGACCCCGACCAGTGGGGAAGTTGTGCTTTGGCCCATTCTTGAGCCAACCTTCAAGCAGCATTTGTGCCGACCCTCAGCTCCCTGGCCCGCTCCGGTGGCCCGTGGGAGCCCTTTTACGCACTCCATTTTGCTGCCTTCCGCGGTCCCTTGTCCCTCGACTTGTGGGCCCTGACGGAGGACAATCTTCTTTTCTAAGAGTTCCCCTGGTTGCTCCAGGCCTGCTCTACGCTCCCTGCAACGGAGAGCACCCTCAGACCACGTGGGTCTACACCAGCAGCTGCTTTGTCCATCTTGCGTGGGTTGCGGTTGCCAATGCTTAGTGGATCCAATCGGGACACTAACACCGCAGCGACCCTCAGCCGATGTGGGACAGTCGCCCTCCAGAAGCTGGCCTTCCTTGAAGCCTCCCGGAGCCCGTGACTGCAGAGCCCAGCTGTACCTTCCACACCTGAAGCACCCGACATCCACGAGCTCCTTCCTGTGAGCTCCCTGGTCACTGTGCTGTGACCCAGACTCTGTCCCCTCTGCTTTCAGGTTCATCTTTGTCTTTTCTTCAACTTTAATCTTCACGACTTCAGCGACACTTCCAGCTAGCAGCAGTTTGGACTCCTTTTCCATAGAAAATCAGCCCGCGACCCGACACCAGAATCGACCTATGCACCCGGCTTCCCTGGGGCAGGTAACAGTGGTACTTCGGTACTTCCGTGGTGGTGGGCTCTCCAAAGCCTTAAGTCTCAAGCCTTAACTTTGTTCTGTTGTTAGAAGTGTCCTTAAACCTTAATTATTCAACCGCGACATTCTCCATAGGCTAACATTGCGATCCCGACAGCAACTTCTCGCACTGCACACGCCTCCCGTGGGTCCCCTTCCTCTTAACTGTGGGTGGATTCTTAAGGGGCCAGCGATCCTGAATGCCCTAGGCATTGCCTGTAGAATTGTCGTGGTTCTTATACCACTATTTTAGTATATGGTTTGGTCCCCCCCTGGGGCCCATTGATTTCTGTGCTATTTATTGTGTTTATAAATGCTTGTTTGAAGTGTAACTTTGCCACTAGCCACATAAAGTGACTGTGGGATTCTGTCTAGAATAAATACATATATTTTATATATATACCTGTGTGGGCTACTCTTTCATTTGGTTATTCAAGAGGTTATTATGGTAAAACAATAAGCTTAACACTCCTTCAAGACTTAGCCTGAAGGCTGCTCTCCACAGCTACCACTAGGATAGCTTTCTTTAAAGGTTGTCTTAAACCTTTCATCAATAGGAGTCGAATTGGACTGGTGCAAGGTGTCCCTATAACTAGGAACAGCATATGCCAGGCCAACTTCTCACAGCCTGGTTGTGGTCGTCGGTCATTTTGCGGCGGACCGTCCTCCGCAGATCGTACCACCTGGCTTGGCATTCATGCCTGGTCCTTCTGGTGGACGCAACAGCATTCACAGCATCGACAATCGTCTGCCACATGGCTGTTTTTTCGGAAATGCTGGTCTGTCTGACCAATGTTCCAAAGAGGTGTGGCTCGACTCTGATGATTTCGTCGACAAGGACCTCCAACTCTCGGCTAGTGAACTTTGGATTCTTGTTAGTGGGCATGGTGAGGGGTGTGGGTGTGGATGGTTGTGGGTGTGTGGGTGTGGATGGTTGTGGGTGTGTGGGTGTGGTTGTGCAGGTGTGTGTGTGAATGTGATGAGGGGGTGTTTGTGAAGGTGGTTGTGTGAAGGTGTGCAGGTGTAAGGTGTAGTGGAGGTTGTAGTATGGTGCAGTTGTTTCTCTGTGTGGTCTGGCAGCAGTGGGTCTGTTGCAAAGGATCATGGTTTGTGTGTGTTAGGCCTTTTTATTGGTCCATTGGTGGGTGTGGCTGTGTTTGTACTTTGGGGGGGTGTGTTATAAGGAGTGGTTGTGTTTTGGGCCTCTGTTTGGGAGTTTGGCAGTTGCAGGTCAGTGAATAGGTTGTATTTGTGCTTGTTTGACATGTTTTGTGGCTTTGTGCGATTCGAATGGAGTCTTCTTGTGTTGTTTTGCTTTGTCCTGGTTGTGTACGTGTGTTTTTAGCGTCTGTACGGTGCGTACATCGGCCATTTTGTTGTACAGTGCTGTCCTTGTCTCTGGCTTGGTACGACTCGTACATGCGTGATGTTGGGTGAGGGTGCTGGTGTTGGGGCCTGGGGTGCGCTCCGTACATACACTGTTGGGGTGGGGGTACGCTCCATACATACGCGGGCGGGGGTATGGTTTGTACATACACTGGTGTACATACGCGGGTGAGGGTACGGTCCGTACATACACTGTTGGGGTGGGGGTACGCTCCATACATACGCGGGTGGGGGTATGGTTCATACATACACTGGTGTACATACGCGGGTGAGGGTACGGTCCGTACATACACTGTTGGGGTGGGTGTACGCTCCATACATACGCGGGTGGGGGTATGGTTTGTACATACACTGGTGTACATACACGGGTGGGGGTACGGTCCGTACATACACTGTTGAGGTGGGGGTACGCTCCATTCATACGCGGGTGAGGGTACGGTCCGTACATACACTGTTGGGGTGGGGGTACGGTCCATACATACGCGGGTGGGGGTACGGTCCGTACATACACTGTTGGGGTGGTGGTACGCTCCATGCATACGCGGGTGAGGGTACGGTCCGTACATCCACTGTTGGGGTGGGGGTACGCTCCATACATACGCGGGTGTGGGTACGGTCCATGCATACACTGTTGGGGTGGGGGTACGCTCCATACATACGCGGGTGAGGGTACGGTCCGTACATCCACTGTTGGGGTGGGGGTACGCTCCATACATACGCGGGTGTGGGTACGGTCCGTACATACACTGTTGGGATGGGGGTATGCTCCATACATACGCGGGTGAGGGTACGGTCCGTACATCCACTGTTGGGGTGGGGGTACGCTCCATACATACACGGGTGAGGGTACGGTCCGTACATCCACTGTTGGGGTGGGGGTATGCTCCATACATACACGGGTGGGGGTACGGGCCGTACGTACACGGGTGTATATACACGGGTGGGTGTACGGTCCGTACGTACGGGGGTGTACATGCACGGGTGGGGGTTCAGCGCGTACATACGAGGGCTGGGGGGGTGATTGGGCGCATACATACGGGGGCTGGGGGGGGTGTTCGGCGCGTATGCGGGCACATGTCTCCATGGTTGCTATGGGAGTTCGGTGCGGACGGTGTTTTTTCCATACGGTTGTGACATCGGACGCACGGGATGGATCGTACTTGCGCGGTCGGACTTCACTTTTCACATTTGTATGGTAAATCGTCCGGGGACGTGTCGGACACATTTTCCGACCCGAGGACGTGTGGGGAATTATTCCCAATGCGATTCGTATGGACTTTTTCCCATGCGAATCGTACTTGGCAGTTTGTACGGCACTTGTACGATTCGTACGGTAAAAAGACCGGATACGAGTCGTACGGGGAAATTTTTTCCAGGATCCGAATCGGCACCTTTATCTTTTTCTCTCTAACCAGTCAAGTCACCAATAAGGTGCATACTAATACTTAGTGGTGGTACTTTCAATTTGCGAAAGATATGGGTTGCTTTGTGACCGTTGTGAATTAACCTATGAGGATACTGATCACTTGAAAGCAGACGTCTTACAATTTTCCAGTTGCAATAGCTAGTTGCTTATGCCTGTTATCAACCATTGTTTGTTAACATGATGAACTCCCAACTTTAAAGATCGTAGCATTCTGATATTGAGTTGTAAGCCAAGCAGAAGCACTTTCTATAACTTCATGGGTGAAAGAGTGTCTGGGGCAATTTCTGCTGCTCCTTTGATTTTAGTAAATTGTTCATTAGAAAAGGTAGCAAAGCAGAAATGTCTAAGACCGTGGTACTCCTAGTACGGCCCGCAGGCCACCAGCAGCCTGCCAGGCCTTCATTGGCGGCCCGCGGACCTTGCCTTGCCTTGTCTACGTTCCTAGTGAGGCCAGCAGTAAACACAGAAGATGACCGCAGGAGCATACATAGTGATTACGTATTAAATAGGTATTCACTACATATGCTCCTGCAGCCATCTTCTGTATTTACTACCGGCCTCTGTGAACTCACAGCACCCTCGGAAAGCTTCCCAAAGGGCCCTTTAAAAGTCAACTGTAAGCGCTTTCACAGCTGACTTTTAAAGGGCCTTTTGGGAAGCTTCGTGTTTGGACAGAGACTGATAGAGGCAGAGACTGATAGAGGCAGAGACCGATAGAGGCAGAGACCGATAGAGGCAGAGACCGATAGGGGCAGAGACCGATAGGGGCAGAGACCGATAGGGGCAGAGACCGATAGGGGCAGAGACCGATAGGGGCAGAGACCGATAGGGGCAGAGATGCAGATAGAGGCAGGGACGCAGATAGAGGCAGGGACAGATAGAGGCAGAGATGCAGAGATGCAGATAGAGGCAGAGATGCAGATAGAGACAGAGATGCAGCTAGAGATAGAAACAGACCGAGACAGATGGAGATAGAGAGAGACAGACAGAAAGAGACAGACAGACAGACAGACAGATAGAGACAGAGTCAGGTAGAGACAGATAGGGACAGAGACAGATAGGGACAGAGACAGATAGGGACAGAGACAGATAGGGACAGAGACAGATAGGGATATAGACAGATAGGGACAGAGACAGATAGGGACAGAGACAGGTAGAGACAGAGACAAAGAGAGCAAGAGATAGATAGGGACAGAGACAAAGAGAGAGAGAGATAGAGACAGAGACAGAGAGAGCTAGAGACAGAGACAGATAGGGACGAAGACAGATAGAGACAGAGATAGAGACAGAGACCGATAGAGAGAGATAGAGACAGATAGAGACAGAGACACAGTTAGAGACAGAGACGGATGGAGACATACAGAGACAGATGGAGAGAGTGAGAGAGAGAAGATAGATAGATAGATAGATAGATAGATAGATAGATAGATAGATATGTGTATGCTACTTCTGGTGGCTCAGTGGACGAATGTGTCTGCTGCAGGGGCCTGTGTTCAACGTCATGGTCACAGTTTTTTTGTTGCCATAGCCCCGCCCCCAACCCACTGACCCCGCCCCCACCGGTGCGGTCCTCTGCCACAAACCACACTGTAAATTTGGCCCTTGAGAGAAAGTTTGTGAGTACCCATGGTCTAAGGTATAATATACCAGAGGGTTTTAGGAAATTGGGCTCCTCAATGAACTTCATTGTGGAACACCATAAAAAAGAGTGGGTGCTGAAGTTGGGGATACATGGTGTGCCCATAAATATCACATAAACCTCTAGATATATTCAACATTTGACAAGTAAAATGTAAAGTTCCCAAATAAAGATGGGGCCCCTTCAGCCCCCTCCTCCCCCCCCAAAAAAATACAGTGTAAACTATAACAGTATGCTATGAAAACCACTAGTGTGGTATTGGAGGTAGATATAGCAAAGGCTTTCTGTACCCTACACATACTGCCATTACAGCTGGACACAGCCTGCTCACAGAGATAGCTCATCCAAGTCTTCCTTTGCTACCCCTGGCTCTCTGTACTGGTACTTTGACTGAGCTCTTAGTTTGAAGCATAGACGAGGTGATGGTGAATTCAAGACACAGTGAATCTATTCAAAGAGTAGCGATGATAACTAACATCATGCTGAGAGAAAACAAAAAAGATTGTATTGCTTATTTTGCTTATGGCAAAATAAAATAGTAATGCACAAGGAAGGAACAAATAATAGCAAGAGGCGCATTCGAATTTAGAGGGGCTGTTTATGTAGAGAAATGACTAACTGTTTAAGGCCCTGGGCTTGAACTGTTGAGGAAAGGTGCTATTCCCCAGCCAGCAGCAGAGGTCGGTGCATACGAAACATAAGTTAACTTTATACTTTAATTTCTGATGTTGCAGTACATGGGAGTATCTGTGGAGGATGCAATACTCTTAAAATAGCTTGAAGGATGCTCATAGTCATTTCTGTGATAGCTGGTGATGGAGTTTCTAATAATGATGCAGTTTCTTGAGCTTGGCTCAGCAGGGCCTCACTGTCATCTCCTATGATTAAGCTCTGATACAGGAATGGAGGGATTTACGTGCTGTCAGGAGCATATCTGATCTTGATTAAACTACTTTTTGACATGGTAGTACTCTGAGATCAGTGAGAGGACATCTCTATCAACAGAGACAAAAGGTGTTGCCTTTGAGCTTGGCTGAAAACAGCAAATTCCCTCTTCATGTTTACAAAGCCGACTGGCAGTCTATTTTGCATGTCTCGGTGCATTGAAACAAAAAATCTGCAAATGTTCAGACTATTTCTTACACAGTTACCATTCAGAGGCATAGACTCTTTAGTGTACTTTAGGGTAAAGTATCATTTCATGGTTGAGCCTGTGGCACCCAAAGTTGCTGTATTCTCTTGAAGCTTACCTGGTGCCTCGATTCCCTGGACTAGGCCACTCAGCCTGTCTGCATAATTATTCTATGTCAGCTCTCCTGGTATTAAGACCTGGTGGGAATCTGGTTCTTTGTCCTTCAGCAGAAGGAGGGAGTAAGTGGGTAGCTGTCGTGTCTCTTCAGAACAGACTCACAGGAGACCGGTAAGGATTGATGATACTTTATTCTAGTACAGGATGTTCTCCTAGTGCCCACGCACGTCTGCCCATGTCATTCCCTCACTCTGCAATGCCCTCCCACACCCCTTGACCGGATGTGCTGTCCGATTCCCTCATTGTCCATCTAGTCTCTTCCAGGGTCCTAGTGCCCTGCCCCCAGGTCACTACATCTCCCCCTTTTGTTCTAAAGAAGTGACGAAAAAAGTGAAACACAGAGATGTGTAGATAGAGATAGATGCAAAGTCTGCCCGGGCACAGGTCGGTGTGCCTCTCATCATCACATTTCTTCTATTAGTCTTTTTGGACGTCTGCATGCTCTTTTCTGGCTTGCTTCCGTCTGTTGCTCTTCTGCTGGCCCCTCACCGCTGTTCTGCTCCTGCTCTTCTTGTTCTCCTGTTTCCTTATCCTGGTCTTCTCTTTTTTCCTCTTTTATTTCTTTGAAATGTGAACTGTTTCGTGTTATCCGCTGAAGTGCTGACTCTGCCGTGATCATTGGTCCCTTTACTTTCGTTACTGTTAGTGGGTCTTTGGAGAACGTGCTGTCTGATTTCCTTTGTTGCCGCTGACGTACTACCACCGTGTCTCCTTCCTTTAGGCCTGACACGCTGGCGTGTTGCTTGGCGTCTGCATATCTTTTCATTTTTTTCTTCTCCTCTTTGTCTCTTTCTGCAATGCTGCTGTGATCCGTTGTCATTGTTGCCTCTATTTGCGGTAGCCTTGTTCTACTTGTTCGTCCCAGTACTAGCTCTGCTAGGCATCTTCCTGTGGAGTTATGGGGTGTGTTTCTGTAATCACGCAGAACCTGGCACAGAGCTTGGCCAAGTGAAATTTGCGCCAGTTTTGCTCTTTGAACTGCCTTTTTGATGTTTCCCATGAACCTCTCCACCATTCCATTCGCTTGAGGCCACAGAGGAGTTATCTTCCTGTGGTTTATCCCTAGGTAGGCCATGAATCTGCGTTAGTCTTTCCCTGAGAATGGAGGACCACTGTCTGTTTTTAGTGTTGCCGGTGAACCCCATGGTGCAAAGATGTCATCTAGTATCGGTACTGTTGCTGTTGCTGATGTCGACGGTACGTGTCGTACTATTGGAAACCGTGAGTATTCGTCGATGACCACAAGCAGGTAGTTGCCTGTGTCTAGGGACCCAAAGAAATCAGCCGCTAGTGTTGTCCACACCGCTCTCGGAAGTTCCGACATTTGTAGTGGTTCATTTCTAGCCGGTGATCCTGTTACTTGACAGAGGTGGCAGGTCGTTATGGTGTCTTCTACCATGTGGTCTAGGCCAGGGAACCATACTTTCTCTCTTATCAGCTTCTTCGTTGCTACTGTGCCTCGGTGTGACTCATGAGCCAGGTTTACCAGTTGCCTCCTGAGTGAGCTTGGTATCACTTTTCGTGTCCCTCTCATCATTATCTCGGTATCTGTCTCTGACAGTTCCTCATTAATCTTCTTGAGAGCTAGCACTTCTTCCTTGCATACTCCTGTTCGCCAGGTGCAATTATTGTTGACATGCCTCCATCTCTACCTTCTTGTTATCTCCAAGGCCGTTTGCATCGTGGCATCTTTCTTCGTCTCAATTGCCAGTTCTGTTAGTGTTATTGGTGCCGGGGTGTTTTGTTTCAGTACGAAATTGAGGTACTCCTCTGCCATCAATGTCATCTCATGGGCTTGTGGTAGTGGGTGTCTCTACATGTAATCTGCCGGGTTGTGTTCTTTCCCTGGCTTGTGCACAATCGTGAAGTCATAATCCATCAACCTTATGCCCCAGCGTTCAATCCTGGGTGGCATTTTAGCTGACGGGCTACCATAGATCGTCACTAGCGCCTGGTGGTCAGTTATGATGGTGAATGACTTCCCGTAGATAAACATGTGGTAGTGTTCACACGCCCAAACCACTGCTAGGGTCTCTTTTTCTGGTTGCGAATATGCTCTTTCAATGTCTGTTAAACTCTTACTCGCATACACAACAATTTTTCTTTGTGAATCTCTCCCTGAAAAATGATTAAGCAGCTGCCCTTCACTGGGAGGTAAATATTTCCTGACGTGAGTAACAAGTGGCGGCGCTGGCTGAACCCATCAAACAAAACCAAGTGGCAGAGGTCCTGCCACTGAAAGCCAACTACCACAGGTGACTCGAAGAAGATGAGGTGGAGTATGCCAGAAAGAAAGCCAAAAACTGGCCAGAACGTTTCATGTTTGGTATTTCCTCCACCCTATACCCCCACCCCCATACTGTTTTGCGTGGTTGCGGTGGTTATGATGTTTACTGCACTCTGACCTCCAGTTAAGGAGCGGCATCGTGCAGAAGGGCTGCCTGGCTAGTTAAGGGGCCAGGGGTGACTATTGCATTGTTCATTACATCCCAAACTCCCCTCTAGCGCTTGTCTAATCCTACCCGTACCCATAGTAAAAGAATGATATCAGCACCCGAGAGATTGCATCTCTAGCATGTAGCTCCCGGGACTGGGGCCGGCTGGGCCAGGCCAAGGCCCAGGGCGCAAGTCTTCAGAGGGAACGTAAGCAACGGTCTGTATTAAGGTCATGCAGACATCAGAGTCCCTGCCCCAGAGCTCTAGTGATTCAAGCGCTGTGTTTTTTATCACCCCATCAGCCTCCTTTAGTGCACTCCCATCTCCCTCTCACCCCCTGCTGCCATTCACTATTAACCCCAGCCAGGGACTGACCTCTTAACACAAAAGGGTCTCATTTTATTCACAAGTAGTGAGAGCGCCAAATTTCTATCCACCCAGGCCCAGAGCGCTATCCTGGCTATACCGCCTCTGCCTGGGACCATGCTTGTGTCGCTAAGTCTTTTAGGCGTCCAGTGCAATTCATGTTCCTTGGTGTGCCAGCTTAGCTTTAAACATGATTCCCTTAGGGATTTGTCAGGGTCAGCCATCACCTCAGCACAATCGTTGTCTGTGTAATCGATTTGCAGACTTTGTGGCCATCAAAGGTTCAATTGATTAGAGTGAGGAGTGGAAAACAGATGCGTCTATAATGGTCAGACACCGCAGCCTTAAACGTGCCCCGTCTGCGAAGGCATTTAAGTATGGAGGGGTCTGGAAACGAGACAGGAATGGGGTCAGTTGTTTTCGGAGGCAACGGGACAGTCTATGTCAATCCCAGAAAAGGTTACATGGACGAGCAAACTCTGCCTGCAGCTCTTTAACTGATTTCCAGCGCCGTCCGTTCTCACATGGTCCAGTGTGTGGACACTATAGCTTCAAAACCGGCTCCGGAGGGTTCCTCGTTTCTCAGCCTGATTCTTCCACTGTTCCATAAAGGTGTGCCCTTGTGAAGTGCGCTGTTTTCATGCACTAACGTGTGGCCCTTGAGCCCGAAAGCCATTACCTTCAGGACGGGGTTATTGGAAGGGATTCACTTCCTGTCCCCTGTGTATGGCCAGTTTATGCAATTTTTATTAGGTCGAGCATTCAAGACCTCTTGTATATACTTTAGTATATACTTTGTGGGCTCGGGAGATCAGCCCTAGGATTTGTCTGCTTCAGCTTAGAGACTTTTTTTTCTGTTCAACTGCCTCTATTTAACTGTCTTGATAGAACGACCAGCAGAGGTCAGTAAAATACCAGTATTGCTTTTTGCTGAGGGACTTTCTTTTTTTGAATTTTCTGGCAGCTGCCTCTATTTAACTTTCTTGATAGAAAACAACCAGCTGAGGTCAGTAAAATACCAGAATCACTTTAGCATTCTCCAGATTCCAGTACATAGAAATTGTCTTCCACGAGCACCTGTAGACAATAATATTTTTTTCAAATCTTGTATTTACAGTGATATGACCACCAAAGGCCCTGATTTAATATTAAAAACAGAGCTTTGGACTTTACCATTTCCCTCTGAAAGGCAATATTTCAATTAATGTGTTTCCATACCTGGCGTGTCATGCAGTTTGATGCTTACTTTCCCTCCATGTTAAAGAACAGTAGATGTTTCAGCACCCAGGCTAATGGGCTGCATAGCTAAATACATATAAGTTTTCAAAGGCGAGACCGATTGCATTGCAAAGGCTTTTTCAGAATCGCTTTCTCTAAATAAACCCAATATGGGGTGTTTAGATATCTGTGGATTCAATCATGTACCTGATTTGCACTAGCTGGAAAGCCATCCAGTGCGAGTCCAAGTGTGGGAGTAGTAACCCACCACACAGGGCCAACCTTTAGCATTGGAGAGCTTGCCCCCCATGCCTAGGGCGCCAATATTCTGAAGGGCGCATGAAGCTGTGTGCATTAAGGTCATGCCAACAACGTCGCCCTTCAAGGCCATCTTAACAGCATTAGAGGTCCCCGGGCAAAGCAGTGCAGTGGGCCCTGCCTACACAACCCCTCACAAGAATAAAACGGTAAATTGTCTGTGCACAGATTACCATGGGGCCCCTATGCTCGTGGGACCCCTGGGCAACTGCCCAGCATGCCCATGTGTTAAGACCCTTCTTACCTTGCTCAAGCCTTGCCCTTGCCTGTTCGGTTTTCTCTGATCTGCCAGTTTAAAGTCGTTTTAGTCCTTTATCATATGGTTGGCAATTTTTTTTACACTGCTTTAGCCCCTTCTTTGCCCTCCCTTCACCCTCTGACCCTTGCAGACACACATCACCAAAACGTCATCTGCGTGAGGCAGTCAAACTATCGGTGATGTAGGTGAGCTGGGGGAAATCCCCGGATGTTTGTGTTTAGGGACCAGTCCCTGCTCGTTCAGGTCCAGATCTGTGAACACAAAAGGGCATTCATGTTGCCTCATTTAAATCCCTACCATCAGCAAGGGTGTCAAATTTCTCTTTGCATCTTAGCAAACTCTGTGGTCGCATGGACTTTGCTCAATTTTAGTTGTGGTTTCCTCACCTTCCATATGAATGTTTTCATCAACTTGGTTAATTCACGAATCATTCTCAACGGGAAGCTCAGAGGACAGTAAAGTGTGGCAGTATATTCATTTTACAGATTTGTGTTCTACAGAGGGCGAGAGCGGGGCGCAGACCAATTCTGGAGCCAGCTAGGGGCGTAATGGAGGCCTGCCGCCCCCGCAATGTGGTGGGGTGCAGGATCCTTGCTTTGGAGGGGGTACCCTCACCTCCCAAAGTCATGCCATTACATACATTGCAGAATGTGTGCAATGGCATAGACTTAAGAAATAGTTAAACGCTCTGGAAAGTCACTCTGCTTTCCTAAGCAGGCCACCTGCAGCAATGGGTGGGGGGGGGACCCTTCAGTGGGTCCCCATTGAGCCAAAGACCAATTCATTTCTGTGAGATCTGGGCGATGACGGGCCCCTCATCACATTTTGCAGGGGGGCCCCATCATTTTCTGTTACCTCACTGAGACCAGCATTGATTTTCACTATCAGTGGGTCTAAGTTATCCTTCTCAATATTATCTAGTTCAGTGGTAATTTTGTTTCTAAACGTATCAGATTAGTTGTCCACTTAGAAGGGGGTTCTCTATTGCCGCTATTGTCATATGTCAAGCGAGTGGTAGAGCCTCGTTGTCCCCTCAATGTATTTAATATCCTGAAATCCTAGAAAATCTCTATATTATTTGAATGAGACGAGATATGGAGCGCTATGGGGTAGCTAAGGTAACCAGAATGCCATTCACATAATAAGCAGGCCTTATGTTTCCCGCAGGCGTCATGATCCCAGTTGTATCCTTACTTTACCGAATGGCTATTGTCAATGGCGGTGCTGCTAGAATGAACAGCAGTGGGGACAGTGAAATTTTTACCTCATACCACATTAAATCACGAAACTTTCGGGGACATGACCATTGCACCCCACCACTGCTAGTGGGTCCAAATAGAGCCCTCTAACAGTGGTAAAGAATCTATCTACCTGACCACAAGGCAGGTAGGCAAGCAGAATAAATACTAGCATTCCACCCTGTCAAAAGCTTTCTCTGCGTCCACCAATAGCACTCCCTCATCATCTTTGACACCTTTTACCTGCCACATAACATGTGCACGTGACCTGAAATGGAACGCCGAGGAGCCATGCATTCCGAATCCCACCTGATCATGATGTATTAAGGATGCGAGGCCTTTGCCAAACATCCTCACTAGGATTTTCGCCCATATCTTTTAGTCCAAATTAATTAAAGAAAACGGCCTGTTTAAGTAAAGTGTAATTTTGGCTGCGTTTGTCTGCCTTAAAGGTTGGGCTCCTGCTCGTATTTCAGCAAGCAATTTGCATAGTAGCGAGATCAACTGTGGCGGTAGACAAACAACCTCTGACACGCATTTGCTGGTATCCTTTTATTTAGGAAAATAACTCCTTAAAAACGGACCCGCAGGAGAGCAGTTTCCGCTCGATAACAAAGTCGGGTAGAATACAAACAGATCATACATTCTAGAATCTAGAGGGAAGGGACGGTCAAAGAAAGGAGAAGAAAGACTTACGAGGATGTTACACATCTTCCTCTTTTACAAAAACGAAGATACAAAAATTGACAAAATCAAACAAAGAAAGCATTCTATGAGATTTAAGATTAAACATGTGAAACACAGTATAATTGTTTTTTTTTTTTTAAACTCTATAAAATCATGACATAACAAAATCCTTAAAATGAGCAGGTAGTTTACAAATTCTCCTAGAAGCTAAGGATGAATTACAGCAGAGAGAACTGGATGAGGAACAGATGTTATTAGTACCATTCTGAGAAAGGGAAACGGACGTGTTGTTTGTTTCATCCTGAGAAAGAGGAATGGATACGTTGGAAGTAACAAAATATAATCATCAGAATCAGAAGTAACAGCCGTTTTAACATGAATCATGGCTTGTTCTTCTGATATGGGAACAAGTCTGCTCTTGTTCCACCATCTTCCATCCTGAAGAAGACAAGAACTAAGACCAACTTTCCGAATCCTGTAAGGAGAAGTAATGGTAGATTCTCCTTTTTTAATACTATAAGGTTTTTTAATTAATACCCATGAATCCGGAAAAAACTCTTTAGTTTGAAAATGTTTCCGAATATCAAAATGAGACTTCTGCTTGCTTTGTGCTAAAGTAACATTTTGACTTAATAAATCATTTTTCTTTGAATCATTGAGTGTGTCAGAAAATGAAGAATATCTTTCGAGCCAGGAAGGCAATAGTAAAGTGCGACATTTTCTGCCTCTCAATAACACAAAGGGTGTAAAACCAGTTGTCGAGTGAGGTGAAATGTGATAAGCATTGATCTTTTCTTTAAGAAAAAGATTAACATCTAAACCAGAAGAAAGGGCAGTTTGAATTCCTTCCTTAAGAAAGTGATTAGCTCTTTCAACAAGACCATTTGCAGATGGACTATATAAAGCTACTTGAATGTGTTTGACATCCATAGATTTTAAAAATTCTTTCATGGCATTTGAAACAAAATGTGTACCATTATCTTTGACTAATTCTTTGGGTGGACCTTCAAGTGAAAAAACAGACTTGAGAAATTGCAATGCAAAGTGAGTTGATGCTGACTCCACAAAAGAAAAATAGATCCATTTTGAAAAATAATCAATCAGTACCAACAAAAATTTTGAAGAACTTGGCAAAAGGTTAAAGGGACCAGCAAAATCTAAAGCAATTTTAGACCAGGGATTGTCTGGGAGAGGAACTGGACGAAGAGGATTTTGAGTAGTCTTCCAATGTTTGTCCGAAATTACACACTGAGGACAAACATCTATAAAAGAGGATACTTGAGTATTTAATGAAGGCCACCAATAATTTTCTCTGAGTTTCTTACAAGTGGCAGTAACCCCAAGGTGACCTGCATGTGCAATAGAAATAATCCTGTTCCTAAGAGACGTCGAAGGAATAAAACAACCATTTCTGGTGCAAATGTCATTTTCCAAAGATAACTCTGAAGCAACCTGAGCATAAGATTTTAAATCATGGGGAACATTGCGGATGGGAGGCCACCCTTTAATGGTGAAATTAGCAATCCTTTTGAGAGTTTGATTGGTGGAAGAGGCCTCAATCCAATCCTTTTCTGAAATAGTACCATTCGAAATGGAAGAAGCATCAATAGATGCCACTACACAGTCAAAATCATCAACACTATCATCAACTAAAGGTAAAGGAAGACGAGATAGGCAATCTGCTCTGAAATTGTTCCCGCCCTGTATGTATTTAATAGTGAAATTATATTCTTGCAACTTAGAAAGAATACGTACAAGACGAGCAGAGGCTTTGCCAAGTCCATCCCCTTGTAAAAGGTAGACAAGGGGTTTGTGGTCAGTAAAAATAGAAAATGGACAGCCCCAAAGATAAGTTTTGAATTTGGAAACAGCCCAAACACAGGCTAACGCCTCCCTCTCTATTGTACTGTATCTCGATTCAGCAGTAGACAAAGATCTAGATGCAAAGGCAACTGTATGGTCTTTGCCAGAACCTTGTTGACCAAATACCGCACCAAGACCATTAAGACTTGCATCAACGGTGACAGTACAATGGAGACCATGAACATAAGGGCTAAGAGCAGGGGCATTAACGACCAATTTTTTAATATTGACAAAGGCTGTATTAACATCCTCAGACCAGACAAAGGTAGTTCCTTTTTTAAGAAGAGATCTCAAAGGTTGAATACATTGGGCATAATCTGGTACAAAACGAGCGTAGTATTCGCAAAGACCCAGGAAAGATCTCAGAGCATCTTTGTCGGGTGGAGGCGGGGCCTTAATGATCGCCTCCACATTACTAAATTTAGGTTTGATACCTTCAGGTGTGATGTTATGACCTAAATAATCAATTTGCTCAGCTAAAATTTTGCATTTATCAGGTTGAACAGTAATACCTCTTGCAGACAAAATGGAAAATACTTTGTGTAAAGTATCTAGGTGTGATTCCCTAGTTTCAGTGAAAACAAGGATATCGTCCTGAAAAGCTTGCACATTTTTGACATCTTTAAAAAGAACATCCATAACTTTTTGAAATACTGAGGCAGCCGAGGCTAGGCCGAAAGGTAGTCTTAAGTATTTATATGCACCGAAAGGGGTGACAAAAGTGGTAAGTTCTTGAGAATTAGAATGTAATGGTATTTGGTGATATGCAGAATGTAAGTCTATTGTTGAAATTTTTTTTGCATGACCAATATTCGAAAGCATTTGTTGAATGTGAGGAAGGGGATGACAGTCAACTATAATGTTACGGTTCAATGATCTGAGGTCCACACAAAGACGAAGACTGCCATTCTTTTTCTTTGCGAGAACAATGGGAGAAACCCACTCAGAGGAATCAGTTGTAGTGATAATGCCCTCTGCAGAAATTTTCTCCAATTGTTTTTTAAGATCATTTCGGACACTGATAGGAACAGGTCTAACTTTGTGGGTAACAGGTGTAGCATTATTTTTGAGTCTAATAACATGCTCAAAACCTTTAATGTTACCAATTTTATCAGTAAAAACAGAAGGAAATTCATTTTTAAGAGTATCAATGGTACATAAATTTTCTACACAACCGTCAATGGCCAGTATTGGAAGATCTCCTAAAACGACAGGATTTTTGTGTCCAGGTTTAAGAATTATGCCTAATTTGGCTAAATCCTTCCAACCCACCAGGTTTCTGCCTCTGACTGCAACATATACTTTTGTGTCAATAGATCTCCCAAGAATTTGTCAAGAACCAATAAAGTAACCAAGTAAATCAATATCCTTTTCACCAAAAGCCTTTGGAGAAATGTCAGGAGCTTGAAGTTTGATGGAATGACCCCAGGTGTCATAGAAAGTAGTATCAGCTAACACAGTGATAGGGGCTCCAGAATCAGCCATAACTTGTGAGGATTTGTCATTAATAAAAGCTTGGCAAAGGGGACGTTCAAAATCAATAGAATCAAGAGGTTCATCAATGGATAAAAGAAGATTTGAAAACATATTAGTACAGTCAGAGACAGAAGATATAGAAGGTGAGTTAGGAGAGTTTTGTACTTCAACATTATGAATTTTAACTACTGGGAATGAACGGCGAGATTTACAAAACTCTTGAAAATGACCAGTTTTCTTGCATTTGCCACATTTTCTACCCAAAGCTGGACAAGAGGGAACATTTGCAATGTGACTTTTGTTGCCACAGCGAAAGCAAAATTATTTTTTATATTCTTTGTTAATTTTTATGGCAGACACAGTAGAAAATTCTGAATTGTCAGAAACATAGGAAATGGGAGAATGACCTTCTTGTCCTGACAATGCTTGTGAAGATACAATAGAACGCTCAATACTTTTCCCTATATCAATAACTTTTGATAAGGAAGGATTACGACAAGTTAAGAGACGTTCCTGCATCTTTTTTGAAAAACAGTTAAAAACAAATTGATCTCTAATGGAGATGTCGGTATAATTTTCAAATTCACAAGTAGAAGCAAGAACTCGCAGAGCAGCTATATATTCTTCGACTGATTCATCGCTGGCTTGTTTCCTTTTAAAAAAACTGTGTCTCTCCAAAAGAACGTTAGGTTCATCTGAAAATTGTTTTTTAAGCTTGCTTGTAGCCTCAATATACATGTTCCAGGTGCCATCACCAGAGGGTCTAGGAAAAGGAGGTAAATTGTCAAAAAACTTCTGTGCCGCATTCCCCAGATGATTGTAAAGAAGAACTTGTTTCCTTTCTGGAGAAAATTCCTTTCCATCAATGGCAACCAGATAATTTTCAAAAATATGGATCCATTGTTTCCATTCAATTTCCGGTTTGCCAGGTCTTTGCAGAAATGGAGGAGGATGTAAAGCACACTCTGAAGCAGACATGACGACTCCCAGATACAATGAGGCAGTAATTAAAGGAAATATGAAGTTACACCTCCTATTATTGGGTTAGAAGGATTGAAATGGAGTATTACTTATTTATTATTTTGCAAATCTTCCTCTTTTGCTGTTAGCAATGAAAATAATGCATTGATCCTTCCAGATTGCCATGAGAATGAGGAAATAAACACCTAAAAGAATGTTCAACACTTATAATTCCAAAAGAAAGGGCAATAACGGTACACTTCTTATGGTGAGAGCCCTTGGTTTATCAAGGATTGCTGGCTGGAATGCTGGAACAAACACTTAAAGGAATGTTCTCATTTCAAGTTCCAAAACAAACAACTCATGGAACACTTCTGTTGTAAATAATGCAGCTAATTGGAACGTTTTGATGGTCAGCGTGCACAACAATCGACGAATTCCAATGCGCGTGAACCTGGTGCAGATTAGGGCATACAAATTCTCCCTACTTCCACGGATAGAGTAATTTCACAGATACACGCACATACACACATCATACGCTTGGGCCCATTTCACTAACATACGCTCGATTACTCTATCAGCATAGAACCTGTGGAGAGAAAACTCCTAAACACCCTATATCTACACTGAGGTCGATAAGACCAGTTTGATATTATCCTGAGTCATGATCTAAACAACAATAATCAAAATAGAGTACTCAATAAACAACAAGAAATAACCACCAACACTGTTTTTAAATCAACAGTACTTTTATCTAAAATTAGTTCAAATGAAAGTCAATCAAAGCAAAATCATTATTCTCATAATTACCTATTCTAGCTAAATGTCATAAATGGGTCAGGACAGGTCTCTCAGTAGAAGTCTCCCGAGTCGCCGTCCTCACAGCATCGATCCTCACCAACGCAGGTTTGGGAAGAAGTGGCCTTAGACCCTCTCTAGGCTAACAATACTTATAGGGAAACTTGCAATATTAAAGAAACATAGAAACATAAAATGTTCTAAACGTCCGCTGAACCGCTGAGCAGAGCGAGCAGGAAAGGATGTAGCATCGCTACATTTGGAAAATCTCCGCTCAGAAAAATCACAAAAATAAAAAGACGGAAGAAGGAAACTCGAGTGTTGCAAATGTTTCTTTCACATTCTTATTTCCTCGGTCCCAGCATTGTAATCACAAAGTTCATTGTGGCTCCTTTGTCCTCCAAGGACACTTGGACTCTCACCCAGAGCTGCTGTCCTCACGGAAAACTTGTAAACCAGGCGAAGACTGTGGTCAGATGACTCTCGACCATGTTCAGCAAGGCCTTCTCATCAAAATTCAGTTACTCAAGTTCAGGCTTTAAACGGCAGCCATTTTTCTCTAGGCCAAAACGTACCATCTTAATTTAAAGAGACAAAAACAACGTTACCACAGCATAGTGACTAAACAGTGTTAACCCCACTAATACCCTTATGTGTATGTAATTATCTAGCCTTTGCAACACAGAAAAGCATCAGTACACGTTATTTCAAAAGCGTTTTGTGCTTAAAACAAACAGCACTCAGCAACATTCATTTAATTAAACCTGCACATTATTATAAGCAACATGAATGCTTTCCCACGTGTAGTTTTCTCTTGTTAGTTCGTGTTGATTAATCAAAACATTCACACAAAACAAATAATTAACGTTACAAATTAATATATATATTTTTTTTTTTACATATAGACAAACCGGAGCTTAAAAATACAATAGATTTTCAACAGAAAACTCTGCTCCAGCAATCCCCCCTTTGGTGATATTATCACCAAATAAACAACCCAAAAAAATAATTTTGTAAATTTAGTCTCGTTTTAGGAGAAATTGGAAATGTCTTTTCCTCCTTTCACAACACTACACACCATACTCTCTTTCATCATCCCTCTTCGTCTCCAAGTAAACACTCTCCCTCAATTCTTCTAATTCTATTTCTTGTGGTTCTCTTTTTGACCTCTTATTTCTCTTTTCAATATTTCTTTTGATTAATTTCTTTTTTCCTCCCCTGTTTTTACAACATAAACACACCAATCTTAGTATCAACAAAGCAAGAATTATACAAGTTAAAGGAAACAATATCTTACCTATAATAGTACTACCTATCTCAGCAATAAAACTCTTAACAGCTATCACCTTATTAGCTAATTTAGTCCAGATACTTTCAGCTTCAAGTGGCTTTAATTCTTCATGCAAATCAGTAATATTTTTGATATAGACCTTCAGGTCTTTGCTTTCGTCAGGAATGTAAGTGCAACAATGTTGAACTTTCAGCATTCCACAGACCCCACCCTCCTTGGCCAATAGAATATCAAGGGCAAGTCGATTCTGCATAGACATGGCACGTACGGCAATCATCTCCGTATCCACCAAAAGAAACCCTCCAGCGGTACTTGTCGATAAGCGATCCACCACTGTTGACAGTTTCCGAATCCCATAAGCATTCAAAAAAATTCCCACTGCTGGAATTAAAGCTCCAAAAATATCACCTACAATTTCAGACCAAGTTTCTCTCTTAAAACGTGTTAGTAAATTAATATGTTCTACTTCTTCTATCTTATCTATATGAAAGATCTTTGGAAAGACCAGGCCCACATAACACGTGCCATACCAATGGTCAGGCAACCTGTAATAAGCCTTGTTCCCACAAACATAATACACTCCTGGGAAAATTGGATCCTCTCCTCCCTTGAAACCCCATCCTGTTGCAATGAAGTATGTATCATGACACTCACTAGTCCCAACAAAATATGTATCATATTGAGATTTCCTCCTTGTAATGCACAGCTTACCCTTCTGTGGTGCATCTAGAGCTAAAGTTGGACTAGCCCCGTTTCTCAACTCTTTCCCCATCTCAATGTCCCAAATTGTCTCACTCATTTTATATTTCCCTGCCTTTTCAGCATGCTCATTCTCCTTTCCTCCACCATGTTTAGGAAAGCTTTCTCCTCTTCTTTCAGACTACAGGTTAAATTGTTCTTAAAAATGTAATCTAATGTTAATTCTTCTTTTTCAATAAAAATCTCACCAAAAATGTTAGCTTCTTTAGCTGGATTCAGCCTTTTGTTCATTGGAAATTGCCCAAAAATGTTATCTTTGTTAGACATCTCATAATCTATTTTCCCTAACAAATAAAAAACACTACTCAACACACTACATGAAATTCCATATGTAGCTGGTAAATGGTGATAAGTAACACCCTCTGAAACGGATGCAGGTAATTGCATACATACGTAGCAATCCCTAACTTCCATTGTCTTCACATATTCGTACAACAACTTTGAAAAACATTGCTAGAAAAATCATTAATTGACCTATCTTTATGTACATAAGTGTTACTAATTCTAGTTGGAACTACTTTATGCGAACTCTTCTCTGCAATAGTCACATTCTCAGTGTGTATTCCTAAAGCGTCTAATGTAACCCTAAAAGTAACTAATAAAGCTAAAACACCCCATAATAGCATTAATAATCCAGTACAGCAGCATCACATTCTACACCATCTTTTTAAGAAGGCACATCTACTTTGATTATTCTCTATGTTAGCCATTTTACTACTTTGACCGTGTCTTTTGACTTAGCCTCTTTATTTCACTACTGGCACTTCTAGAACTTTGGATCACTTCAAAGCAGCTTATTTTCAGTCTTTCTTCTTTTCACTTTTCTCCAAGTGACTCCTTTAGTTTACTCAATTTGGATATTCATCACTCTTCACTTCAACTTCTTCGACATCGAATTGTATTAGATCTCCAACAATATCCTCAGTATCTGACTTTTCTTCAATGTCAGTCAAGATAACTTTCAGGATTTCACCTGTTTCCTCCTCAACCACTTTTCGTACGGTCTCCTCTGGATTTCCTTGACTTTCTGCCTCTTCACCTTCAGACAGTGCCACGTACGTCCATTCCGGCGACCTATACTTCTGGTTAGGTTTTCTTATCCTTTTGATCCCCTCTGGTTCTTGTTCTTTTGACTCTTTTCTCTTTTCACCTTTTACTTGATTCTGACTCGTCACCTCATTCACTTGTTCAGCCTTCGAGGTATTTGCTTGTGTCAATCTGTATCTCAGCCTCTTTACCTTGTTGTTAGGCCAAAGATCTCCTCTTACAACCTTTTTCGGTCTTGTTTCTTTATTATTTCTCTCTCCAATCCAAGTTCTCTTTCTCAGAACTCGACCCTCTGATTTCTCATTCTCACTTTCATCCGATTCTGTTTCAAATGCTTCTTGTTCGTCAGCAGTTTTCTTTCGCTCCACAGTCTTTCCCACCACTGTTTGAGACTTCCCTAACTCTTTCCCTCCTCGGGTCTCCGACACGCAATCTTCTTGCTGTCTACTTGTCCCTTCACCTAGCTTATCAGGAATGTTCCCTACACCTCCTCGGGGGTCTTCCGCAATCTGTCCCTCTCTATCTTCTTCTGACCCTACTTCTTCAAGTGTAATCTCAAGTGGTTCTGCAATCTCCTCATCTGATTCAGGAGTAGTCTCTGTGGAACTGCTCTTTTCTCTTCTGTTTTCTCTACTGCTCGTTGGAACTTCTGACACTCTTACAGAATCTGATCTTTTTTCTGAGACTCTCAATGGTTCTCTTGAAGTCTTCTCTGACTCTCTTACTGGTTCTGTTTCTTCATCATCACTGGAATCTGACTCTTCAAAATACTCCTTACCAGTCCCATCTTTTGGATTAGGAACTCTCAGAGTATGACTTGCATGCACCCAATTTTTCACACCAGCACACTTTATTGCAGTTGTCGTAGTCAGAATAATCTGTCTTGGTCTTCCCCACCTTGGAACCAAGCAATTTCTTCTTCTGTGCACTTTAATCCTCACCCAGTCCCCTGGACTCAGATCATGAGCTTGCTTCTTTTCAAGTGTAGTAGCGTCTTCTCCAACCTGGTGAAACACAGAATGAACTGCGTCAGCCAGGCCTTTACAGTAATCCAAAATCATGTCATCAGTTATTGTCATCAACTTATTTGCAGGCACATATGCATGTCGCATTGCGCGTCCCATCAAAATCTCATGTGGACTCAAACCAGTAGTTCTATCTGGAGTAGATCTAATAGTCATTAACACTAGAGGCAAGACATCAGGCCATTTCATTCCAGTGGCTAAACACATCTTACCAATCCTGTTCTTGATTGTGCCGTTTATCTGCTCCACAACGCCAGAAGCCTCTGGCCTGTATGCACAATGTAGCTTCTGCTGTATGCCTAATGCTTCACAAATTAAACTCATGAGTTCATTATAGAAGTGTCCACCTCTATCAGACTCAATCGTTACTGGAAACCCGTACCTAGGAATCAACTCTCTTAACAGTAACTTTGCAACTGTTATTCAATCATTTCTCCTAGTCGGATAGGCCTCCACCCATCTTTAGAACAAGCAGACTACCACTAGAACATACCTCAATCTGTTCACTTGTGGCATTTCAATGAAATCAACTTGCATTCTCGTAAAAGGACCACCTTCTCTGCCTATTGTTCCCAGACTCACCACTGTCTTTTTCCCAGTGTTAAATTGCTGACAAATCAAACATCTTTGGCAGATGCTCTCTGCAATCGTCCTGTACTTTGCATTGTACCAAGTCTGCTTAAAAGACCTGATCATCGCATCCCTTCCCAAGTGTCCCTGGCCATGATACATCCTTGCCATTGTCGACAGCATAGAGTTAGGCATGACTGGTCTACCATCTCTATAGACCCAAACATGGTCTGTTTCTCTTGGGGCACAACCTGCCTTGATCCAGTCTTTCTTTTCTTCCTTTCCTGCCTCATCCTGCAACTGTTTCACTTCATCCCACGTTTCTAGGACATTAGTAAACATCACAGAACAAAAAGACATTTCCCCTTCTCGTTCCCTATTAATCGAGTGATTATTTTTCGCATAATACTGTGCAATGTCATTGGCAAATCTGTTTCCAAGTGTTACAAAATCATCTCCTTGTCCATGAGCAGCACATTTTACCACCGCTAACTCTTTAGGCAGCTGTATCGCCTCAAGTAATTTTCCAATCACTTCAGCATTCTTTATTGGAGTCCCACTCGACGTCAAGAAACCTCTCTGTAGCCAAAGCTGGCCAAAATCATGCACAACTCCAAATCCATACTGACTATCAGTCATCACAGTCACTCTCAGATCTTCCCCAATTTTGCAAGCTTTCGTCAATGCCACCAATTCAGCAACTTGTGCAGATTTCACTCCTTTCAATGGTGAAGCTTCCATAACTTCTGAAACCTTGCACACTGCATATGCTGCACTCAGCACACCATCATCATTCCTCAGACATGATCCATCCATAAACAACACATGGTCACTCTCAGGCAATGGAAGATCTCTTATGTCTGGTCTCGGTTTTGTACAGTAATCAAGCACATCCAAACAATTATGATCATCTTCTGTCTTCACACCCACATTTTCAATATCTGGCAACAATGTTGCTGGATTCACATTCACACATCTCTCAAGAGTCACATTTGATGCTCCCAAAATGACTTTCTCATATTTAGTCAGCCGACTATGTGACATGTACTGAGTTCTGCTTCTTGTCAAAAGAATTGCCACATTGTGAGGTACGAATACCCTTACAGGATATCCCATTATGATTCCCTCACTCTGTTCCAGACTTCTGCATGTTGCAGCCACAGATTTCAGACAACCTGGCAAACCTACAGCTACAGGGTCAAGTGTCGATGAGAAGTACGCAATAGGCCTCCTCAGCTGTCCATGCTTCTGGATTAACACTGAAAGTGCACATCCATTTCTTTCACTGCAGTACAACTCAAACTCCTTTTCATAGTCTGGCATACCCAAAGCAGGGGCTTCACACATTCTGCTCTTCAGCTCCTCAAATGCTGCCATTTGTTCTTCATCTAGTTCCAATGGGTCTTTCACCTCACTTTTTGTCAGCTTAATCAGTGGTCTTGCTATCAGAGAGAAGTTACTAATCCACTGACGACAATAACCTACCATCCACAGGAACATTCTCACTTCCCTCTGGGTCCTTGGGGCCTTCATTCCCCTGATAATTTTGATCCTGTCACCAGTCACCTTTCTCAGACCTTTTTCAATATTGTGTCCAAGATAATGCACCTCTTTCTTGCAAAATTGCAATTTGGCTGGAGATACCTTTAACCCTCCATCTGCCAGATGATTCAGTAAAGCTATGGTATCTACTTCACAAGCTTCACGTGTCTTTGATGCCACAAGTAGGTCATCAATATACTGCACTAGTACTGAGTTTTCAGGCATGATCAAACTCTCCAACGACTTTTTCAACAACTGATTGAATATCGAAGGACTCTCTGTATACCCCTGTGGGATACGACACCATGCTAAAATACGCTGGCCAAATCTAAATGCAAAAATCGGCTGGCTGTCATGATGCAATGGAATTGAAAAGAAAGCATGACACAAATCAATCACTGTGTACCACTCAGCATCATGTGGAATCTGATACAAAATCACTGACGGATTTGGGACAATTGGACAACATGCCACCACAATTTTGTTAATCTTTCTCAAATCTTTTACAATCCTGAACTTCCCATTCGGCTTCTTTAGCCCCATTATCGGTGAGTTACACGGGCTACTCAGTAGTTCTCTCAAAACTACCTGCTGAATCATTTTCTCAATTATAGGAGTTATTCCTTCAATTATTTCTGGTGTCATTTTGTACTGAGGAATGTTAGGATAAGTAATTCCCTCTTTCACTGAAATTTTCACAGGATCTACATTATTCATCAATCCCACATCCTCTCCAGTAAAATCCCAAACTGTTCTTTTCACTGTGTCTCTCAGCTCTTGAGGCAAATCTTCCGGATTAAACACAGCATATGTACCAACCATCTCACTCTCTCTATTATCTAGAGTCATTCGGTACAAAACATCCTCATCTGGTGTTTCAAAAGCTATTCCATCCGGTGTACAAAAAATTGTACAATTCATTTTGCATAGCAAGTCCCTGCCTAACAAGTTCACTGGACTAGTGTCACAGACAATAAATCTGTGCATGTCTGAAAATTTCCCTATTCTTACCCTTACTGGTTCAGTAAGACGTGTCTTGATTTGTGTATTTGCTACACCAACTACTTGGATTGCTTCATCCGAGAGAGGAAGATTTCTAACATCTGCTGACCTGACAGTTGATCTTGTCGCACCTGTGTCTACTAAAAAAGTAACACTTTCTTCATTTATTTTCCCATCTACAAATGGTCCTGCCTGGTCTATTTCTAGAGTTGCACCAAGTATGCACTCTTCCTCCTCTCTTCGGCACCGTCAATAATCACCTTCAGACTCACTCCCTTCATTCTTTAACAAATACTGTTGTATCTGGTTAGAACGCCTTGGTTTGTTTACCTGCTCATCATTGTAGAATCCTGAATCCTGATTGTACTTTTGTGACCCTCTATTCTGCGGCAAGGGCGGTTTTGGCTCTTGGCTCTGCTGTCTCACAACCTTCTGTTGTTGCTGCTGTTGATTATTCCCTTCGTTCTGCACCTGTTGATTTAAGGGTTTACCCTCATTATTCGCTAATGGTGGATTTGTACATTCAGATCTCCAATGTCCCAGTTGGCCACAGTTGTGACAAGGAAACTTCTTTTTGGCTTCCTCAAGATTTCACTTTCCTTTCCCTGCATATCTGGGCCTATTCCCTGGATTATTTGCCTGTTCCACCAACTGTGCTTCTTGTCTTTCCGCAACCTTCACTTGTGCCCACATTGCCTTTTCTTTCAGCTTTCTTTGTTTTGCTTCAATTTCATCACTGAAGTACTTTGCATGTCTCAGAATCTCATCTATTTTCTTACTCTGCCAGTCCACTGTATGCTCACGAATTCTCTCACTAATCTCAGGTCTCAGGCCATATACAAATCTGTAAACAAAGTGAATCAAATCTTTGTCACCCAGGTGCTCATCCCCACTGAACTGTTTAAAAGCCAGTATCAGCCTCTCATAAAAAGCATGAACTGATTCTTTTGCTTCCTGATGTGTTCGATCTATCTTAACCCAGTCTGTCTCTTTTGGAGGTACTTTACTCTTCAGGTATACAATCACCTGTTCATACTTCCTCATTACCTCTGGATCTGGTGCTCCTGTTCTCTGATCTCTTGGATATTCCTCAGTAGGCCAACTTACAACTATTTTACACTCAGCCCACAAGTCTGCTGGAACAATTATATCAAACAGACTATTCAGGTCAATCCACAGCACTTTTGACAATTTCACAAACCTGTCTACCTGCCTATACCACTCGACAGGCTTTTCTCTCAGTCGAGGGAAATCATTCGTAAATGATAAAATATCCTGTCTGGTCCATGGAACATGTACATATCCTCCTCCAGGTATTTCTCTCATAGGATAAGCATCCACTGCTTTCTCTTTTTCTCTCACAGGAAATGCTGAATAAGTCCTGTCCACTGATTCTTCCCTTTTCTTATACCACCTTTCCTTCCACTTTTCTACATCACCCCATTTTCGCAACAGTGCGATCATCTCTTTAATCTGTCCTGTTCTGCCAGTACCATTTAGATTCTCAATATCTTTATCCGTGAAATCCACCCTGTAAGGTTTCTGCAAAACCTTCACCTTATCCATGTCAATTCCCTGTTCACTCGCTGTTGTTCTCAACCTTTCATGTGTATTCTTAACCCTCTAAGTGATACTCTTACACATGAATAACAATTCTCCATCATGATGGTTTTTGAGAATGTCTGTAGAAATTGTCCCTGCAACAAGCTCCTCTAATTCAATGCGTAACCTGGCCACATCAATTGCCTGTGAATCTTTATCTCTCTTTTGAAGAACTCTCATCCAATCATTCAAATCTTCAGCTGTTATTTCAGTAGTTTTCCTCACTGGAACCACCTTTTCTGGCATCCTCTGTGGTTCTAAAATTGGCATCCCTGAACAACCAGTATCACTAGTATCTGGTCTCGAATTAGACTGTACCTCTAATCCTCCACAACAGGTGTCATGTCTGTCATGTCTGGATTGTCTCAAACCACTACTTTCTGTCCTTTTTCCTGAGTCTCCTGAGGGACCAGCCAAACTTGTTATCTATCTTATTCCCAACATATGGAACCACCAAACCATTTTCACCTGTCCTCTGCTTATCAAAAATAGGCATAACCGGACCTATCGTTACAGGCACCGTAACAGCTTCTAGATTCTTTGTCAGTTCTCTAATCTTTTCAGTCAGTTCAGATGTAGTTCTGGCTAATTCTCTCGTATTCTCGTCACCACATCGATTCTCTCTCTCTCTTTCCCTGAAAGGATTACCACTCCTCAACTCAGGTGTCACAACTTCTGTCTCAGTAATATGCAAGGCATCTCTTATCGGAGAAACAACTGGTGTGCTCTCTTCAGGTTCTGGTCTATATGGAGGTGGTCTCTTGTAAATCATGTCATTCAAGACCTCATCCTCATACTCATTAACTCCATATCTTTTCACTTCTGCCTCAGGAACCCTTTCCGTACCCTTCCTTTCTTCTTCAACAGTCCTCATAGGATATAATCCCTCTGACATACTAGCATCTCGCCATCTCCTCATTCGATCATGATGAGTTTCACGATCATGTTTCCTCCCAAACATGTACCTATAGTTGCCTCCAGACCTCTGTTTTTCTCGCTCATGTACTTCATCTTCCCATTCCACCAATGCCTCAAACTGTGTCGGCCTTGGTCTTGGGTCAAGACACAACATCTTTTCCCGTAAATTTCTCAACACGGCCATATTAAATGAACCATGTTCTGGAAAAGCCAAAACACCATCCTCTCTAGTGTACCTAACCCAATTGTCCAACCATATACAGGTATGATACCCATATTTCGCAACCATGGAGGATGCAGGCGTTTTCGCTGGAGGTAACAATTCACCTTCTCTCGTTTTAACATCCTTATCCTTGTCAAACCATTTCTTAATTTTCCCGAACAAGGATTTCTTCTTTTTCTCTTCTTGGTAATACATTTTAACGTTTACCAAAACTTTCTAATCCCTTCCGTAATACAACTGTACAGCACGATTTTTCATCCAATAACAGCGCGACTCACACCAACGCACCAATCCTGGAGCGCCTACGTCACCCTGTATTCCTTCCAATCCTTGCGCGGCTCACACTAACGCACCAATCCTAGCGCGAACACTGTTCTGTTCCACTACCCAATCAGAGCGCGGTCTCTATGACGTCAGCAGCCGCTGCAGTTTCTGCTCTGTCTCCTGTCACTCGTCTACCCCTCCTTTACAAAATTTCTCAGTAGACTTCGTGTCAATTTCTACAAAATTTATTAGTTACAACATATAAACATCTCCATTGTCTGCTTCGCTAACCACAGAATAGTTAAAGAAAATCAATTTCACAAGAATCCCGTTTTTCCATGAAACAGCACTCACTTCTGCTCCACTACGGAATTAATACTCTCGTTGACACAGTAGCACATCCCTCTACTCTGCCCTTCTATCATGCATCCATTAACTGTTTCCTCTAGGACTGCTCCAAAGAGTTTTACAATCAACTAAATGCTCATACATTCACGCACATTCATTCTAGAAAATCTAGTACATACACACAGAATCCTGCTTTTCCCGAGAACAGCATATGATCTGCCCCACTACAGAATTATTACATACGTTAACCAAGCAGTGTTTACCTCTGCCCAGTCCCTCAGACAAGCTCAGAGAATATCTATTACTTCTCCCGCGATAAGCTTTAACGGCGAACCTTACGGATCCCTGGGACTTAAGACCAGAGTTTCACAGATAACCTTCGCTATCATACGCACTCCTTTTATACTGAAAGTATATCTCTAATAGTAACACACGACGATGTCACTGATTCCGAACCTAGACAATGTGACGCGCAACTTCAATTGTCACACGTTTCTCCTACATACGTACAGGACCAACAATCCCGTCTTTCCCGAGAGCAGTATATACTTCCCACTGCCCTACTACGGAACTGCTACTAGCTCCCAAATTCCAGAAGCACTACATATAACTCAACATGACGACTCCAACATATAGTATTAGTACATATACCAACATCAATCAATAATCAATAAATCAAAAGCCAATATACAAACAATCTAATCAGATCAAGATACCCATCAAAACCATCAAATTCTGCTACCAGGAAATTGGTGCAGATTAGGGCATACAAATTCTCCCTACTTCCACGGATAGAGTAATTTCACAGATACACGCACATACACACATCATACGCTTGGGCCCATTTCACTAACATACGCTCGATTACTCTATCAGCATAGAACCTGTGGAGAGAAAACTCCTAAACACCCTATATCTACACTGAGGTCGATAAGACCAGTTTGATATTATCCTGAGTCATGATCTAAACAACAATAATCAAAATAGAGTACTCAATAAACAACAAGAAATAACCACCAACACTGTTTTTAAATCAACAGTACTTTTATCTAAAATTAGTTCAAATGAAAGTCAATCAAAGCAAAATCATTATTCTCATAATTACCTATTCTAGCTAAATGTCATAAATGGGTCAGGACAGGTCTCTCAGTAGAAGTCTCCCGAGTCGCCGTCCTCACAGCATCGATCCTCACCAACGCAGGTTTGGGAAGAAGTGGCCTTAGACCCTCTCTAGGCTAACAATACTTATAGGGAAACTTGCAATATTAAAGAAACATAAAATGTTCTAAACGTCCGCTGAACCGCTGAGCAGAGCGAGCAGGAAAGGATGTAGCATCGCTACATTTGGAAAATCTCCGCTCAGAAAAATCACAAAAATAAAAAGACGGAAGAAGGAAACTCGAGTGTTGCAAATGTTTCTTTCACATTCTTATTTCCTCGGGACCAGCATTGTAATCACAAAGTTCATTGTGGCTCCTTTGTCCTCCAAGGACACTTGGACTCTCGCCCAGAGCTGCTGTCCTCACGGAAAACTTTTAAACCAGGCGAAGACTGTGGTCAGATGACTCTCGACCATGTTCAGCAAGGCCTTCTCATCAAAATTCAGTTACTCAAGTTCAGGCTTTAAACGGCAGCCATTTTTCTCTAGGCCAAAACGTACCATCCTAATTTAAAGAGACAAAAACAACGTTACCACAGCATAGTGACTAAACAGTGTTAACCCCACTAATACCCTTATGTGTATGTAATTATCTAGCCTTTGCAACACAGAAAAGCATCAGTACACGTTATTTCAAAAGCGTTTTGTGCTTAAAACAAACAGCACTCAGCAACATTCATTTAATTAAACCTGCACATTATTAATAAGCAACATGAATGCTTTCCCACGTGTAGTTTTCTCTTGTTAGTTCGTGTTGATTAATCAAAACATTCACACAAAACAAATAATTAACGTTACAAATTAATATATATATTTTTTTTTTGACATATAGACAAACCGGAGCTTAAAAACCCAATAGATTTTCAACAGAAAACTCTGCTCCAGCAAACCAAGCAATGTTCTCTTTGCCGGAAAACAGTAGGCAGCTTGTTGCTAGATGGCGTGTAAACAAAACGCATAAAGAACAAGGCAGCTCGCGTTGGTTGCTGAGGAGCGCATTAGCATACAGTGCGTGAGGATTAGCTTGTGAAGCCTTGTCTCGCGCTACAGTAACCGTTATGCCTCGCAACAATGTCAATACAGTGAAAACCAGCGCAAAAATGAAATTTTACAATCCAACCTGTCCTGCGGGTCCTTAAACGAAACGAGGAAACCTTGTGAAGTTATTTCTTTTTCCCGATGAGGATCTCAGCGCAGCAACGAAGAATCCGGGTGAAGTTGAAGGTCAAGAGGTGTTGTTTCTACCCCACTCTTGATACCAAATTATGTGGCGGTAGACAAACAACCTCTGACACGCATTTGCTGGTATCCTTTTACTTAGGAAAATAACTCCTTAAAAACGGACCCGCAGGAGAGCAGTTTCCGCTCGATAACAAAGTCGGGAAGAATACAAACAGACCATACATTCTAGAATCTAGAGGGAAGGGGCGGTCAAAGAAAGGAGAAGAAAGACTTACAAGGATGTTACATCAACATATTTTATTATGCTTACAGTATTTTGATGAATAATAACAAAGTGCGGTGGCTTTTTTGTACGGCAGGTCATCTATTACACTTTCTACCTCATCCTCAGGTATTGCCTGGTCTAAAAGATTTGCTGGTTCTTGTGTGATTCTTGGTAACGGGATTGTTGTGAAAAAATGTTCCTCCTCATAGTGTGTCTTAGCATTCCATGTAAACCTTTGTAATAGGAGTGGAATGAATGGCGAATGTCTAAGGGGCTGGTGTTATCGGGCATGAAGCGCAGGTATGATTGCGAGCTACAGGAAGGTGTGATTTGTCAAGGTACAGATCTGAGACCATATTCCAATCCTCACCAAGAATGGCATTTGTTTGTGGGTTTTCAAGTTGGATTCTGGTGATATCTTTTGAAGGGGTCACATTTATTTGTCACCAGGGTGTATACACACCCTATAAGTAACGTCTGGGCTTGTATAGTTATCTTGGCCATGACATAATGGCCTTTCTGATCTCACCAAATCTTATACGTTTGTCTTATCAGAATGGCCATGCCCACCTTTACGCTCCAGCTTCTCGGGTAAAGCACTAGTGGCCATGCTACTCGTATCGAGTTTGTTAGCATGGTATTCTATGTTCACCCGTTTATTTTTACTTGAAAATCAGGTGGGTCTCTTAAATACTTTAGCAGCTTATGTGGCTGGTATTGACTCAAAACTACAAAATTTGGCAGGACTGGTGGTTAAGGCCCAGACTGAGGTTAATGACCAATTGCTAAGATGCACATGTTCTAATATTTTGGATAAAATGTCTGAGCTCCCAGAAATTGTAGGTTCCCTTGTGAAAGAAGTTTAAAAAACAGCAAGGAATCCTGTTTTGGGCCGCAATTTGGTTTGCACTAAGAAAGGGGGTGATTATGTATTTTGTGAAAACAAGAGGCAGCAAGAAGTTGCGACAAAGGTGGGTTGTGATAACTCTGGATTTTTTAAGGAGGTAGAAGGGGAGGCCGATGTCAGTCTGTGCTCAGGTGTACAAGTAGAGGATAGCCATGTTTTGCATGGAACTAAGTATGGCAAATCTCTGATTATTGCTACACCACAGTGCTCAAGTTCAGGGGATAGTCTAAGGGATGGTCCCCTGTTATTTAAACGTTCAAGGAAAAGGTTGCGGAAAGCACAGAATAAGGCCAGGAGGTCAGCTGCCTTAGTAGCTACTGCAGCAAAACCTAAGGATTATTATCCTATATTTAAACCAGTTGTTAAGAAATGTATTCCTCAGGTTGGTGTCGTGACATATGGAGATTCCAGTATAATATTGCCGGTACCAGCAAGGGATACTGACCAGGAATTTGCAAATGGTTTTAATAATGATGTCCTTAAACCTAATGGTAAAATTGGATTTGCTAGTTATCAATGCTGAAGGGGTGACTAGTGGGGACAATAAACCACAGGGGCTAAGATTTTTGCCTAATGATCAGGGATTTGCAAATAGTCGTAATGATGTTCTTCAACATAATGACACAATAAAGTCGGATCTAGTAGCGTCTAGGTTGGACAATAAGCCACAGGGGCTAGGATTTTTGCCTAAAGAACAAATCGCTGATACCCTGAAGCGGTTAAGTACTGTAGAAATGTTAAAACCTACTAATACTGAGAGTCTATCTCTATCTACTTTACCAAAAGAAGGTAATTTAGGCATATCAAACTCCCTGTGTGGTAGACAGGATTATAGCTGTAGAAATGGGGATACCAAACTATTTATGTATCCCCTATATGAATCCCAGGGGCCTTATGATAGTCTCAATCGGGGTTTAATCCTGAAAATTATTTCCACTATATCTGATTTAGGATTTATTCAATCTACTGATTTGGTGTCAGTACAGTTTAAACGGGTACAGCCCAACTCTCTCCGAGGGTCTACGATTACAACTTGGTCCTCAAATGATATTGTTACTAAGATCTTAGGATCAATTTTGTATTTTATGGAATACGGAATTAAGGTTGAGATCTGGGCTAGTGTACAATATTGTCCGATCTTGAAGGTACAGGCCCTTAAGGCAGATAAAGGATGCAACCCAGTAGAAAGTAACAAGCTTAATCCTGTACTTAAAGGAGCAGCGGGCACATCAAACAATCAACCCTGCAGTTCTGGGCTGTTGATCACCAATTCCCAAACAGAGGATAGGCTCTGTGAATGGCTACCCAAAAATAATGTGCGAATGGAGGACTGGTCTTGGCTGACAGCCTCATTGGCAAAGGTGCCCAGTGGAGATAGTAATTGAATAACCGGAGCTATAGATGCTAAATGTAAATGAAATAAGACTATGTTCCTGGAATGTCCACGGATTGCTCCATTTATTGTCAGACCCAGATACGATATTTTTAAATTCATTTTCAATTCTATTATTCCAAGAAACATGGTGTGAACAGATGACTCCTTTGTCTGGATTCAATGAATATAGTATTCCGGCAGTGAAAACCAAAAGGTTTGGCTGCGCTAAATGTGGTTTGGCATGTTACATTGCGGCCGACTTAAACTTAGTTATGGTATATTTCAATCTGGGTTGGCTACAATGTCTTGTGGTAAATACTACTGATCTGAGTATAATTATTCTTATCGTGTATCTGAGTGCCAGTAAAAACAAGTCTGCACAGTTGTATTTTTTGCGGGATGTGCTGAGAACATTAATAGTACAACACCCGGATGCTGGGTTAATTGTATCAGGTGATTTTAATTTGCAACTAAGCCGGTTTTCAGATTTAAATTGTAAGTCTGGATGTCTTGCAAAATAATGTTGTGACATAGTCTGAGGCAGGAGTCAGACAGTTAAAAGAAAAATCTAGGTTCACTCCAACGTTTAAGAATTCTAAACATGGTTCAATCATTGATTACACATTCGTATCAGACATCTTGAGATCAAATATGTCTGATTATAAGGTAATCGGCTGGCCAGAAAGCGATCATAACCCCCAGGTTGTAAAATTTAATCTTTTTGTGAAGTGTCATTCTAAAACTAATGATCTTCCCAATATGGCACACTCTGCCTACAATCTGAAAAGGCTGGTTTGGCATTTAGCTAAAGAGGATGAAATTATGCAAACCGCTCAGGTTTTACTAAAGGAATGTGACTTGGGAGGCCGGGGCAATATGAATAGGATTAATAAATGGAACTTTATTACAAGGTCCCTTGTGGGAAAATATGCAGCCAGCAAGACTAGGAAAATTAATACCCATCTAAATACCCCAAGGCTAGAGCAGGTACAATTGACACTGTTAAGATATATAGATACCTAGGGCTGGTGTTTGACAACCATGTGTCTCTTAAATTTCATTTTAAGGGCCAAGGCTGTGTCCTTGATCCATGCTTTTAAATGTTTAAAAAAATCATTGAATTGCCAATCATATGATTTTATTCTTAAAGTAATTAAAGCCAAATTACATCTAACCCTCATATATGGCTCTCCCATTATCAGAGGGAAAGATGCGAATGTGCTTGACCTATTGGTTGTCAAGGTTTTCAGAGCAACTTTTGGGATTGCCAAATCAGTGTGTCAAGCAGGAATAAGACTGGAGTTTGGTTTCCAGAGACAGAGCCTGATTTTAAAAGGAGTTTTTTTTAAATGTATGGTCGCATTGTTAACATCAGTCCCAGCATCTCTAGGGAACATTTGTTGGCAAGAAATAGACAAGTCTGTCTATGCGGCTAGCTGGTGAGCTTATATTTTAACTTCCTTAAGCGATACCAGCCTTCAAATTGCACTACAAGATCTGAAAATGCCCAATTTATAAATTAATTTTAAAAAAGCTTATAAAAACTGAAACGCTTAAATTGGATAAAATCGAATTAGCAGAAAAAAATTATGCATGGTATGTGATTAACTCATACCAAACCCTGCGTATTCAGCAATATTTGAATGTTTTTTTTTCAGCAAAGTTGAAAAATCAGTTTTTAAGTTTACGTTTGGGATTAAACCCAACGGAGGGCACGCAATCGTGGATCAAGCTGTGGCCGGACTCTAACTGTAGACTTTGTGTGCCCCATGTTTACTAAGCTTCGACGTACATTTTTGAGACCACATTTCTTGAAGAGCGGGGTGAGATCTGCTCGTCCGGCCTTAATGATGTCACTATCAGGCGAATTGATTCCATTATTATGTCATTTGGGAAAAATGTTATTGGCAGTTGAACAATGTTTGATACAATAAGGTAGATCTCCAGTATTTTTATTGCTCTTTTGACTAATAGTTTTATCTGGCTTATTATCTTTAATATTTAGCGATCATGTTGAGAGGGTGACAGTTTGAAATGTACCAACAAATGTGCCACTATTACCATAAATTGACGCATTTTATTATTGTTTTAATATGATGGTTGCCGTAATAATCGCACTTTAGCACTTTACAGTAAATTGATGCACTTTATTATTGCTTTGATATGATGGCTGTTGCAATAATTGCACATTAGTACCTTGAAATGTAAATTGTGCAGGAATACGTACATTAGACACTATCTCTTATTAGTTAATTTTGCACCTTAGTATTAATACTTTGAATTACAACATGTGTAAAGTTTTTTTGCTGAAAGTAATTTAATTTGTTAGAGTATCTTCCCATTATGTATAAGGATATAGTATGTTGTGCACGCTGTCATCTTAAAATATAAGATGTGCAATATTATGCTGTAATTATTGATGTTATGTGATTGGATTTGATCTTATTGATAAGTTTTAAATTGTATATATGGGACCGTTTCTTATTTTATGTGTTGGGAAGATGTTTTGGTTGTAATTAATTTTTTAATGATTAATTTAGTTTTTAAGATTGAGATGTGAAGTGTTGAGAATGCAATGATTTTAAATATTCAAGCATAAAGAATATTACTACTATGTTCACCTGTCTCTTCGTAGCTTTTAACTCTCCTCTGATAAATGGATCTCCTGTATGAGTGCTAGGTCTGGGTGTAAAGTGCATGCAAATGTTAATATTTTGTTTCTCTTTGCAAAATGAGTGAATCCATTCACATTGAGGGAGACAATCTTTAGATTAGACAACATCTGGTCTGAGGGCTGTCATACCTTGCCTCCTAAGGAGGGTATGGGATCATCTGGAGTTACACCAGCCAATGGGCAGTAGCTCGGGTGACCCTGATGTCTTGGTAACAGCCCATTTTGTGTAGTGTAGTGGTTGTTACTACACCAATGGTGGTTGCTAATGGGAGATGGAGTTTATCGGTGTTCTATGGGTGTAACATCTAAGTCTACAAAACTGTCAATGATTGTCAGTAGCATGATTGGGGGTAACGTATCCTTTACTTGAGTGAATGCTTGTTATCCAGCGCAAAACCCTAGCAGCGAGGAAACAACCCGTACAGGTATCCTCCCTGCGTCACAGACCCACCATCACACTAGCTCGTTCACACATGCAGTCATTGGTGGGGCCCATAACACCAACACACACTCGTTATTTCCACACCGGTCTGCACACACAGGAGGGATGAGTGATTCAAGCGCCGGACATGTGAGGGGAACACCTTATAACCTATAGGGAAGGAAAAGTCATTTACAAAATATACATTAACGCCCTTTCGCCGCACTCCTCCCACTTCGGTCAATGGACCAAATTAGTTGGATTGGTTGATGGTGATTTATAACCAGCTAAAACACATTTTAAGACTTCAGAATCTATCTCTTAAATGAAACTCACAACTCATGAATTCTCGTTAACCAATAATTGTTTATCTAAAATTTCATAATGATTTGAATTCGCATATGTCTCGTCAAGTTTATATCAAAATTTGAGTAAATCCCAGAACGTCATATTTACCTAATCTGGCTATTTGGAGTCCTCTAATTCATTGGCTCTGCATAATCAATTATTGCAGTAAATCGTCCGAAAGCAGGCCAAAGCTCAAAGTTCTTTGCTCAGCACGCTACAGTCCCAAAGATCGGCAAAGGACCAGAGACGTGCAAGCATCTATCATTGCCCGTGGAATTTAGGAAAAGTTCGCAGTCATTAGGTAATCGGGCAGCATCCGGACCCTCTAGGTTTCAGGAAAAGCAACGGCGGTGGTGAAGGATAACCCTCTCTATTCTACTGCGGATTTTATAATAAAATGAAGCAAAGAAGATACATTTTTAAAGTTTTAGGACAGTCGTGATTGACTGGTTGAGATCGCCCGATGTAAGTTTTAGATTCTTATTACAGTTCGAGGGGTGAGGTCATGAGTTAGTCCAAAAGTCAGCTTGTTCCGGTTTATTGTAAGGTCGATTGTTCTCTGTCTTGGCTGACTTCCCACTCTCTCCTTGTTCGGGTCCAAGGTGAACAAAGGTCGCGACGAGGTTTAGAAGATTTCTCGCGCCTGCGCAGCTCACTCCGCGCCTTATGGAACAGTGGCCACTTCGTCGTGTGGAGTTAGCGGCCATCTTTGATTTAGGCCAAAATGCCAACTTAAGCAAAACAAACTCAAAAGAGTAATTGATACATAGAAATAATGAATCTAATGTTAACCCCTTACTAATCCCTCTATATGCTTGTATTTATCTAGCGTATAGCGACATTTAAAGCAATTATATTCACCTTTTCGGTCCTCCTCTTGGGAAACATTACAAAAACATTACAAAAGCAACATACATCATGCAGTATTCTATTGCCACATATACTATTGTTAATATGCGTACAGATTTTAGTTATAAAGATTATTTAGCCATGCAAAATGCAAATCCCACGTGTAGTTGGAATATTAATAATGTTGGTTACATGCAAAACTCGTTTAATAATATTATGGTTAATAGATTATTATAATTAGTATTTTCATGCAAAATAGAGGAGGTACACAAAATTTTGTACTACCTGCTCCATCAATCCACCTTTGGTGATTTTATCAACACACTATCAAATTTTTGTATCAATTTGTCATGAAAAGCTTAATGAATTCTTCGTTTTAGTTCACATTTCTGTTTCCCCAATATCTTCTCTTCTTGCTGTTTTATACATACTATCTTTCATTTCTTCTAATTCTATTTCTTCAAATTCTCTCTCTTGGCTCTTATTCTGCCTTCTTTTCAAATTTTCTCTTTTTAAAGTTCTTCTGTATTTTCTTTCTTTTATAACATAAACATCCTAGTCTTAAAATTAATACTAGAAAAATCGCACATGTTAATGGAAATAGGATCCTACCTTTAAATGTACCACCTAAGTTTAACAGGAAATCTTTAATCGAAGAAAGTTTCTTTCCAATCTTTTCCCAAACACTTTCAACCTCTGTAATCTCCTCATGCAATTCATTTATATTTTTAATGTCGATCTTTAGATCTTTACTTTTGTCTAGAATGTAAGTACAACAATGTTGAACTTTCAGCATTCCACAGATTCCACCCTCTTTTGCCAATAATATACAAGGGCAAGTCAATTTTGCATTACCCTAGCACGCATGGCAACCATTTCAGTATTTACCAATAAAAGTCCTCCAGCGGTGCTTGTTGACAAGCGATCCACTACTGTTGATAGTTTTCTAATTTTGTGTGCATACAGAGATATTCCCACTGCTGGTATCAATGCTCCAAAAATGTCTCCTACAATTTCTGACCAAATTCTCTTTTTCTACGTGTTAGTAGACTACCTAACTTATGTACACCATCTTCTCCTCTTCCCGTGTGGAATATCTTTGGGAAAACCAGACCTACATAACATGTGCCATACCAATGATCTGGCAACCAATAATATGCCTTGTTCCAGCAGATAAAATATAACCCAGGAAAAACTGGATCATTTCCTCCTTTAAATCCCCATCCACCCATGATTCAGTATGTATCATGGCATTCACTGTTACCTACAAAGTAATTATCATATGCAGTTTGATTCCTTCTTATACACAACTTCCCTTTCTGAGGCCAATCTAAAGACATAGTTGGACTAGCTTCTCCCTTCAAATGTTTTTCCATTTCAACATCCCAGGCTGTCTTTTCCTCTCTTCCCTCAGATGATTTATTTTGCATTTTCAATCTCCTTTCTTCAACCATATCTAAAAAAGTATTTTCCTCTTTCTTTAAACTGCAAGTCAAATTATTTCTAAATATATATTCTAATGTTAGTTCTTTAGTTTCTAAGAAAAATTCACCTAACACCTTTGCTGGCTTTACTTTATTCAATTTGTTAACTGCAGGTACTTGTGAAAATATGTTATCTACATCTGAAAAATAATATTCTAATTTCCCATATTGTAATTTCCCTATTTTGTAATACAGACTAGCTATCACACTACATGTTATTCTATAGGTTACTGGAAGGTGATGGTAGGTCACTCCCTCCGATACAGATGCAGGTAACTGCATACAGACGTAACAATCCCTCACATCCATTGTCTTTACATATTCGTACAGTAGTTTTGAAAACACATTGTTAGAGAAATCGTTTATAGACCTGTCTTTATGTAGATAATTTCTATCTATTTTAGTCGGATATACTTTCTGAATCTTTTTTATATTAGTTTTATTCTCACTATGTCCTTCTATTGTTTCTAGCGTAACTTTAAATGAAATCATCAACGCGAATACACTCCATAGAAGCATTAGTAATCCTATACAACAACAACACATTTTAAACCACCTTCTCAGAAACGTACATTTAGATTTCTACTTTCTGTGTTTGCCATTTTCGTAAAATTATCAGTGTCTTTTGACTTAGCCTCTTCTACTTCACAACTAATTTTGTCTAACCCAAGGCTCTAAGCACCTACTTGGTTCTATCAGTGATGTCTCTTTCGGTATTTTATTGTCTTTCCATTAGCAGCACTTTTGTTTTATTCAGTTTGGCATTTGATCGTCTTTCACTCTTCTCTCATAATCTTGGTACAGAACTTCCTGAACATCCGTTTCTTCTCCAATATCGGACGAGATAACTCTCAGGATTTCTGATTCTTCGTCTTCCTCAACCACTTCTGGTACAGTCACCTCTGGGTTTTCTTGGCTATCCGCCTCTTCTTTTATTTCAGGCAGGGCCACATACGACCATTCCGGTGACTTATACTTCTGGTTAGGTTTTCTCGTTCTTTTGCTTTCTTCTGCTGTAGTTATTTTCTCTTGACTAGATACTTCATTCACCTGTTCTGCTCTTGGTGAATTCACTCGTGTCAGTCGATATCTCAATCTCTTTATTTTGTTTGGCCAGATGTAATCTTTTGCTGGTCTTTTCGATTTATTTCCTTTATCATTCTTTTCAGCTCTCCATGCTCTCTTTCTCAGGACTCGACCTTCTGGTACTTCTTCATCACTATCCTCTGATTCAGTTTCAACTTGCTTTTTGCTTTCAGCTGTTCTTCTTTCCACCACTTCTTTTATTTTCCCTACTTCTGTCCCTCCTCGTGGTTCTTGCACACAATCTTCCTGCTGACTAACTGTCCCTTCCTCTAACTGGATGCTCGAATTCCCTACAACTCCTCGGGGGTCTTCCGCAAGTATCTTTCCCTCACTTTCTGTTTCTGGCACCTGTTCATCTACTTTTGTTATTTCAGGTGGAATTTCTCTCAGCTTTCCATCAGGAACTTCTTTATCAACAATTTCTTTAATTGTCTCTTCACTGCTTTTCTCTTTTCCCGAATGTACCGGTATCTGTTCAGTCTCTGAGTCTGAGCTGGTATCAGAAATCTGTAATTTTCTTCTCAAGGGAATATTTTCTGGGGCAAAGGTCAAATTTTGCTCTGACTCCCCCCTTTCAGGATTTTCTCTGGTTCTTGCTTCTTCAGCATCCGATTCAGAACTAGTTTCGGATTCTTCAAAATACTCTCCTTCCTTATTATCCACTGGATTTGGAATTCTCAATGTGTGACTAGCATGAATCCAGTTCTTTATTCCAGCACACTTCACAGCTGTTGTTGTGGTCAAAATCACTTGTCGTGGTTTTCCCCAACGTGGGACCAGACAGTTCCTTCTTCTGTGTACTTTAATTCTCACCCAGTCTCCTGGGCTCAGATCAGGAGCTTGCTTCTTTTCAAGGGTGGTGGCATCCGATCAAACCTGATGAAACACAGAATGCACTGCACCCTTACACTAATCCAACACCAAGTCATCAGTTATAGGCAACAGCTTGTTGACTGGTATGAAAACATGACACATTGCTCTTCCCATGACAATTTCATGGGGACTCAGACCTGTGTTCCTATCTGGAATTGATCTAATAGTCATGAGTACTAGAGGCAAGACATCAGGCCATTTCAAACCTGTGGCTAAACACATTTTTCCCAATCTGTTTTTAATGGTGCCATTTACTTGTTCCACCACACCAGAAGCTTCTGGACGATAGGCACAATGTAGTTTCTGTTGTAAATTCAATGCTTCACAAATCAACTTCATGATCTCATTATGGAAATGCTTTCCTCTATCTGAATCAATTGTAACTGGGAACCCGAATCTAGGGATGAATTCCCTCAAAAGCAGTTTTGCTACTGTAATTCCATCACTTCTTCTTGTGGGGTATGCTTCTACCCACCTGGAAAACAAGCAGACCATCACTAGAACATACCTCAACCTGTTACAGGGAGGCATTTCAATGAAATCAATCTGCATTCTGGCGAAAGGCCCTCCTTCTCGGCCTATCGTTCCTAGACTTACCACTGTTTTCCTTCCAGGATTGAACTGCTGACATATTAGGCATCTTTGACAAAGGCTCTCAGCTACAAGTCTAAACTTTGCATTGTACCATATCTGCTTAAATGACCTAATCATCGCGTCTCTCCCTATGTGTGCTTGTCCATGATACATCCGGTCCATGGCAGACACCATGCTATCAGGCATGACTGGTCTTCCATCTCGATAAACCCACATATGATCTGTTTCTCTTGGTGCACATCCTGCTTTTACCCATTGTCTCATTTCCTCATCTCCTGCTTCTTCCTGCAATTGCCTCACTTCTCCCCAGGTACTCATAATGTTAGTAAACAATAGTGGACAAGAATTAATTTCCCTTTCTTTTGCCCTGTTAATCGAATTCTGATTACGAGCACAATATTGAGCCATATCGTTGGCGTACTTATTACCAACTGCGACATAGTCTCCCGTTGGAGCGTGAGCAGCACACTTCACAACGACCAATTGCTTAGGCAGCTGTATCGCCTCAAGCAACTTCCCAACCACTTCAGCATTCTTTATAGGAGTTCCACTTGAAGTTAAAAATCCTCTCTGCAGCCATATCTGACCAAAATCATGCAAAACACCGAAGCCGTACTGACTACCTGTTATCACAGTCACTCTCACATTCTTTCCCAACTTGCATGCTCTAGTCAAAGCGTTGCCCCTAATATGACCTTTTCATATTTAGTCAGCTGACTATGTGTCATGAACTGAGCGCGGCTCCTTGTTAAAAGGATTGCCACATCATGAGGTACAAACACTCACACAGGATATCCCATCACAATTCCTTCACTCTGTTACAAACTCTTACAAGTAGCAGCTACTGCTTTCAAACAACCTGGCAACGCTACAGCTACAGGGTCTAGCATAGCTGAAAAATATGCAATTGGTCTTCTCAATTTTCCATGTTTCTGTATTAGTACAGAAAGTGCACATCCATTCCTCTCACTGCAGTACAACTCAAATTCCTTGTCGTAGTCAGGCATTCCTAATGCTGGCGCTTCACACAGACTGTCTCTCAATTGTTTAAAAGCTGCTAGTTCTTCCCTATTTAATTCAATGGGGTCTTTTACATCACTTCTCGTCAGGCGTACCAAAGGTTTTGCAATCAGGGTAAAGTTACTTATTCACTGACGACAATATCCAACCATTCCAAGAAACATTTTCACTTCTCTTTGCGTCATTGGAGCTCTCATTCCTTTTATTATCTTGATTCTGTTTGTAGTTATCTTCCTTAGCCCTTTTTCAATTTTGTGGCCTAAATATTGTACTTCTTTCTGACAAAATTGTAATTTTGATGGGGATACCTTAAGTCCTCCATCTGCCAAATGATTTAGCAATGCTATGGTGTCCATTACACAAGCTTCTCGAGTCTTTGACGCCACAAGTAGGTCGTCAATATATTGAACTAGCACTGAATTCTCAGGCATTTCTAAGTCTTCTAAGGACTTTTTCAATATCTGATTAAATATCGAGGGGCTTTCTGTATAGCCCTGTGGGATTCGGCACCATGCCAAAATAAGTTCGCCAAAACGGAACGCAAAAATTTGCTGACTATCCTGATGCAATGGGACGGAAAAGAAAGCATGACACAGATCAATCACTGTATACCATTCTGCATCATGTGGAATCTGATACAAAATCACAGATGGATTTGGTACAATGGGACCAATTGACACAACAATTTTGTTTATTTTTCTCAAATCTTGCACTATTCTGAACTTTCCATTAGGCTTTTTCAGTCCCATAATTTGTGAATTACATGAACTGCTCATTATTTCTCTCAAAATTCCTTGTTTAATAATTTTCTCAATTATAGGAGTAACTCCTTCAATTATTTCAGGTGTCAATTTATATTGAGAAACATTTGGGTAACTTATTCCTTCCTTCACTGTTATTTTTACGGGATCCACATTTTTCATTAATCCTACATCTTCTCCTGTGAAATCCCAAACTTCTGCTTTTACTGTCTGTTTCAATTCTTTTGGTGGTTCGTCAGGGTTGAATACAGCAAAGGCTTCAGTAATCTCAGTTTCCATATTAGCCATAGTCATTTTATACAGTACGTCTTCATCAGGGGTCTCAAATGCTATACCATCAGGGGTACAGAATATAGTGCAATTCATTTTGCACAATTAATCTCTGCTGAACAAATTTACAGGACTTGAATTGCACACGACAAAGCGGTGCATTTCGGAAAAGATCCCTATACTGACTTTTACTGGTTCTGTGAGATGCGTTTTAATCAGTCTGTTGGATACTCCAACCACTTGGATTGTTTCGTCCGAGAGAAGAAGGTTCGTAACATCAACATCAGCTGACCTAACAGTTGATTGAGTAGCACCAGTATCTACTAGGAAAGTAATATTTTCATCATTTACCTTTCCGTCCACAAGAGGGCCTGTCTGGTCTACTTCTAGAGTTGCGCCAAGTACGCACTCTTCTTCCTCCTTTCGGCCCGTCAATAACCTTCTTCTGACTCACTCTCATCGCGTTGTAGCCAGTACTGCGAAACAGTGCTAGCGCGCGGCAGCTTAGTTACCTGTTCTTCGTTGTAGAATCCTGTCTCATTACTGTATTTCTGTGAATTTACGCTCTGTGGAAAAGGCGGTTTTGGCGCCTGATTCTGTTGGGTAAAAACCTGCTGTTGTCGCTGCGGTTGACAGCTCACCTCTTTCTGCACCTGCGGATTCAATGATGTATTATCACTATTAGTATTCAGGGGAAATTTACACTCGGATTTCCAGTGCCCTATTCTTCCGCAATTATGACCTGGCCATTTCTTTTTGGCTTCTTCTATATTGAATTGTCCCTTTCCTTTTCCAGCATTACATTTAGGTTTTGATCCTGCACTATTTGCTTGTTCAATCAGCTGAGCTTCTTGTCTTTCTGCCACTTTTACCTGTGCCCACATAGCCTTCTCTTTTAATTTACGCTGCTTAGCTTCAATTTCATCACTAAAATACTTTGCATGTCTTAGTACTTCATCTATTTTCTTATTTTGCCAATCCACTGTATGCTGTTTAATCATTTCACTAATTTCTGGACGTAGACCATATACAAATCTGTGTACAAAATGACTTAAATCCTTCTCACTCAAATTTTCATCACCACTAAACTGCTTAAAGGCTAGGATCAACCTCTCATAGTATGCGTGTACCGACTCCTTAGTCTCCTGATGAGTTCGGTCAATTTTTACCCAATCAGTTTCTTTGGGAGGTACTTTGTTTTTCAGAAAAACAATTACTTGTTCATATTTTTTCATAACTTCTGGGTCAGGGGCTCCCGTTTTTGGATCCCTAGGGTATTCTTGTGTAGGCCAATTTATTATTAGCTTGCACTCTGTCCATAGATCTGCTGGTACTATTATGTCAAATAGACTATTTAGATCAATCCACAAAACTTTCGATAATTTTACAAACCTATCCACTTGCCTATACCATTCGACTGGCTTTTCGCGTAGTCGAGGGAACTCATTGGTAAATGACAAAATATCTTGCCTAGTCCAAGGAACATGTACATATCCTCCTCCTGGAATTTCTCTCATGGGACATTCTGTCGCTACTTTTTCTGTTTCTCTTACGGGGAAAACTGCAAATGTTTTATCTGAGGCATCCTCTCGTTTTCTAAACCACCTACTTTTCCGTTTATCTACATCTCCCCATTTCCTCAACAAAATGATTGTCTTTAATCTGAGTTATTCTTCCTGTGGTGTTCAGATTTTCAATATCTTTTTCAGAAAAATCTACTCTGTAGGGTTTTTGTAAAGCTTTTACTCTTTTCATGTCTATACCCATTTCATTCGCCACTTCTTCTAATCTTTCATGTAGATTCTTTGCTCTCCAAGTTATACTTTTGCATAGAAATAATAATTCTTCATCCTGATAATTTTTTAGCTTCTCCGTGGGGATAGTCCCTACTATTAATTCTTCCAAAACCATCCTTAGCTTTGCCACATCTATAAATTGGGATTCTCTGTCTTTTCTCTGTAAACTCCTCAACCATTCACTTAATTCTTCTGAAGTCGGACCTACTGGTTTTCCCTCATTACTTCGTTCTGAGTCTCTTTGAGTTTCTGATACAGAGTCTGTAGTCATTATCGGTCTTTCCACTAAACCTGGATTTACTGTCAAATTTTTAGGCGTACTTTGTTCTGATGTACTTACTGTTTGTCTCCATGGGTTCTCGTCTGAATTTATCCTTGGCCTCTCAATCTGTTTATTACTGTTATAAGGTACCGTCAAACAATGCTCACTATCCTTTTGCTTTTCAAAAATAGGCATTAGAGGACCTATGGTTACAGGAACAGTTACGGCTTTTAAGTTTTTAGTCAATTCCCTAATCTTTTCAGTTAACTCTAAAGTGGTTTTCGCTAATTCTGCTGAATTTTCTTTACTTATTTTCTCATCCTGTTTTCTCTTTATTTCTCTGAAAGAATTATTTCTCCCTATCTCTTGTGGTACTGATTCAACTTTTATGTTTCGCAAAGTTTCTCTCATTGGGGCACTTGGTGTCAACATGTCAGAATCTGGTTGATACAGGGGTGGATTTTTATAAAACATGTCGTCAAGAACATCATCCTCCGATTCATGCTCTCCATACCCTCCTGATTCTATATTGTGTCTCTTTTCTGTACATTTTCTTCCGCAAACTTCTTCAGCATGTCTCACAGGAAACAAACCATCAGTCATATTTGCATTTCGCCATCTCCTCATTCTGTCATCATGATTCTCCTGTCCATGTGATCTACCAAACATGTACCTATACCTTCCGCCACTCCTCTGTCTTTCTCTCTCATGCATCTTGTCTTCCCATTCTGTCAATTCTTTGAACTGTGTTGGTCTAGGTCTCGGTTCTAGATTCATCATTTTCTCTCTCAAATTTCTCAAAACCGCTAAATTAAATGAACCATGTTCTGGAAATGCCAAAACTCCATCATTTTTTGCATACTTTGCCCAATTGTCTAACCAAATACAAGTATGATATCCGTATTTTGCAACCATAAAGGATGCAGGCGATTTCGGTGGAGGAAGCAACTGTCCCTCTTTAGTCACAATCGGTTTGTCCTTTTTAAATAAACTCTTGATTTTTCCAAACCAGGACTTTTTCTTTTTTTCTGGTGGATCGTAATACCTCATTTTGTCTTCCGTGTATCGCTAGTTTTTCCCTCTGACTATTCTGCTTTTCTTATCCAATCGTAGCGCGACTCACACTAACGCACCAATCCGGAGCATCTATGTCACTTCTGCAATTCTCCAATCTCAGCGCGACTCACACTAACGCACCAATCAGCAGCGTCTACGTCACCCTGTAATTCTCCACTCCTAGCGCGGCGTACACTAACACACCAATCAGGGGCGTCTACGTTTCTTACTGACTAGCCAATCCCAGCGCGGCCTTTCTGACGTCGGCTTTTCTCGCTACTCCTGCTTCTGCTGACCCCTCCTTTACAAAATGTTCTCGGTAAGCTCTTTACGTTCTTTTAATGTACAAATCTGTTAGTAACGACATAAAAACGCCACCATTATCTGTTTCGCTAACCAAGAATAGTTCATGACCTTTCTTACAAGAATTCCGTCTTTCCCGAGAGCAGCGCTTACCTCTGCCCTACTGCGGAATTGTTACTGCCGTTGATAAAGTAGCACATCCCTCTACTTCACCCTTCTAGCAAGCATGAGCTAACCGTTTCTCCAGAATTAAGACACCTAGTTGGAGACCCAATGCTCCTGAGAAATAAAACCAGAGTTTCACAATTAACCTGAATGCTATTTCATTCACCACTTTCATACGGAAAATCTAGTTCATTCTCAAAGAATTCTGTCTTTCCCGAGAACAGCGAACAGTCTGTCCTACTACAGAATTATAACACTCGTTAATAAAGTAGCACTTCCCTCTACTTTATCCTTCTAGCAAGCTTAGGGAACACCTATTACCTTTCCAGTGATAAGTGTAATCAGAGTGCCTTTTGGACTCCTGGTACCTAAGACCAAAATTTCACAGGTGACCTTCGCTACCATACACTTCTCTCATACAGAAAATGTCCCTAATGGCAACACACGACGATATTACCGAATCGAACCCAGACAATGCGTCGTGCAACTCCAATCGTTACACGTTTTCCCTCTATACCTACAGGGCAACAACAATTCCGTCTTTCCCGAGAGCAGCACTTACCTCTGCTCTACTACGGAACTGTTACAAACTTCCGACTTCCTACATCCCAGACGCCGTCAAACAACATAGAACTCGACGCAACTCAACATAGAGTGTTAATACATAAACCAATACTTTCCCACAATCAATAATCAATAAGCTATTTACAAGCAATAATCACCAAACCAAAACAATAAAACCATAACTCTGCTACCAGAAAAACTGATCCAGCGCAAAAACCCTAGCAACGGGGAAACAACCCGTACCGGTATCCTCCCTGCGTCACAGACCCACCATCACACTAGCTCATTCACACATGCAGTCATTGGTGGGGCCCATAACACCAACACTCACACGTTATTTCCACACCGGTCTGCACACACAGGAGGGATGAGTGATTCAAGCGCCGGACATGTGAGGGGAACACCTTATAACCTATAGGGAAGGAAAAGTCATTTACAAAATATACATTAACGCCCTTTCGCCTACAGATCCTTAATCCTAAAACATCAAGGCACTCCTCCCACTTCGGTCAATGGACCAAATTAGTTGGATTGGTTGATGGTGTGTTATAACCAGCTAAAACACATTTTAAGACTTCAGAATCTATCTCTTAAATGAAACTCACAACTCATGAATTCTCGTTAATCAATAATTGTTTATCTAAAATGTCATAATGATTTGAATTCGCATTTGTCTCGTCAAGTTTATATCAAAATTTGAGTAAATCGTAGAACGTCATATTTACCTAATCTGGCTATTTGGAGTCCTCTAATTCATTGGCTCTGCATAATCAATTATTGCAGTAAATCGTCTGAAAGCAGGCCAAAGCTCAAAGTTCTTTGCTCAGCACGCTACAGTCCCAAAGATCGGCAAAGGACCAGAGACGTGCAAGCATCTATCATTGCCCATGGATTTTAGGAAAAGTTCGCAGTCATCAGATAATTGGGCAGCATCCGGATCCTCTAGGCTTCAGGAAACGCAACGGCGGTGGTGAAGGATAACCCTCTCTATTCTACTGCGGATTTTATAATAAAATGAAGCAAAGAAGATACATTTTTAAAGTTTTAGGACAGTTGTGATTGGCTGGTTGAGATCGTCCGATGTAAGTTTTAGATTCTTATTACAGTTCGAGGGGTGAGGTCATGAGTTAGTCCAAAAGTCAGCTTGTTCCGGTTTATTGTAAGGTCGATTGTTCTCGGTCTTGGCTGACTTCCCACTCTGTCCTTGTTCGGGTACATGGTGAACAAAGGTCGCAACGAGGTTTAGAAGATTTCTCGTGCCTGCGCAGCTCACTCCGCGCCTCATGGAACAGTGGCCACTTCGTCGTGTGGCGTTAGCGGCCATCTTTGATTTAGGCCCAAATGCCAACTTAAGCGAAACAAACACAAAAGAGTAATTAATATAAAGAAATAATGCATCTAATGTTAACCCCTGACTAATCCCTCTATGTGCTTGTATTTATCTAGCGTATAGCGACATTAAAAGCAATTATATTCACCTTTTCGGTCCTCCTCTTGGGCAAGTTTACAAAAACATTACAAAAGCAACATATATCATGCAGTATTCTATTGCCACATATACTATTGTGAATATGCGTACAGATTTTAGTTATAAAGATTATTTAGCCATGCAAAATGCAAATCCCACGTGTAGTTCGAATATTAATAATGTTGGTTAAATATACATGCAAAACTTGTTTAATAATATTATAGTTAATAGATTATTATAATTAGTATTTTCATGCAAAATAGAGGAGGTATACAAAATGTTGTACTACCCGCTCCATCACTTGTCACCCAGGGATCCATCCTGGCTCCCTTTGTCCTAGTAGCTCCTGCTTACCCATTGATAGTTCAATGTACAGAAGAATGGATCAAAGATATAGCTCTTTGTTGTTTACCGCATATGAATAGATGGGCTTATTTATGAGAGCTCTGTGTCACATTTGCACCATGTAAAGTGGTAGATGCGTGACTCAGGGGTCTCATAAAGATTTATGATGCCACGCAAAGCCACCCTGCGTGACTTTGAGTGGCCTCATAGATCATGAGCAAGGCGACGCAGCACAGATCTCTGCGTCGCCAAGTCACTGCCTGGTTGGTTTACCTACGCAACACCCATACATTTTGACACTGCCCCAGACTTACAAAAACATGTAAACCTGGGAAAGCACCAATTCGTCACGCCTCCGAGGGGAGTTATAACTAAGAGAAATAACTTTATTTCTCCTAATTTTTTCCTGTTTCTCTGTGTGCTGCACAATGTAGCACTCATAGAACGAGGAAAACGCCTCTTAGGATTGTTTTTGTGCAGAAAGGTGCCTCTTCCTGCACAAATACAATCCTGCCTGCAACGGAGACACCCGTGCACCATGGTGCTAGGGTGCCTACGTTGGTGCTAGGCTGTTGAAACTGCACCAGCGCAGGCAAAAAGGACAGGAATGCACCGTATTGCTTAAATACGGTGCCTTCCTGCCCTTTCACTATGGCGTAGGGTAGTGCAGCAAGGTGCCTTGCTGCACTGCTTTATATCAAAATGCCATAGATTAGGCCCTGAGTGTCTAAACCCATCTGTGTCACTTCCAACTGGGGCTTTAGTGGTAGTCACTCCTTGTGCCCACGCGCAGTATCCATGGCTGTTTCCTTGAGTGAATTTAGGAATCCTTCAGCTGGCCCTTTACATATGTGATCAGCTTCACTGATGGGTCTAGTAAACCATATCTGAGCCCTAATTTATTCACGCATCGTCATAATGCTAAGAACCATTCCCTCTACTAAATTGTTACCTGTGAATAATACAATGTGATGAGAATTCATAGGTCACCATGCATTTTTGCGTGGGTAATGTACTGGGCCTGTTGGTGGCAGAGGCAACATGCTAATGTTTGTCGTGCTCCATCTCTATTCATAGGCCGACGTGTTCACAGTAATGTGCGTCCTTTATAACTCCAGGGGCGATCAAACTGCTGTAGCTTGGTGACACATACATGTGCATGTGGCAGGAAGCATGAACAGCGCCCTGGGTGTGAAAGAAAATGTGGTGTTTGTTGTGGGGGCGTGGGTCGTTGCGGTAGGTGGTGTGAGAAAGATGGGAGCAGGGCAGGGGGTTGATGGGGTGCTAACAATTACTCTGAGGTACATTAAGTACTGATTATACATTCTTTAATGGGACCTCTTGAGACCAAGTAGGATAGACGAGCTGCTGTTAGCATGACATTGTCAGGCACCTCCCTGCTGCACCCATCGGAACATTTGGCACCCCGGGCCCAGCTCGCCCATGTCCGAGCCTTGTGTAAATGTCATAATGCTGAGGCCACAGTGGCGGCATAATGCATACGTGCATGATGATGCAATGACTCATATACATTATTGTTCTGTGGATTTTTATATTTGCTTGGGCTTGTCGGCATTAATTAGCATCAGCAATACACATTTTGTTTTTTCCTATTGTTGATGCTACACAATATCTGCGAAAAGCATTCAAAGCCAAAAGACGAGGTCTGTTATTTACCCTGCCCACATCATTTACGGTTAGTCACATATTGTTTCATTATGCAATGATGCTCTTTGATGCTGTCCTAAGCCTACCCCTCCCTGTTGGTGATTTATTCCAGCTGGCAATCCGTTTGAGGTTCGTCACTGACTTTTTGGTTGTTTTCCCAGTCTTGTGTGGCTGAATCTATGCTCGTTTGTGCTCCCAGCGCTAGCTCCTCATTAGTAGGTGTTCTTGCACCAATTTTAGCCCTACCAATTGAGCCGACCTCTTGGTCTATTTACTGATTCAATTTTGTCATTTTCTTTTCACCTTTTATATTACTCATTTTTTCAGTAGACCGTGAGTACCTTATCCGTACTCTTTGTAATGTGATTAGGTATTATAACACACTCGCCCTAATGGTAGCTATCTTTTCAAATGTTTTTGAATCACTCTTATTTGGGAGGGCCCGATTGGGGAGGCTTCTCCCCTCGACTGGTAACCATTCACGCACTTATTGGGTTAGTGCATGGTATGATGTGTGTTTAAACTCTTACATTGATGCATCCTCGCCAACTCTATACTATATAGATGTATTGCTTAGCGTGCTCGCCCTTCCTTCCATCCTCCTTGATATGCTGTTTTTTCAGAATGCACCTTTACTTCTAGTGGGCTGGAGCATATGCATAATTGAGTGTGGTTTGCACTGTCACCTAATGATACAATGAAGCAAATGAGTTTAAATAATTTAATAAGGCCTTTTTTGTCCAGAATGTTTAAGGTGGCTATTGACTTTGGCATGTGTCCAGATTAACATCCCACTTGATTCGCTTTGGGGTTAAAACACTGAAGGGAGATTGAAAATATATATTGTTAGCTGTATGATATCTTGGAGGTGTTATACATAGATATTCAGCTTTGGGGCATCCTGCGGTTCTACCCATGATGACCAGTGGGAGTTGCCTCTGATGATTCCTTTCTTTTATTTATGAGCCTTCTCTACTTCCTCTGATCCAGTTGGGCACAGGGTATTCTTCTCTGTCCTCTCACAGTGAAGTACGTGACTTTGCTTCCCTGGTGTCCATATGGCTTTCAAGATCAGGAGTTTTAGTAGGGGGGGCATGATGCAGACACAACATCTAGCAAACGCTCCAAGCAGGTCACATCCATTTTGAAGCATTAGTAGAGTCGGTAGTGAAATAATTCAGCTGCGATCTACATGCTCCCTGACACTACAGACCAGTTATGTTGCAGCATCTATAGAAGATGGGAAGATGTGGACAGTAAACTTTAATTGACAAATCATCAAATCTCATCAGGCATTGTGGCCTGGGATGAGGAGTGAGGCTGGGTCATAGCCTGCACCTCAAGACCCTGTTCAACCTCTATTCTATATAAAAAAAACAATTGGAGGTCTCATTTATCAAAGCTGTGTTCTCCCATTCTCTTTGAGGTTTTTACCAGTTGATCGACACCCAGAAACTCGTTTTTAATCTTCACTTCTTTTCCACAGGTAACCTCTGCAGTTTCAAAACATTTCCTGATGAAAATATAACTTTCCCACCAATTATAGCGGGCACAAATGGCAACTCTATCAGCGTATGCCCACCCGACACATACCATGGTGAGTGAAATCTTTGTCTGCATTTAAAAGTGTGATAGCTTCACGTAGATTTAGAATACCATTTTTTTCAAAATTTCTGGTTATAGAAAAATAGCACAAAGAAAATTGCGGTGACAGTAAACAGCTAAGATCGTAATGTTAAAATACGGACATACGACGAAGAATATCCAACAGTTTGGGAATAGTTTGAATCTCAATAGTTCGAACAACAACACACAAATCAGGCGCAAAATCCAGACATTCATTTTTCCAAATCATCATGATTAGTAGCCACAATAGGCATACATATCTCTCCCCGATATGCATTTCACATCCCCCATACTTTAGTCCATTTATTCGGACAACCCCTTCCTTCGTAGACCACCCTGTTGGCCTGCATGCACCAATCCATGTCTCTCTTCCAGTCCCTCAAGTTCCGGCTTGGTTCGGACCGCCACATATGCTCTATGTTCCGTTTGGCCACCATCAATCCCAACATGAGCCAAAGTCGATCCATTCGGGTTAAGCTGGTTTCAGCCAATACATTTAAAAGAAGCCATTTGCCTGATAATCCCAAGTAACTTCCACAAATGCTATTAAGGCAGGCAAGCACCCCCTTCCAGTTTTGCTGGAGCGCTGGGCAACTCTATATCATATGGAAAAACGTGCCGTCCCATTTCACATCTCCTGGAACACATTGCATTTTCTGCCTTATCCATTTTAACCTGTGTTGTACAAGCATAATAACTTTGGTGGAGGATTTTTTGTTGTATTAATTGAAATTGTGTTCGTATGGCCACCTCCCTGGGGGATGCTAGCACCTCAGGTCATTCGTCATCCTTCAAACTCTCCAGGTCTTGATCCCAGCTCTTTCTGAAATGGGCCCAAGAATCAGGGGTGTTATTCAGCAATTTACTATAGGTAAGTGAGATTGCATTTTTCGGCATATAATCATCCAGCAGTCTATCCTCAAGTAGGGAGGATACAGGGAGGTCCTTACACCTTGGGACCACACTTTGCAGAGCATGAGCAATTTGTTAATAGCGGTAAGCCTCCATGGGTGCCAATAGATAATTTTTCTGCAGCTCTATAAATGGAAGTATATCCCCCTGCTTCCACAGATCACCTACCCTGGATAGGCCAATTAAGTCTTATTTTTCAAAGCCTCTCTGTATAGCCAGGCTGCCCAATATCGCCATATCCCAAAAGGGAGTGCCGGTGTAATATTGTCTTTTCAACTCATAGCGTGTAAAGCGGTGTGCCAAAGGGCTAGTGTATTTGCTGAAGGACTGGGGAAGGGTGCCTTATGTGCTCCTGCATAAATGGCTCTAAGATAACCCCTAGGTCGCATGGCGGGTCTTGTGGCTTTGTGGACTAATGCATCCACTGTAGGGGACAGTGTTTGACCTCACTGTCATAGGCTCAAATCCTAAAAGAACTAGTGATGGACAGAATGCAGAACAATGTCATACATTCACCCCAGTACAGAGATCTGGGCCTAAATCCATCGTTTTTTTGCTCACCATGCCTTTCCAGTTTGGACCCAGCCATATGCAAATCAGTCTTGACCCTGTGCCTCATGGGAACAGACCAGCTCAAATCCTGGCAGATCCACTCAGCCTTTCATCCTTCTGTGGTTGATAAAATGAGTACCATTGAGTTGGGTAACATTAAACATCTGCTATTCAGCACCAAGATACCCTCTGGGTGAACGTGTGATTTACAAATACACATCTTATGTTATCCCTATCCAACCTTTATGCCGGTTCCTCCTCTTGAAGGTCGACCCAATGATTGATAGTAATAAGTTGTGCCGCCCAATAATTCTTTCTTATGTCGGGGAGAGCAATTCCACCATTATACCTACCCCATGTAAGCTTCTGAAGGGCTATTCGAGGGGGGGGGGTCCAAAAGAAGGGTACAGGTTTCCCTTTCAATTTCTTGGCAGTAGGTTAATGGGACAGGATAGGCCGTGTTGTGAAGAGCATACAATAAAAGGGGCAGGGCCATCATTTTAAAGAGGGCACCTCTGCCTAGGAGAGACAAAGGCAGGGCGTCCAGTTTTGGACACCCGCCCATAGTCTTATGAGTGGTGGTTCCAAGTTGCTTGTATAGAAGACTTGTGGGTCCCGGTGATGAAGATTCGCAAATATCGAAAACCCTCCATAATCACCTGAGCATCACAGTCAACAGCAAGTTTTGTGCTGCCCCATTAAGTATATAGATCAGAGATTTGTTCCAATTAATAGTGTATTCAGACTATTTATGGTCCCATGTGTATATATATATATATATATATATATATATATATATATATATATGCAACTCCTTGAACTCCTCGAACCTCCGCTACAAACACACAGCAGCAGCGGCGAACAGAGTAAACGGACCCCAATTGCTGGCAGGAAGATTTTATTTCTGCTCCTCTGCTTATACATAATTCTGGTAAAAGTGATGCTTGGCCAGCAATATAAAGCAAAATATCATCTGCATAGAGGGAGATTATATCTTCTAACCCTGTGATCCATTACAACCCTCTAATCAGAGGGACGCCGCTTGAGACACACCAGGTGGATTCTACCAGCTTGACGGGATCTGATCCTAGGAGCGGTCAATTTTTTCAGACACTCACCCCCAGTCACAGATCTGGGTTGAATCCATCATCATTCTTTAGCTCACTTCGCCACCCCAGTTCAGACCCAGCTATATGCAAAACAGTCTTGACCCTGTGCCTCATGGGAACAGTCCAGAACGATCTGCCAAACAAGGTCTTCCCTGGACTGGAAATATGCATCCTGGGACCGGTATCGGGATAACACTAGCTTGAATCCAGTGGCAAAGTGAGCAAGGGAGCCAGTGTCTGAAAAGTTCCAGCGCTCCATCCATAGTCTCCTTGTGTTTGCTTTGTTTGCCCTAATTTGGCAGGGTATGCCCAAACGTGGGTCCCTTGCTCACTTTGACACTGGATTCAAGCTAGCCTGGCTGATGAACGGTGTTACCCTGAAACCGGTCCCAGGATGCTTGTTTCCGGTCCAGAGAAGACCTCGCTTGGCAGTTCGGGCTGGACTGTTCCCATGAGGCACAGGGTCAAGACTAACTTGCATGTGGCTTGATCTGAACTGGGGTGGCGAAGGGAGCTAAAGAACGATGATGGATTCAACCCAGATCTGTGACTGGGGTGAGTGTCTGAAAAGTTTCAGCGCACCGTACATCAGCTCCTTGTGTTAGAAGTGCATTAATGTCAGCAAAGGCTACTTTGTGGAGTCGGGTAGTATATGGAGTAATAACAATATTAATCGTATTGCCTTCCCATTGTCCCGTCAGCACAACATATCTCCCATGAAAGTCAGGCCAGGTATGCTGTATGGTGAGTGGGATGTTTTACGCACCAGAATGCCAACCCCTCCTGACCCTGTTGTGTATCCCGCATCGGTGACCATTTTATAACCTCATCTATCCAGAGCGCGATATGTATTTCCTTGGAGGTGCGTGTCCTGGAAGAGAACTTTGTCAGGGGAGTGTCTCTTGAGGTACTGGAGAATAACTACCCGTTTGATTTGGTCTCCCAACCCATTTACATTCCAGGAAAGAATCTTGAAACTAGGTGCTACCAGGATATCAGCCATGGATCATAGATACCCGGGGAGGAATGCATGATGGGACTGCAGTTTGGTCTGGAGCGACAATCAGGGCCAATGGTAAAAAAGTGTCAAAGAAAGGATGTCATCATTACATTGATACAACAAAACGTAACTAAACAGTGTAACCAAAACACCTACGCAAAGCCCTCTCCCTGCATGGCGGACCCAGAACTGGCCGCTCCCTAACTGTGCAGAGCACCTGTCACCCCAAAACATTTGATTAACTGAGGGAGACTGTGGTTCCTGCCCACCAGTCACCAGGGCGTCCCCCACTAATAACAAGAAGCAATGTTACCGCATTGCAGTCCATTTTCAGTCTATTCTGCTCTCAAATCATTCATTAGTAAGCTTTATTCGATTTCAATTGAAATCATAAAAGCATTACAACATAGAAATATATATATGTTAGAAACAAATACATACATCATCAAATGTGACTAAATAAAACATCATGACATACAATAAAAAGACATTTAGACTGTTATAGTAAAAAACATACATACATATTGGGATCAATTAAAAACATGGTGTTGGAAATGGGATTTCTGTTTGGCTAGGGCTTGCGCCTAAGCCAGGAAGAAACCACCACTCTAGTCAGGGCAAGGGAGTTACACGCTGAAGATAACCCCTGCTCACCCCCATGGTAGCTTTGCACGAGCAGTCAGGCTTATCCCAGAGGCAATGTGTAAAGCGTTTGCGCAACACATACACACAACAGCAACACACTAGGCACACTACAAAAGAACTCCACACAAAGTTATATAACAAATAGTCTTTGTATTATCATAAACACATTAGAAACATAATCACACATTTACACTGTGTCAACCGGCACTAGGCAATATTCACAGGGGATTATATATAGGACCAGGCCAATCGGGCCACGGTCAGAGCCATCAGAACAGGTAAGTAAATATAAAACACAACTAGTTACTACTGGTACAATAATGATCTCAGCATTATCACATTAGCATTATACACCATCCTAAAATATCAGAAGCATGACATTAGGCATAAACACATTAGGCCCAAACCTCATTAGCATACACACATTACAAATTAGGCCTCACCAGCATAAAAACATCATGCAATAACCTCATAAGCCTAAACACATTACTCATTAGGTATCACCAGCATAAACACATTATGCAATCACCTCATAAGCATAAACACATTACGCATTAGGTATCACCAGCATAAACATATTAGATTAGGCATCAAAATCATAAGCATAATCGTGAGGCATCACATTGGGCATAAAACACCTTGGGCCTCATGTAGGTAGCCAAATACCGGTCGGTAACGGCCGATTTTCGGTAATTTTACCGTTACCGACCGGTATTTTGGCTAATGGTATGTAGGGGGACATTTTTTGGTGTCGGAATTTACCGAATCGTTAAAATTACCGAATCGGTAATAATACCGAATCGGTAATGTTACCGAATCGGTAACTTATCCGAATCGGTAATTTTACCGATTCGGTAAATTCCGACACCAAAATCGAGATGTAGGGGGAGTGTGTGGGTGTGTGTTAGAGTCGGTATTTACCACCAACTTTTAGTTGGTGGTAAATAATTAAAGTATGTATTTATGCATTTTGACGCGCGTAGCAGTGTGCAATGTGGCATACATACATGCCCTTAGGGCATGTATGTGTGCCACATGTGCACACATGGCCGAATCAGGGGTGCAACAGGGTGTCAATGTGACACCCTGCCACCCATGCAAGTGTTCCCCCCATTACCGAATCGGTATTTACCGATTCGGTAATGAGGCATACCTTCCCATCAATGGGAAGGTATGCCTCATTACCGAATCGGTAAATACCGATTCGGTAATTACCGAATAGTAACGAATCGGTAAAAAATACCGACTCATTACCTACATACGAGTTACCACTTCTAAAATACCGATTCGGTATCGTTCGGTATTTTAGAAGTGGTAACTGGTATGCTACCTACATGAGGCCCCTTGTGCATTAATCATGGTGCATAGCACAATGAAATGACCCCCAGGCCAACTGGCCTTCCTATGGGGCTCAAATGCCCTATGTCCCAAATGTCAGGGCGTAGCTGCAAATACAGCGATGCAAAGTGCGCAAGGCGCTGGGGCCTCACTCCTCCATCTCAAGAAAAAAAATGCCCCCAAAGGAAAAATGCACTGGCATAACAGTGCCTCATGAGCCCCACTCTGGGACTCTGTAAAACAAATGGCCCCCAACGTTGCAGCTGCCTGCGCTCTCACAGGGCAGCTGGGATTGGCACAAAGGACACTGGCACCACCGTGCCGCTTGGGAGCTCCCCTCCGGGACTCCTCCAATAATTTGCCCAACCGTTGCAGCTGCCCACAACTGCGGTGCAGCTGTGAAAAGAAAACCAGCACGGGCACTCACTGTGCCTTGGGAGCACCACTTCTCTCAAATCAGCCCCACTCACCAGGCACTCTTGTTCGTGGGTGCACCAGCACCGGGCCGTCTCCTCTCTTCCTGGCCAAAATGGGCGGGCCCAGTCTCCCTTTCTGTTGCCTCACGACGAGACTCAGGGCACACACTGGGCTCTCCTTGGCCTTCCGGGAGCCCCGCCCACCACAAGGCGTTCTCTGCCTGACTTGCTCCTGCTCTTGGGCACGTCAGCTCTTCTTCCTGGAGTTCCGCGCGGCCACAGGCAGAGTTCCTTCCCCCTTCTGGCGGCAACGAGGTGCCGCCCATAACCAGGCAACCTCTGCCTGATGTTCAGCTAGGGTTGCGGCGGTGATCTTCCCTAGATCTCGGCAAATGCGGGGTGGGCTCCCGCCAAATAAACAACAAGGCAGGGTGGGCTCCCGCCAAGTAGGCAGCAATGAGGGTGGGCACCCGCTCTAAAGGCACAGATGCTGGGTGGGCTCCCTCTCGTTTTTTAAGCATAACACGGGATGGACACCCGCTCCTTTAACAAAACACGGGTGGGCTCCCGCTCGGTAAACAGCCAATGCGGGGTGGGCACCCGTGGCAATAATGCAAAACGCGGGGTGGGCTCCCGCCAAGTAAATAGCGCAGGGGGAATCCCACACGACAGGATTCCTTCGGGGCACGTCACAGCCCCGCGCTGCCAGGCCACACGCTCCTCTCTCCTTGGCAGTCTTGGAGTCCCCTCCTCTGGGGCTCCAGTAAATGAAATGTAGCACTCTCGAGGCGCTAAGCCCCTCAAAAGTTCCTGGGGTAAAGCTGGGCAAGGAATCCAGCAGGCAGGAATTACAAGTCCTTGGGGCTGGGGACACCCCAGCAGGGCGCAGCCAGGCAGGCCAACACGCAGGGACCCCCAAGAAGCTGCAGCTGGGTCCCACGGCGGTTCCTCCTGGCAGAGTGTCCCCCCCCCCAGCCCAAGTAAGCACAAACACAGCTAAAAAAACATGGGGTCACAGCCCCTACATTTATATTACATTCCTCCTTTGTCTGCGCTGGCACAGGGGCTTGGGAGAACCAGTTGCAACTGGTTCTGGGGGGTGTGGATCACTTTGTGTACAGTGCTCACACCCTCCTTTGTGAGATGAGGTCTCTGCCATCAGACACACCACAGGGGGCGGAGCCAGCATTGTATAGGCTAGGCACATACCTATTCAGGGACCAGGGACTTCTCCTCCCACTACTCCAAATGCAGATGTCCCATTCAGCCTAGTGCTAACTCACCCTGCCCCTCCTGGAGCCACACACACCTCACCAGCCCCTGTCACTCAAAAGCCAGACATGCAATTCACATCAGGCAGGCAGACACATAGCACACAGAAATGCCAACTTCTAAAAGTGGCATTTCTAAAATAGTTATAATAAATCTGCACATACCATTGTGTAGCATTTATTATCACTATTCCAAACATACCAAACTTGACTACGCTGCTCCTCTCATATCAGGAATTACCACTGAAACACTTATCAGGGAATCCCCAATGCATACCTATGGGAGGGCAGGCTCACAGTAGTGAGAAACCAAAATGGCTGTTTGTCACTACCAGGAAATGTCACAACCTTAAGGTACATGTCCTACCTTTTACCTACAATACACCCTGCCCACAGGACTAGCTAGGGCCTACCTTAGGGGTGACTGACATGTAGTAAAAGGGGAGTCACAGACATGGCACACACTTTATGTGCCACGTCATAGCGGCAGTAACACTGCGCGCACAGGCCCTGCAATGGCAGAGGCCTGAGACAGGTTTGAAAGGCTACTTTGGTGGGTGGCGCAGTCAGCGCTGCAAGCCCACCAGTAGCATTTAATTTACCAGCCCCGGGTACATGAGATACCACTTTACAGGGGACTGACTGGTAAATTAAATATGCCAAACAGGTGTAGACCAATCTTAGCATGTTTACCACAGAGAGCCACACATTACACTGGACAGCAGTGCTAAAGGGCCCAGAGTCCTAAAACCACCAACACCATGTCAGAAAAAAGGCTAGGAGAAAGGCAAAAAGTTTAGGGATGACCCTGCAAAAAGGGGCAAGTCCAACACATGGCATCTAAAAACAGCATTATTATTTACAAATTTGTGCGTCATTTAAAACTTCCTTCTTGCAAAGATCTCTGACCATAGAAAAAATTGACAGATCGCAGCATATTTCCAGAAAAGGTAAGGTTTGCAAAAACAAAAATGCTGGGTGGCATTGTTTGAAATTTAAAAACTTTAGAACTGGAATAATATAGTATTTCCTCTGTTATATAGACAGTTTGCAAAAAAGCACTAACATGCATAGGTCTCTGTTTCGACACTTGGTCACAGGGACAGTTATCTAATTTTTTAGACCAATCATTCATTACGAGAAAGTTGGTTAAGCGGTTAAAGATATCCATTCTGAAATGCGTAAGTACAGACCTATGCCTGGGATTCGGAATAAACTTTAGGTAAGGTTAGGTAAGGTTGCATATTGTACTTAATTGGCATAGACTGAGTTTTTAAGACTGCAGGGTTTAACAGCTCAGTATTCACACTGAGTTTTTCAAGGAGGTCCAGGCACTTAATTTTCAGATCTTTTCTACTCATGTCTAACAAAGTATTTGGCTGTTTAAAATACAATGGATGACCCAAGTCCCAGCAGAATTGTTTAATATAAACCAGCCATGGGAGATGCTTTTCAGAGCTAAGGTTGAGGCAATCTCTAATAACTGCCAGATTAAGGCCAGTGAATTATGAAGTCCAAATCTTGTGCCATAACAAGATTGGCTGCATCTTAGTTGTATCAACAAGAAATGATAGTCCCAGTTCTGCATGGCAAACCTAAGAAGAAGCACTTTTTTTTAGATGCAGCAAGAAGCTGCCTCAAACTCATTTTCTACTATTTGAAGTGCCTTGCAATTAACATGTCCCCATGCACCTGACCCATAAGTAGCAATAGATAGGCATTTAGCCTTATAAATCTTTAGCATTTCATGGAATGAGTTCTTACCTAGCTCCCTTGCGAAGTTGGATAGGGCCATAACTGATTTTTTTATACAAAGAATTCCCGGTCTTGATACATTGAGTCCATGTGCTCTCCTTATCAAACAGTATACACAGATAAGAAAAGGTCATCGTAGAAAATCTTCGTATCAAGTATTTTGATATTGCGCCATTTTACTATTCTACTACCACAATTCTTAATATAGGTTTTAGTTTGATTGACTAGAAGCCCAAGTCTTGCATATAATCAACAACATTTGAGAGCAGTGAGTTTTTGTAGGCCTTATGGAGTTCGTGCCATAAGAACAGCGTCATCCGCATATAGGAGGGCCGGTATGTGTCGATGACCAGTTTGTGGGAGATCCTTAGATTTATTATATTAGCCAATTCCTTCCCAAGACTGTTTATATATAAAGAGAATAAAAAAAGGTGCAAGTGCGTAGCCCTGCCACACCCCTCGCTCTATGCGGAAGGACCTAGTGCACTTGTCACTGAAACCGTAGTGAACTCCAGCATTGCTACCTGAATATAATTCTCTTAGGAAGTGGATTACAGATATCCCCACCCCTAAATCAGTCAAGATTTTCCACAACTTGCTATGGCTAATGCAATAAAATGCAGATGATAAATCTATAAAGGAAAGGTAAATTGTCTCTCTCTTAATCTTAGTATATTTCATGATTAAGCAATTTAGATTCAATCCCTGTTCTATAATTCCCACTCTATTGTGAAAACCATGCTGTAGATCTGAAAGAATTTTTTCTGAATCTGCCAAATCCTGGAACTTGTTTAAAATAATCCAGCTCGTTATCTTCACTAATGTGTCAAGCAGAGATATCGGCTGGGAGCATGTAGGATTATTACGGTCCCCTTTTTTTTTTTATAGATTAGGACTATAATTGACTCTGCCCAAGTTGGTAGGAAACCTATACAGCAGTCGCCTAGTGCCAAAGTTTAATAAAGGACCCCATATTAGTGTGTTGGAACAAGTCTACCGGGTTGCCATCGGGGCCTGGTGCTTTGCCCCCTTTACTGTCATTAATAGCCCTAATGACTTCCTCTAAACTAAGAGAAAGATCAATGCAGCCATAAGGTAAATGTTTAGGTGTAAGATGATCGGTAGTATGTACTGGGCTCACCGTCTCAGTAGGTGGAATTGAACATATTCCAGAAAAGTGTTCAATCAATTCTTGTTCTAAAATGGCTATCTCTAGCCTAGGTGCTCTCTCATCTATTCGTATTGGCGAGTTGACTAATTGCCAAAAAGTAGTATTCTCCTTGTTCAGATTTGCTTCAAGCAAAGATTCCCATTCTTTATTTCTCAAGGCTGTTTTCTCTGTTTCACTGCTCTCTTATAGTCCGCTCCACAAGACTGTATCTCCGTTTTGCACCTAATGGACTTATGTAGTGCATACTTTAATCTCTTGTGTGCTTTTGTACGCTCAGAGTCAAACCATCAGTCCTTATTCAAGTTGAGCGCCCTCTTGAAGAAGAAAGTCCCTCCTTAACTCCCCTACAAATCTCCAAAAACGCTTCAATATGGGCGTGTGGATCAACTGTATCATCTAGGCATGCCATAAAGGCATCCCTATGGGCACATATTAACAGCTTCAAGAAAGCTTCTGTTTCAATCTGGGTCCATTGTAATGTATAACCATTATGAGAGGCTAGTTGAATAATGTCAGCTGTAACCAGAGATTTTTTCGGTATATGGGCATCGGAGAAAATGTTGAGAGTAAGTTAGATGCTCTGAGGGTAGTAGACACTTAACGAGATTTCATGAGTAACAAACTTATGAGCTCTAGTTGCGAAACTGCTAAAAAGGAGCACAAAATCAATAACACTATGCTTGTCTCTACCATTAAAAGTTGGCTTGAATAAAGCGTAGGGAGCAGAAACCTCATTAGCAAACACAAAATCATATTCATAAAGTAAATCATTTAATAGTTCAGTATAACGGTTGTGTACAAAATGTGTTTGTGCGGAGTTCTCGTTGTTAATAAATACACAAACCCTTTTTAAGAAGGCAGATTGCATAAGTGTAGGTTGAAATCACCCCCCAACAAAATTACCAGGTTGTTTTGATTGACTTTACATAACGACTCTAGATCATTGTCTAGATGTTGAAGCACACTAGTTATGTCAGTTGACGTGGTGTTATTATAAACATTATTCACAGCTAGTATCATAGTATTAGAGATGTCATCTGGAAGAATAAGTTGTGTGCTACCATTGGTAGCTTACTAAATGGCACATGATTGGATACGTAGGTGCAGATTCCTCCCTTCGGTCTACCATGTTTGGATGGGGCGACAGGGGCATGGTAAGTTCTATACCCATTAATATTCACAGGGTTCAGAAACCATGTCTCCTGTTAACACAATATGCTGAACCCAACAACGAAATCCAACTATTCAGGGGCCGATTCCGATACCCGGTCGAACAGCTGTCCGTAGCCTTACCGTGCGAACGACACGTACCCGGAGCCGGTCCATCCTGTAGAGTAAGTACGATGCACATAACTGCCAAAAACACGACCGACACGTAGGCTGTGATTGAAGCTCCATTCTCCGTCCGAGCCGTAACTCCTAACGCTGAACCGAGTCGCCTGAAAGCAGTATCCATAGCAGTTTCCGCCCTGACAAGTACGATGCGCACTTCCTAGGCGCGGGATGGGTCGCCACGTACGGGACGTCACAGCATCCGGAAAACAAGCATATCAGCTACGATTCGCGCCCCAACTCAATACACGGCTACGAGACAGACCAGCTTGCAGCGGGTACGAAACGGAGCAGCAAGCTGCGTGTACGATACGAACACATCATGAATCCCATCACGCAGGTCATACCAGTACTCTACATCTATGACCGGCTCAGGAACCGACGCCAACGGCGCAGGCGGTAAGTCAGACACCTACCACATAAACAAACGACACGTACCAGCAAAATGGCACACACACACAGGGGATCCACATCCTGGACACTAACAACAGCCCGCCATAGGGGTTGCAGGGCCAGCACCACTAACACCCCCACCCATAGGGCTTATGTTGCCCATCACTACTGCCACCCCCACCCATAGGGGACCTGTTGCCCATCACTACTGCCACCCCCACGCATAGGGGACCGGTTGCCCATCACTACTGCCACCCCCACCCATAGGGGACCTGTTGCCCATCACCCATGCAACCCCCAGCCATAGGGCTTATGTTGCCCATCACCCCTGCCACCCACACCCATAGGGGACCTGTTCCCATCACTACTGCCAGCCCCACCCATAGGGGACCTGTTGCCCATCACTACTGCCACCCCCACCCATAGGGGACCTGTTGCCTATCACCGCTGAAACCCCACCCATAGGGCTTATGTTTCCCATCACTACTGCCACCCCAGCCATAGGGCTTATGTGGCCCATCCCTACTGCCACCCCCAGGGATTATGTTGCCCATCACCCCTGCCACCCACACCCATAGGGGACCTGTTGCCCATCACTACTGCCACCCCCACCCATAGGACTATGTTGCCCATCACCCCTGCCACCCCCACCCATAGGGCTTATGTTGCCCATCACTACTGCCACCCCCAGCCATAGGGCTTATGTTGCCCATCACCCCTGCCACCCCCAGCCATAGGGCTTATGTTGCCCATCACTACTGCCAGCCCCAGCCATAGGGGACCTGTTGCCCATCACTACTGCCACCCCCACCTATAGGGACTATGTTGCCCATCACCCCTGCCACCCCCAGCCATAGGGCTTATGTTGCCCATCACTACTGCCAGCCCCAGCCATAGGGGACCTGTTGCCCATCACTACTCCCACCCCCACCCATAGGGCATATGTTGCCCAGCACTACTGCCACCCCCAGCCATAGGATGGGTGATGCGCAACACATCCAGCATACTCCAACATCAGGTATGTCAGCAAAATACATCCCCCCTAACATCATGACAACAGTGTGCAGTCTGTGACAAATACCCACAACAGTGATTATGACTTCGAACATACAATGTAACTAACAGCACATGTGTGACCAACACATGAGTGTGACATACACAAGGCAAGCATCGCCATAGCACTGTGACAATGTAAAAAGAACACCCCCTCACTGTGTAGAACAGAAGTTAAGTGTGGGCTTCCAAAATGCAGCAGATGTTGAGCATTGTGGTGATGGGGACTAAACCCCCCCTCATCACAGTGACCAAAAGTTAAGTGTCATCATGGTCAAAGCTGCAAATAACAAACAGCATGTATGATCCCTGCTCCCAACACATTAAACACTCTGGGTCAAACTAGTGGTTGTGTCCCATTCCCACAGAGATGTGGTGAGGCTAACAGTGCTGTGTAAGCCTGGGCAAAGCACTACGCTACGCTCGCGTAGTTTGCGAAGTTCGCGCTACTTCGCACTACGCGAACTGCACGTAGCACAGTGCGAACACGCGTAGCGTAGTGTTGCGTAGTGCTGCGGTCATTTTTTGCTTGCTTGCGGTCCTCAACGTCAAGTTGGCGACCGCGAGCAAGCAAAATTACATCCCGGCGAGACTTTTTCCTTGTTCGCGATCAGCAACTGCAAGTTGGCGATCGCGAGCATGGAAAATAAACCTCCCGGCGAGATTCCCAACGCGAGGAGGTCAGGTTTCTCATTTCGAGTGGTCGCGTATGCTCGCGACCGCTCGCGATGAGAAACTACCAGTTTGTGTTGAGAAAGCTGAAGCTCGAGTAAAAATCTACTCGAGCAGCAGAAAACTACAGCTCGCACTGCGCAAGATGCCATTTTCAATGATTGCACAGTGCCGGTTGCTTGTCCGCACTGTGCAATCATTGAAAACGACATCTGGCACAGTGCGAACAAGGTACTACGCAGTTCGCGAAGTGCTACGCGTAGCTCGCGTAGTGCGAACTTAACTTTGCGTAGCTTCGCGAAGTGCTACTTCGCGAACTACGCCCAGGCCTAGTGCTGTGGAAACATAACACACTCTCGGCCATGTGCAGACAAGCACCACACATGGGGGCTGACAATGCATGCATACAGTGTAAAATGACACAAGAGCAGAAGTGACCCTCACCAAGCATGCACACATCTCGAAAATAGACACACTAATCAAAACAACATGTGTAGACTGTAGGTGTCAGCTCACAAACACACATTCCATGCCAGCAATGGCACCTAACAAAACGGATGAATGTGCACAATGATGTGATATGTCTCATAGGGACAGCAGGCAAAATCACAGAAACACCATCCAGACAAAGGCCCACAACCGCAATACCAATGCACTGGTGCAGATGCACAAACACAATCAGGCAACCTCACACTGCACATCTGACACAGCATGTGTGTGTGTGTCACAGTATCCCCAGGCAACTACACAACACATGAGGGGGGCTGAACCACAGTGACACAGATGTGGACACAGTGCCACACAAAAGTAAACCATCATTGGGACACCCTCAGTGGGCAATCAGGCATTGGGAGATGAGAGGGAGCACAACAGACACATGTGATACAAGCTGGAATGAACACAAACTTACACAGCAAGAGACTGACACACAACACCACTACCCCCAGGGACCAGACATTGGGGTGACACAAGCCTTCATGACACCTCCACTGTGATGACGAAGGCAGATGTCGTACAAACTGGGAAACCCAGACATGTGTCCTGTGCCACAAACGTACATCACACATACACAAATCACTCAGCATGGCCCCTCATCCATGGACAAACGGGAGCTAGGGGACCATCCATGCAAACATTTACATCAGTCCACCCTCAACACCACACACACTGAACAGCAACAATATGTATCTGTGAAGCCCACATGGACAGGTGACATTGCACATGCACCCATGACAAACCCAGGAATGTTGGGAGGAACTAAGGTGCACACACACATCACACTAGGACCGTTTACAACCCGGGGGAATGACAGACATACTGCACAGTATGCGGTACATGGCCATGACCTCAAAGCTTGCGTAACTTTCAGAATCCCTGCCACAGTCCCAGGACAATGCAGAAGCCAATGAGAACCACAAGGCACCCATGCTGACACCTGCCAGCATCGCAGCCATGAACCCGACAAGTGGGAGCAGTCACACACACATACAAATGTCTCAATCACTGAAAGGTACCACCTAGGGACAACTACATGATTTTGCAAATAAACAGGTGCCTTGAGGAACCCTGACTGTGTCCCATCTGTGTCTGACAACATCATCACCACTCAGAACTGACAAATACCAATGATGATACACCAATTAACGGTAGTGTGTCATGCACCCACACATCTGGTAGCCCATTGAAAAAGTAGTGGGATGAACCCAGTACCACTCAGCAAGCATCAACACAGGAACATATCAAGGGAACACTGTCTGTGTATGAACAGGGATGTGGACACACACACATGCTCATACAACACACACCATGGGCCCAGGCCATATCACTGGACAACACACTTACTTGAGGGGACCCAACTCCTGTGGAAGCCCAGCTGTGCCAGATATATTCCCCGCACGTTTCACTCATGTCTGCAGAACACTTGGTCAGTCAGCCATCAGTTACCACACAATGAAGATCTCTGGTCACAACAGCCTGGGTACGTGAGTCTCATCTGCACATACCCAAAGCATATGTCTAGGAAGTTGTACAGAGGACCCAGTTGCTCCCATACCAATGATGCCCATACCTGTAGGTCCAGTGTTGAGGAGCACAAAGTCTGTTGAAGTGACAAATTGGACAATGGGAAGCACATCATATGTGCAGGGGTGCAAGCCACAGATGTGACCATGCAAATGAAATGTTCACAGAGATGTCCACAAATAGTTGATCCTGACACACCCAGGTAGCTGCAAAGTATGACATGGATACCCACCAGAATAGGATACATATCTCATGGACCACAGGGAGTACCTCACAGCAACACATCAGTATTCAACATTGGAAACCAAGCATCACAGGTGCAAGGGCATGTTAAACATCATCAACAACTAAATCAAGTACAACTAAATCAAGTACAACTAAATCAAGTTCACAGGGATAAAGAAAAAAGCTTTATTCAGCATATTAAAAGTTAAACGTCTGTTCAAACAAAAGGCCAATGGCCAGTCCATGTCCAAATGCCGAGTGAAGTAGAGTGACAACTGTCACACCTTGCTTGCCTGCACTGCTAAGGACCGGGGTCATCCCCTCGGAGGGGCATACATGGGGGAAGGCCAGGCACTGCAGGGACAGGATCAGGGCACAGCAGAAGGAGGCAGTGAAGGGGTGGTGGATGCAGGCGAGACACTTAAACTGCAGTGGAGCTGGCTGAAGTGATGGGTGCTGTCACAACTGTGGGGCACACGTCAGATGGGGTGGGTGCCGGCACAACTCCAGTGGGCAGGTCAGATGGAGTGGATTGGGTCACCACTGCAGTGCCCAAGTCAGATGGGGTGGTCGTGGACTCTAATGCAGTGCCTACATCCATGGGAGCGGAATGGGGGGCAGGTGAGGTCGGCAGGGGGGCCACATCAGTGGCACTAACCGTCTGACCAGGTGTGGAGGAGCAAGTGCCGGGAGGAAGGGCCTAAGCATTTGGGGATGTTGTATCTGTGGGTGGGGGAACACGGGGCTGGGAGTGGCGGGGGAACCTCTGGAGTGGTGGCCTGGGGGATGGAGGACGGAGACTTTGCCTTGAAGCTGCATGGTGGCGGGGGGTCTTGCTCGTCTTGCGCCGGGGGGACTTGCGGGTGGGGGTCTCTGTCTGACTGCGCCTGGGGAGAGTGTCCGGGTGTGAGGGGCACTCTCCTCTGTGTGTGGGGACTTCCTCTTCCCCTTGTAATCAGGATCTGCTGGGTCGGTGGGGAAGAGGCCAAGGTCACAGAGGAAGAGCTTCTGGGGAGATGGGATTGCAGGTGATGCAAGGGAAGGGGGCTGGGTGGTTGTGGATGACTGTGTGTGTGTCTGCAAACCAGCCCCTGTGAGTGTGTCATCAGTCCCCTGCGCTTGCTTGTGTCCACGTCTAGACCTTGGTTTGGGTGTTTGTGTGCTTGGGACAGGTAGGCTGCTAGGAATCGTGGGTGGTGCAGGGGTAGGAGGGGTGCGGGACTGTTGGAGGAGGGACACTGCTGCTGTCAGGGAGGAGGCCACGGACTGATTGGTCCTCTGCAGACATGCCCGAGGAAATGCCCTCCATGAATGACACCAGTTGTGTCAACAGACCTGTGTGTGCATGGAGGACCTTCAGCATTGACGCCTGCCCTACATGGATCTGTCGAAGTAAGTCCACATAGTCCTCACTCCTGGCAGCAGAGGACACAGGGGCAGGGGGTGCAGTGCTGGGCACGAAGGAGACATGCTCACGAACACGGGAGCCCACAGGGACCTCTGGGATGGGAGCCGATGGGAGGATGGTGGTGGTGGTGGTGGCGGTGGCGGGGACAGCCTCACTAGCTGGGGTTTGGTGGCTGCTGACACCCGCCTCCACAAGGGAGTCATCCTTAGAGCTGCTGTGGCCCTCAGCTGGGGGGATGGTGCTGACGACTCCTCTGTGTGGCTCCACTCGCCATCCGTGCCACTGGGCCCACCCGACTCCTCTCCTTCTGTCCCTGTAAGGCTCTGTGGCTCATCCTGGTCCGTGGAGCTGTCCCCTCCTGTGGCCGTCGATGTATCTGTATAGGAATAGGAAGTAAGAGAACAACATCAGTCACCTGCACTGACTGCACACACCACAGTGAGTACATCACATCACAGGGAAAGCCCTGGCATCATCAGCTGAACACAGCTCAAAGTGCCAACACTGTTTAGGATAAGACAATTGTCATTCTCAACATCAACCATGGCACACATATCCCTCCTTGACTTTCACACATATGTCTGTTGCATGTTGGATGCTAACAACCCAATGTGCCAACATGCACCACCCACACACTAGTTGTACATGCAAGTGAACTTGTAGGAGTATGTCACTATACACACAGCACATCTCTTGCTACTGAATCAGTCCAGGTGTCCGGATAAAGGGATGGACAGAGACTCATTTCACATGCTTGTGATGCATGCCAGCAACACACACTATGATGTTCTCATGTTCTGATGGGCAATGCCACAATGGTGTGCATGGTGCACACTTGAACACAATGCAGGATCACTCATAGCCAGTTAAATGCCATGGCACTGGGATGCCCTGAAAGTCAGTCAACACTGTCTCCTGTCACAGGGGCAGGGCATTCAGACAACAACAATATGCACTGACTCACAATCCTAGCTCAGGGCTAAAGCTAACTCTGCAGATTGCTCATCCCATGCAAACAACATGTCCAGGAGCCAGAAGACCCCACATCATGCAAATCAGACATCTGAGTCTCTGCTAACACAAATCCCTGTACATTAACACGTCACAGTCTGCCATGCATGTAACCCAGCTACCTGAAGGACACAGTTGCATACACCATTGTGCGTTGTCAGATGATCACACACCTATATGTCACACAGGTCTTGTATCTCACAGTCACATCTCAGATGTCATGCTGACCGTCTGAATCATGGACACCCCAGTTGTACGTAACAACAAGCCACACCCTAATGACACAGAGGCAGACACCTGAGGGCACATGTCACTAAGCACAACCTGCAATTTCATACACAGGCGTGGGATTACAGAGTGTTTCTAAATGCCCCTGAGGAGGCATGACTGGCAAGGTCTATGTGAAACAGTGTTTGGCCCTGGACAGTAGTCAGGTGGCTAAGCAAGTGTGACATACTCGATATACATGCTCCTGAAGCCCACAAATTGGAGTCCCCTGCTGCATGGGTTTGTTTGGAATACCCCAGCCACATGTTGCAAGTCAGACCAGCAATTGGAACACATCTCAAGGGCACACACATAATACATGTCAGATCTCAGGCATTGTGTAAACAATTGACCCACCCATGAAGCACACAACAGAGTCACGGGCACAGATGCTGACCGGTAGCTGAAGCATAGCTGACTGCAGGGACACATTGCCCTAGTGACACAAGCAACAGACTGTAGGGTACACACCTGTGGAACAGATGAGGAGGGTGCACACAATCGAGGGACATGAGTATTGGACTACAAGACCTACGTAATGTGGAAGTGTGACTAGGCCAAAAGACTGCTATTAGCATGTAAGACATAGTACACAGATCAGGCATGGACTTACCTCCTTCCTGCTGCCGTTTGGTCTTCAGCTGCCTATCCAGGTCCGGGAAGACCACCGCCAGTATCCGGAGCATGTGGGGAGTCAGGGTCCTGTGTCCGCCCCTCCTGCGAGGAGATGAGAGCTTCAGCTGGACTCTAGCTATCCTCCGGGTCCAGCCCAGAAGGTCCTGCCACCTCTTCTGGCAGTTGCAGATCTGGCGCTTGTAGACCCCCCACCGAACGAACAGCCCGGGCGATGGTCAGCCAGATCTCCTGCTTCTGGTGGGAATCAACCATGTGACAAAGTGAAAAGTACATTAACACATATGCCTCAGATTTGTGCAGCACACATTTGGATATACATGTCATCATCACAAAGGGAAATGAATTACACAGGTAGTGCAACCATGGGGAAGGACAAATCACCTGCATGTCTGACATGTTAACAATGCCTGGATAGTTTAAGCTTGCACTAGTGCACTTTAGCAGCAGGAAACCTATTCAGTACATGTACCTACACACTTTGGGGGATGAAAGTAGTCAGTGAGAATGCTTGCCACTGGTGTACACACTGCTAGTCCTGCTAGTCAGACAACATGCATAATTAGGAAGGCAGTGGACTGCACACTCACCTGCTCCCCTGGTTTCACATAGAGCTTGCTGTTCTGTGGAAGGAGCCCATCCAGCAGGGCCTGGTTCTCCTCCTCAGTGAAGGCTGGGGCACTCTCCAGAGTACGTGCCATAGCAGGAGCCAGAGGATGCAGAGACAGCAGCAGTGGTAGCAGGGATGTGGTCCAGTAGCATGTAGTGCAGGCAAGTGAGCTCCCTGGGGGCCAGCCAGCCTTATATCTGTGCTGCAGAGGCAGAATCTGTGCCATGTGTCCCAAGTGATAGGTCCAACAAGGTTGCATTTTATGAATCTGGCCAATCCATTTAAATGTACGACTCGCACATGCCTTCCGCATCGTTCAAATCTTCACCTTCATGGAACACTTGAAATTGCAACATTGTTGTAGGCATCCAACTGAATTTCCAGTGCACAACTCGTACAAGTTTTGAATCCGCATCCATCTCCATGACAGTCCGGAGCCAATGGGTGCGCCCGGCTCGTTCAACTGACTGTACAACGCGTATTTTGAATATACACATGCACCCGTCTCCAAACGATTCAATGACAAAGCGTACGCACGGCTCGGACATAACCCGTGCAATGCGTATGCATTGTCACCCGCGTCGGACCTCATTGCATTCAATGACAAAGCGTACGCACGGCTCGGTAATGACCCGTGCAATTCGTACGCAGTGTCACCCGCGTCGGACCTCATTGCATTCAATGACAAAGCATACGCACGGCTCGGTCATGACAAGTGCAATGCGTACGCAGTGTCACCCGCGTCGGACCTCATTGCATTCAATGACAAAGCGTACGCACAGCTCGGTCATGACCCGTGCAATGCGTACGCATTGTCACCCGCGTCGGACATCATTGGTGTGACTATCATACGGATGCAACACACATTTACTGGCCAGGGACACCTGTGCACACCTACCACACCACAGCATTGGCCACACAGTGTCCCATGGCATGTAAGGCTGCATTCCCTGGGTGTTTGGGGAGGGGGCCACATCTGTTTTTTTGGCTGGCAATTTGTTCAGCCACTCCCAGGCTGTGCACGTGTACATGGGGGCAGAATCCATTGTGTGTTGTGCACCTTACCACTGTGATGTGCAATTGTACAGTAATGGGCATGAGTCACAGACACAGTGTCAAGTTGCATATGTTTAGGACATGTCACATACACCCTGAGTCCTGGGGGTGATAACATGTACGTCACTATGAGACCTGTAGCCACAATACTGATGTGCACCCACAGTCTGTCTGCATGTTGTGTCTCGGATGTCTGATCAAATGTGCCCAAATGGTGACAGTCTCCACATCCATGTGGTATATGCATCACCCTTGATGGGGTGTGTGTCTAAGAGACGTACATGTAGGGCCGGCAGGAACAACAGTGGCCACTACCTGTGAGACTTACGCTTGCCTTGTGGTGTGTACGTGATACGCCATGTCCATTGCTGTGTCGATGTGGCAATACAGGGACCATGGGTTTCTGTATGGCAAAGATCTGTGATGCCTGGGAGACATGAGGCCTCACTTGTCACTGTGGTGTGTGTTTGGAACGTTGCAGCAGCACATAGGTTGGGTGACACAGCCATATGATTGGCCATTGCACTACATGGGACTCATGTGGACATGTGGAATTGAGATGTGAGGTGGTGGTCATGTAGGTGACATATGTGTCCATGCCCAACAGCACACACCTCAGTACATTGTATAATGTCATGATCTAGCATGTGATATTGATCGTGGTCATGGCCATATGGGTGGATGAACTGACAATCTTCCTTTGTGCATCTCTGTACTGCAGGGCACCAGCTGTCCATCGGCCGTTCCCAGACCTTGCAACCATGCAGGAACGCAACTGCATCAGACGGTACCGCTTCACCAGGCCACTGATTGCAGAGTTGGCGCCACATCTGCTACCTCGCCGGACATACCCTACAGCACTGACCCCAGAGGTGAAGGTGATGGCAGCCCTGCACTTCTTTGCTACTGGGGCTACTGCTGGTGGGATGTCGCAAACGATGTTTAGTCGGGTGCTACGCGATGTATTTGGAGGGGATGTTGCATTTCCTAGACCTGTATATCAAGTTCCCGAGCCCAGTTGAACTCCCTGAAATAAAGGATGCCTTTTATACACTGGGGAGGATGCCAAACGTCATCGGATCTATTGATGGGACACATGTTGCCCTGATACCACCACAGGCACATGAGCAGGCATACCGTAACAGGAAGCACTACCATTCGATCAATGTTCTGGTGGTCTGTCTTGCTGACATGTCGATCACACGTGTGTGCACGGTTCCCTGGTTCTGTGTACGATGCCTACATTATGAGGAGAAGTCGCATTGCAACGCTGATGTCACAGATGCCAGCTCAGCATGCCTGGTTTGTCGGTGTGTACTGACTGTTTCTCATTGTGTGTATTTATCAATGTTGTATTCCGCACTCCTACAAAACTCAGCTACTTGTTCATTTTTGTGTGTGTAGGTGACTCCGGATACCCCAACATGCTGTGGTTGCTGACACCCCTCAGGAACCCTGTGACACCAGCCGAGCTGCGCTACAATGAGGCACATGGTCAGAGCAGGAGGGTGATTGAGCTGACATTCGGCCTCCTGAAAAGCCTCTTTCGCTGCCTGGACAAGACCGGAGGGGCCCTCGCATATGAGCCTGCAAAGGTGTGCAAAATAATCCTTGTCTGCTGCATGCTACACAACATGGCAGTGCGGAAGGAGGTGCCTCTCATCCAGGATGACGATGGCGATGACCAACCTCCGGCACCTGTGGAGGATCCTGGCCTGGACCAAGATGCCAGTGATGATGAGGGTGACGTCCGCTCACAGCTCATCAACAACTTCTTCACCTGAATGTGAGTTTCCAGGGTTGTTATGTGAATGTATGGAGGTAGCCTGGAATGTGTTGTGGCAGCTCTGTTGCTGTCTGAGTGTGTCTGTGAGCCACTTGACTGGATGCGTGCAGTGATGTGTCCATTCAGGTGGTGTGTACTCCACAATAGGGTAGTACTGCTAACTAGTTTTTGTGTAGGTGTCTTGCAACATATTTTGTGCATTTGTATTGCAGTTCTCTCCTGTTCTTCTGTGCTTTTGACTGTGTCTTGTGTCTGTCCTTCCCAGGGTACTTTGCCTGTTGTTTGGTCACCACTGACCCCCAACACCCAGATGCCAAAACCACTGTGGAAGTTGACAATTCCCATCAACTGATGTACCACACATCCCTGGACTTCCATTCTCCAACACATTGTGAGCGTGTGTCCACTATTACGTAGATTTAACGTGCAACTATTGTGGAATAAACGTGTTTCTGATGTGTAATGAACCTGTGCTATGCTTTATGTGCGTTGTCTGTCTTCTCACATCTGAGTGACATCTGCTTACCTCACCTGTGGACTTGTTACCACTGACTGGGGTTGGTGTTGGGTCTGTGCATGCCAATGTGTTTCAGGTCACCATCATTGTGTGTGATGAATAACATGGCCATGGTGAGTATGTGTTGTGGTGCCATAGTGTTGTGTCTCCCTCACATGTGTCACATCACCATGACTCACCTTACGTTGGTCACATTATTGCAGTATTTGGCATGCACTGTCTTGTGTAGCAGGTCGACATCTCCATGAACATGACAAGTTGGAATCACAATAGAGGCAAGTATGGTGTACTGGTGAGTTTATTTTCACACATGTGTGTGGGAAGTGCAAAGGATGGTGGGTGCTGTACATTGGTTTGGGAATCCAAAGTTCACATTGAAGTTGGAAGTGCTGGTAGATGAAATGTCCAGAGTAAAGTACACAGTCTAATGCTACATTGGCCCAACATGAACCCTCCATGTTATGTGGGCGAGTTGTGTGCGATTGGACAAGGTGAACGGGTTTCGCACAAAGAACATTGTCCAGAACAGGTTTAGAGGCCCTGGGGGATGTGCTGGGACATCTGCCTCTCACATGTCCTTCTTCGGACGACCCCTCTTCTTCTGGGGGGGGGGGGGATCCTCAGGTGCAGGCCTTTGTGGTGCAGGGGACTCTCTGCCAGAGTCCTCCTCCCTCCCTGTGGCGCTGGCAGATGGTGTTGCGACAGATGTTGTGGCCACACAGGGAGGTGTGGACAGGTTGGTGTTGATTTGGCGGAGTCATTGGAGTATGTCCTGATGCACCGCAGTAATGGCATCCCACTTGGCCTCCATGCGGGCATGGTGGGTGACCTGCTCGTGTTGCATGTCCTTGAGGATCCCCGCTACCTGGCCAAATCCTCTGGTGCTATCCTGGTACACATCTAAGATGCGTGCCAGGTGGGGGTCATCATGCAGTCCAGACCCCTCTGCAAGGCGCGCCCTCTGCCTCCCACCCCTCCCAGCACCCCTATCCACACGGGCAGGACCAGCGGCGGGATACACAGGTGACACTGTGCCCCTTGGGTGGTGTTGCTGTTGGTGTTTGCTATAGCTTCCGGGGGGTCCTGTGTCCCTGTGCTGTGGATGTTGATTGGCCTTGGTCTATCCATGTTGGCCGGGGTGCCCTGTCAGTGTCCAGATGCTGGAGGCGTGGGTACAAGGGGTGCAGATGTTGATGCTGCTGGTGCTGCATGATGGCTCACACTGGAGGGGCCAGGTTGGTCGTCGTCATCCGAAGAGGACAGAGAGAGAGTCAGACCAGAGAGCTCAGTGTCCGCCAGAGTCTGGGACTGGGTAGCCTCATCATTTGGTGCTGGGTGCCCAGCACCACCTGTGTTTGGAAGAGACACACAATGTGAGTTATGTTTCTACATGCATCGATGGTTCACACACATGACATTTTCTATTTTTCGAACAGATGCCTGCATGTAAACTGCTTTTTCCCTGCTTGTCACGGACAGAGTTTGATATTGTTGTTGGCCATTTCCCAGCATGGCCATGTGCTCCCCACGACAGAGCCCAGTGTCAGACATCTTGTCAGTCCCTTCCCACTCCCTGTGAGGTGAGTATGGTTCAGTGTGAGCTTGCTGTGACATGTGGGTGGGTGTAGATTGTCTGTGACTGCGACTCCCATCATACTCTTGGCTATCACCCCCTTCCCAGCATGCCCATACTTCCTCCCTCTTGACTCTGCTTCCCTGTGAGGGGGTGTGACAGCAATGGCAAGATGGCTGACTTTGTAGTCCTGGTGTTTGTTGTTGGCCATTTCCCAGCATGGCCGTGTGCTCCCCATGACAGAGCCCAGTGTCAGACATCTTGTCAGTCCCTTCCCACTCCCTGTGAGGCGAGTATGGTTCAGTGTGAGCTTGCTGGGACATGTGGGTGGGTGTAGATTGTCTGTGACTGCGACTCCCATCATACTCTTGGCTACACCCCCTTCCCAGCATGCCCATTCTTCCTCCCTCTTGACTCTGCTTCCCTGTGAGGGGATGTGACAGCAGTGGCAAGATGGCTGACTGTGAAATCCTGGTGTTTGTTTGGCTACAAGTCCAAAGTGAGCCCCTGTGCTTCACACAGCAGCACCTAGTACGGGGTATCTTTTGCTGATATTTCAATGAGGTGTGTGTCAATGCATTGTACCCGGTGAGTTGTGTGGAGTTTGTGTTGAGGGGGGGGGGTGTCTCCACATGCTGGTAAGTATGGTCAGGGCTGTCAGTCCTCCTTCCCATCATGAAACGTCTTCCATTTTAGGGTGTGCAAGTTGACTTTCAGGATGTCAGTCAGTGGTGTCCTGCTTCTGATTTGCACACAACCCCTAGCAGGGCCTTGTGCTCCCCACAGCAGGACCCATTGTCAGCCATCTTGTCAGTCATTTTCCACTCCCTGTGATGTGGGCATGTTTCAGAGAGGTCTTGATGGGCCAATCAGGAAGGGGAGCATTATCTGTGACTACAGGCTCCATCATGCTTTTGGATACACTCACTTCACCTGCATCCCCACTATTCCTTCCTGATAGTCAGCTGCACTGTGAGGTGGTGTGTTTGTGGTGGTAAACTGTCTGGCAGGGTCTATTTGGCTTTGTGCCACTGGCTTGCTCTATTTGTTTGTAGGTTGGTGCATGTCATGACACAGTTCACAGTCACTATGAGATGGCAGGTATTGTGTTTGTCTGACTGGCATACACATCGTGGTATGATTATCTATTGGTTAGTGTAGCTTTGCTTGCGGCGCATGGTTTCACTGTCCCCTTGCCACACAATCTTGGGTATGTTGTTTGTGTACTCACCAGGCTCTGGGATGTCTGTTAGGCCATGGACGCTCTCTGGTGGTAGGATGTCCCGCACCTTCTCCTCCCAGGTCCTGAAGTAGACTGGTTTGGCAGGAGGGCCACCGCCGGTGCACTGACTCAGGGCATGATCTTTTTTGATGAGTTTCTTGACCCTCCTGCGCACGTCATACCACCTGTTCTGGATATTGTCCTTTGTGCGCCATGCTGGTGCTTGAGCGTTCAACTTGTCCACAATCCTCGCCCACATCTTGGTTTTCTGTGAGATAGGGGTCCTTTGGACCAATGTACCAAACAAATGTGGCTCTACACTGATGATCTCGTCTACCAGCACTTCTAACTCAGTATCTGTGAACTTTGGATTCTTCTTTGGGGGCATGGTGATGGGTGGTGGTGGTGAGGGATGTGTGTGTGTGTGAGGGTGCAAGTGAGGGTGGTTTGGTGTTGGTTTTGCTGGGTGTATGTGTGTGTGCTTTTGTATGAGGTGCTGATGGTGTGTGAGTTATGTGATGGGTGAGTTGTGAGTGTGGCTGTGGTTGCTGTGTACTGGTGTTTGCTGCTGGCTGTGTCTCCTGTTTGCAAGGGATGATGGTAGTGATTGTAGTCCTTTATATAGTTGGAGTTGCGGGTGTGTCTTTGTCCCATGTGTTTTTCTTTGGTATTTATTGGCTTTGCATTGCTTGTTTGGTCCTTTTTTGGTCTTTTTTCCTTTGGGTTTTTTAGGCATAAAGGAGACGTTCATGTGACGGAAACGGATGCTGCTGTTGTCTCGTGCGGGCTTCTCCGCCTCGTTCACGCTGCCTATCTTCTGTGTTTGGTACGCGTTGGTCGCGGCGGTCTCTATTGCTTGTGTGCTGGGTTGTCTGTGCGTGTCGGTCGTGCGGCTTGGTCTCCGTGCGAGTCGGTCTGGTTTTACACGCATTGCATTGTACTGCACGAATCGTACATCGTGGGTATGGGTCGGTCGGGTTCATTCCGGGTTCGTGTTGGTCGGTGAAAATCGCGTCGGTTTTCCGGCCAAATCACTATTTTCCCTACGGCTCGGTCATATGGCTTGTATTCCGTACGTGTCGGTTGTAATTCACTTGGGTTGCATCGTACTGCACGGGTCGTACGGCGCTGGTCTGTATTGGTCGGTATTCGGTCCGGGTCCATGTCGTTCGGTTTGTTTTGCGGCCGGAATCGGAATCGGCCCCTCAGTGTTAGTTATTTTATTATGCAAGCCCGCCACATTCCAAACCACAACTCCTAATAAGTTAGGGACAGGCTCACCGGAGGAATTATTTCCAGGTTCTATTAACAAGACTATAGATGTATTATGTGTTAGCCCTACGTCATCACTAAGTTGTAAGTTAATATTGGTCTCAGGCGGTGCACAGACAGAATATCGAGTTGTTAATGTCGACCTACCATAATATCGAGTTGTAAATATCGTAGTGCAAGAATATCGACTGCAAGAAAATCGTGGTCCAGAATATCACAGTAAGGTAAGAAATATCATTTTTGTTAATATCGAAGTCAGTAATATCGTTAGTAAAAATATTGTTGTTTATAATATCAACTTTTATATTGGTGTGTTCAATTTTAGTATGTATTATAAAAGTATGTGATTAAATTTTTTTGTATAAGTATTGCTTTTTTTTTAATGTATGTGTGAATTTTTTTATGTTAATTAAATCTTGTGTTTTAGTTCCGTAGTGGGTTGTGGGTTTATAGGGTAATAGGGTGAGAAGTAATTTAATTATAACAAGGGAATTAATAATTGTTATATTTGTTGTATTTATAAATAATTATGACATTAATTAATTATTAATTGGTTATAAATTTTAATTACTAAATTAATTGATAATTATGTTAATTGTTTTATATTTTTGCGAGCGGGCTGTGGGTTTATAGGGGAGTAGGGTGGGAAGTAATTTGATTTTAATAAGGTAATTAATAGTTGTTATTTATTAGTATTTATAAATAATTTTGTATTAATTAATTGATAATTGTGCTAATTGTGTTATGTTTTTTGGGGCGGGTTGTGGGTTTATAGGGAAATAGGGTGGGAAGTAATTTAATTATAATTAATAATTTTTTTATTAATCAATATTTATGTATTTCATATTTTATCATCTTGTGGTAAATAATTTATTAATTAATTAATAATTGGTTATTTTTCATTTATTTATTGTTAATTGTGTAAATTTTTTTAGCAGTGGGTTGTGGGTTAATAAGGGAGTAGGGTGGGAAGTAATTTATTTGTAATAAATGTTTTAATATTTTTTATAAAATATTTATTTAATGTTGTTTTATAATGCTAATTGTGTGAATTAATGTACTAATACTTGTTTATAAATTGCTTGTTAATTGTTATTAATTGGTAATTAATTGTTAATTAATTATGTTAATTGTGTCATGTTTTACGACATTTGGGGTGTCATTTATAGGGGAATATGGTGTGAGGTAAATTATTTTTGATTTATTAATAGTTTATTAATGCTCATTAATTTGCTGGAGTGGGAATAGTGATTTCCCCTCCGCTATCCAACACTTTCCCTACTGTTGCAATTGCTGGAGTGGGAATAGTAAATTATTTCCTTCCGCTATCCAACACTTTCCCTACTGTTGCACTTGCTGGAGTGGGAATAGTAATTTTTACCCCTCCGCTATCCAACACTTTCACTACTGTTGCACTTGCTGGAGTGGGAATAGTAATTTTTACCCCTCCGCTATCCAACACTTTCCCTACTGTTGCAATTGCTGGAGTGGGAATAGTAGTTTGAGTTTGAGTTTGAGTTTGAGTTTCCCTACTATTACTCTCACTGGAGTGGTAATAGTAATTGTTACCCCTATGGTATCCAACACTTTCCCTACTGTTGCACTCTCTGGAGTGTTATGTTATGTTATGTTAATTTATTTCTTCTATAGCGCTCGGCTACTCCGAGGAGCATCCCGGCGCTTTGATGAAGAATATCGGCAGGCAAAACAAGACATAACAACTAAAAAAGCAGACAGAAGAGAAGGATCAAGTTTATTTAGTAAAAAGTTTATTTAGTAAAAAGCCACGTTTTAAGCTCTTTCCTAAAAGCAAGGAGACTGGGAGCCTGTCTGAGAGAAAGTGGGAGTTCATTCCACTACTTCGGGGCTAGGTAGCGGAAAGATCGACCTCCCATCCTTGCACGCCTGATAACCGGGACTGTCATTTTAGATAGACAAGATGATCTCAAAGACCTGCTGGGTACATATCGGGAGAGACGTTTCCTTATGTACTTAGGGCCAGATCCTTGTAAAGCTTTGAAGGCAAAAGTCAGGCACTTAAAAAGAATTCTTTTAGCGATCGGTAGCCAGTGTAAAGAATTCAGTAAAGCCGTGGCACCTGCTCTTCTCGGGAGCCCGTAAATAGCACGGGCTGCCGAGTTCTGGACCACTTGCAAACGGGTTAAAAGATATTTTGGTAGACCCAAGAAAAGGGCGTTTGCGTAGTCCAGTCGAGATCCGATCAAGGCCTGAACAATAATCTTCCTATGCTGGAAAGACACTAGAGGAAGAAACTTCCTCAGCATCCGTAAAATGCCAAAGCATTTACCTGAGAGGCACGAAACATGTGGCCCAAAGGACAATTCACTGTCCACAATCACTCCCAAATTTTTAGCCTTGAGAGACACGTTGTCAGGTGGAAACAGATCTTGTGGCCACCAAGCTTTCCAGTCTGGTTCACAGGTGCAACCAAAAAAGAGCAGCTCCGACTTATCGGAATTGCACTTTAATCCATTACACCTGAACCACTCAAAAACCGCACCAAGGCAATCCCTGATCTGTACGCCGTCGAATGACCCGCCCCTATCACAAGTGAACAGGAGCTGGGTATCATCGGCGTAAGATACGATCTGGGCGCCAAAAGACTCCGCGACTACCGCCAGGGGGGCCATAAAGGTGTTAAATAGCATGGGGCTAAGAATGGAACCCTGCGGTACCCCTACCTCTAGTGGAGCCATATCAGCGGAGAAAGGGGGCGCCCAGATCATTTGCCGGCGGCCGGCCAGAAAAGATTTAAGCCAATTCCACACCGTTCCCCGAATGCCGCTCTCCCAGAGTCTTACAAGGAGGCGATCATGAGGGACGGTGTCGAAGGCCACCGACAGATCTAACATTACCAACATGGCCCTTCCTCCCGAGTCGAGTACTTCCCTGATGGCATCCGTGACCTCGAGAAGAGCCGACTCCGTGCTGAAATTTGCACGGAACCCAGATTGCGTGTCATGCAACAGGTTGTTTCCTTCGATGAAATTGGAAATCGTCCGATGTGCAAATTTCTCGGCCACTTTAGCCAGGGCAGGGAGAAGGGAAATAGGCCTATAGTTGGCATGGATGAGGGGGTCCAAGGTAGGCTTCTTGATCAATGGCAGGATCAGAGCATGTTTCCATGCCTGCGGGACCACTCCCGTTGACAGCGAAGAATTCAGAAGGGGGTTCAGCAAGGCATTTAAAGCGGGTGCCACCTTCCCCAGATGTTTAGCCGGGCACGGATCAAGTGGAGAACCTGATTTCAAGCTTGACAAAAGCTCGAGAGAAGTGCCAAGGCATAGATGTGGAAATTGTAAAAGAGAAGGGCCTAGACCCTCCCTAAATGAAGGGGGGGATGAGGGACCCACGCCCGACTGAGAGCTAGGGTGGAAAAGAGAGGCTTGAATGGTTGTGATTTTACTGGTGAAGAAAGTTGCAAGCTGTTTTATCCATACTTCTGAATGAGTATGAGATGGTGTACAGATAGCTGGAGAGGTGAAATCCAGAACAACTTTAAAAATTTCTTTACAGCCATTTTCAGCCTCATCAATTCGACGCTCAAAATAGACCTTTTTTTCATTCCAGATTGACTGGTGGTAGGCTTTAGTTATTGCTCGAAATTTCAATTTCTCAGTCATATCATAGGTCCGTCTCCAAACTCTCTCAGCCCTTTTACAACCCTGCCGCTGCTCCCTTAGCTGGGGAGTGAACCATGGGGCCGACGCTCTACGTTCGCCTGATTTAAGCTTTTTTTCGGGGATTAAGGTCTGAAATCTGGCTGTCAGCCAATTCTGAAAGAGACTAAGATTCTCTTCCAAATTGCCCAAAAGAGGACATGGAAAGGTGGTAAGGGCCTCAGATAACATATCCACCGAAAGCAGAAGGAAAGGGCGCGAAGTTCGCGTGGTCTCTATTGATTCTCTCACCCGAGTAAGGGCAGTGGCAGGCACAAAAAAGGAGATAAAAAAATGATCAGACCATAATACTGGTTGTATAGACGTTATCGTAATAGATTTTGTTGAAAAAATCTGGTCAAGAGTATGGCCTTTGTTGTGCGTCGGTTTCTGCAGAAACGGAGACAATCCTAATGGAACTGTGATGTCACTGAGTTTCATTGCATCGAGGTCCGCTATATTATCCATGTGAACATTGAAATCCCCAAGAAGAATACAATGCTCAGATCTGAGACAAGGGACTGAGAGAGCTACTTGTAGTTAATCAAAGAATGGCCCTGCAAGTCCCGGGGCTCTATACAGGAGAATCCCGGTACAAGCCTGGAGGGGGGAGAGCTGAAGGGTGAAACCCAAGGCTTCACATCCCTGAATATTCTCTACCGGGAAGGTTGAGCAGGGAATGTTTTTATTTACCACAAGAGCTACACCTCCCCCTCTGCCTGATATTCTATCCCTCCTAAAGATGTTGTATTCCGGAGGGATGGCGTTGGCTAAATCAGGTGTAGAGCAGTCACTCAGCCAGGTCTCAGTAAGAAATAGGCATGATATATTGGAATTCTGTAATAAATTCCAGATATCAAGGGTGTGACAGGTCAAGGATCTAGTATTAAGAAGAAGACATTGATAAGGGGCCGGAATATTGTCCAGCGCAGTTCCGATAAACGTTGGAAGACGCCAGCCGCAAGTTGGACAACCTTTTCTTAAGGCCCGGCTGCCAGGAAAGAAAGAATGACATTGGCCACTAGGGGGGCGTAAGGCAAGTAAATCTGCCGAAATATAGCAAAACATATCAGTGAGATAACACAGAAATACTACAAGCATATACAAAAATAGGCACCCCACCGTCCAGCTCCGGCCGTTGCCGAGACGCTGACGGGCGCAAACGGGCAGGACTCTGGCAAGACTCCGGCAAAGCGGAGGCCGACCCGCTGCGCGATCCCGCTGCGCTCGGAGGACTGGTTTAAATAGTCCCTCCAGGTGGGGAGCAAAACGACCCTCCGGTACACCCAAGATGGCGCTGGAAGAGCGTCAAAGCCCTTCTCAAGATGGCGCCCGCTAGGAAGTAAAAAGAAACCCTCCACAACCCCGAAACCGGGCCCGCACAAGCGGCGGTGTTCTTACCAATTACAGTGCAAGTAAGGGGTGAGCCCCAGGAGTACTGCCTATTAAAATCAGGGGAAAAATAAAATAAACGAAAAAAGTACAAAACGGGCTTTTTAAAAACAGACCGCGCTCACCACGCTGCGCAAGAGCTGTTACTAGCTGCCAATACCTGGCCAATCGTTTCTATCGAAATGTGGGAATAGTAATTGTATCCCCTCTGCTATCCAACATTTTCTTTACTGTTTCAGTTAATGTAGTGTAAACTGTGTTTTAAAAAGATTATTAAAATTATTTTATCATTTTAATTTGCTATATATATATATATATATATATATATATATATATATATATATATATATATATATATTATTTTTGGTATATGTGTATATATATATTTATAATTTGAATACGTTTCTAACAAGTTATGATTTATTACAATAATTTTTTATCTATATTATAAAGTACATCTATATATTATATTTTATGTATATGTATGTTTAAGTTATTTTTACATTATATGTATCACTTATAATTGTAAACATTTTCTAATAATTCTAACTATGTATTTTTTAATTATATGTATCATTCCTTTATTTTACCTTGTTTTTTAAACATTTAAAAAAACAATATTTTTAACAACGATATTTTTAACCACGATATTTTTGTGTCGATATTTTTGTACCTCGATATTTTTGTAGTCGATATTCTCTCAGTGATTCGTCTCAGGCACCTCTAAAATACAAGGGCCTGTACTCCTGCCCCCCCCCCCGGTCCTCACAGGGGTCCTTTCTAAGTCAATCCAGACCATCCAGGACTGGCAAGTTAGCATAACGATTATAAGTTGGTAATGCGTATTGAAAGTCACATAGTATCATGGGGTTAAAATGTATCGGAGGCCTAAATTCTGAATGCCTATGCACAGGTTGGTACAAATATCCTAAGGGTAGAACTGAGATATTATGTGGTTAAACACTTGAAGGTCTTAATCTGTGCAGGATAGTTTCCACCAGACGTGGGGTTTTAATAGACAAAACCACACAATCACCTGAGAGAGATTTACGGCCTCTGCCTACCCATTTCACTCATCTAACCATTTTTATGTCATTGATGTGAGTCCTTGTCAAATCAGTTCTAGTGCCCACCCAATTTAAAGCCTTATTCCTTAATAAGGTCCAAGTATAATTTTCCTGCCAAGGTACAGTAGGTACATTGGCCATTACTACTACATAAGGTGTTGTGGTAGGAGGAAGATCCAAATATTCAATGGAGATAATTTGTGAGCTACTAATAGAATCCTTCTGAGCAGAAGGACCAGCGACTGAGCGAGGACCAGTCTCCCTATTGGAATTACCTGGCCTTGTGGTGGGTCTTTGGGTTTGTGTAGAGAGATGGTTCAGTTTTCCCTGTGACTGTCTCACATCTAAGTCAGAAGGGATTAACTTTTCCAAGGGCTCTAAGACATGTTGAGTGCTAAGAGAAGGCCGGCTTCCTGCCCTACATTCAGAGGAAGCCTGGATTGCAGCATTCTTACTTCATGGCTAGATGTAGTAGGGAGCTCCCTAGATTTTTTCTTTAGCAGTTCCAAACAAGTAGTAGTTAAGCTTTCAACACGCAGTCATTTTTCAACCAAACTTTCTAAAGTAGATCTAATAAATAAATCTAAAAATGTATCTGTGTCTCTTATACTCTCAAACTTATCACTCGTAGGCTTGGTGACAATCTTTTAGTACCAGATCTATCAGTAGCCTTTTTAGTGCTAACATCAGGTTGAACCGTCTCTTACTCACTATTACATATAGAAATAGAATCTGTATCAGCTGGGGTATGAATAGCACTATTTGTTATAGTAGCCAGAAGACTACTAGCTGGCTGGGATTGAGATTGAAAATCTGTGACCCCTCACCTCCAGTAAGCAGGGTTTCTTGTACATTTGTTATTTATCACTCAACCCCATGGCACCTGTGATATACTTAAAAATGGATGTATGGGGGATAGTCAAGGTCCCTGCTCCTTCAGTAGCAGCCTGATGTTTTCTTTTTCTCATCCTTAAACACCTTTACTGACAGACAGGTGCTACGAATAGTCTGTAGCAGGCTTAGACTTATAAACGATCACCTTGCAACCAAAGTTATTAACGCCAGGGAAAAGAACATAAAAAGTTCCTTTACTGTAATAAGATCAATTTCTGCAGGCAAATGAAAAGATAGCAGAGCCTGGGGAGAGGTGGCCTTGCCCTGGCTCTTTCTGGCTCTGGCGGCTTGAGACAGCCTGTGTAGAAGCGTCAGACGGGAGTCACTAGTCAGTAGGCGAGTCACTACACTCCGGGGAGTGCAACAGGCTGTGGGAGTGTCTTGGTGCCTTTATGGCATCAGGACATTGGGAAGGGTGGCTCTGCCTCCTGTGCCACAGAGACTGCAGGGGGACCGAGTCCCACTCCAGCCCTGCACCAGCCAACAAAGCAGGAAACCATGAAGTGCAGGAGGCCTTGTACGTCCCCTGTAGAAGCGTCCCAGGGGAGTCACTAGGCGAGTCCGTACTCTCTGGAGAATGCAACAGGCCTCCAGTCAGTCCTTCAGGTGGGAGCGCAGCAATTCCTGGTGCTCACTTCCCCATTACCCAGAGATCCGCCTTACAAGAGCGGCACTCAGGGGAGAGTGAGGGAGGGGTGTCCAATGTGGCACCACACAGGTCTCAAAGCCAGGGGGGGCACATTTCCAGGGCCCTCACTATTTCCAGCAGGCCTCGGGGACAGTGCATTCTCATTTGTGGACGGGGGAGGGAGGGATGAGGCACCTCAGACCCTGCAAGTGTTGTCTTATGCTGGGTAGGAGGAAAACACCACGTGCCCTCCAAGTTCTCGGATGGAAGGCCGGCTTCTCTCCAATATCACTGACTGCCACACGGGTGCCGGAGCCTCCACAGCACTCTTCCTGGAACAGCCAGTCAGTCTTGGGGCAGCAGGGCCACCAAATCATAGCAGACACTCTCTGGATGCACAAGGAATTAGTACCTCCACAGCCATGACTTCCGCTACGCTCAATCTACAAGTAAGAAAGGGAAGGGGTAAAAAGGGAGGGTAGAGATGGCATCAGCAGCAACCTAGCGGCACATAAGCAATCGGTGATTACTAGGAAACCAAACAGATCATCGCACGGTTCCTTAGTGTCAAGAATTCCTGTCATGCGAGGGAAGGAAAACACGCCCTTATGTAAACAGGAGAGCTGTTACATAACTCAAGGAAAACACGCCCTTATGTAAACAGGAGAGCTGTTACATAACTCAAGGAAAACACGCCCTATAAAGGGAGGAACCGGGAGGTACAACGCTGTCGGATATTGTGTTTACACCGACGTACCTGCTTAGTGAAGAGCAGTGTTCCGGAGTGGTGCTCCAGTAAGGCAAGAACGGAGGTAGGTCGAGTCGTTACTCCCTGGGCCGTGTCTTGCCCCATCGTCACCTGTGAAGGACCCGGAAGCTCTACCGGATAACCATTGAGCTTCGCTTTTTGACTCGGCTGAGTCAAAGCGCAGTGGCGCTTTTGCTGGTTGGAGTCGTAACTCCCAGCCCGACCAGAGATACAGGGACTGCCAGCTGTAACGCACACCAGGAGGTGTTTGCCGCGTTACAGACTCGGAAGTCCACAGGATCGATCGAGCGGCTGCTCTCGGTTCAGTCTTCTTTGCTTGTGATTGGGGTATCGGTGACGCATCACCAGGAGGTGACTCCGCGTCCCGGTGCAGTCTGAGGAAGAGGTTGAGCGGCTGCTCCCTTCAGGTAGAGACCCCGGCTGGGTGTTTCCCTGACTCCTCGATTCTCCCCAACACTCTTCGTGCCCCTCGCAGCCTACCGATTGGCATTGTCGGCCATTTCATTTCTGCCCTCTGTTGGCATACGCCGGGATCGGCGTATATGCAGAGGACGGTTAGGACCATCCGTGCTGTGGGCTGGTAACGTACTTAGCCTGGAGGATTCCAGTGACTATAACCTTTGTTTATTCCTTGTATTATTTTTGCCTTCATTAAAATAACTAAACCTTCACAAGTGGTTGCGTTCTCATTATCGTGTCTGTTAAACGATCCTGAGACGTTCAGGGCGTTACAAAATATCCGACCTTAATAACACTAACTGTCTCCCGGTCGATAACAGACATGGCAACACTTGATGATGTGCTGGCTGCTTTAGCGACCGTGCAAATTGAATTGGCTGCCTCCAGGCAAGAAACAGCCGATGTAAAAGCCAGACTGGATGCTATCCAATTGGACCCGCTCACGCCCAGCACCTCCCTCACGAACCAGACCCCTGCGGTAGTAGTGGAAATGCCGGTAGCCGTCCCCTTGGCAACACCAGTGAGGTACAGTGGGGATCCTAACACAGTGCAGGTATTCCTCACACAAGTGGCGCTACATTTATCGTGCAAACCAAGGGCGTTCCCCACGAGTCAGGCTCGTGTGGCTTTCCTTATATCCTATTTGGCTGGAAACGCGGCACAATGGGCCGTACCTCTGGTGAGCAGGGACGACCCCATCTTATGTGATTGGGGTGCTTTTCGCGAGGAATTCCTGAAAGTCTTCGACAGAAGGGCTGACTCGTACACGGCGGACCGTGAAATGCTTGAGTTGAGACAGGGATCCAATGACCTGGTGCAGTATCTCAACGCGTTCCGAAGGCTGGTTGCGGAAACCAAGTGGCCTGTTGCTAAACAGACGGCGCTCTTCCATCACGGGCTGTGCGATGAGCTCAAGGACGCCGTGGCTCATATTGACCCACAACCCAAGACATGTGAGGGCCTTATCAACCTGGTATTACGGCTGGAACATAGGCTAAGTGAAAGAAAGGGGGATCATGGGAGAAAAGGAAACTCCCTTCCATCCTATGTGACAGTGGGAAGTCCTGAAACTTCCACCGCATCCAAGGGAGAACCCATGGACATCGGCGCAATACGAGCGAGCCTCACAGCCACGGAGAAAGAGTCACGCCGTAAACAAGGATTGTGCCTATATTGTGGCAAAAAAGGCCACTACGTACGTGAATGCCCTGCCAAACCGAAGACGTCACGTTATCGGGCCAACCAGTCGGTAACAGCCGTGGTGGACGTACCGGCGGAAAACTAGAGGACTCCCAGACCAAAGAAGGGGCATCTCGGAGTCACTCATCCATCCCTTCACTTTCCAACTCGGTCACTAAGGGACAACGACACCTGTTTCTCACGGTGCACGTGGGAGTGCATGACCAGTGGATACCCGTTGTGGCCATGGTGGATTCAGGGGCCACTGGCATGTTTATGGACCACAACGAGGCATGCAGGCTAGGGCTAGTGCTTCTTCCCAAAGCTGTACCCGAAGACGTCTATGCTGTAGATGGAAGGCGATTGGTGACGGGGCCCATCGGGCAGCACACGGGGGTCCTTCCGATGAGATGTGGGAGGAACCATTTGGAACAAATCGATTTTAACATCATCCGAGCGCCCCAATATGGCGTCATATTGGGATTGCCGTGGCTACAGAAACACAACCCCTCTGTGGATTGGCCAACACATCGCATCGAACTGACGTCACCGTATTGCATCCTGCATTGTGGAATAAGAACGGAATCCCTTGACGCAGATGAGAGCGGGAGTCAGACGGTGGCTACAGCGGCAGAAAAAGATGTGGCTCTCCCCCAGGCTTATCACAGTTTTGAGGATGTATTTGATGAGGTGAAGGCGGAAGTGCTACCACCACATAGACAGTTTGACTGCCAGATCGACCTGGTGCCAGGGGCCAGCGTTCCCAGCGGCAGGCTGTATGCCCTGACGGAGCCTGAAAACGTGCATCTCCGGGGGTACCTGGATAAACTCCTCAAGCTAGGATTCATCCGCCCGTCCAAGTCTCCGGCCGCCTCGCCACTCTTCTTCATCCCGAAGGCTAATGGGGAGCTGAGAGCCTGTGTGGACTTTAGGGCATTGAATGCGATAACCGTAAAGAATCGGTACCCCTTGCCTCTCATCAGTGTACTTCTGGAACAGGTCAAGAAAGCTCGTATCTACACCAAGTTGGATTTGAAAGGGGCATACCATCTGGTGCGCATGAGGGACAGAGACGAGTGGAAGACCGCCTTTAAGACCAGGTTCGGCCTTTTTGAGTACCTCGTCATGCCGTTCGGTCTGTGCAGCGCCCCGGCAGCCTTTCAGTACTTTTTGAATGAGGTATTCAGAGAGGAGTTGGATATCTACGTGGTCGTATATATCAACGACATCCTCATCTATTCGTCCAGTGTGGAGGAGCACGTACACCACGTCAAAGCTGTGCTCCAAAAGCTGAGGGAAAACATGCTGTTTTGTAAACTCAGCAAGTGTGACTTCCACGTCACATCCGTGGAATTCCTCGGAGTGATGCTGAGTCCAGAGGGACAGGAGATGGCAGAACGAAAGATCAAGGCGGTGAAAGAATGGCCGGTGCCCCAAAGCGTGAAGGACGTCCAAAGTTTCATTGGCTTCGCCAACTTTTACAGGCGGTTTATAGATGGATTTTCAGGATTGGTGGCCCCAATCACACAGCTACTGAGGAAGTCCAAGGAGTTTGTCTGGTCCCCTGAAGCGAACAAAGCCTTTGAGGCCCTGAAAAGCGCCTTTGTTAAGGCGCCGGTGTTGGTTCACCCCGATCCGGATCTCCCCTACGTGGTGGAAGCGGACGCATCGGATGTGGCGCTGGGGGCTATCTTGTCCCAACGCAACCACGACACAGGGGTGCTTCATCCCGTTGCGTACATGTCCCGCAAACTCAACGACGCCGAACGCAACTACCATATTGCAGAGAAGGAGCTTCTCGCAATCAAGGACGCCTTCACCGAATGGAGGCATTGGTTGATGGGGGCAAGACATGTGGTATCGGTGTACACGGACCATCGGAACCTACAGTTCATGACGGCCACAAGACACCTTTCTCCCAGACAGCTGTGGTGGATGATCTTCTTTGCGGGGTTCAACTTCCGCATCACATATCGGCCGGGGACGGAAAACCGGAAGGCGGACGCCCTGTCCCGTCAATCTGCAGTTAAGGAACCATTGCCTGCGACCGAGCATTCCATCATTTCCCCGAGGATGGTATTGGGGGTTATCCAACCCGATACTTTCCTGAGGGGAATAAAGAGAGGGATCAGGTCATTCGCATGGCGGAGGTGGCTCCTCAGTCACAGAGAATGGCAGCTGAAGGACGGGATACCCCTGAAGGGCAGGTGCCTATTGATACCCACGCCTAGGCTAAGGAAACAAGCATTCATCTGGTGCCATGACTCTCCATGCGCAGGTCATTTGGGCTTTGAAAAAACGGTGGCTAGCATGGGACGGCATTTCTGGTGGCCAACCATGAGAGTGGATGTCAGGAGGTGGGGACAGGAGTGTCCTACGTGTGCTACCATGAAGGCCGACCATGGCCGAACCCAAGGGCTCTTACATCCACTTCCGACCCCGGATAGACCATGGGATAGCATATCACTGGACTTCGTGGTGGGCCTACCGGTAGACCAGGGGATGACGGCAATACTGGTGGTGGTGGATTACTTGACGAAAATGGGGCACTTCATCCCCTGCAAGAGAGTCCCTACGGCCGGGGAATTGGCGTCACTACTCCTAAAGAATGTGGTACGACTGCATGGATTACCTGGGGTGATCGTGTCGGACCGGGGGTCGCAGTTTACTGCGCAATTCTGGAAGACTTGGTGCACTGCGCTGCATGTTAAGACCGCCCTGTCCACCAGCTACCACCCTCAAACGGACGGCCAAACCGAGCGCCTGAACCAAACGCTCAAACAGTATCTGCGATGTTTTGTGGACCAGGGCAGGGAAGAATGGGTCGACTTGCTATGGGTTGCAGAGATAGCCTATAACAACGCCACTCACAGCTCCACACAGTCATCTCCGTTCTATAGCAACTATGGCCAACATCCCAGGTTCTTGCCATTTCTACATCCGTTCAGAGAGGACAGGATTCCCGCCACAGCGGACAGGGTGGCACACATAAAAGACACGTTGATGCGCTCAAGGGCTGTCCTAATAGAGGCCAAGAGAAGATACAAGGCTGCGGCAGACAGGAAGAGAAGGCCCGGGCCACTGTACCGCACTGGAGACTACGTCTGGATATCCACAAGAAACATGAGGTTTCGAAAGAACAGTGTGTTCCATCCCAAGTACATGGGCCCCTATCGAATTACCAAGTGTATGGGTCCCGTGAACGTGAAGGTGTGCTTGCCCCAGTCATTGCGGATACACCCTGTCTTTCATGTATCATTGCTCAAACCAGCACCCTCCAAGCCGTCTGGGACGCCTAGGCCGGTATGCGTGGAGTCGGAGGTGGAGTATGAAGTGTCGGGCATACGGGCGTCCAAATGGCGCAGGGGGAAGCTGTGGTACCTGGTTGCGTGGAAAGGCTATGGCCCGGAGGAGCAGTCATGGGAACCGGCTGAAGGGGTTCATGCTCCGCGCTTGGTCTCCTTGTTCCATCGGCGTTTTCCTGCCAGCGCTGGACCCGTGGGGAGCCGCTGAGAGGGAGGATGTACTGTCAAGAATTCCTGTCATGCGAGGGAAGGAAAACACGCCCTTATGTAAACAGGAGAGCTGTTACATAACTCAAGGAAAACACGCCCTTATGTAAACAGGAGAGCTGTTACATAACTCAAGGAAAACACGCCCTTATGTAAACAGGAGAGCTGTTACATAACTCAAGGAAAACACGCCCTATAAAGGGAGGAACCGGGAGGTACAACGCTGTCGGATATTGTGTTTACACCGACGTACCTGCTTAGTGAAGAGCAGTGTTCCGGAGTGGTGCTCCAGTAAGGCAAGAACGGAGGTAGGTCGAGTCGTTACTCCCTGGGCCGTGTCTTGCCCCATCGTCACCTGTGAAGGACCCGGAAGCTCTACCGGATAACCATTGAGCTTCGCTTTTTGACTCGGCTGAGTCAAAGCGCAGTGGCGCTTTTGCTGGTTGGAGTCGTAACTCCCAGCCCGACCAGAGATACAGGGACTGCCAGCTGTAACGCACACCAGGAGGTGTTTGCCGCGTTACAGACTCGGAAGTCCACAGGATCGATCGAGCGGCTGCTCTCGGTTCAGTCTTCTTTGCTTGTGATTGGGGTATCGGTGACGCATCACCAGGAGGTGACTCCGCGTCCCGGTGCAGTCTGAGGAAGAGGTTGAGCGGCTGCTCCCTTCAGGTAGAGACCCCGGCTGGGTGTTTCCCTGACTCCTCGATTCTCCCCAACACTCTTCGTGCCCCTCGCAGCCTACCGATTGGCATTGTCGGCCATTTCATTTCTGCCCTCTGTTGGCATACGCCGGGATCGGCGTATATGCAGAGGACGGTTAGGACCATCCGTGCTGTGGGCTGGTAACGTACTTAGCCTGGAGGATTCCAGTGACTATAACCTTTGTTTATTCCTTGTATTATTTTTGCCTTCATTAAAATAACTAAACCTTCACAAGTGGTTGCGTTCTCATTATCGTGTCTGTTAAACGATCCTGAGACGTTCAGGGCGTTACACTTAGGTAGTGGCCTTTTCACTAGTCCGCCTGTTCCTCTGTCTGATTTCAAGACTTAAAACTGGTCCATCACCCTTTGATCCGTGTATGGGTTATCGATCCACCAACCCTCTCCAACCATCCAACCGGTCTCTCAGGAGTAGTGAAGTACCTGTTCTTCCCATCTGCCATCACCTACAGTTTTGCCGGGAAGATCATGGAGTACTTTAATTTCCGCTCTCTCAATGCCCTCTTGACATAAAGGAAGGATCGCCCCTGTTTTTGGCCCTTGGGAGTAAAATTCAGAGAGAATGTGATTGTGTTGTTATCATATTTTAGCTTGTGGTGCCCTGCGGGCGGGCTTTAGAATGATGTCCCTATCACGATCATGAAAGATGCATGCTATTATCGGGTGCAACGGTGCACCCGGTTTCGGTGGGGTACCTGGTATTATGTGAGCATGCTCAACCGAGAAATACTTCGAGAGGCCCTGAGGTTGAAGTTGCTTGAGTTTGATACCTTCTACAAACAAGTCAACTGCCGGTCCTCCCGAGTGTTCTGGGACCCTATTATGCGGACATTGTTTCTTCCCGATCATCGCCCCTCGAACGCTTGCAGCCTGGCTTCCATAACACTGGTGATGGCACACATGGCTTTAACCTGAGCCTTCAAAGCCTTTGTCTCTGCCTTAAGGGTGAAGATGGAATCCTCTGTTTCCTTAACTGGTGCTCCCATATTATGGAGCTCAACCTGTACCAAGCAGACGTCAGTTGAGACTGAGTCAATTTTACTTTCTAGGGCAGTGCAAATTACTTGTATCGCAGCAATGATGTCCGATAGAGTGGGCGCCTCTCCTGTCACAGGCGACTGCTGCATGAACGTCTGCTGTCCGTCCATCAATTGCAAAGTAGTGGACTCTCTTGGTTGGGTACATTTATCCTGGTTGGTCTGGTGAACAGTTTGGGTCGCCTTACTGCCAGTCATCGCTAGGGGTACACATTGTGTTTTTCCAACTGGTACCACAAAGTAGGGGTTCCAGTGACTCCTGGGATAGCCCTAAATCTAAGCTGGTGTTTTTTCAGACACAACCTTGAGAAGAGAATCCCTTTTCAAATGTCAATTCCGCTCAACTTAACTACTGATGTCAGTCTCTACGGGTAGAGAGCAGCTTTGAAAGGCCTGAAATCCAAAAGGCAGTGTTCCGAGTAGGACAGACTCTGCTCGTCCAACTGAACCAGCAGTTGTAGGGCTAGAGTGTGGTGGTTTGAACAGATGATCAGGTTGCATGCTGTTATCTAAATCGTTAAGGGGGACAAGAGACTTCACCTAAATCTACTGGCAGCTCAGATTTGTCTGTTGTCCCTAAGAGCGATATATGCATAGGGATCATTTAACTGCCATTCAGAAAGCCTGAGTCACAATTTCCCTTCCTTGGTATTGTATTACCTAGAAATTCAAGTAAGTCGCCTATTCTAGAATCCCTGGATAGACATATTTGTGTGTCCACAGAACACTATTCTGCCAACGTTTTGTTCAGAGATCAGTTGTCCCTAAGCTTGGGCCATATATGCTCTCTCGATTCTATTGTCACAGTCTCTTATAGGCTTTCCCTCTGATTTCCCTCCTCCCGAAGGTGCTGCAAAAGATTCAGGGGGACATAGTATTTGTGACTCTTGTGGCACCATTTTGGCCAAGGTCTCCATGGTTCTCCCCCTTAATGACTATCCAAAGGCAGGTTCTACAAGTTTCCGATGCACCCATCTCCTTTGCAGGTTCTGATCCTACCTCCGAGCCACTTACTACGCCTAAGTCTAATGACATGAAGCTTGAAAGAGTGGCTCTAGTTATCTTAGGCTGCTCTTCACTGTGTGTCTTTTGCTTTCTCGCCCTATGTGGGACATGGGTCCCGAGCTCACTGTGCCATTGAATTCAAGCTAGCCTGGCGGATGAGGGGTGAAACCCCGGAACCGGTCCTAGGATGCTTGTTTCCGGAGAGGACCTGGCTTGGTAGTTTGAGCTGGACTGTTCCCACGTGGAACAGTGTCAACTGATTTGCATATGGCTGTGTCTAACCTGGGGTGGCATGGTGAGCAAAATAATGATGGATTTAACCCAGATCTCTTGACTGGGGGTGAATGTTTTGATTTGTTCTGCATCCCATCCATCATTTGTTTGTCTTTTGCTCTTCCTATGTGGCAGAGAAGATTAAGCTCTCTAGGAAGATTTCTACTTGTGCCTCCTACAAGAGACACTGGAATTCCATCTATCTCAAAATATTGTTCATTTAAGTCTTTAGATACAGAGTAGGTGGATCTTTACCAGGTTTTGAATTTTCAACAAGAAGAGTTTCATAAATTGCTTTCTCATTCAACCATAGCAGCTCAGTGGGCAGCTATAAAGACATTCAGGGGGTTTTAGGATGACCCAGTTCATCTAACCTCTCTAGTCTGTAGATTTTTTAAATGTTTCTATTCGTGGCAGCCAGTGCCAATAGGGGCACCATCTTGGGATTCGCCTACAGGTTTGATAGGTTTACAAGGTGAGCCTTTTGAACTATTATTACCTGCACAGATGGGTGGGCTCACAGCTAAGTTGGTCGTCTTATTGTCGATTATATCAGCTAGGAGAATTGGGGAACTTGGATCTCTTGTAATTACCTATCCCTACCATAAGATTTTACCTGACAGAGTGATCATTGAGCCAGACCTCAAGTTTGTTACTAAGGACAACTCTAAATTTTATCTACAACAGGAGATAGTTTAACCAATGCTTTAGGTAGCTGAGCATCAGGAAGAGCTTTCCTTCCTGGATGCTAAGAGGGCTTGGGTAATCTACTTATAGCGTACTAGTGGCTTCAGGGTTTCAAAGTCACAATTATATCCTTTGCGAGTGTTAACAAAGGGAAAAAGGTGTTGTTGCAATTGGGTACCTCCTAATCAGTATGCCCGGATTTTTTGATTTTTAGATCACCCGGTTTTGGACTTTTTACTTTAAGTGAGTCTCATTTCATGTGTCTCACCCATAGTAATCTCATGGCAAATGAACTGCGCATGTTTGCTGCCTTTTAAGATAAGGCCGCTGCGATGCAGCAAGGGTAAGGGGCACTTGGCTGGTTACACGTGAACACGTGTGCACACGGGTATCCACACATGTGTGGTCTGTGCGTTCGCGACTACTATCGTGCACAGCCCAGTAACTGTGCACATGTAGCCTGGCGCAATGGGGACACTGCAGGATTAGGTATTCACCTGGGATAGGCCTTATAATGTCAGTGTTCACTAATCATAAAAGTCAGTGTGAGCATTCTGTGCAGGAGGGTTGGGATAGGGGTGGAGAGATGACATGGCACCCTAGGATTGGTCAGGGATGCCTGCCTTCTGGAACCTTCCTTTCCCCTTTAAATACTCGTGCAGAAGGGGGAGACTCTCTCTTGCCTGTGGATTTTTCTACTCTTCACTGCTGGATGCTGGGACCACCATGAAGAACTGGAAGGAGGAAACCCTGACCCCCACTCATGAGCAAGAACTCTGCCCAGTTGACCCCAGGGCCAGTGGGTCTCCCCAAGGGCCTGTGAGGCTGCCTCCCCCCCCCCCCCCCGAAAACCAGTTGGGGGAAAGCCCTGGAATTTTCTGCCCCCCTGGAAGCAAGATCAAGAGGAAAGCTGGTGCAGGGAGCCAGAAGGACCAGCTCCTTGAGGACTGCACTGCTTTAGAGGAGAAGAGGGTTGCTGCAATTGCCCTGGGTGGGTAGAGCTCACAACAAGCAGTACAATAAGCCAAAGATCGCCCAATGGGGCCCAAGATATCACACTTAAACATTTGGCAACCTTTGACCTACTTTTCTGCCTCGGAGCACGTGTGACTCTGCAGCCAGTCCAATAAGAATCCCTTGGGGTGGGCCAGGGCCCGGGGGATGGCGCAAAGAAGTTGCTTGATTATTGAGTAGGAGAGGGAGAGCGTGGGGCCCTCTCCCCGTTCCTTCATCTTGCCTGTGAACCCAACCCCCCTGGTGAATTCTTGTTTAGGGGCCCAGGATATGGGGAAGTGCTGTTGCGCTTCCCCAAAGCTACAAATTGTGGGGAGCGCTGTTGCACTCACCCATAATAAAGTGGGAGGGGCCCAGGACCTCATCCCTGGGCCCCTTTGAGAAAGGAGAGGGGGAGCACCTCTGCAACCCCCCCTCATTGCTGGCTTGACCTGCTTTCAGTGCCTGTGACTGCGGAGAGCGGGAAGGCCGGTTACACAGTGCACATCTGCCCGCCGGTGCGGGCAGGCAAGAATGAAGCTGCCAGCTCTCGAGGCAGAAAGCTCTCTCTCCGAAGCAGAAGTTCATGGGGTGCCGAGTGGAACCGGGCCCCCTCCCCCCCAGAAAGGAAACACGTGGCACGAGGCCACTACAAACCGCTAAGAACCCAACAAACACCAGGAAACCGGAAACCGCTCTACCCAGTACAGTGGGAGAGCCGCTACTATGATATTCACCTCCCTGCTTAAATCACCTATAATGCCTTGAGGGGTCTTATTGGTTTGCCTATATTTTCATCTGTATCTGAAAGGACGCAGGTAGGTGAAAGAAAAGTCCTTTATTTTGTACAGCAGACGACAGGACGAGTCAGACCTCCGACTCAGAGAATAACAACTCCTTAACTGACAAACCCGTTCCATTACCCCAGTAGCACAGATTCCACCATAAAAAAAGTTAGAACCCAACACATCTTCCCCCTTACATAACAAACGCAAAATGTACAATAAAATACAAAGCATGTTGAATAATGAAGAAAATAAACAATTAATAACTTAACACATCCTCCCCCTCGTATAACAGAAAATATATAAAAATGTACAATACATGTGAGCAAAATAAAATTTAAGATAGAAAACCACGAAGTCTAGAAGAAGGAAATCTGGTTCTGGTGGAAACATGTCTCTCACATTCACACAGCTTGGAAGGTGGACCGCTGAGGCGGGTGGATACACGTTCTTCACTGCCGCCAGCTACAAGATTATTGCTGTGTGTCGTGAGCTATGGAATCCTTATCTTTGTTCCACCACTTACCATTTTGTAGCTTAATTTTTTTCTTTACAAAATGGTAAGTGGTGGAACAAAGAGAATCCATTGTGCTTTGCACGCGTGGGTTCGGATCCCATCCTCGTCGCCAGTGAAAGGACGCAGCTAAGTGAAAGAAAAGTCCTTTATTTTGTACAGCAGACGACAGGACCTCCGACTCAGAGAATAAATACTCCTCAACTGACAAAACTGTTCTGTTACTCCGGTAACACAGATTCCACCATAGAACGAGATAGAACCCAACAGTATCTCCCTTAGTGGTGGCCCCAGGACAACGGGACCACCACCACCAACAAACTCAGCAGGATGCCACCTTTCCCCTACATGGATTACCTACGCTCGGGGGATTCCAAAATCATCACCTCACCTGGATTTCCTTCATGTTCTTTAGTATTCCCAAGGGTGGAGCTTTTGCTCTACAGCTATGCATATTACGCTCTCTAAGGGCTATCTGAATTTTGAAATCTAGAGGACCTGAAAGGCACAAATGTGGTTAAATATTAGATTGATATTGTTGTACCCTCTAGGGGCTTTATGTATGGTTGCAATACAATGTTATCTCGATGCTGTCTAGAGGCTGTTTTTATAATCAGCAATTTGGAATAAAATGTGTAAGAAATACACAAACACAGGGTGTATTGATGACAAATGCTTTATTGGTTCACCATAATGCACAGTAAAATGCTTTATTAATTACTACAGTGATGACAATGATTTCTGCTATAGGTATCTAAATGTGTTTTATTCCAAAACCTAATGGCAATACTCGTGCAATATGTTTGGGTGACAGGGGTCACCAGTGGTTTCACAATGCCATATATGGTATTTTCCACCGGCCAATGTATATACTTGTAACTTATTGCATAATATTCAGTAGTGTGTGTATAATAAATGTACTTCACCTTTTCCTAAAGAAAACACCCTGACAGGACAATAATTTATTGAGTGTTATTGTTACGTGCCAGTGAATGGTGATTACTGGCCCGCACCACCTCCCTTGAGAAGGCCTTGAACTGCTCTGCTTCGCTACCCTGTAAAAGTCACACGCACCAATAGGGAATTTGGTTCCCAGTAAGGAAAATTATGGACCTATTACTTGTGCAGGTACCACAACTAATAACCCCATTTCCTACAGCTGTCCTCGTCCACTGTATGCAGTTGGATTACCCAGGTGATTTCCCAATCCTACAAATCGCTGGTAGAGGTTCCACCATCCCACATTCAAGGTCGATCTACAAGGTCTGTCTTAGCCTCTTGGGCAGAGCTTGCTGGAGTCTCTATACATGAAATATGTAGTGCTGAAACATGGGCAACCCACCATACATTTGATAAACATTACAGAATGAATGTGCAAAATTAAACATCTGATAATTTTGTTGTTAAAGCAGCAATGAGGTCATTGTTTAATAACTATTAATGACATCAGATGTTGGTGCTGAGTTTCATTCTTTTGAATCTTGAGAAATCCTCATCTACTCTGCAGTAGTGGGATGAGGGGGACAAATGAAGGGGTAATGAAACCATTACTTACCGGTAAACTTCATTACCTGGATTAGTTCGCCTTGTCCCAATCGCTGCCTCTCCCTACAGCTGAGGTTTCTTCTGCGCCACCTTTTGGGCTTGTGTAATGAATCTGCTTTTCACAAAAAGGACACACCCAAACCCCAACACTCCCAAAAGGCAAGGCAAGACCCAGCACTTCCTTAGGGCGAGGTAAGAAAACAAACCCAAATGTAGGTAAAGTAACACACACACAAGTTTATTAATGAACGGTAGGCCAAATATATCAGTAAATGCAGATTCATTAGTATCAAACACTTTTAAATGAACAAGTAAAATAAAATGCAGGGACTCTCTCTCTTTTAGAATAAGGCTTGGGGTTTATTACATAAGCTATCTAAACAAAGGCTGTCTCAGATGCCAAATGCACAAGATTCAAATATATGTAGCACACTATAATCTAAATGCATAAATAATACTGATTAATACTCATCAAATGTATGAATAATACTGTTTAATAAACAAGAGGTAAATAACAGGAGATATACTGGACATCCTGCAAGAGATCAGAAAGATATACATAAATATATATACAACAGAGCATTACTCTAGATGTGCACCTCCCACACCACAAAGAAGACACCTTAAATGATCAAAGCCACTGGCTAAATATCACAATGGCAATAACCACAAAACGTAATACATCACCTGGTACAAACACTGCATCTGCATCTTAGCCAACTTCTGACCGGGGAAGTTAACAGCCGGGGTTCAGAGCTCAGCGCCAGGGTTCATACTCTGAGATAGACACGTTTGCCCTCGCTCAGATTCCAAGCTCCCAGTTTCTCAGTCTGCAACCCTCAACTTTAAACACACTAGAAGATTCGCGAAATACCTCCTCTCACCGCCAGAGGAATTTTACCAGAACTGGCCACATTCCAAGCAAGCATCCTCATGGCAGTAAGGAACTCTTGCGTCCCTTCCTCCATTCTCACATCTTCCAGCCTCTATCTTGACGAAGCTCTCACAAGGCCTTCCAGAGTACATTAAACAAATACAATTGCTCAGGAAAACAGCAAGACCTTGAATGTGAATAACCTAAACAACTTGCAAGCACTGCTGTGCATGCAGAGAAACAAGGCAAAGTCAGACATGAGGCCCTGTCAAAGCCAATAGTCAAAGTCAGAAATCAAGATGACATGAAGCCATGCCAAAGCCAATGGTCAGAACTCATAAGCAAGGCAAAGTCAAAAGACAAGATGACATGAAGCCATGTCAAAGCCAATTGTAAGAACTCATAATTCACATAACCAAAACAACACCATACACATTTCTGCACAACTGCTTATAGCATCACATACTTTTATCTCTCAATGTACAACATCGAGCACATGTGTGCACCACTGCTCACAACACTGCACTTCAAGACCAAAAAGTACATTCCACACTTCTCTCTCTCCCTCTCACGCTTTCAAATGCACATCCCACACCTTCTGTTCTACTCCGTGACAGCCCCCACTGAAAAACAGCAAGATTACAGGACAGAAGAGAAGCAGGCATATGCAGGACCGTCCTACATTAAGGCTAGGGCAAAATAACACACTAAAGTCAGTTGAAATGGTGGTAGTTGAGGGTCATCATAGGGTGCCAAATCACAAGAGCGCCTCTTTTATTACAATTTGGTACTCACAGGTTGTGAGGAGTGGAGAAGGACCCTTTTCTGAGGAAAGAGGGGCAGAAACATAAAGGAAGGACTAGCTTCAGACCTGTTGGGTGTGTCAGACCTAATCATGTAGTGAAGGATTGGGAGGAGAGGGACGTAATTTGGAGTAATGAAATTACCTGTAGGAAATGGTCTAATAAAATAGTCACAGAAAGGCAGCCAGTCGAACATCACAAGTTTGGCTAGTTGTCATATGCACAGCCCAAGTCACCAGTGCTTCCCCATGTGGGAATGCACATTAGTAATATGAATTGGTTATTATATAGACATGTAAAAGTGCTGAGATGGGAATATAGTTGATAATAAGTCCGTTATAAAAACAATTAAATCATCTGCCTGTTTAAGGATACTCAGGACCGTAGGGTGTTTGGAGAGAAAGATAACGCTTGTAAGAGTAATCACACATTAGCTTCGAACGCATCAATTTTTCACAATTTAGTCACATACAGCTCCTCTGCCAATGACCACTCTGGCATGTCTTTGACCTGCAATCTCTTTTGGGTTTTTTCCGTTTGAGCCAATGAACTGAATGCGCCTCTTAGCAGCCAATAGTTCCATCGCTGCTAAGTTACAATAGATCTTCCATGTTTGCCGGCTGTGGGAACAACCCTAACAGAATGTGTTTAAGATTGAGGAGTACCATACACCCACAGCACTTTGTGGTTTTCAGACCAGAATCCTGTAATTCAGTCTGCCTCTGACATTCACATAAACTAATGAAGCATCGAAATTTAGATGTACTTGTTTACAAATATGGTTTAATTAGAGGGTTACTTAACAAAGGGAGATTGGGTACCCTCACCTAATCTCTAGTTTCAATGAATGAGTAATACATTCCATTGATAAAGGGCACAGGTTTTTAGGATCCGGTAGAAAAGATTCACTTAAGAAATAAACCCAGGTCCCATCTATGTAATGTGAAGGACTTTACAACAAAAACAGCACAGAAGATCAGAGGTCTTTTCTCTATTTAATGCTGTTGCTGCTGGAGGTGATTTAATCTAAACTGTTAATTATAATATGGCAGAGTATTCAAGGGTTATCTGATGAACATCTACACCCAGAAAAACAGGCTGGTTAGATCGTATAAGTTTTTAACAAGTGGAACTTTTTCCCTCTGCCTTTGGGTAATTTGCAGTCTTTTTTCTCACATTTTACAATCCCCATGTCCAATCAGATTAGGTGATGCATTTGTTTTAAGTAGTGGGCCCTGCTGATCAAGGTGGGCATTACAGAAGCTGTTGAATGTATTGTACACGTTATATAGCAATTCATACACTGATGTGAGGCCCGAAGGGTATAATCGCATGGGTAGCATGCTACACCGTGTGTGGTAGACACGAGGATGCATTTGTTATGATCCTATGTGCTAAGCGCTGTAGTATCATGTGAGTAATCAGACAGGTGTGTCTTTTTAGGTCGAGCCTAGGCAGTGCATGCGCTGTCTCTTGAGACATGCTGTATTTTCCCAAAGGGCTTTCAGCACGCCCATCACTTTTCATTGGTTCCTTGGTCTGCCTTTCAAAATTCCTTTGGTTTCTTTGGTGAATGGTTTACATTTGTCTCGCCTTTTGACTGTTTTGTTCCCGCCCTGGAGACTGACCCCATTACATGATTCAGTTAATATCTGTCCATTTTATGTAAGTTTCGCATTTCTACCAAAACCTCTCACCCTTTGGTGCGTTTCCTGCTTGTGTCCTGCCCGTTGCTGCTCTCAATTCACTTAATCGGCTGTGCCGTCTCCCACCACCTCCTGCCCGCCGCTGCGTTTCCTGCTCTGTCTCGCCCGTCGCTGCTTGCAATTCACGTAATCTCCCTGCGCAGTGCCGTCCCCCACCACCTCCTGCCCGTCGCTGCATTTCCTGCTCACTCGGGCTGTAGCATGGCGTGGCAAACTACATTCATAAATAAACTGAATAAATGCCTTGTATGCTGTTTTGTTTATTTCTATTGAACATCTGTTTTTAAAACGGTCGACGTTTCCTTTATAAATATATCTTTAAGCAATGCAAGGAGACTAGCATGATGTTTGGCCGCTTCCTGCAATAAATTACCAACTACTTCTTTCACCGCTGTGGTATTAATTTGCCCTCATTTATGTAGCTCAGCACTAGACGGGCAGCATCTTCCTGTTAGTGACAACCCTTTCATTCAAAATGAAGCATAGCAGGAAGCCGAGCGGCAGGGTTAGTAACTTCTCTGTGTTTACTATGTGTAAGTTGAATGACCCGCTCAGGTATTTACATCCTCCTGCATTTTTATGACAGCACAAGGAAAGCCATGTGATGTATGAGCCAGGAGTAGAATAAGCGGTTTCTGTTTCTAACAGCTGTTAGCAGGAATTTCAGCAATATTTTAAGATCTGTTACCATTTACCACTCACCCCTGCTCTGTGCTCTTTATCATCAGGCCTAATTAATTTCGTCTTTTTCCCTGCTTGTTTGCACACAGCAAGACAACACTGTGCTGAGAAAATAAGGTATTGTCCCTGGGAGAATGCTGACGTCTCCTTTCCAAGGGTGAACTATTTGTTTCAATTGTTTGTTGGTTTTCTCTTGGAATTTGTATTTTTTATGCTAGTTTGTCTTTCAATTGCAAAAGACATCTGCTTCCTGTATAGCTGCGGCACTGGTTACTTTAAGGTCACGCAGCTGTACACTGTGGTATGACAGTCTCTTGGTGGTGTAGAGAGCTGTAGTGTGAGCTCACCCACCAAAGAGGCGAGGTCTGAGCTTGTAGTAGAACAATAAATATTTAACTATTTCTGGGGCTGGAATAAGACACTTGCTGCTGCCGTCCTGGGCTCACTGTGCCACTGGAATCAAGCTATCCTGGCTGATGAAGGGTGAAACCCCGAAACCGGTCCTAGGATGCTTGTTTCCGGTCCAGGGAGGACCTGGCTTGGCACTTCGGACTGCACTGTTCCCATGAGGCACAGGGTCAAGACTGGTTTGCATATGGCAAGGTCTAAACTGGGGTGGCATGGTGAGCAAAAGAATGATAGATTTATCCCAGATCTCTTGACTGGGGGTGAATGTTATGATTTGTTCTACATTCCGTCGATCAATTGTGTGTCTTTTGCTTTCTCGCCCTAAGTGTGGCAGGTATGCCCAGACGTGGGTCCTGGGCGCACTGTGCCACTAAAATCAAGCTATCCTGGCTGATGAGGGATGAAACCCCGAAACTGGTCCTAGGATGCTTGTTTCTGGTCCAGGGAGGACCTGGCTTGGCAGTTCAGGCTGAACTGTTCCCATGAGGCACACGGTCAAGACTGTTTTGCTTATGGCCAGGTCTAAACTGGGGTGGCATGGTGAGCAAAAGAATGATGGATTTAACCCAAATCTCTTGACTGGGGGTGAATGTTATGATTTGTTCTGCATTCTGTTGAACAATTATGTGTCTTTTGCTAATTTAGAGATCAGCACACCAACATTTGTTTATTAATTCAATATACATAAAAATGTCTAAAACATGTGACACAAGCCATTCTTATAGCTATGGGGCCTCAAATAGTCTGAATTGTCACACTGCTTGGTGTGTGGTGGTTTGTAGGCGTGTTGGTACTGTTATTGGCAGGGCCGGCTTTAGTGCTTCTGGCGCCCTGTGCAACATTGTTTGTTGGCGCACCCCCCAATGACCACCTCCACCACGGATTCTCTCACTAGCACCCTTTAACAGTGACCAAGTCTCCATAACCACACTCTCTCAGATGCATTGAATTAGTTATATAGCGCCACTCATACCAGTGTAAGGTGTCCGAGCACTTTGCATCACACGCACATTACACAGAGACAATCAATCATCTGTTGCATAAGCCAAAGGACTAAAAGTGTAGGAGTCACATGTCATCCATGCTGGTAGGCAGGGATCTCTGACAAAATTTCGAAGGTCAGAAAATCGACCTACAAAAATATCGCAACACAAATATCGATGTCAAGAATATCGACATCCTATCTACAACAGGGTAAGTGCAAAAATATCGAAAAAACAATATAGATGTCAAACATATCGTTTTTAAAAATATCGGTTTTTTTTGTTACAATAAATATGTTAAATAAACATAATAATACTTATAAATAAAATAAACATAATTAAATATATTTAATGTTAAAAATTAATAATTAATCAATATAATTTAATAAAAATGAATTAAACATATACATATAATATATATACTTAATAATGTTTTTATAATTATTGTAATAAATTATACATTATTTAAAAATATTAAAAATTGCAAACACATTACACACATAAAACAATAACATAAATAAAAATTAAATAATTATCTATAACAAATTTACAAAATTACATTTAATTTAAAGATTGTTAAAATTAATTATATACTACATTAGCTAAAAGAATAAAAATAAATATTAAGGTGCCAATTCCGATCCGGTAAAAACCGGGTACGAACCGTCGGACGGAGCCCTATCTCCGTCCGACTCGTACCCGGTGCCAAATCCATCCGAAAATGCAAGTACGATTCGCACGGAAACACCATTTCCGTATGAATCGAACAAAACACCGACCGAACAGAAACTAAACACAATTCCGATCCTGAAAGGCGCCGACCTGACGTCGGTACGCATCCAGCCTACGTTTCACGAACCAGGAAGTACGAATCGAACCGACGTCATCCCGCACGGAAAATATTTACCGGCTGCCAAAAACTGCCGGGAAATCAGGACGACACACGCAAGGAGCAGCTGGACGCGACGAACAGACATGGACCCGAACCTACGTGCCATCCCTGCCCTCCTAGCAGTCCACCTGGCGTACAGGAACCGACGCAGACGCCGCAGAAGGTCAGCACAACAACCAGGGGCAAAGGGGGGGGCAGGGGCAGGACACACAACACCAACACATGGTACCAAATCACACATGGCCTGGACATACCTGACCATCAGGGCCTGGTCACTTCCAGGGGGTGGGGGCGAGGCCAGCAACGCAAGCGTCCGCCACAACGGAAGTGGATGGTCACGCGAACCGGTACGTACCCTACCCAGGCCGCAAGAGCGTGGGTACGGAACGTACCACGCGTCCCCCTACGTCACTCCAACAATGGCGGTACGGCCCGTACCCACGTCAGAAAGGCCTTGGTACGGCTCGTACCAGCATTGCTGGGGTCATGTAGGGGTACGCGTGGTACGACCCGTAGCCACGCCCCCAAGGCCTGTGTACGGTGCGGACCCCACGGCACCGCAACAATGGGGGGACGCACCGTACCCACCCACCAAAGGCATGGGTACGGCCCGTACCCAGGCACGCAGAGCGTGGGTAGGGGTATGTACGGACCGTACCCCCACCCGTGGAAGTACGGCCCGTACCCCCACCCGTGTATGTACGCCCCGAACCCCCACCCGTGTATGTACGCACCGAACCACCACCCGTGTATGTACGCCCTGAACCCCCACCCCAGCAGTGTATGTACGCCCCGAACCCCCACCCGTGTATGTACGCACCGAACCCCCACCCCAGCAGTGTATGTACGCCCCGAACCCCCACCCGTGTATGTACGCACCGAACCCCCACCCGTGTATGTACGCACCGAACCCCCACCCCAGCAGTGTATGTACGCCCCGAACCCCCACCCGTGTATGTACGCCCCGAACCCCCACCCGTGTATGTACGCACCGAACCCCCACCCGTGTATGTACGCCCCGAACCCCCACCCCAGCAGTGTATGTACGCCCCGAACCCCCACCCCAGCAGTGTATGTACGCCCCGAACCCCCACCCGTGTATGTACGCACCGAACCCCCACCCCAGCAGTGTATGTACGCCCCGAACCCCCACCCATGTATGTACGCCCCGAACCCCCACCCGTGTATGTACGCACCGAACCCCCACCCGTGTATGTACGCCCCGAACCCCCACCCGTGTATGTACGCACCGAACCCCCACCCCAGCAGTGTATGTACGCCCCGAACCCCCACCCGTGTATGTACGCCCCGAACCCCCACCCCAGCAGTGTATGTACGCCCCGAACCCCCACCCGTGTATGTACGCACCGAACCCCCACCCCAGCAGTGTATGTACGCCCCGAACCCCCACCCGTGTATGTACGCCCCGAACCCCCACCCGTGTATGTACGCCCCGAACCCCCACCCCAGCAGTGTATGTACGCCCCGAACCCCCACCCGTGTATATACGCCCCGAACCCCCACCCCAGCAGTGTATGTACGCCCCGAACCCCCACCCCAGCAGTGTATGTACGCCCCGAACCCCCACCCGTGTATGTACGCACCAAACCCCCACCCCAGCAGTGTATGTACGCCCCAAACCCCCACCCGTGTATGTACGCCCCGAACCCCCACCCGTGTATGTACGCACCGAACCCCCACCCGTGTATGTACGCCCCGAACCCCCACCCGTGTATGTACGCCCTGAACCCCCACCCCAGCAGTGTATGTACGCCCCGAACCCCCACCCGTGTATGTACGCCCCGAACCCCCACCCCAGCAGTGTATGTACGCCCCGAACCCCCACCCCAGCAGTGTATGTACGCCCCGAACCCCCACCCGTGTATGTACGCACCGAACCCCCACCCCAGCAGTGTATGTACGCCCCGAACCCCCACCCGTGTATGTACGCCCCGAACCCCCACCCGTGTATGTACGCACCGAACCCCCACCCGTGTATGTACGCACCGAACCACCACCCGTGTATGTACGCACCGAACCACCACCCGTGTATGTACGCCCCGAACCCCCACCCCAGCAGTGTATGTACGCTCCGAACCCCCACCCGTTTATGTATGCACCGAACCCCCACCCGTGTATGTACGCCCCGAACCCCCACCCGTGTATGTACGCACCGAACCCCCACCCGTGTATGTACGCCCGAACCCCCACCCGTGTATGTACGCACCGAACCCCCACCCCAGCAGTGTATGTACGCCCCGAACCCCCACCCGTGTATGTACGCCCCGAACCCCCACCCGTGTATGTACGCACCGAACCCCCACCCGTGTATGTACGCCCCGTACCCCCACCCGTGTATGTACGCACCGAACCACCACCCATGTATGTACGCCCCAAACCCCCACCCCAGCAGTGTATGTACGCCCCGAACCCCCACCCGTGTATGTACGCCCCGAACCCCCACCCGTGTATGTACGCCCCGAACCCCCACCCCAGCAGTGTATGTACGCCCCGAACCCCCACCCGTGTATGTACGCCCGAACCCCCACCCCAGCAGTGTATGTACGCCCCGAACCCCCACCCCAGCAGTGTATGTACGCCCCGAACCCCCACCCGTGTATGTACGCACCGAACCCCCACCCCAGCAGTGTATGTACGCCCCGAACCCCCACCCGTGTATGTACGCCCCGAACCCCCACCCGTGTATGTACGCACCGAACCCCCACCCGTGTATGTACGCCCCGAACCCCCACCCGTGTATGTACGCCCCGAACCCCCACCCCAGCAGTGTATGTACGCCCCGAACCCCCACCCGTGTATGTACGCCCCGAACCCCCACCCCAGCAGTGTATGTATGCCCTGAACCCCCACCCCAGCAGTGTATGTACGCCCCGAACCCCCACCCGTGTATGTACGCACCGAACCCCCACCCGTGTATGTACGCCCCGAACCCCCACCCCAGCAGTGTATGTACGCCCCGAACCCCCACCCGTGTATGTACGCCCCGAACCCCCACCCTTGTATGTACGCCCGAACCCCCACCCCAGCAGTGTATGTACGCCCCGAACCCCCACCCGTGTATGTACGCCCCGGACCACCACCCGTGTATGTACGCACCGAACCCCCACCCGTGTATGTACGCACCGAACCTGCAATAAGAATGGTGTGTGCCAAACACCCCCAGCAGTGCCCAGACATAGGAGGGGTGGGTGCAGAGTCCTCCCAGCAGTGCCCAGAGACAGGAGGGGTGTGTGCAGAGTCCTCCCAGCAGTGCCCAGACACAGGAGGGGTGGGTGCAGAGTCCTCCCAGCAGTGCCCAGACATAGGACAATATACCCCATCAACAAGTTCAGTGACCAACAAGGGTGATACCCCAGATGCAGGCGGAGCCATCGCTGAGCCAGCATGGCTATATTGAACGGCAACCCTCACACATCCAGGAAATGTAGACACAGCACAGCACAGCATTTGGGAGACACCCTGCAGGGAAAATGGCCTGCTCCACAGAGGATGGAACACACCTTGGGACAATGTCACCATACAGTGAGAGCAAACATGACCAAATACCATTGGCAGAGACCTTTGTGATGGCACGCAGATGGCAGGGTACACCCCATGAGCAGCACACTCCAACATTACACAGACCCCTAACACATTATCACCACCCCAACTCAGGGAGCACCAGCACCAACAGCAAGTCCAGGAAAGCATCAGTGTGCAAAACCAAAAGAAAATGCTTTATTCAGCAGGAAAATATCTCTGAGAAAATGTCCACTATGTACAAGGGCCATGGGCCAGGCCAGCAGCAAAGTCCGGGGGGGGGGGTACACATCGGGACGTGTGTCCCCTAGCTTGCCTGCACAGTTCACAAGTCCATTTCATCCACAGAAGAGGGGGCATCAGGGGGGAGGGTGGAAACAGGCACAGCAGGGACAGGAGGGGAAAGGGTAGGTGTTGTGGGTGCAGGGAGGGATGATTCTGCCACAGGGGGGGTGCCAGCGCCAAAGGTGGAGGACAGAATGGCGCTGCACACGTCGGCAAGTTCCCCCAGCGACTCCCCCGCACCCAATCGAACCACAGGCCCCAAGGAGGGGGGGGGCAGAGGGATGGGTCGCAGCGCCACTGGGGGAGGGTGTGGACAGGGTGGGGGACTCAACTCCCCTAGCCGGGTCCCGCCTCCACCGCTTGCGGGGTGGTGTCATCCTGGGGCTGGGGGGCACACTCGCAGTGGATGATGCTGTCACCGACTGTTGGCCAGGAGAGCTAAGGGGAGTGGATTTGGAGGGAGTGGGTTGTGTGGACTGCGGACTCCCACTGTGGCTGCGTGTTCTACGTTTCCCCCCCGACCCAGTGGGTGTGCCTTCCTCACCCTGTGTGTGCGTGACAGGAGGTGTGCGCTTCGACTTCCCTGGTGGTGTGGTGCCTGTGTCTGTTGGGGTGCGTGCACGCTGACGTCTGGATGTGCGTGGGACAGGCACGGGAGTGGGAATTGTGGATGGTGCAGGGGTAGGGGGGGTAGGCAGCGCTGCAGGAGATCCAGTGCTGCAGTCAATGTGGAGTCTATGGACCTCAGCAACTGCCGTTGGTCAGACTGCGCAGCCGACATGCCCTCCATGTATGCCTCCATCTGGGTCAGCACCTGGGTGTGGGCATGGAGGACATTTAGCATCGCAGTCTGACCAACCTGCAACTGCCTCAGGATGTCCACAGACTCCGCACTCACCGCAGCAGTGGTGACAGGGGCAGGGGGTGCGGTGCCTGGCAGGAAGGAGACATGTGGGGACCGAGCACGGAGGGAAGGGCCACGAGCAGGTGGGAGGCCGGTGATGGAAACTGAGGTGGCGGGGGGATGTGGAGGGCTGCCATCAGCTGGGGGGGCAGACTCCGCCACCTCTTGGAGCTCAGCCTCGGACCCGTCTGCGTCATAGTCTGTGTTGGCAGTCGACAGGTCCTCTGCCTCACTCCCTTCGGCCTCCGTGCCACTCCATGTGCCAGACAGGACAGCACTGCTGGCACTGGTGCTCAATCCCTCCTCCCGGTCCGTGCTAGTGTCTCCTTCCGTGTCCCCCGGCGATGCTGTGGGCAAGGTGAAGAGACAGGAGATAATCAGACACCTGTACACATATGTCACATGAGTCAAATATACATAGGTCACATTGCATAGCCTGAAAAGCAACAGGAGTAACACCTACAAAACAATGTACACATGTAGGCCATGGAACACACAGTTTGTCGACCCACCATGCCACTGAGACACAATGGAGAGCATGACACAACAGCAAATCACTGCACCTGAAATTTTACAGAGGAGCCAGCCTCTGGGGACAAATGTGCACAGCACCTGCACCACACTGCGTCGTCAAAAAGGGATGAGCATGAATCATATCCATTTACTCTTGCCACATGCTGCAAAGGCAATACATGAAACCAGGCCAAACATGACTGGGTCACTGCACCTTGAGCATATGTCCAGTCAAACATCACACACAGGCTAAACCCAGCAAGGAGGATGAAGCTTCTGACATGTAGGCCTTGTACGCACAAACCACCCACACCTGAGACAATCTCATTGAGACGGAGAAAGTATGTACACCTCTTACTCTGGGATGAAAACACATGGCCTCCACTAATTCATGACTGTACACACACAGCCCCTGGTGGGCATGTCCACACATCATTGACAGGCAAACATCATCAGATTGTCTCAACAACACACACAGGTAATGCCCACTGTGAGTATGCACAAGCAAAATGGGTCCCCCTGTACAGTGGACACATGTAGCAACCTGTAGGTCCTAACAGTTGAGCCCAGGGTACAATGCCACCCTACCCAACCCATGGCGAAGACACAGTGAATGGCCATATTGTTGGATGACGCACATGATACCTAGGAAGAGGTGCCCCAGGGCACAGTAGTGCCCACACTCCTCCATGGTCCAGGATGGACATGACTGCAAATTAAGCAACCGTCCCTGCACTTAGCAGGCCTCCCACTCAGGCACATCATGTCAGAGGGCACACAATTGGACATGCATGCTGGAAGGCTGTACATTTTGGAGACACACCCCTATGTCATGATTCACAATCAGTGCCAAGTGACATGGACACCACAATGACTGAAATTGGCCATGGCACACGCAAGGTCCCCATACCTGTGGCACATCACCCCCACACATGATGCTGATAGCATTGGGCACCTGCATGAACTGCCTGCCTAAATAACCTTGTGCAAGAGTGGCTACAGACAGACCAGGGAACACATGGCAAGGAGGGGAAGGGAGGGAGTGAGAACAGCACTGTGCTACTTTGTGGAGAAGATGACGCACTGCACAATCAAACCCTGGCAGTGTATCCATGCAACTGCACACTTACATTGGCTGGGGACACACAACTGACACACATGTACCTACCCCCTTCCTGCTGCTGCTTCTCCTGTAGGCGCCTGTCCATATCGGGGAAGACCACCGCCAGCACACGCTTCTGGATGTGGGTCAGGCGACGGCGCCCACGGTTCTTACGGCTCACAGGTGAGTCCCCCAGCAGGACCCGTGCAATCCTCCTCGTCCAGCACCGGATGTCCTGCCAGCGTTTCCTCACCTGAGACAGGCTCCGCCTCCGACCCTCTGTACCCCTCACGGCACTGACGGCTTCCCTCCAGATCTCCCCCTTGGCAATGGCGCCTACCTGTGAGGATGCAAAAGTGAGAATACATTAATCCACATGAGCAAAGACACAGAGACACACATATAGAACAATCCTCTTTATGAACAGGCCATGGTATGCATGCAACTAATTGCACCTTTGTCATAGGGACATTATCCACTGTGGAAGGCCAAATGCACTACGTGCCATTGAAAGTACACGGGTGGCATGAGGGGTACCACACACTCACTGACCAGGGATCACACTGTGCCTCACAGGCTACACCAGGATTATGTACAGCACCTCACAGCAGTCACCTGCCCCAGCACACTGATGCTACCTCAGCAGAGTACACAGACACACACAGGTACAGGACAATCACATGGCATTGCCAACTGCGGGTACACACCTCACTCTGCCCATGTGCCAGTAAACGGGGGTGTCACAGGTGTGGGGCTGGCTCAGCACGGCATGCACACAGCACTGCTCCCTGCTCACATCGGATGGCCAGGCTATATCCATCCCTCATGCTGCTTGTGTGCAACACTCCCCATGTGCACTCACCCACATGACAGGGGACTTACACACACACCAATGTGCAGGGGACGAACACGGCCTTTGGACACTCACAGCACAGGTACACTGAACAAACACACATCCATGGGTACTGACACCTGTGACACTGGGGGGAACACAGGATCACATCAGGACTGTGGAAACAACATCCCCAGGAGGAGTATGCAGGCAGAATGTGGCATGCACCTTGCATTCATTGTCACAGTAGGCACTATGCAAGTGAGGAGTGCACACAGGAAACACAGCATGCTCTGCATGGGTGACATGAGGCCTTCCACACCCTGGGACCCACTCCAAACAACAGTGCATGTCTGTCACACATGGATACAATGGCAGAAGTCACTGGCACACAAAAGGGGCACAGTCTAAGCTAGTGGAGTCTGCACTCACCTGAACCCCTGGTCGACCATACAGGCTCTGGAACTGTGGGAGGATCACATCTATCAGGGCAAGGTTCTCCTCCTGGGTTAATGGCTGTGACCTCTCCACAGTCCTGGACATGGTGCCAGAGGAATCACTATCAGCAGCAGTGGTCATGGATGAATGGATGTGCAGGCAAGTGCTCTCTCATGGGACCTGGCTGCCTTATATATGCCTGGCTGGCCTGTTCATGTATAGGAGTACAGATTGATTGGTCAGTCACATTTGCATCCTACGTTTCATCCAATCCCTTCAAACCTACCCCAGTGTGTGGCTTTGCATGGTTTCAGTTTTGATGATGATGTCAAGTCAACATCCACATTGCAACAATGTAGATTCTTTCAAACTGACTTCTGCTGGGCACCTGGTGCTCAAATTCAAAAATCTAACTCAGTCTCCATGGCAACCATCATGCATTTAGGCCCTTATACTTGTCCCTCATGTGTCCCCTATGTGTTTTCATACATATACACACAGGTACGGTGCGTTCCACGCCCTAGGGCACCCCACAAGCAGTGATACGGACCGTACACGCGCTTGTACGGTCCGGATCACAATATGGGCGCTGGCGTATGCGTACGCCACAGTAGTACGGACTGTACACGTGCTTGTACGGTCCGGATCACAATATGGGCGCTGGCGTATGCGTACGCCACAGTAGTACGAACTGTACACGCGCTTGTACGGTCCGGATCACAATATGGGCGCTGGCGTATGCGTACGCCACAGTAGTACGAACTGTACAAGCGCTTGTACGGTCCGTACTACTGTGGCGTACGCATACGCCAGCGCCCATATTGTGATCCGGACCGTACAAGCGCGTGTACAGTTCGTACTACTGTGGCGTACGCATACGCCAGCGCCCATATTGTGATCCGGACCGTACAAGCGCGTGTACAGTCCGTACTACTGTGGCGTACGCATACGCCAGCGCCCATATTGTGATCCGGATCGTACAAGCGCGTGTACAGTCCGTACTACTGTGGCGTACGCATACGCCAGCGCCCATATTGTGATCCGGACCGTACAAGCGCGTGTACAGTTCGTACTACTGTGGCGTACGCATACGCCAGCGCCCATATTGTGATCCGGACCGTACAAGCGCGTGTACAGTTCGTACTACTGTGGCGTACGCATACGCCAGCGCCCATATTGTGATCCGGACCGTACAAGCGCGTGTACAGTTCGTACTACTGTGGCGTACGCATACGCCAGCGGCAATATTGGCCCAGGGACCCTATACACGCACTCAGAGCGTATGTACGGTGCGTTTCACACCTGTCAGTGGTGACAGGCGGCACACAGACAGGAATGGAGCGGTCAGATTTTGCCAAGGGTGGACACCAATGCATTGTCTGTGCAATACCACATGTGTGTGACACAGGTGTGTCAGGATGTGATGTGGCACTTTACCCCTGAGGTGTGGGCAAAGCACATGTACGATGAGCTGTGTACACATGTCGTGTGTGATGGTGCGCATTGTACCACACATCCCCTGCACTCCTTTGACATGTGTGCATGTCGTACACACTAGTGGAGCCATGAGTCACTTGCATGTCCCAGTCACGGACACCCGCACCTGTCCCCTGATGGCAGGTACACGGAATATTACACATGACATGTGTATGGCTGCATTGCACGCTGCAACCATGTCATGTGTGTGGCATGTGTTTCCATGATTTTGCTGTAGGTGTGTGGTCCAATGCATCAGCAGTTGCTGCTGCCAACATGTGTCCGTGTGTAGATGGCCATGGCACACTGTTCCGCACACCAGCCCACATATGTGATTTGCCATGAGGTGTGTATGTATGCAACTACACGGAGTATCAACACAAGTACATATCCACATGCTCTCTATGTATGTTCTGTCTCGACATGTACTCCTCCAAGGCAATGTGTGTGGCCTGTCCTATTCCTATGACATGTGACCAGTGCATATCGCATCCACCAACCTGTCTGTACCATACGCATACTACTTCTGCACATGTGTGGATGTCTGTGAATCCTGTGATGCGTGTGCATGTTCACTTACACTGGCCCACAGCTAGTCTCATGCCATGTCATCGTGAGCTTGCCCCACTCCGTTAGTGGCTGTCCCTTGGTAGGAGTGTCACCTGACTGGCGTACGTGTCCAGGAAATGTGGCACAGACCTGACTCAGAATGTGGCATATGTGGATTGGCTGTGTAACATGTGCTCAGTGCATTGACAATGTCGTTGTACAGTGCTCACTCTTCGGTGTTCCTTCCATTTCACTGCAGGGCTCCGCCTCTCCCTCGACGTATGCCAGACATGGCTGCCCTGCATGAACGGGACTGTATACGCCGCTACAGATTCAGCCAACGGTTGATTGATGAGTTGACTGGCCGGCTGGAAGCACAACTCCTCCCGCGACACAGGTATCCCAGTGCACTGACACCCAAGTTGAAGGTGATGGCAGCCCTACATTTCCTTGCCACGGGTACGTTCCAACATACCATTGCTGATGTCGGGGGCATGTCCCAGACGATGTTCAGCCGTGTTCTGCATGATTTCTTAGAGGCCATGTTGGTTCACCTGGATGAGTACATTAAATTCCCAATTCGTGAGCAGTTGACAGATGTCAAGCGTGAGTTCTATGCCCTGGGAGGGATGCCCCATGTCATTGGGTCCATAGATGGGACACATGTTGCGTTGGTACCACCACAGGCACAGGAGGTGGTGTATAGGAATCGCAAACATTATCACTCCATTAATGCCCTTGTGGTGTGTCTGTCCAACATGGTGATTTCACATGTCTGTGTTCGCTTTCCAGGATCAGCACACGATGCCTTCATCATGAGGCGTAGCAGGCTGCCTGAAATGATGCTGCAGCTGCGGAACGAGCGAGCATGTATTGTTGGTGGGTAGACTCTGGCAGTTCAGTGTTTGGCGTCATCTTCCAATCTCACTGCCTGTGCTGACACACTTCTGTCCATGATGTTTCCTTGTAGGGGACGCTGGCTATCCCAACATGCCATGGCTGATGACGCCTGTCCGCAACCCCAGCACGGCTGCCGAGCACCGCTACAACAACGCCCATGGGCGGACCAGGAGAGTCATTGAGAGGACGTTTGGACTTCTGAAGAGCCGATTCCGGTGCCTCCACAAGACCGGCGGAGCACTCCCATATGCCCCGGTGAAGGTGTGCAAGATCACCATCGTCTGCTGCATGCTGCACAACATGGCAGTGGAGGAAGCTGTTCCACTCATACTGGATCAAGATGACCAGGACCATCCACCCGTGGAGGATGAAGGCCTTGGTGACGGGGCAAGTGATGTGGAGGAGGAGGAGGCTGTGGAGGACATGCGGAGTCGGCTCATGCGCAACTTCTTTGCTTAGTGGTGAGTTCCAGTGTCTGAGTGTGCACGCATTGGGCCGTGTGTGGCATGTGTTGCAATGTGTGTGTCCATCTGCATGTCTGCCAAGTGAGTCAGTGGTGTGTATTGAAGTGTCACTCGAGTGATGGCGCAATGGAAGGATGTTGTCCGAGGGTCATCATTGTCACCTGTCATGTTGACAACATGATACGTGTTGAGTACATGCTTGCGGATGTGCTCCTTTGGGCTGACTCCTTGTGTGTCTCTCTTCCACAGGTCCATGGGCATGCTGTCTGCTGGTGGCATTGTTGTGCTCCTGCTACTCCTCATGAACACAGCAACATGTGCTGATTCTGCGTCACATGCACGGGCAAGTTTTGAAATCTCCTTAGGGTAAGGGATGCCTCACGGCGTTTTGGGTGTGTGAATTGTTTGTAGTCTGTGTGCACTTCTCCGGTTCATGTGTGTTCAATTTGCATACATGTGGATCCTACATGGGGAACATGACATGGGGCAGGCTTCACCTGGAGCCATGGTCAGACTTGGTGACTGTCATGTGTCAGGGGATTGGGGATTGTGATGAGGCCATCAATGTGTGTAACACTGACCTCGGAAACATACAGGTTGCACCGGGTTGACATGGTGTGTGATTGCCCCATCAGGGCCTCAATGGTGTATAGCAGCCTCTCCGTGGCAGCAGGGGGTGTTTAGCTGTTATCCGTCTCTTGTGTGCGAGTTCAATGGAATACCAGCATCTGTGTTGCAATGGGGGGTGCCAGTGTTGCTCCCACATGTTCATCCACATGACCTGTGTATGTGTTGACAGAGTATCATTGTCATTCCAACACACATGACTAATAAATTTGTCCCTCTGTCTCCAAGGTGCCTCTTCCCTGTCAATGGTGGCCTGTTGCCACTGTGCGTGCGGCATGTCTGGCATAGTTTTCAGAGGTGGTGCATATGTGTCTATGTGTAGAGTGACAAGATGCTAGCGGTTTGTCAGGGAGTGGGAACTGTATTATGCACAAGATGCACAGTTCCATCCACCTCAAGGCAAGAGAGACCATCCCCCAGGGCAACTACAACATCCGTGTAGAATCCTACCCTGCAGTCTACGGACATGTGCCTTACGACTCCCATGATACTTGTCCATATCCGGAGTGCATCTGCACAGCTCTGCTACTGCATCGGGCAACCAGGCCACATCAACGTCCAAACGGGATGGGGGGAATGATTCACAGCCAGCTGCAGGATGACCTTCTCGATCCACGCCCACACTCATGATGCAGCCCACAACCCCAACACAACCATGTGGCACTGTGATCCAAAACTCCATTCTGGCATCTCCATGCATCCAACCTTGGCCTAGCCACCATTCTCAACATCCGCCTGACGCAAGCATGCAGGACATGGTAGGGACACATGTCTAGACATACCTGGGAGCGGCAAGCCAGGTCACTCCACATGATCCCTGACCTCTGCGCATGACTGTTGCTCCCCTGAATGTGTCTGTAGCCACAGTTGTGCGGGAACCACTCAGCTGGTTGGGCCCAGCACAGGTGAGTATGGTACTCCATGTCTGTATCAGATGATACATTGGGACCCATGTGTGTCCTGGGCAAGACTGCGACCCCACGGTTTGGATGGTTGGAGTTAATTCTGAGATCAGGCATGCTTTGACTTTACGACACACACATGTATTGTAATAATGCAGAATCACGGCATCATCTTGTAAGTGTGATTAATTTATTTGTGGTGGGGTACGGGTTTGTGGGGATGACAAGAGGTGCACAGCGGGAGTGTAGAATCCAAAGTTCACTGGGGGAGTTGGTATCCTTGCCGTAGCAAAATGTCAGAGTCCATGCCACAGTCTTCGTCAACATAGGTCAGACAGTGACCAGCAAGTCCATGTGGCAGAGAATGTCATGTGCTGCTATTGGGCCAGAGGGCCAGGTGCCAGGCCAGGTGACCTGGGAGATGGTGATGTTCTGCTGACTCTCACAGTCTTTTTCGTGGACGACCCACCTTCCTGCGGGGACCCTCGGAAGCAGGCCGTGACGATGTCTGTGACGGTCCGTCGGATGAATCCTCCTCCTCCTGATCCCTCCCTGTGTCTGGTAATGGCCTTCGCCTGGTGCCACAGGGAGGGTTGCCCATGTTGTCGGCAATCCGACGGAGTACACCGGTCATTTGGGTTTGCACCGCCATGAGCTCAGCCTGTCTATCCTCCATCCTTCCTTGGTGTTGCAGTTGACAGGCATGTTGCTGGGCCTGCAGGGTCTTCATCTCCTGGAGGGTCCCCTTGATGTCATTGAGGGTGGACGCAATCTGGTCCATGCCCCTGGTGTCACGCCGGTATGTATCCAGGATGTTGCTGACCTGGGACACTACCGGGTCCTGAGCTGCCTGGTCAGGTTCGCGCCTCCGCCGTCCTCCACTCCCGCCACCCCTGCCCACGTGCACCTGGCCTGCCGTTGTGGGCGCATCGGGTCTCCGGGACCCCTGAGGGATGGCATCTGCGTTGCCGCCTGCCTCCTCCTGGGTGCCCGGAGGACCGTGTCCCTCCTGGGCAGACTGGCTGGGTGGTTGTGTGCGGGCAGGGCTCCTGGACGTCTCCTGGGATGTGGCAGGAATGGGGGTGGTGGTTGGCACAGTTGTACCTGACGCAGGTGCTGCAGGTGGTTGGACACCAGAGGGGCCAGGTTGGTCTGGGTCATCCACGGAGTGGTGAGAGTCATCGCTGGCGGTGGGGTCCTCATCCCGCGGAGCCTGGTCCTGTGAGACTTCCCCCCCAGTGTTGGGGGGTGTTCGTCGACGTTGACCTGTGTGTGAGAGAGACAATGTTAACAGTGTCACATGTGGCATCCATGTTTCATGCATTTCTGATTTGGCACTCTTCCTCTGGGTAGTTGGATCTGTCTTGCATTCCTCTCACAGTGCACTTGTGCATGGGTATGTCCCTTGGCCACAGCTGTCAGGGCTTTACGCATGTGTGACACAATCTTAGTTGATGCATCTATTTGGGTACACAGTCAGCAGTGTGGTGTGCGGGCGTAGCGAGCCATGCAGAGGCGCCTTACGTGTTGCACTGTACGTGGCCAAATGGTGTTTTGCCAAGGCAATTTGATGTTGCAGGTAGGTGACTGAAGCATTTGTGACAGGGTTCTTACCGACACAGTGGGTGGGTATACTGGGTGTGTGGTTAGGTCTGTGCCTGCAGCACGGATGGACTCGTGCACAGATTGACACATGGACCGGTCTTCATCTACGGAAGGGGGGGTTTGAGGCACTGCCAGACCTTGTCTGCATGCACACAGTCCACCGGCTGACGAGTGGACATGGCCACACCACCCAAGGGTGATTTAGTCTCCCTGTGTCTCCCTTCCTCCCTCCCTCTGTCACCCTCCTCCCTCTGTCGGTCTCCCTCTGTCACCCTACTCCCTCCCTCTGTCTGTCTCCCTGTGTCCCCCTCTGTCTCCTTCCCTCTCATTCCCCCTCTCCCTCCCTCTCTTTGTCACCCTCTGTCACCTCAGGCCAGCTTCCTGGGCACACACAGTTAGCCGGTCTTTGAATGGCCATTGGCTTGTTCATGTGAGTTAGTCCCTGTTCTCCGGGCACCCATTGGGCAGTGTGTCTGAGTGTAGGCTGCTGCTGTGGCGGTGTGTGCTGAGACTCTATCAGAGCGATGCATCTTCATTGTCTGCTGTAATGTGCAAATTGTGCCTTCAGACCCATGTCATCCTGCATGGCAGCCACCATTTGCAGGCAAGACAGTACTGTGTGGGTACACACAGTTTGTATGGCCGTGCCCTGGGCCATATGGGCTGAGGGCATTGTTGTGTGCTTGTGAGTTGCTCAATGTTAGTTTTGATGCCCCCACTCCCAGCATCGACCACATCCTGTGTTGTGTTGGTGTTTTGTGTGGCCTGTGACTTGGCATGGCCCTGATTGATGCATGGGGCATGGAGGCGCTAGTGGCATGTGTGTGTTTGTGGAGTGTTGTTGTGTCCGGTGGTGGCTTGGGGGGGGTGGCATGCATGATTGATTGTGTATGGCATCCCCCCCATGTGAGGTGAGTTGTTTGTGTACTCACCAGGGTCTGGGAGTCCTGGCAGTCCGTGTAGTCCCTCCACCGCCAGCGTGGACATCACCTTCTCCTCCCAGGGATGGTATTGTACCGGTCTGGGGGGCGGCCCTCCTCCAGTGATGTTCCCCTGGTTGTGATTGTCAGTCATCTTCCTCTTGACCGTCCTCCGCAGATCGTACCACCTGGATTGGCACTCGTGCCTGGTCCTTCTGGTGGTCCCAACAGCATTCACAGAATCGACAATCCTCTGCCACATGGCCGTTTTTTCGGATATCCTGGTCTGTCTGACCAATGTCCCAAAGAGCTGTGGCTCGACTCTGAGGATTTCGTCGACAAGGATCTCCAGCTCCTCCTTTGTGAACTTTGGATTCTTGGTGGTGGACATGGCGTGGGGTGTGGGTGTGGATGGTTGTGGGGGTGTGGGTGTGGATGGCTGTGGGTGTGTGGGTGTGGTAGTGGAGGTGTGTGTGTGAATGTGATGAGGGGGTGTTTGTGTAGGTGGTTGTGTGAAGGTATGCAAGTGTGAGGTTCAAGTATGGTGGTGTGGGTCGTCTGTGGGCTCTGGCAGCAGTGGGTCTGTTGCAAAGGCTCATGGTTTGTGTGTGTGGTCCATTTTTATTGGTCCATTTGTGGGTGTGGCTGTGTTTGAAATTTGTGTGGGTGTGTTATGAGGAGTGATTGAGTTTTGGGCCTCTGTTTGGCAGTTTGGCAGTTGCAGGTCAGTGTATGTGATGTTTGTGGGGTTGTTGGGCATGTTTGGTGGTGTGGGGAAACTCTAATTGACTCTCCTTGTGTAAATATGGTTTGTCCTGGTTCAGTACGTGTGTTTTTGGCGTCAGTACGGTCCGTACATGCACTGGTGGGGGTACGGTCCGTACATTCCCTGGTGGGGTGTGGGTACGGCCGTACATACACAGGTGGTGGTTTGGTGCGTACATACACGGCTGGGGGGGGGGGTGTTCGGTGCGTACATACACTGCTGGGGTGGGGGTTCGGTGCGTACATACACGGGTGGTGGTTTGGTGCGTACATACAGTGCTGGGGTGGGGGTTTGGTGCGTACATACACGGGTGGGGGTTCGGGGCGTACATACAGTGCTGGGGTGGGGGTTCGGTGCGTACATACACGGGTGGTGGTTTGGTGCGTACATACAGTGCTGGGGTGGGGGTTTGGTGCGTACATACACGGGTGGGGGTTCGGGGCGTACATACACGGGTGGGGGTTCGGGGCGTACATACACGGGTGGGGGTTCGGGGCGTACATACACGGGTGGGGGTTCGGTGCGTACATACACGGCTGGGGGGGTTCGGTGCGTACATACACGGCTGGGGGGGTTCGGTGCGTACATACACGGGTGGTGGTTTGGTGCGTACATACAGTGCTGGGGTGGGGGTTCGGTGCGTACATACACGGCTGGGGGGGTTCGGTGCGTACATACACGGGTGGGGGTTCGGTGCGTACATACAGTGCTGGGGTGGGGGTTCGGTGCGTACATACACGGGTGGGGGTTCGGTGCGTACATACACGGCTGGGGGTTCGGGGCGTACATACACGGGTGGGGGTTCGGTGCGTACATACACGGCTGGGGGGGGGTTCGGTGCGTACATACACGGCTGGGGGGGTTCGGTGCGTACATACACGGCTGGGGGGGGTTCGGTCCGTTCATACACGGGTGGGGGTTCGGTGCGTACATACACGGGTGGGGGTTCGGGGGCGTACATACACGGGTGGGGGTTCGGTGCGTACATACACGGCTGGGGGGGGGTTCGGTGCGTACATACACGGCTGGGGGGGTTCGGTCCGTTCATACACGGGTGGGGGTTCGGTGCGTACATACACGGGTGGGGGTTCGGGGGCGTACATACACGGGTGGGGGTTCGGGGCATACATGCACTGCTGGGGTGGGGATTCGGTGCGTACATACACGGGTGGGGGTTCGGGGCATACATACACTGCTGGGGTGGGGGTTCGGTGCGTACATACACGGGTGGGGGTTTGGTGCGTACATACACGGGTGGGGGTTCGGGGCGTACATACGCGGGCGGGGGGGTGGTGGGGTGTTCGGCGCGTATGCGGGCACATGTCTCCATGGTTGCTATGGGAGTTCGGTTCGGACGGTGTTTTTTGCGTACGGTTGTGAAATGGGGAGGACGGGAGGGATCGTACTTGCGCTGTCGGACTTTATTTTTCCGCACGGTGGGCTTTTCGACCGGGGACGTGTCGGTGACTTTTCCCGACCCGAGGACGTGTGGGGAAATCTTCCCAATGCGATTCGTATGGACTTTTTTCCGTTCGAATCGTACTTGGCAGTTTGTACGCTACTTTGACGATTCGGACGGAAAAAAATCCGGATACGAGTCGTACGGGGAATTTTTTTACCGGATCGGAATTGGCACCTATATAGCAGAGACAATAAAACTACTACTCCAGCTCCCAAAAAAACAACATAAAGGAAATTTTTGGATAGCGCAGGGCTAAAAATTACTATATCCACTCCAGATAGTGTAACAGTAGGGAAAGTGTTGGATAACGTAGAGGTATAAATTACTATTCCGACTCCAGGGAGTGCAACAGTAGGGAAAGTGTTGGATAGCGTAGGGGTAAAAATTAAGATTCCCCCTCCAGACAGTGCAACAGTAGAAAAAGTGTTGGATAGCGTAGGGGTAAAAATTACTATTCCAACTCCAGAGAGTGCAAGAGTAGGGAAAGTGTTGGATAGCGTAGGGTTAAAAATTACTATTCCAACTCCAGAGAGTGCAACAGTAGGAAAAGTGTTGGATAGCATAGGGGTAAAAATTACTATTCCAAATCCAGAGAGTGCAACAGTAGGGAAAGTGTTGGATAGCGTAGGGGTAAAAATTAATACTCCAACTCCAGAGAGTGCAACAGTAGGGAAAGTGTTGGATAGCGTAGGGGTAAAAATTAAGATTCCCACTCCAAAAGGTGCAACAGTAGGGAAAGTGCTGGATAGCGTAGGGGTAAAAATTACTATTCCAAATCCAGAGAGTGCAACAGTAGGGAAATGGTTGGATAGCGTAGGGGTAAAAATTACTATTCCAACTCCAGAGAGTGCAACATTAGGCAAAGTGTTGGATAGCGTAGGGGTAAAAATTAGTACTCCAACTCCAGAGAGTGCAACAGTAGGGAAAGTGTTGGATAGCGTAGGGGTAAAAATTACTATTCCAACTCCAGAGAGTGCAACAGTAGGGAAAGTGTTGGATAGCGTAGGGGTAAAAATTTAAATTCCCACTCCAGACAGTGCAACAGTAGGGAAAGTGTTGGATAGCGTAGGGGTAAAAATTAATATTCCAACTCCAGAGACTGCAACAGTAGGGAAAGTGTTGGATAGCGTAGGGGTAACAATTACTATTCCAACTCCAAAGAGTGCAACAGTAGGGAAATTGTTGGATAGCGTAGGGGTAACAATTACTATTCCAACTCCACAGAGTGCAACAGTAGGGAAAGTGTTGGGTAGCGTAGGGGTAAAAATCACTATTCCAACTCCAGAGAGTCCAACAGTAGGGAAAGTGTTGGATAGCGTAGGTGTAAAAATTACTATTCCAACTCCAGAGAGTGCAACAGTAGGGAAAGTGTTGGAGAGCGTAGGGGTAAAAATTAAAATTCCCACTCCAGACAGTGCAACAGTAGGGAAAGTGTTGGATAGCGTAGGGGTAACAATTACTATTCCAACTCCAAAGAGTGCAACAGTAGGAAAGTGTTGGATAGCGTAGGGCTAAAAATTACTAGTCCAACTCCACAGAGTGCAACAGTAGGGAAAGTGTTGGATAGCGTAGGGTTAAAAATTTCTATTCCAACTCCAGAGAGTGCAACAGTAGGAAAAGTGTTGGATAGCGTAGGGGTAAAAATTACTATTCCAACTCCAGAGAGTGCAACAGTAGAGAAAGTGTTGGATAGCGTAGGGGTAACAATTACTATTCCAACTCCAGAGAGTGCAACAGTATGGAAAGTGTTGGATAGCGTAGGGGTAAAAATCACTATTCCAACTCCAGAGAGTGCAACAGTAGGGAAAGTGTTGGATAGCGTAGGGGTAAAAATTACTATTCCAACTCCAGAGAGTGCAACAGTAGGGAAAGTGTTGGATAGCGTAGGGGTAAAAATTACTATTCCAACTCCAGAGAGTGCAACAGTAGGGAAAGTGTTGGATAGCGTAGGGATACAAATTACTATTCCAACTCCAGAGAATGCAACAGTAGGGAAAGTGTTGGATAGCGTAGGGTTAAAAATTACTATTCCAACTCCAGAGAGTGCAACAGTAGGAAAAGTGTTGGATAGCGTAGGGGTACAAATTACTATTCCAACTCCAGAGAGTGCAACAGTAGGGAAAGTGTTGGATAGCGTAGGGGTAAAAATTTAAATTCCCACTCCAGACAGTGCAACAGTAGGGAAAGTGTTGGATAGCGTAGGGGTAAAAATTAATATTCCAACTCCAGAGACTGCAACAGTAGGGAAAGTGTTGGATAGCGTAGGGGTAACAATTACTATTCCAACTCCAGAGAGTGCAACAGTAGGGAAAGTGTTGGAGAGCGTAGGGGTAAAAATTAAAATTACCACTCCAGACAGTGCAACAGTAGGGAAAGTGTTGGATAGCGTAGGGGTAACAATTACTATTCCAACTCCAAAGAGTGCAACAGTAGGGAAAGTGTTGGATAGCGTAGGGCTAAAAATTACTATTCCAACTCCACAGAGTGCAACAGTAGGGAAAGTGTTGGATAGCGTAGGGTTAAAAATTTCTATTCCAACTCCAGAGAGTGCAACAGTAGGAAAAGTGTTGGATAGCGTAGGGGTAAAAATTACTATTCCAACTCCAGAGAGTGCAACAGTAGAGAAAGTGTTGGATAGCGTAGGGGTAACAATTACTATTCCAACTCCAGAGAGTGCAACAGTATGGAAAGTGTTGGATAGCGTAGGGGTAAAAATCACTATTCCAACTCCAGAGAGTGCAACAGTAGGGAAAGTGTTGGATAGCGTAGGGGTAAAAATTACTATTCCAACTCCAGAGAGTGCAACAGTAGGGAAAGTGTTGGATAGCGTAGGGGTAAAAATTACTATTCCAACTCCAGAGAGTGCAACAGTAGGGAAAGTGTTGGATAGCGTAGGGATACAAATTACTATTCCAACTCCAGAGAATGCAACAGTAGGGAAAGTGTTGGATAGCGTAGGGTTAAAAATTACTATTCCAACTCCAGAGAGTGCAACAGTAGGAAAAGTGTTGGATAGCGTAGGGGTACAAATTACTATTCCAACTCCAGAGAGTGCAACAGTAGGGAAAGTGTTGGATAGCGTAGGGGTAAAAATTAGTACTCCAACTCCAAAGAGTGCAACAGTAGGGAAAGTGTTGGATAGCGTAGGACTAACAATTACTATTCCAACTCCAGAGAGTGCAACAGTAGGGAAAGTGTTGGATAGCGTAGGGGTAACAATTACTATTCCAACTCCAGAGAGTGCAACTGTAGGGAAAGTGTTGGATAGCGTAGGGGTACAAATTACTACTCCAACTCCAGAGAGTGCAACAGTAGGGAAAGTGTTGGATTGCGTAGGGGTAAAAATTACTATTCTAACTCCAGAGAGTGCAACAGTAGAGAAAGTGTTGGATAGCTTAGAAGTTAAAAATAGCATACTTTTAAATAAAATAATTATTTAAAATAATTAATAATTTAATTATTAAATAACTCAAAATTACTTACAAATACCAATACATATTTATTAAAAACGTAACTACCAATAAATAATTAATTAGCAAAAAATTATTAATAAATACCAATAAATAATAATTAAGGAATATTAATTACCAATTTAAAAATTATTGAACAATTAAATTTTGTATACCAAAAATTAATTATCAATCATTAATTACCAATTAAAAAATCTTAAACAATTACATATTTTTTTAACACAACATAATAATTATTATACATTAATTACCAATTAATAATATCTTATTAATATATTAATTAGAAATATCACTAAATAATATTTAAACATATTTAATTACCAATTGATTATTAATCAACAATAAATTATTTTTCATAACCAAAAAAGTATTATTTTAAATATTTACCAATTAATAATTAATCTACAATTAATTAATTTTCAATACCCAACTACAAATTTAATAATTACTTAATTAGATTTCAATTACTTCCAACACTATTCCCCTATAAACGCACGAAACACTCAAATAATAAAATAATACAGTTAACATAATTATCAATTAATCAATTATTCAAAACTAATTACCAATTAATAAAAACTTAATTACCAATTAATACTTAATTAACAATAATATAATTATCAATACCAATAAATAAATATAAATATTACTTAATTACAATTAAATTACTTCCCACCCTCTTCCCCTATAAACCCACAACCCGCTACAGAATTTAAACGCAAAAATTATTTTTAAAAAATTTATAATTCCTAAAAATGTATAATTAATTTCATATTATTAAATTACTTCCCACCCTAATCCCCTATAAACCCACAACCCGCTACAGAATTTAAACGCAAAAATTATTTCAAATTAATTTATAATTCCTAAACATTTATAATTAATTTCATATAATTAACCTACTTCCCACCCTGTTCCCCTATAAACCCACAACCCGCTACAGAATTTAAACGCAAAAAATATTTAAAATTAATTTATAATTCCCAAAAATTTATAATTAAATTCATATAATTAAATTACTTCCCACCCTATTCCCCTATAAACCCACAACCCGCTACGGTACTAAAACACAAAATTAACTTAAAAAAACCCATTATTAACATATATAAATTGTATACATATATTTTAAAAACAGTAGAACACTTAACAAAAAATAATTAACACATACATATTAAATACATAACAAAAAAACATAACAATATTATAAATATCCATATTAGTGACATGGATATTAGTAACATCGATATATTTCATATCGATATTACTAACTTCGATATTACTATCATCGATATAACAAAAATCCATATTACTTACCTTAGGGTCGAAATTCTGTCCATCGATATTCTTGACATCGATATTCTGTCCCTACGATATTCTAGACTCGATATTATGGTAGGTCGAAATTAAATTATCGATATTTAGACCGGTAGGCAGTATAGTTTGAGTGCTTGGTGTGGAGAAGCACAAACAAGAGTCGAAAAAGAAACAGCATAGTTGGGAGTTTTCTTTAATAATAAGAATCGATTTCTAGCCAAATTAACCCTTCTTGCAAAATTAATCAATGTTCTAATAATGTATACTTTGCAGTGTGTATGTAGTTCTAGGATGAGTTAATAGCTCACTATTCTATATTAGGACTTTAGGTTATAAATTGCAAGTAACAAAAGGATGCCTCTTTTGAAAGCAGTAACCTGCTGATCTGTTTACATCATAGCACTCTGTAATCTACTTGGTACACGTTCTTTGCAGCAGGCATATTAACCCTCTGCACTAACTTCTCACAAGTCAAAACCTCAACTATACAAAACACTGATCTCGCTCCAGGAAGATAATTAATCACACGAGTTATCTTGACATTTATTTGAGGCCTGGTAATTGCTGGGGGAAAGAAACGCTGCAGCAGGTGCTTCAAAAGCATAATAAACTTTCAAACACGGCGCCCCCAGGAAGCCAGCACCCGGTGCGGTGGCACTGGTCGCACCGCCCTAAAGCCGGCCCTGGTTATTGGCAGCGCTGGTTGGAGCAGTGGGTGGTGCAAGCAGCAGTGATCTTCTGAGAGGGCCCTGACACTTATTATTTTACAAATTAAGCACTGGGTAAGACAGTCTCTTAACTAAAGTTTTTACGCCTGACAGCTTTTTGGACGTGTGTTTGAGAGAGGAACTGTAGCCTTTGTTATCCATTCTCCCTCTTGCAGTACATGAGGTTTATACTTCAGGTCCATGATTTTTGGGATGTGGCATAAGCAGAGTATTCTGGACAAATGCTGCCGCTTTCTGTGGTACTTGGCTGTGCTACTCCCTTCGATTTGTTTGTATTTGGGTACATCAGATCCACTCCAAGAATGGGGCAGTTGGGGAATAATGTTCCATTGTGAGCTTGGTGCTAGCTGTGTACTGGGATCCATGCTACCTCTGCTCTGTGGCAACCATTCCGTTGTCACCGGCACTTCGCTCTGGTGCCATCTCCTTCTCCATGTGGTCAGAAAGACGTCCGATCACGCATGGCGGGGATGCCACTGCTGACAATCATAAAGTTGCACTTTGCTTGGCAGGTTTTGGGTATAGAAGGCTGGAGGTATGTTTTGTTGTTGACAGTGCAATCCTAATGTAATACGGACGCCATCACAGCGTCTTATTAGCTTATTTCAGCAATGCGCTTTTCCTGGGTGCTCCCGAATCTACCCTGAATAAACTACAGCAAGTGCAGAACGCGGCTGCTAGGCTTCTGACGGGTCTCCCTAGGCGTCAATCTGCTCGCCCGGCGTTGAGGGCACTGCACTGGCTCCCGGTGAGGGACAGGGTGAAATTCAAGTCACTTTGCATCGCCCACAAAGTTCTGCATGGGGTAGGTCCACCTATTTTGGAGGAGATGGTCCAGCCTTACAAGGCCCCTCGTTCTCTCCGCTCTGACCATCAACATCTCCTTCAGGTTGGCAGGGTGAAAAAGGCAAGAACCGGTGGCAGAAGGTTTTCAATAAATGTGGCCTCTTTGTGGAATTCATTACCCCTACAACTGCGCTCGGAAGCTAGTCTTCTTCGGTTCCGTAAACTTTTAAAAACTTTTCTGTTTATCGTGTAATCGCTGCATTCTTGTAGTAGTGGTATGTGCCGGCAAGCGCTGGGATGCCTATTGGTAACCAGGCGCTATATAAAACTCAGAATAATAATAATAATAATAATTATTAAAAACGTTTTCTTTAGGTTTGTAAGAAGTGTAGTATGGAACTTGAGCACATCAGTCATCGCTCTCAACACGTTCTTGGAAAGTGCTGCTCTTGGTGCCGGCGGAAATGTGCATTATCAGACTGTAATGTCAAGTAGTGCATGTACTCTCCTACGGCTGTCATCGACCTTTCTGCAAGGATTATTTCCGGGTAGGAATGGTATCGTACTGTTTTCTTGCTGATGAGCCTTGTGCCAAATAATGCACCGAAGTACAGTATTTGTGTTGCTTAATTGGGCAAGATTGAGTACGTTTCTCTTAGTTTCCTATTTTGTTGCCTGTAACGGATATTTTGCATTCAGGATCTATTTTTGGATCAGAACGTTACAAGCCCTTTTGCATTTGGTATGTGTAAAATTGGGTCTGGTCTGATACCGCAGTTGTCTGGTGCACCGTTTGCTACCAATTGTCAAAAATACACACAAAGTGGGCTTTAGCTCTGCCAAGTGGAGTATTTCTGTGTCACCACATGCTAATGGCTGTTTGATGCATCGTTCTGCTTCCTAGGAAATGCTTGCATTGCAATACATTAATAACTTTTTTACATCTTAAATGTACACTGACTTATCAAATATAAATATCCGTTTACCTCACTCATGCATTTACATAAAAAAATCATTTTTTTATTTGTAACTGCATCAGGGTGTAATAAATTAGTTACGTTTATTTTATTTGATATAGACCTCGACTGAGGTCAACAAATATACAAACACGTTATTAAAACATTTAACAGAGAAGTCATATCATCAAATTTAACCATTTATGATGCTGAATCCATACTTCATAGCTTTTTAAAATGATTTTAACTCAAATCTGTTTGAGTTTATACCACTTTGAAACATTTAAAACATTTGTGTTCATCTGGTGGTTATTTTTCAAGATTTACATAGACCTTGTGAAGAAATAAAATTGGATCTGTTATAGATTGGTCATAAAATCGGCTTTTGATATTTAGAAGTTTAAAATTGTTAGCATCGTCAACTTTAAAACAGCTTTAAAAAAATCTTTAAAAATGTAAACAGTTGGCAACAAACAAATTCGTCCGGTGGTAATTTATAGAGAGTGATTAGGCTTTGTACAGAAGGAACATTGTATCGGATTCTAATAGGGCTTATAAACCTCCACCTAGCTTATACTAAAGTAGGATTAGGGCAGACCGCTAAAACATGCGTTAGATCTTGCAATCCTCCCTTACATGAATCACAGAGCCCTGTTGCGTTTTCAGGGTTATTCCACTTTGCTGTATGTGCATTCAGGGGGAGGATTTCCAACCTCAGTAAGAGAATACAGCAGCGAATCCTATGATCTAATAAAAAGTATGTATATTTCTCAGGGGATTTGTATACTACAGTTTTTGTATATTCTATATAGTGTTTTAATTGAAGACAGTGCTCTACGTCCAGGTTGAAACTTAATTTAGAAGTCATATTGTTTAAGAAGAGCTTCAGAAGCGCCGGTGCCCAAGTTTCAAAAAGTGCTTCTGTGCAATGGGATCGGCTAAAAGCTGTATCAAGGTTCTTGTTAAAAGTGTAACGCGACAGCTCTTCTCTAAAGGTTTCCAATTTTAAAATGAGCCTTAAAGTGCCAGAGTCGGCGTGTAAAAGATGGTAAGCCCATCTTATTAGATTTGAAATGGCCCTTGCATAAATGCTGACTAAGGAGAATTCCAGGCGTAATGCTTGGGCCGGGACAGCTTGATTTACTCTTATTAGTCTCCGTAATGAATTCCCTTCTCTCGTTTTTACTGATTTCCAGGTTTTTATGTGCATATATTCTAAACCATAGGTTAAGATAGGGGGGATTTTCATCCGCTATACCTCTAACATAGGTTGGAAATGTCTATTTCCAGAGGAGGAGTATAGCCTCAACAATGCTCCTACATGGGTGTCCGCATTTTGACATATATGTTTTATATGAGAGGAGCTCTGTAGGGTTTGGGTGAAGATCCGACCTAAATACATGTATTCTTTAACTGACTCAAGTGATTTCCCCCCCCCCAATGTCCAATTAAAGTGTCACAATCGCTTTTCCCCTAAAAGGTAGAATTTTGGTTTTCAAGGTATTTGGGACTAAGAAATTATCATCTGTATAGCTACTTAATGCGTTAAAATTTATTTGCAGTCCTATTGGCGTAAGATCTAAAATCACGATGTTGTCCGCGTACATTAGAATGTATATGTCACTCAATGCTAATTTCGGCAGAATTTATTTTACATATGTAAAATGCTCTGGTAAGTCGCTAAGATACAGAGAGAATAGCAAGGTGGCAAGGAGGCATCCCTGTTTTTGGCCATTTGACGTGGTGATTGGTCTAGTTAGACCTTTCGAACCCCCCATTTGAACTCTACACCACGTTTCTGTGTGGAGAGATATAATTACTGTAAGTAAATTTTGGGGGATTCCCAACCTCACCAGTTTCTTCCAGAGGGTTGGCCTATCTACCCTATCAAAGGCCATAGTAAAATCAATAAAAGCACAGTATACAATTTGAGATTTTTGAGACAACGTATTTATCAATAATCTTTTGTAAAATTGCGATATTATCTATAACTCAATGTTTTGGACGAAATCCTGCCTGAAACATAGGGATTGCGCCGCTGGAAAAGGCCCAGTTTTTGAGATGATCTAAAATACAGGCTGCAAAGATTTTTCCAGTTGCATCGAGTAGGGCTATTTGTCGATAGTTCTTTGGGTCAGTTTTGGAACCTTTTTTAAAATGGGGACCACAATGCTCCCCGCCATGATTTTGGGATATCTCCCATTCCAAAACATTGGAAAAATAGGGGGGATAGAAATTTGCTCCATTCCTCTGAGTTTGATTGTAGGACTTTGATTGGTATCTTATCCGGTCCCATTGCTGCTGTAGATCTTGCAGCCTTTATAAAGTAAGCTATTTGCTTCGTTGTTAGAACTATCATGTCATCCCTTGACTGATCCTTTTCCGGAGACTGCTTCTTCCATTTCTTTACCTTCTGTATATTAGGTTTATATAAGCTTTGGATATATATTTCCCAGGCCGATGCTGGCACTGGGAGCGCTTGTGTTGTTTTCCTAATGCCCATTTGTTTGGCAACTAGGCTCCAGAATACTTTGCTGTTTTTACTTTTAACTGCAAATTTAATGTCAATCCAATTCTTGTCTTTTTCCTCGCGCAGTTTTTTCGCTTTTTTCCGTTGTCGTAGTTTTTTCAACTGTTTTATTTTTTCCTGTCTTGACCCAGAAAAGTTTAAAAACTGCAGTCGGATCAGGCTATTCAATTTTACTGATTCGTAATCTTTGGTTTGGGCTTTTTGGTGGCCCATTCTCCTCTCATGTCTGTTTGAATGTTCCTGAAGAGATGCAATAACTGTAGACACTGTCTCTTCGTAAATCATTATCGGATTAGATTCTTTTTTAAACGGGTTTAGGTAGGTAGCTTTAATCAAGATGTTCATTCCCTCAATTGCTTTTGAGTTCCAAACAATCCTACAGTTTTTATGGTCTACATTAGCATGGCCATTCCAGGAGTCAAGTGACCACTGGGTAGTAGATAGCAGTGAGAGATCTATTTCCAAAGACAGAGGAGCATGCTCACTTTCATATGCATTCTGTATTATCAATGATTGCACTTTCTGAAAGAGGTCCATACTACAAAATTGCATAATCTAAAAAGGATAAGCTATTATTAACTGATCTGGAATAGGTGGCCTTAATGTCCCCTTCTACTCTACCATTTAGGATTACTCCATTCATTGCTTTAACATGGGAGAGTAGAAGTTTCCCCCGCTTATTGGCTTTTATCTCTGTTGGAAAGAGTGGCTTTGGAATGAAGCAGGCTTCCTCTTTTTCGTGTTTTCCCTCGTTATCCAAAGTGTTAGATATCTTTCCGTTAAAGTCTCCAAAAATTAATACTGGTGGATATCCTTTATGGGCCATAGTCATTTCAATCTTTTCGGATATTTGTAAAGAGTCATAGCGAGGTCCCAGAGGAATATAAACATTAAAAATGAATAGATCCTGGACGATGTTCAGACTTATATTTTGATGTTTAATCTTAATGCACTGCTCATTTTGGAGACACAGATCAATAATTTCTAGATCCCAATAGATTTCTTCTTTCAGTAGATGGCAAGGCCTCCTTTTGCTTGCCCCCTTTTTGTAGCCTCAGCTGTGATGTCAAACACAAAATAATTGTTTTGAATAAAAGTATCTATGGATCAATTAGTTAGTAATTGTGCACACGTCACTCACACGTACATGTTTACACACAAACACATATATACATCTACAAGGGCATATAATGCAGCTGCGATAGATCTGGCTATAATTTAGCCATGCAACCAAACACATGCATGCACAGTAGCAGTTTACATGCTATAGCACATTAAATGCTGAGATATTGTTTTTGCCAGTGCTTGTTGTGTACAACTTTACATTCTGAATGGTGCAAGGTCGACAACCGACGTGAGGAGTGGCTTGGCGGAAGTGTCCAATTTCTCACACTCAATGCATAAACGTGCATGTGAGCGGAAGGCACCCACAGATTGATATTGCACTGACGATATATGGTTAATATCTTACCTAAAAGTTACTCAATATCCCACATAATTTGACTTTCCTTGCCACATCAGCTCTTTAGTGTAATTTCATCCTCCGTTGCGGTATAATTCACGTGGCAAATGAAGAAAAGGACCTCTTATCTGACCTATCTTATTTGTACAGTAATAATCACTTGTACTTTACAAAAACCCCAGAATACAATATTATTTCAAAAACATTTTCATTCTTTTTATTGTTTTCTTTTTTTTAATATATATAGCAAAACATTTATATTTTTTCTTTTAACGTGTAATTTATATACAAATCATACATTCTTACAGAAATGTTTCCACATTTCTTAAATTACAAAGCACTTGTGAATTTAGAAGACAAAACAGTTTAAAAGGACATATGTAGCCAACATTTTCATGGGGGAATTTGAGCGCAAACATATTTTCAATGAGATGGCTCCTTTTTATGAAAATGTAACTCAGTGGCATCGTTTCATAGATTACATTTTTTTCATCTGGACTGGCTAATAATCTGATCTCCTGGATTTTATATCCTGGCTAAATCTGAATGATAACAATTTAAAGTTTACTGGTAAATATTCTGCTGACAAAGTAGAATTTTTGGACATATGGATCACAGGCAACCATGGGCATTTAGAAGTCAGTCTGTTCAGAAAGCCAACAGCCAAAAATACCATCCTAGAACATACGAGTTACCACCCACCATGTCAAAAGGACTTCATTCCTTTTGGAGAATTTTTAAGAATCAGGAGAAATAGCACTAACATCGCAGACTTCATGATACATGCGAAATCACTTCAGGAACGTCTCCTCCTTAGAGGCTATCCTAGAAGACTGATACGTCAGTCACTCAAACGGGCTAAATATTATAACAGAGATGCCCTCATCAATAATGAACCTAAAGAAAAGACAGACAAACTTGTATGTGTGGTGGACCACTCTAACATTAATTACAAAATCAAACAGATTTTAGACAAAAATTGGAAAATTCTGAACACAAGTGAAGACACCAATTCCATACATAAACCAATAGTAGCTTTCAGAAGGAACCCTAATCTAAAAGACAAACTTGTGCATAGCAGATTTCACCCACAAAATTAGACCAGACAAACCACTCTGGATGGTATACCATTACCTTCAGGTAACCACAGATGTGGCAATTGCCATGCGTGCGAACATGCTATAGTCTCACAAACTTGGACATATGGTGAAAAATCAGGCAAATTACAACAAATGACAAATTGTAGGAGCTCTAATATCATCTACTTGATCTTATGCCCATGTGGCCTTGGCTACATAGGGGAAACCTCTAGAGAATTTCGGACGAGATTCTCGGAACATAAATCCGCTATAAGAACTGGCAAACAACAAGCACCTTTGGTTAACCATTATCTTGATCACAAACATAGGGAAACTGAAATAAAATGGCTCATCTTAGAAAAGGTTAAAGCAATACCAGGTAAGGACCCAGTAAAAACTAGGAAACAACGGGAAACATTCTGGATCTTTCATTTGGACACCGTACGAAAAGGCCTCAATGAGTAAATTATTTGGTTAGTTACAGAATAATCTACGCAGACTGTTCCTGAGCCTTTAAATATAAATTTCTGTAATGTATCTGCCTTTTCTTATTTCTGACCCATACTGGTTGGTTTTTAAAAAAAATTTTTCTTTTCACCAAAGTCTATTTAGAAAAAGTCCAGCCAGTGACTTCAACACCATATAATATCTGGCCCTTTTTCATAAAACAAGAGTAGTTGTCCAGTAATATCGATAAAATACTCATGTTTCCCTGTTCTAATGTTTAAATACTGATTCTAGGCCCTTCTATGACTCTTCTGTCACAGAATTTGAACCTAGTGCGCCTGTATTGCCATAATCTGTAGACTAGATACTTTAAACTATTTGGAACTGCCCTCTTATTAGTACCATCTTATTAGTACCATCTTAAGATGCCGATCACCATAGTCCTCATTGATTGTACTCCTTGTGTGATCGTATACGTTAGAAGCCATTATTATTATAATACACTTAAGCGCATACAGAAAAATCTATCTGATTGAGTATTATCATTTTGATCTCCATCTCTCTTTTTAGGGCTCTGAAATAGGGACAAATAACACACACGTATGCTTTTGAACACAATGCGTGTGGTCTTGCATGCATTTCCTTTAATTATCTCATCGATCTATATTTATTATTTGTTACTAGTCTGACAAACCATCTATCATCTTTGAACTATACATATAGTACCTTTTGGAGGTATCATACAGCTCTATCAATCACTTCCTATATCTTTCAAAGATGGCGACTATTGTAACACTCTCCCCCTTACGGCGTTCGTGCTGCGTATTTTTGCCGTCCCGTTAATCTAACGTAGAGGCATGTGACCCCGTTTTTTCTAAATAAATACGATGATACCATTACCCTCGGTTTTTCCGATCTGGCAATATTGAAAATGGGGCGAGAAACTCTACAAATTATGAGGTAAGGAAAGCGGCAGCCTCAGTAACCTTATCTACCTGCATAGATAGACTTCTAACTGCATACCAAAATATTCGGGCATTTGCACCGCACTTTAAATAGTTCGATCGTAGAGTGCTGATATTGCGTTCTTCTGACCTTACGACTATCTATGCCCCCACATAGCATATAGACTACGTTTGTACCTTTCAGAATGAGTGTGTATTCTGGCATTAACCCTGTCCATCTTTTTTAATTGAACGTAACGAATAGATGCCTTACATACATCTTTCGTATCTCTAATCTTAGTGTGAACTCACTTTGTGCTCACATGAAGCACAATAGAAACATTTATATAATGCTTTAGATTATGTGCACAGAGGTTTTAGGATATTTGAATTGAGATATGACCAGGCAAGACATTGCGTGTATCATTAAGACATCGCGTGTATCACTATGATGATGACGTTTTTTCTGATAACTAAACCCACCAACGTACATTCACGATGTTCATTGGACACATGTATCAAGTTGCCTTCCATAACCCAGTAAGACTAAATGACGAATCTTTGCATCTTTTCACTATAGATCGTACATTTGAGCACAGTACGTCTTCCAATCTGTCTAATTTAAAGAGGGAAAACACGAAGCCTATCCCGTTGAGGACTCATGTATTCTAATTATTTAGGTGAGACCCTAGAGGCGCCTATAATAAACATTGTCGAACGATTACTGTATTATTTGATCACTGACAAATACATTATCTTTCTTGTTTGTCTTTAGATGGAATCTAAACAGTACTTTAAAAAGTGTGGCCCTCCGTTTTCTTCTCTTCGTTTTTTGAAACAAGTAGAACATTAGAAGGACCAATTGTCCTACTCTTACCATTTGCTAATTCACAAGAGGGTGAGACATCTCTAATCCTCTCTCTCTTGAAGAAAGTCTTAAGAATAATTAATAATAATCTTACATAGAATGTCACATCTCTTTTCATTTCTCACAAACAGAGTTAACCTCTAGAAGCGTTTTGTGTTTACTACGTTAGTCGAAACACGGATTAGGTGCCTTGGAACCAGAGAGCACCCTACGCCATAAAATACACGTAGGCGAATACTATGTTAATACTCTTTCTCTTCCTTCTAGTTTGCGTAATTTTTACGGGCAATATTTTCTGAGCAAATCTATGAATGTTCTGGCTCTTTATATGGCACTTCTCTTCTGTTTGGAGTACATTTGTGCTATTTATACCTTGGGCACTATCCCTTTTTCCTTTTTTGCTTGTAATGTTATTGGAAATGATAAAATGATGCTGCTACAATTGGTTCTTAGCTGCAGTGGCTCTAATTAAGTACGAGCACCCACATATAAGTTATATTGAAAATTATTTATCCCCAGGCTATATACTAGGCCTGGGCGAAAATTTCGTTCCGTTCGCGGAAATTGCGATAATTTGACATTTTCGCCTTCCGCGGAGAGCGCGAAAATGTCAAAAATTCCGGTTTCCGCAGCTTGGCGATAATTTGTTTCTTGCTCGCGCTGTAAAGTAATACATTCTCGCGCGCGCGCGATCGCCTTACCTGAATCCCTGCGTTCACCGACAAGTTTTCTTGATCCGGTCGCGTTCTCCATGAGATGTTGTATTGTTTTTAGCCATTTGCGCTGTCTCGCGACAGTTCGCGCCCGCAGTGACATCATGCGTCGCGCGATCACGTCTTTCTTCTCGCGATCATGCACCGCGAGACAACTCAAAACAAGATGGCCGCGCCCGCAAGCAACCACATGGGTAAGTTGGCGACCCGCAACCATGCAGAAAATCTCGCGAACATGCCGGAAAATAACTTCCGCATCTTCGCGATATTTCCGCTTGTTTGCGATCATTTTAAACATTTTCGCGATAATTTGCGAAAGTTAATTTCGCAAATTCCGCCCACCCCTACTATATACACAGTTTTTTATACATGAAACATTTCTTTGTTACCCTATTTAGAGAGAACCCCCACTTTTTCGCCGCTTAGACGATAAAGACATTTCTAAAAAATATACTGGTCCTGATGAAGGAGACGTGAAAATCGTATACAGTCTCCGAAACGTGCGTAGACCAAGAGTACCAACTACACATCTGGGAGATCCATAGAAGAATCCAATTTCAACGTTCTGATTATATTATTCCAGGACTCTGCAAGAATTATTCTAATTCTAATTCTTGGATTATAAACCTAAGTAGGATCTCATACCAGAGTTGGTTTGCGGTTTTAATAAAAAAAAAACATTTTCCTCTTTTTTTCTGTGTGTAATGTCTGATGGTATGTAAGAGTGATTGATAGGTGAGAATGCTAATGTGATGGTTCCTTTTTTGGGGGGTTTTCTCTCATATGTCCTTTTAAACTATTTTGTCTTCTAAACTCACAAGTGCTTTGTAATTTAAGTAATGTGGAAACATTTCTGTAAGAATGTATGATTTGTATATAAATTACACGTTAAAAGAAAATATATAAATGTTTTGCTATATATATTAAAAAAAGAAAAGAATGAAATTTTTTTGAAATAATATTGTATTCTGGGGTTTTTGTAAAGTACAAGTGATTATTACTGTACAAATAAGATAGGTCAGATAAGAGGTCCTTTTCTTCATTTGTCTTTCTCCCCTCCTCTTAGACCTAAAAGCATTTAGGGGAAACCTCTTGCACACACACGTATAATTCACGTGGCCCTTACTATAAAAAAACATGCCCTGATTAAATGCCAGATTTCACTTGATTCAGATTTCACTTGATTTAGTATTAACATTTTATAGCTACATTAAAACAACCTAATTAAGCGATTCTTGGGGAGCAACTGTGCTACTTGGTTGAGCCAGTCCTTCGATAGGTATTTAATAATTGTATAGCTCGTCAATCCCTGACTGTCCCTGACGGCACAGCATTCATGATAATGTGCTGCATGGCTACACACTTCTAAGGTCCAAAAGGCGAGACCTATTGGCTATGCCAATGCTTGTTTTCTCTTGGGGTTCAAGACCTAGTTTTGTCGTGGCAGAGGATTTGTGAGATGTGGGTGTTGAAATGATCTTTTTAATTAGTTGACGGGGATGATTTACTCTGCAGGTCCTGAGCTATGTTTTATGGTTTCTGTTACGCTTCCAGTTCCTATCCCATCCTAACTGTAGCAGTGGGGTCAACCACTCTGAAGTTTTGTGAGCCATGGAGGAGAGCTGACAGAGCGAGGAGGAAAGAGGCAGGAGGAAGAGGCAGCGATCTATCTGGATGGTCTGCGTTACAAGTATAGATAGTCCAGTCTTGGGAGAGGGGGAGGAGGGGATATACAATATATAGGCAGCTAACAGCTGTAACCTAGGCAGAGGGGTAGCAAGGGGTTGTAATCCAAATGACAACATGCACATGGCAGATATGCTGGCAAATCAATAAACTGTTGCCGAACGTACCTGCTATTGATTACTGTTATTTCCTCCTTTTCAACAAATAACTTAAACATAACAGCCCGAGAATGCAATCAAATGCTTAAACTTTGGTTTCCAATTGTTTTCTGTTGATCTGAACTAACCTGAATTTAAATTATATAACAGAAAATATTTATTACTGCATTCTGTTTAGACTATACTAACTTCTCTATAATTTTATCAAGCGGATTTATTTAATGTATGCCACCGCCTCAGAAATGTCATAATGCTGACATCCTGCATTATCCGTTGGTGAACGCATAACTGTTGTTCTAATAATAGGAGCTCTAAAATTGTCATATTTTCCACCGTAATTGCTAAGTAAGTTATAATTGTCTTCTGCTTTGCAGTGTCAAATTAAGAATTTGATGGGAACCAGACAGGACATATTTTGGAGCCCCTGTATGGAATAAATGTAACTTTTATTAAACATTTCCGCCTAAATGAAGCCTGCATAATGTTAAACAATACTAAAAACTTTAACGTGGGTCACAAAAACAGTTGAACTACATCTCACCCAGGTTACTGCGAAGAAAGTCAGAGAAAGAGCTATCTAGCTAGCGAAGAAGAGAGGTTTAGATAGAGAAATAGAATAGACAGTGGTAAAATAGATAGAACGTTTACTTTCCCAGGGTGCTGCTTGGAAGGTGGTGCCCACTTTGCCCACTTTGCCCATGCCATAAAATGTCTCTGCAGCTTTGATCGTGTTCACCTTGCAACCCACCCCCTTCCTATACATATTATTTGTATTTTTTTAAATGCATTATTAAGTCAGTCAAAGCTTTAGAAATCTTTCATAAAATCCAAACTTAAGCATTCATCTGAACTGTAACCAGACAAAAAGTGTCCAGTCCCGCAACAGAACCCCAAAGAAATTATTTTAGAGATGAGTGATAGCACTGTGGCAATTGGAAAAGTCCCTTTGGATGTGATACTAGAACACTGAAAATAAAATGTTGCCTGACGAGAATATTGTGTCCTTAATATTGTTTCCAAAAATATCACCACTTTGAAGTTAATGATAGAACATCTAAACCCAATTAGAGGATATTTTTAAAACGATATTTAGTACACAATGTTCCTGCGAGACAATATTTTTGCTAGTAATATTCTTACATACAATAGAGTATGACTAAATGACCATTAGACTAAAATAAAGAGGAACATGAATCAAGCAGAGGAGCTCCTATGAATGTGGCACTCAGTGTGCCGATTGCAAGGAGTACCCTTGTTCTCTGGAATATTTTCTCTATGGGTCTGTTCTTGACCTTTGTGGTTATTCCTGTTGATGAGAGAGAGACAACCCAAGCATAGTGTGGAACAAGAGTGTTCAGTGGTGAGCAATTTGTATCACCCGACGCCTGAGAAATGCGGTTTTCTGCAGAGGATAAGAAGCTTTAATGTTTATGTTGACTGACAACTAAACTTGAAATTTGGTATGCAGGGGCAAAGCTGTGGCACACTGGTACTCACAGCCAATTAGATTGACAGATACAAATCTCTGTAGATTTAAAAAGATTTGAAGGCCTCCAACTGGCCAGAATCCTTAATAGGAGTCTAGTCTAGGATTAGCAGGGGGAAGCTGACTCCGCCCCAGGTAAAGCATTCTTCCTACAGGGAAAGACAGCATGGGTTCGGGCAGGCACTGTGGAGCTATTGACAGTGGGAGTGTGCATATATTTAAATAGCAGCCTTTTCTCGCACCTCCTTAGGAGATTGAAGCATACAGGCTCTCCGAGAGTTCAGAAGGGGTGGCAGCAGGAGGGACGAGAGCACAACTCCAACATGATTTTAAGAGGCCTCTGATTGGGGTCTGAATTGGGACTTCTCAAGCCAACCACTCACATCCTTGACCTAGCATTATGATTGCACATTGTTCTCTGATGACTGGCCCTTGGGTCCCTCCTGTGTCTATTTGAGCACCCTGGAAATCTTCATGTCTGCCCTGCATGTATCTGCTCAATCTGGACTTTTAATGATTCTGTCACTGATTCCATTTGTGGTTCTATTCTGCCACTGCTCGTCTCATCTATTCCCCCTAGGGTCCACCCTTGCTTTTTGATCCCTTGACTTTGATACTGTAAATCTATTATTATTTGTCTGCCCCTGAATAACAGCCAGTGAATCTGGGATCCTCAAGCTTCACCAGATCTTCAGCAACATTCTCATGCCAGCAGGCAAGTCTCCCCTAAGCCCGGCTGTTGAAGCATTCATTTGTGTGTGTGCAACTGCTCTATACAGGCATCAATCTAAACCATTATGGTGGTGTATTTGCTGCAAGGGAGGGCTCATGGAGATGAGCATTTTCTACAGAAATGTTGCAGAGTAAAGGGCACAGTCAATAAGGTTAGCTTCTAACGTATGTCTCTCTGAAAGGAGTGAGTGTGTGTGTCTGCATAGTGCCCCTTCTTTTGCAGGATGTATGTGCATCTATCTGCAGGATAGCTATGACTGCTCTGTGCTGTTTGTCCGAATCTCTACAGGGAGGGTGCAAGATATGCTGGGGTTCCATGCAAGGATATTTGTGCAATGTCTGTGTTAATGTACCGGTGTGTCTGTTTGCACAGGCATGTGCGGTTCTGTGCAGTGGGGTGTCTGCAGCAAGTGCAGATATTTGTGGAATGGATCTGCTAAAAGTGTCTGATCTGTGTAGGTGTATGAAACTTTGCAGAATATGAGTCTCCTGTGTGAAAGCGACACCACCCTTTTGCACAGTTTGCAAGTTGTTAAGTCAGGAATTGTAACTTCTGGATATCTTCTTTCAGTACTCTGATCAGCAGTGACCCATTCTCTTTTCCAAGATCTTCCAGCACATCCTTCTTCAAGCAGACTAGTTCATCATCAGCCTGGTTGGCACTCACTCCTCTCTCAAGTGTATGTAAAGAATTGATCACAGGTTCCAATTGTGGTCGTAGTGTTGGGGGAGACCTGGAATAAAAAACAACAAGACTTCTCTTGCCAAGGCAAAAGTAGGTTTATTTATTACAGCCGGGAAATCAGTTACCTCCTTGGACCTAAAAAAGATAATCTCAAATTGCTGCTTGCAGGCAACTAATGTAGTTGAAAAAGTGATGACCTAAACACGTGTCAAAAGAGCCAATAACAGGTCAAAAGAGGCACATAGATTTATAATATACTTTTATAAAAACATCTCATCACTTGTGTCCTGAAAACCGTGTCCTCTTATTGCTAACAGAGATTTGATGAAACATTAACCTTCTTTTTCCCTGAGTGTGTGCATACTTATTACTCTGCTCCCAAGACTTCTTGTTTGACTCTACACATTGTAATCTTTGACCAATATTTATTAGTCATTTCTTGATTAATAACGAAGATGTAATTCGTGCCTGTGTGCTGTGATTGTAATCTCTTCAAAACATGTTTTTCCATTTGACTGAAACTTGCTGAGTTCGTGTTCTGTTTTTTGATGAGCTCTCACCTACTTTGCATCATTATGAAACTGCTCTTTAACCACGTGCCGCTCTACTTCGCTCTCTACTGATGTCTGCTGAAGAGTAATTTCCATGCATTTAATTTTCTTCTTAATATTGCCCCCTCTAGTTGATACTTAACTACTTTCTCTAATACTGGATCTGCACTTGGTATCAAATGGTATATATTACCTTGAGCAATCAACTCATGGTGCCATTTCCTCTGAAACATAAAGAAACAGATATTAATCTCATGACTGTCCAGGGGCTTACTGTACCATCTGATCAAGTATATCTCGCATATACGAGCGCACCTTTCTCTTGCATCCTGACTAATGTCAGTGCATTCTGTAGCGGTACGGCCCTGCAGGGAACCTCGATATCAGACTGGCATTGGTCATGTGCATAAACTGATCCGGTAACTTTGAGTCTTGTCCTACGAGCACAATCTAGGGGCAAGGAATTTACTTGGCAGTTTTTACATCCAGTGGGCAGGTGTGTCACTCCCAAAAAGTGTAAGGGCCAGATGTACGAAGTATTTTTGCATGCACAAACGGGTTTGCGACCCGTTTGCGCATGCAAAAATAAATCCCTCAGGGCCATGTACAAACCCTAATTAGTGAGTCGCAATCTTATTTGCAACTCGCTAATTAGGATTTCCGACTCGCTATTAAGTTAAGAAGGGGCGTCTGAGCGAATGTGAGCCCTATGTATGACTGTTTTGCAGTCACATTTAACACCTGCTTCAAGTAGGTGGTAAAGCATTCGCAAACGGGAAGGAGTCCCCAGGGGACCCCTTCCTCTTTGGGAATGCATGGGAAAGTGTTTTCTAAGGGCAGGCAGTGGTCCCAGGGACCATTGCCTGCCCTTAAAAAATGAAAGGAAAACGTTTATTTTTTTTTTAAAAAAAATGCATCCCATTTTCCTTTAAGGAGAATGGGCTGCATTTTAAAAATAAAGTGCTTTTTTTAAAAACAGTCCCAGACGTGGAGGTCTGCTGAGCCCAGCAAACCACCATCCCTGGAAGGGCCAGCCATTCCCAATGGGGTCGCAAATTGCGAGTGGCTCATTAATATTCATGAGCCTTCCTTTTTGCGACCCCATTGGGAATCGCTAACAGTGTCTCTGACACTGTTGTACTTTTGCGACATGCAAATTGCGACTCGCAATTTTTCGCAATTTGCAAGTCGCAACAGCAAATGGTCGTACAACTGGCCCCAAGCCTATAAAAATGTCTAAGCCTATAACTTTTTCTATCCATTCTGTTGTCTTGTTATAACCTATTCTCTGCATTCATGCTATTTCTTCCTAAATGTTCTTAATGCGGCTGAGTAGTTTGCCCGCACCTGATGTACCCATCGAGCTGAGCCTCTCAAAAGGTTTCCTTTTTTTAAAAACTGCATTTTATTGTTTTAACTATTGTCATTTTGCAGTGCACTTGCCTGAGCCTGTTCACGCTTGCTCCCGCTCGCTCCCTGTTCCACCGCGGTCTTTCCGTTTGAGTGGAGGGAGTAGAGATGAGTTTCCGGGTCTCCCACCACATAAGCCGCATGGCAGCGCCGACGTGCAGTGAACGTCTGCAGCGGGCGCGCCTAAGGCAAGCCCGTCTGCGCCCGGCCAGGACCAGGGGCCAGAACCCCTGCCCCTCCATCCATAAATAGAACCCCCTGAGGCCCAGCACCATCACACATTTAAAATGTTCCTCCTCAACTGCAGATCCCTACCAAAACACTCCCTGGAGATCAAGATGCTCCTGGAAGATGAGGATCCAGATGCACTATTCCTGACGGAAACATGGCTACATAATGCATCAGAACCGGATGTGGCACAAACTCTACCCGCGGGCTTTACTATTAAGCGGAATGACCGCGATAAAAAGAAAGGTGGAGGCATTGCCATAATTCATAAAAACACTCTTAAATGTATGGTCGAACCCAATATCATTCTGGACTGCGAAGGTCTTTCTTTTAACATGGCACTATCTTCCACCCACTCCTTTGCCGGATTCCTCATTTACCGCAGCCCAGGAGAGTGCAGTCAATTTCTTAAATACCTTCCTGAGGTGGCAACTATATTAGTGGGCATGTCCCCCAATACCACCCTTATGGAGGACTTCAACCTACATCTTGATGATCCCAATAAGGCGGACGCATTAGAGCACACCCAGGACCTTTTAGCTATTCAACTTGCCCAAAAAGTCATAGGCCCCACACACAAGAAAGGCCATACACTAGACCCCATTTTTAGTAACCACACCCAATTGTCAGTGAGCGATCCTTTCCACATCCCCTAGTCGGACCATTTCTTGATCCCCTTCCGTATAACCCCTCTACTGCAACCCCGAGCATCAAAGCCATCAAGAGGAAAGTACGCCCTTGGTCTAAACTTTCTGTAGACTCTTGGATCATAGCTCTTGATAATCTTAAACCTAAAGTCAACTTAAATCTTACCGCAGCCTCGGAAAACTTTACTCGCTGGATTGAGTCCTCACTTGATACGGTCGTCCCAGCTTAATTTAGCTACAAAACCAGATAGAAGAAGACCCCGAATTGCGAGTACTTAAACAGACATGCAAAAGACTGGAGAGGGAATAGAGGAAAGCCTATTAGAACCTGAGCAAACTAAAATATAGGGAATCTATAAAAGTCTATCAAAATGAAATAAAAGTAGGGCAGGCCAGTTACTATGAAGGCATCATTACCTCTTCCGCTAATACTCCCAGGGAAATTGTTCGCGCCGCAAAGGATCTCCTGGAGTTCCCAAAAAATGAGCTAGCCCTTGAGGCCTCCCCAGAACGGTGTAACGCACTGGCAGATTTATTTCAGGGAAGAAATAAAAAGCTATCTATGGATGTGCCCTTACACCATCCAGAACACACGATTAAGGAATTTGCAGCTTTGAACTTGGAAAGGCTGACAGAATTTTTTTTTCAAATAAAATCATGCTCCCCTCTTGAGCCAGCCCCCCCTTAAATCCTACATAAAGCAGGAAACATGATCCTTCTTACTATTTTGTAAATTGTAAACCTTTCCATCTCCATGGGATCAGTCCCTGGTCCATGGAAACATGCCATGGTCAAGGCCTTATTGAAAAAACCTAGCCTAGACCCAAATTACCTAGGCAACTATCGCCCAATCTCGCTGCTGCCGGCCATCGTAAACATTTTAGAAAAACATGTGAACTCTTTTCTCTCCAACTTTTTGGAAACCCATGACCTCCTGCATACCACCCAGACTGGGTTCCGTCCTAAACACGGAACCGAGACTGCCCTTCTTGCTGTGGTCGAGGACTCTAAACAGATCCTAGATCAAGGAGGAGCAGTTGCCATCATCTTCCTTGATCCAAGTTCAGCCTTCGACACAGTTAACTTTACCATCTTAGTAGAGAGACTCAGAAGGTTAGGGATCCAGGAGAAGGCGATTGCCTGGGTACAATCCTACCTAGACAACAGAACCTTTCAGGTTTTTTCAGGTGACGCAATATCTAGGAGACTAGAGCGCTGCTGCGCAGTCCCGCGAGGATCCTCGCTGAGCCCCACTCTATTTAATGTATGTATGCGGCCACTCGCTGATGTCATCCTGCCTCACAGGATTAAGATTGTCACCTACACGGATGACACACAGCTGGTCATAACTATTAAAGAGCCCGCAACTTCCCCTCTGACTTCGAAACATGTCTGGAGAAAGTAGCCTCTTGGATGGAGCACTCCTGTCTCAAACTTAACGGAGGCAAAACAAACTCATGCTCATAGGCAACCACTCCAGCATGGACCCTAATCCGATATGGCCCAAGTGCCTAGACCCCAACCCCCAAAACCAGGATAAAATGGTCTGGGTGTCTGGTTAGACAACTCTCTCAAGTTTGACCACCAAGCAGTGAAGGTGACAGGGGCCTGCTTTGGCACACGCAGTCTACTTCGAAAGGTCCTCCCGCTCCTTCCAATGGCTGTAAAAAGATCCTGATTCAGGCCTTGGTCCTATCACAATTGGACTATGGCAACTCCTTCTACTTAGGGGCTCCCAAAGCAACATTAAGGAAGCTCTAAGTCGCTCAGAACTGTGCTGCCAGGATGCTACTCGGGATTACAAAAACCCAGTCAGCCAAGCCAGCCTTAAAAACTTTACACTGGCTGCCAATCCCCGAAAGAGTAAAATTTAAGGCCCTCTGCATTGCTCATAAGACTATGTGGGGAACGGGCTCGGCTATTAACGAATCCCTAATCACCCCCTATCGCCCTAAGAAGGACCTGCGATCGGCCAGTCTCACTCTTGCAGTCGTTCCCAAAATCAGGAGGACAAGAAGCGGAGGAAGATCCTTTTCCTATAACGTGGCAAAACTTTGGAACACACTACCCCCACACCTCCGCTTTGAACCCCATCTCCTTCCGTTTCGTAAACTTTTAAAAACCTGGCTATTCCAACAATCAGCCCTACAACCTAACCCGTTTTTCTGTTCAGTCGCTAGCGCTGGGATGCCCAAGTGTAGCTAGCACTTTACAAATGCTTAATAATAATAATAATAATATTAATAATGTGTGAGAATATGTTATGTTTCTACTAGGGAGTCCTATTTTGTGGTGTTAACTCTAAATTGTGCTAGACTAACATGTGTCAGCTGCATTCAGGCTTCAATCCTAAAGAAATAAGTGTAAGAGGCATAAACTGTTCCCGGAGAGATTAGTCTTCATAGGTTTGTGACATAATGTTCGGAGCTTAAGCGTGCATCATTACAAAAATGCAACAACAGCATAAAAAGACATGAAAGGAAAAATAAAACAGAAATACACAACTTTCTACTTGTAGAATTGAAAAAAGCAGAGGTGGGGGGGATCTTCACAGTTGCAATCGTCTTCCCCCCCCTCTTTGCCCTTTTATGTTGATGGCAGTGCTTGGCGTGAAGAGGGGTCCATCTGGACATCTAAAAGGTGGATCCATGGCTTACTGCCATCGACTTTGACTGCTCAAACTTGGGATCCTTCCATTTCCAGAGATAGTTCTTTATATATAGATACTTGACATCGTAGTTGCAGGGCTGGGAGGTTGACGTCAACGTTGTTGCGCTTCTCCGTTCTTTTGGTTGGCTGTTTGGAAAAGAACTTTGTGGCATTCGTTAATTCAGAGAGATAAACATGCATTTCATCAATCAAAATTTAATTTGTACTTTCTGCCTGCACCTTACATCTAATGGCAGTTATGTGCGTGCTCATCAGCTTTCCTGTCGCTATCTGATGGGGAGTTAGGTGGTGATCAGAATTGAAAATAGTGCTAGTGGTAAACAATACAACCACTTTTTGGGCAATGTGGCACATAACTTGCTTATCTTATTTTCCAGTAAGCCTTTAAGGCGTTCTACTATTCCATTACTCTGGGGATGGTAAACGGAAGACAACTTATGTTTTATTCCCAGCATTGCTGTGAGATGTGTAAAAATAGAATTAGCAAAGTTTGTGCCATTTTGGGATTTTATCCCTTCTGTAATTCCTCAGCGGGGAATCACCTCACAAATCAGAAAAGTAGCAGCTGACTTGGCATCACAATGGACACAAGGCCCTGCTTCAACCCATTAGGAAAAAGGACAAATCACAACTATGAGATAAAGATAGTTGTTACATCGATCAATAATATCAATTAAATCAATATGAATAGCCTTAAAATGACATTATGGTCATGGTATGATTAAGGTATTACTTTCAATGTGGGGTTTTGGGAAAATTGTTGACAAATAGTATAATTATGATTGTAGATAGTAAGTATATCATGCAGGTTAGGAACGAACCAATCTTGTTGTATCTGCTTAGACAAGTTATCTCTGAGATGTGAGCTGGTAAATGCAATTGATCTAGGGCTATTATAAGTCAAGCCTGAGGCGTGACTGGTTTACCTGTGGATATTTGTCTATATGTCATATCTTTTCCTAACTGGGAGCACCCTCTAATCTCCCATAATTGCTTCTTATGCAGTGGAGCAGCTTCCCACAGTTCTCAAAGATGTAAACGTGCTGTCTCAGAATAATGTGATGCACTAATATCTGTGGTAGTGTTTGACTTGGGCTCTTGCGATGAGGTGGTCTGAGCCACTAAGACTGGAATATGTTGCGAACCTGATGGTGCAGATGGCGGTGTGCACCTAGCTGTGTCTTTAGCTTCCCAATCTGTTAATGCATTTCCTTGTGACACAAAGTCCTGTCCAATGGTATGTGTTGAATACTACACAACTGCCACTGCTTGTGGCAGAGCAAGTGCCTCTATTAAAACCTCTAAAAGAATCCTATGCATGACTGGGCTCCCATCTGGTTTAACAAAGCCTCTTCTGCTCCATCTCATGATGGTGAAATGCACTGTAGTAGATACATATGCCGAATCTGAATAGATTGTGATAACATTTCCTATTCCTTACTTAAGAGCAGCTATCAGGGCTATCAATTCCGCTGCTTGTGCAGAATAATGTGCTGGCAGTGTTAGCTGCTGACCTATGTGAAGTATGTCTGAGGAATCGTGCTGCTGTGCTTTAACCACTGTTGTACCTGTGGCTTACTCCTGTGTCCTGATCCATGGTGAAGGATCCGTCAACAAAATATACAATACTGCCAGGAATGGGATTCTCTGTTGCTTGGTTGGATTTATTGGAGCCATACGTTGCACAGTTGTGTGCATCATCCTCAGAGTCCAATATAGGGTGAGCAAAATATGTCAGGAGGTTCACCATATGACATTTTACAAATTCCAAGGATGGGAGTGACACAGTATTACCTTGTACCCTGATACTCTCTGTGTGGTTATCATAGTCTTAGCCTTTTGAATGATGGCAAACACTGCACCTTCTGCATAGAGAGTCAGAGGTGCCCCCATGACAATGGGGTTGGTTTTCTGTACTGCAAAGGCTGCAGTGGCAAGAGCTTGTTCACAGGGGTAATGTCCTTTCATAATTGAGTCCAACAAACCACTGAAGTATGAAATGGTTTGTGTTCCAAAGGATACTTTTGTGTGAGGACAGCCGTCATCACTTGACCACAGCAGTGGCAAAAGAGATACAACTCTTTGGTATAGTCAGGGGTCCCCATAAGTGGGGCATTTGTTATCTCAGTTTTCAATCTTTGGAAATTTCCCCTTATTTCTGGGGTTGTTGTTTTATCGTATCTATCCTTTGCTTATTTAATGGTGGTCAGTAGGGGCGCTAATAAAGTGCTATAGTCAAAGACCCACTGCATCACATAGTAACACAGACCAAGGAACTTCTGTCTTCCCTTAACAGTCTCAGGTTCGGTCATTGGGCACATAGATGCTGCTTTCTTAGGGGTCACTCATTTACCAGAAGCTGACTGTAATTGCCCTAGAAGTGCACCTCCTCCTGACTATATTGAACTTTGTCTCTCTACTCTTTATATCCTCTCTGTGTGAGAGTGACCAGAAGAGACACGGTGTCTTTCCTACACTAATGTTCAGTGGGCTACAGACTAATATATTGTCTATATAGTGCAACAGATTACTGTCACACTGAAAGTTTGACAGTTCATTTTTCACCTCCCCATTAAAAATACTTGAGGATTCACAAAAACCCTTGAGGCAAACAAGAATACAAATACTGAATCCCACGATAGAAAAATGCCATCAAATAATGACTGTCTGGATGAAGGGGAATGCTAAAGAAAGCGCTCTTAAGGTCTATGACAGAAAAATGTGACATCCTGAGGAATGTTTGTCAAAATAATGGAACGGTCGGGAGCAATTGAGAATTCTGGCACTACTACATCTTTCGGTGGGTGCAGGTCTTGAACCATACGCCAAGTGTTACCCTTAGATTTCTTAACTGGGTAAATCGGGGTATTACAAGGAGATACTCCAGGATATATTACTCTTTGCTCTAGTAATGCCTGTATGGTGGGGGCAATGCCCTCATCTGCTTCTTTAGAGAGGGAATCCTGCCTAACCCAGGTAAGATGGCACCCTCTTTTAACGTTATTCTGAATGTGGTGGCAGTGCAGATAAGACCTGCATTATGGGGATCCTTGGTCCACAGAGTATCTCGTACTTGATAAAGATCTATATCCCTGAAAGAAACAAAGGCTCTACTTGGTATAGGCATCCTTACTTCCAATAATGGTATGTCATCCTAAAAAAAAAAAAAAATCGCTTTCTTAGGATCATCATGAAATAGCTGGTCATCAAGCATTTCCTTGACCGTTTTACCTGGCTCAATGAATACAATTCATGCCCAGAGGGCGTGGTTATTATCACAATCAGAGCGCCATAGGTCAGTGTTATTTCTAAGGCCTCTATTTGTAATATCAATTCACTGTTTGGTATCCAGCAATCCTGTCCCTATCGTCGGATAAGGAACTCCTTGGGTAGCTGACCCTCTCTTCCCAATAGCTCTTGTGTTTCTGCTACTATTATGTATATCGCTGTGGTAAATGCCTCTATATTAGTGAGGTGAGCTTTGATTTGGTCTCCAGTAGATGAATCTACTGTTACAGCCATAATCCTGGAAGGAGGAATTCCAGGGGTAGAACAAATCATAGTACCGTCAGGCTCAAAATGGATAGTAATGTTTAGTTTAGCCATAAGATCTCTTCCTAATAAATTGGCTGAGGCTGTCAGATAAAATAGTGAGCTGCCATCCACATACCTTCCTCCTATCGCCATCTCTACCTGCTTAGTGAATGGAACCCTCATTACTTCCCCAGAGAATCCTTGTGTGTCCATTGATCTGTTAGAAATTGAAAGATCTCCCTCTTGGATACAAGATCAAGCTGCTCCTGTATCTATGAAGAATGCATACCTCTTAAAATTGACAGCTACCATCACAGTGGGTTCCTCATCTTGCCTGTGCATCATTGACGATACTGGACAAATAGGACTACTCTGTAGGCATCTTCATTGCGTGTACCGTAATTTGTTTGGAAGGGATTTTCTACTCTCACAATCACACCTCCCTGTCCACATTGTGGTAGAGTCACTACTGGGGGTGCTTGGTAGCTTATTTATGGTGGCATTTGTTGTAAATGAGGCCTTACTGGGTGCTGTGTATTTTGTTGGGGTGACTGGTGTTTGGTGATTGGTGGGGTTGCCTGTAGTTGCATTACTGCATTCCCTGACTGATTGTAGACCCCTATCCTTCCACCCTGTTCATTACGTATTTAGGCCTGCAGTCTCTAATGAAATGTCTATATCTATGACAATAATGACCTGTCTGATCCATCCTCTGGGGGCCTATCCTACCCCTTCCTATATATCCTCCTCCTCCTCTTCTACTTACTTGTACTCTCGCATTATTTTGCTGTTGTAGGTACTGTTGTTGGGCAGTCTCTGGGACTTGACAGATATTGTAGTCATCTCAGTAGTGGTTGCTACTACAGCCCCTTCCATTGCTACCTTCTTCGCAAGTTTTTGCTGCACTAACTTGGCTGCTTCTTTCTACATTACCTCATGCTTATTCCTCTTTTTTTCTTTTCTTTTACAAAAATGTATTATGTGTGCCTGTATCTCCATCCAGGGTTTGGCCTTTAATGCCACTATGTTGTTGAGATTATCCTGCACATCGGAGGGTAAACCTTTCTTTACAACAATATAAAACAACACAGCATTTCCTCCTGTTAGTATCTCAACCTTTGCCTACTTCTTGAATCCATTTGTCTTTCATGCTGCTGAGGAATTGGGCAGGATCCTCATTTGGCTGCATTGATTGAGTCATGAGAGACCCAATGTTTATCCTATTGGAATACATTGTTCTCAGTTGATCCCAGAATACTGCCAGAACCAAGTTAAATGGGGACCCATCATACCTGGTTTCAGTAAGTGTGACATTTCTCACTCCAGCCTTTTGGAAGACACTGTCTGCCTCATCTCCTATAAGGGAGCTAACTCTTTATATCCCCTATTGCCAGGTTGATGCCTGCAGTTTGTTTTTCAAAGGTCCTAATCCATTTCCCTGCTCTCTTTGTGAGTGGTGGTAACAGCTTTTTGAGGTTTTTCCTTATTCATTTGTGGCTATGGAACATAATGAGGTGCTCCAGGTCCCTTACATATCTGGTGCACTGGGGAAAAGGAATGTTGGGGATTATGCTGTCTGGCATACATTTGCCACACAAGCAGATTCTGCCGCATATAGGAATAGCCTGAGTCTGGCTCTCCCTCACCTTAGAGGATTCAACCCTCAGCATTTGCCATGTCATGTAGATTGAAGGACCCTTCTCTTGGCCATTGGCTCATCTGCGGGGTTAGACCATCAGTCCACTCTCCTAAATTGTCTTTATAGGCTACAAAATTACACCAACTGTTTTCTCCTTGGGCAATTATCTTGTTGGGAGTCAGATCATTACAGCGTGGAGCTGATTGAACACTCAGCTGTGGTATTGGTGTGCCACGTAATGTCAATCCCACAGTGACCTCACAAGATTCGCTTCTGGGATATGGCTGACCATGTGTTCCATGAAACCGTAACTGCTCGAGCTCTGTCGCTCGGGGTCTCCTAGTATTAGGAAAAATGCCCTGGTCTCCTTTTCTAGTTGTTTTTATAAACATATTAGTGTGACTGAGCGAACTCATTGATCTTTCCCTATGGTCAGAATCGATGAGGGGCCTCTCTCGGGTGCTAGTGTTGTAGGTGAAGCCCTCCCGAGATCGAAGTATTTCACCCATGCCATTGTCATTTTCCTATTGGGAAATCGCAATTTAAGAAATGCAAAACCATTACTACCTATGGCCTTTAGACTCATAGGTACTAATGGTTTTGCATTTCCTAATTTGCGATTTCCTAATAGTGATTGCCACTCCATAGGAATTGCTGTTAGGAAATCACAATTTTCTCATTCTATTTTGCATTTCCTAAATAGTGATTTCTTAGGATTCGCTATTTAGGAAATGCAAAATGGAAATTTCATACATATGGCCCTAAACTACATACTAAGTCGGTAGCAATTGGTCACTTCCCTCTACACTCAAGAGATGTTTAACCTTCAATCCATGCACCTCGTAGGCTACACAATGACTTCCAGACAGTAGGTCTGGGATACAGTGATTCGAGTGTTCAGTTCTTACTTAAGGTAAAGTTTAGTGAAATCTGACTTTTGGCCGTCCCTCCATGTTAGAATATTGAAACACATTGCATTCCCAATTTCGGATCACCCACACTTGACCACTTCCAACTTTATATTGCCATGTAGTTCCCACTAATCCGCAGGACAGGCACCTTTGTGGACTATATCAACTTTGGGTGCCGTTCCTAGACTGATTCCAATCACCCCCGCAGAATATGTTGGCCTAGAGACCAGCTAGCTCACAGTGCCACCATAACCCCCCTAACCCACATCTGGAATCTGAGCACATGGTATGTTTTGTGCATCTCACTTGTAGGAGTACTTGAGTGGAAAGCCTTTCGGCAGGTGTTTATCATTGCTCGCAGCATTGCCAGCCCCCATGATGTCTCTATCTATTCTCGTACTTGACCAGCAAGGAATTCCCTGCCACGTGAACGCCAACCCATTGATGACTGTATTACATGAGCGCGTGGCAAGCACTCTTTCATCTTCGCCACCTAATCTCAAAGCATTTTGTGCTTTATTGTGCATCCTTTGGAATCTCGAAATCCATTTTGACCCCAGTAGTGAAAGTATTCATGATATGACTGGACATAGTATGAATCACACACTATAAGTGTGACGAATCCATAATCCGTATTTTGTAGTGCGAGTATCAGGGCTTTGAGTTCTGCCAGATGCTCTGTACAGACCCTAGGGAAGCGTGTGTGTTTTTTCAGGACAGAACTTGCCGTCCTGCATGCGCCCATTAAAATCGCACATGCCCCTGAATATTGGTGTTTTGTTCTCATGGCTGGCTGGACAGACCCATCAGTATAGATGATATAATCATATCGATCTAGAGGCATTATTTCAGGCAAAGGATATTCTTGTTCATACTGCAAAAATGCTAGTGTTTGTAGTGTTGAATCAAATCTGTAATCTATTTCTGTTGCAGTGAGAGAGTTAGCCCATTGTATCCATCGTGGGTGTAAAGCTTTAGCATTTGGAATGCTTGCTTTGGTAACAGCCTCCAAGGTCATTACTGGGGTTACGACAATTATGCATTTACCCTGAGGTAATGCTCACTCTCCCACTACAGCAGTTGAATGTGATGTATGTATACCCAGTTGGTCCAGCAACTACACCGATCACCAGGTAGGTCGTGTTTACACGTTAACTGTTTGGAAGCTATCATGTCAGGATGTATGAAACCTAACATGTTTGTATGTTCCTGTGTCCAATTTGATATTAAAAAATCAGGTCTCATCAAATTGTAGAATGGTTTTACCCAATCTGCTCAATCTAAAATGTATGTTCTGCCAAACTTTTAAAATCCTAAAATGGATTGTAATCTTTTTAGAGTCTTTGGTCTTTGGAGCAATGCAGATTTTTAAAACAAATGTGTCACCAGGCTTTAGCCTTCACTTGGCAACTCGTATCCTAAAAATAAGACATTGAGATGGGCAATCTTTGATTTTTTTTTAAAGTTAAATGTGTAGCCCCCGGTGAGCAAATCCCAGAATTATGTGATCTGCTCTGTCCAAGTGCTCCATTAGTTCATTGTCCATCAGATAGATATCATCTACATAGGACAATGCCTCCTCATCAAAATTTTGAAGTAACTCTGCCACTCTGGCTGAAAACAGCTCAGGGTTATCCTTATACCCCCGGGGGCAAATGACAACATTGCCTCTGTGAGCCTAGCGATGAAAATGCTGTCAAATATCTGCTTTCACGCATTATATTTTGGCAGAAAAATCCATTTGAGATATCTAGTGTTGTTTCGCATTTTTTTCGCACAATGTTATACATTGGTTTGGCATTCTGTGCATTTTGTCCCACAAATGAGTTAGTAGACCTATTTAAATGTCTGTCATCTAATACTACATGTTATGAATTGTCTGGATTCATTACAGGAAACAAGGGATTATTCACTGATGAGGTGCCATTTTCTTTTACACATTGGTATTCAAGTTGTTCTAGGATGTCCCTAACTTGTTTCTTAGCCTCATATTTTATTGGGTATTGTCTCTGGGGTTGGGGAGTTGTTTTTAGTGAGATCTCATGATGTGACTCATCATCCCACTCAACATGATTGCTGAATGGTGCTCATGCCTACTCCTAGGCGTAAGAATATTTATTTGATTCTGGAACAAGGTCGGAAAAAGCAGGTAAAATTACCGTTTTCCTGTTTGGGCATTCCATTACGAACTCAGGTGGCCAGTCTTTTTCAGCCAAGAGAATATTGTAACCATATGTAAAGTTCTCCCAAAACAGAGCCTTGATGTTTCTGGCTATGTCCTCCTCCAATTGGAGTGTAATTTTGTATAAACAAAGGGGAACACTTACCCTAGTATCATGTGTTTCCACCGTGATAGGTTCACTCAGCGCTACTGCTGCCAGTTAATCCGTCAGGTTCCAGCGAGCTATTGTGACTTCTGCTGCACTGTGTATCATTGTCACTGCCCCATTCGCTGTTCAGAAGCAGAGTCCTCAGTAGTCTGGGCATATCTTATTTTAATCCTAGCCAACTTCTTCTTTTGGAATTGAGGATTTTTATTCTTTTGTCTTTCTTCTTTATTAATGGTGTAGTCAGACGAACATTGTGATTCCTTCTTCGGCTTCATGTCTCATCTAATCTACGCTCAGACCATCCACCTCTCTTCGAACATGCATCGAATGAGTCCTGAAAGGAACAAGAGGAACCTGTATCCGCATTCTCATACCTGTCAGGCTTTCTAATGTTATCACTGTTTCTATGATTATATCTTTTTTCAGTGGTCTCCTGCTGAGGAGATTCACCCTGTGATCTTTGTTTGTCTTAATTTTTTTGTTTATTATCCCACTTCTTCTTCGTCAAAGAGATGGGTGCTTGTAGAGTTATCTTTTTCAGAATTACTCTTAAGTTGTGGTTTCCAAGCTCGGTCTCCCTAAATATCTCTACATAGCGTAGCATAGGCTTCTTTGATAATTTTAGGTAATAAACGCTTCAGTTGTGCATGAGTGAAGTCCCTCAAGCATTGGTGTATAGCTAATGCAGCTGCTTCCGCTTTTATGTTACTTAACATAATGGTGGAGCAAAATTGCCCTTAAGTTCATCCCTAAGTCCAGGGCAGGTGCTGCCCCGTACTCATCCATAAGCTGCTTCAATACATCAGGTAAAACAGCCAATGAGGGGGTACCATGTGTTCTGGTATAAACAGCAGGGAAGACTGTATCCCAAGTAGCACAGTCTTCCACTGGGGAACCATCCCCATCGGCAAGCAAATAGTATTCTATTTTTTTTATTGCGGGCCTGTATGGGGAAATACTGCTTCAAGCCGGCTTGTTTTTTGTGTTATCAAGAACTGAATTTGCTCCAGACTGGTGGGAATCTTTCCCATAACGGCATTCAGGGTTTGTGGGCTGATACCTGTAGTAGCCAATTGTGGTTGTGTGGCTTAAGCAGTCAGCGCAGTGTTAACTGTGAGTGGTCGCATTATGAACTGTGTAAGATTTCTGTACATTTTTACTAAATCTCTGTATAGTGTACGCATTTCTGCTTCTGTTAAGTGAGCAGTGTTTGGATGCGGTGTGTATGCAGCTAAGACCGGCCATGTCACTCCTTCTTTACTGAGTGGACCGAGTCTCACGTTTTCTGTAGTGTGTGGGAGGCCACCTGTAAGCCAATTAATATGTTTTTGGTAAGAAAGAGGAATTTCTAGTTCTTCATAGGGAGTGTATTCCACCTGCGTTTCATTTTCAAAATAGGCATAAAACATTTGTGTATGATAATTTGCTGCTGGGAATGTAACCCAGGAATAGAATACCTCGGTCTTGAATGCTTTGTGTGCCTCTACCATGAAGGCAACGTCTCCACCCATAGCCAGGAGACCAAAGCTTAATAATTTGAGAGTAGCTGCAATGCTGCAGTTCTCGGTAATGTTTAATTTCACTCATGCATTCTTGTTCTCAGAGAAATATACAGAGCATACACAATGGGACGTTTTCAATATATTTATTGAACGAACATTACTCTTGTATAGAATACATGTGCTGCGATAATCAGTAGACAGAAGCAGGTGAAAGTGATAACAAGCTCCAAAAGCGTAAATAGTAGATACAGTTCCACCATGGTGCTAAAACATTGTATATATACAGCCATACTCCTATTATGCAATACATACGCTGTGTATGTCTAGAGTGTATGTAGGTGTAAAGATAAGAATCTCCCCATAGGATGATCCAACCCCATTACCTGGCGGGAGAGAATGTAGGACCACGTCCTGGTCACGAATTGGACTTCCCTCACGGAGATGTCAGGCGGCTGCTCAGCAAAGCCACATGCAAAAACAGTTGATGGACAGAATGCAGAACAATGTCCTACATTCACCCCAGTACAAAGATCTGGGCCTAAATCCATTGTTTTTTTGCTCACCATGCCATTCCAGTTTGAACCCAGCCATATACAAATCAGTCTTAGCCCTGTGCCTCATGGCAACAGTCCAGCCCGAACTGCCAAGCCAGGTCCTCCCTGGACTGGAACCAAGCATCCTAGGACCGGTTTCGGGGTTTCACCCCTCTTCAGCTAGGATAGCTTGATTCCAGTGGCATGGAGAGCACGGGACTCACGTCTGAGCATACCCATCCCACTCGGGGTGACAAATGCAAAAACAACAGTTGATGGACAGAATGCAGAACAATGTCATACATTCACCCCGGTACAGAGATCTGGGCCTAAATCCATCGTTTTTTTGCTCACCATGCCATAACAGTTTGAACCCAGCCATATGCAAATCAGTCTTGACCCTGTGCCTCATGGGAACAGTCCAGCCCGAACTACCAAGCCAGGTCCTCCCACAGCATGCAAGGACCCTTGGTGTCCGCTGAAGTGTCCCCTCTGCTAACCCCTGGAAATGTTTCTTTAATTATAATAAAAAGCATCCTTCCTTAATTATAATGAAAAGCATCCTTGCGATGTACACTCAGATTAGCATTGTTGTGGATATGTAGATAGCCCTGCCGCCCCGTGGATGAAGATAGAACGATATTTGTGGCATTGTGATAATGTTGATTGAAGCCAGATGTCTAAAAAAAGTAATTTCAGAGAAACAAATCTAACATTGTCACACGCACTAATATGTCCAATGGTCACAGCAAATAATGTTATTGTGCAGAAAAGAGGAAAATTTAAGAAAATGTGCAATGTTGCTACATTGGCCTAACTCGGACACATAATAATATCGGAAAAAACTCTCTACAGACTATGTAGCGCCTCAACCTAATAATGTGCAGTGTTCATACACAATCTTGCATTCATCTAAGGAAACAAATCATATAATATACAAACATGGAATAGAGTCCTCATTGACCTCACCTTAAAGACTCCAATCTCCGGGTCCTACCCGTCCCCCGTGAATAGGCAGAACTTTAGGGTACACAGTGTCTGCTTATCTTGTCATAAATGCGGAATATTCTATGCAGTGGGGGATAGGCGGTGTTCCGGTGACAGCACTTGATTGCAGTAGCGGCTGGCAGGGAATGGGAGGTCGGGGCAGGGGAGGGGGGTTGCAAAAAAAGGAAAAAAAAGCCACTTACCATTTTCCACGCCCGCCGTCTCTCCGTCGTTCCTTCTCTTTCTGGCAAGTAAGGAACCAGGAAGCACCCGGGCTCTCCTAATTCAATGCAGCATTGTGATTGGTTCCCCTAAGCCGATCACAATGCTGAAATGCAGCATTGTGATTGGTCTCAGCACTGTTGTTCGACGCTCAAATGGGGACTGGGGGCCTGGTCATGTTCCCCACCAGGATGAGTAATGCAGCTTACTGGGGAACTTGCTAAGTGCGCATGATGCTGGCCAAGCAGTCATGCGCACTTTGAGAGTGTGTACTCACCATTCCTCCCAGGCTCTGACGCTAGCCCAGCCCCGCCCCAAACCCAGCCCCATACCAAAGAAAAATAAAATGATAATAACAAAGTTATTATCATTTTATTTTTCTGTTTTTTTCTGCTCTGGGAGCAGTGGGGCAACGCTTCTCTGCCTTAGCGGAAGAGCCGCCCCTGGTTGGTCAAGGGCAAATGGGACTCCTGGCTGGCTTGCCAAATGTTGGGTGAAAACTGGAATAAAAAGAGACAAGACTTCTCTTAGCAAGGCAAAAGTAGCTTTTACTTATTACAGTTGGGAGATCAGTCACCTCCGTGGAGCTGAAAAAAGCTGATCTCAAATTGCTGTTTGCAGGCAGCTCCTCATATAGTTGAATAAGTGATGACCTAAACACAATTGTCTGAAAAGCCAATAACAGGTCAAGACAGGTACATAGGTTAATAATATACTTTTACAAAAACATCACATTACCTGTGTTCTTAAACTTGTGTCCTCCTATCGTAAACAGAGCCTTGATGAAACATTAAACTTTCTTTCCCCGAGTGTGTGCATATTTATTACTCTGCACCCAAGAATTCTTGTCTGACTCTATAAATTTTGAAGTTACCTTTGACCATCATTTGCTAGTCATATCTCAATTAAATATGAGAATGGAATGTGTGCTTGTGTGCTTTGATTGTAAGCTCTTCAAAACATGTTTTTCTATTTGACTGAAACTTGCTGAGCTCATGTTCTGTTTTTCTGGTGAACTCTCACCTACTTTGCATCTTTATGAAACCAAGGGATGTATTGCTGTTTAACCACGTATCGCTCTGCATCGCTCTCTACTGATGTCTGCAGTAGTGCAAATTCCTCCGATGTCATTTTCTCCTTAACAGTATGTAAGTGGGTTAATGCACCTATTGCAGTGATGTTTGTTTAAACCCTTTATTTCACAGATTCCAATTATATTGAAATTGCACTTCCCAGTTGTGTATTGGCAGTATGAGCTATAACTCATCAGAGCCCAAGGATAAAAAAGTAGACACTTAAAAAATCTAAAATATTTACTTCTAAAATGCACTAAGACCTCACCCAAGACTATCGCAAATTTCCACCATGAGAGACATACTACAACACCAGATGTGAGCACAGATGCAACAAAACACTGTCTGGACTACATTAATCAGGTGATTGTAGTATATCTTTCTTTGGTATTAGTAACTTTCAAAAGACTGGCTAAAGAACACTCTAAGAAGTTTAAAGTACGGTGGCAGCAATGCCCTGTCAGGAGTCTGCCTTAGGTGCTATTTCTATACATGTGACCTGACTTGCTCAGTGACAAACTTTATGTACATATCTGCCATACAAGGAGCAGTACATCAGATGTGCATATGAGTGCTGCTTCATTTGGCCATGCACCCATGTGCTTGTATACAGAGTGGTGCACTGAATCCAGCAAAAAAGTGTGTCGGGGCATTGCTCTGATGAACAGGGGGCTTGTCAGACCTTTCAGACTCTCTAGAACGTTTTGTTCAAGTGTGATGTGGTGTAGGAGAGTAGGATCTGCCTCTTATGTTGCCCCCACTTTTTCTCTGATGTTAACACTGGTATCTGGCTATAGTCTGGCTGGGACCCTGCTAATCAGGGCCCCAGCCTCTCTCTTCTCTCTAAACAACATGGAGTGCATATTAGATGCACTAGTGATTGGATACTATGGTACCTTATGAGCCCCTAGTATATGGTACCTTTAGGTACCAAGGGCATAGGTACTTCACAGGCCTACCAGGGGCTGAAGCATGTATTATGCCACCCCTGGGAAGCAGACTAAATCTGACACCACAGGCCTGCTACTGCAGCCTGGGTGAGGTAGTGCTAACACTCCTCACTGAGATATAGGTTCACTATATCTCTCCCTGCACACACATATAAACCTATCAGACACCCCTAAGGCAGGACCTATCAATCCTGAGGGCAGGGTGCTTGGTTTCCATGTGAGGGGTGCCTCTGCCTGAGCAGGGCCCCTCTGCAGCTCTCCGAGTCCATTCTCTGGGGCTGTTTGTGAATGCGGCCAAACCATATACTCTTAAGTGCATTATAACCTCGCTGTAAATGCTAACTCTGGGATGGCGCATCAAAACATGTTGTGTTTGGTGTCAAATGCTTTGGAATCATTCCCCCGCACCAGTAACTGGTGTGGGAGTATGATCCCACCCTTCTAGAGGGATAGACATGTACCCACTGTGAAAACACGGTATAATCCTGAAGAGCCCTGGCATCACAAAATGGATGCCACCAGGCACAGACACTGGGCTGCCCTCCTGCTGCTGACCGAAACTCGCAGTGGAGGAGGCCCAACAATAGGCATCCTGTCACAGGGAGGTGTAACCACCTCCCAGACAGGATTTAGTGTATTGGGGCTAGGTGGGTGCACTCCTAGAGTGCTTTGAAGTTCTGCATTGGGGGAGCAGTAGGCTCCTCTGTGCATACACCAGTTCAAACCGGCTCAGGGGTTGCCTGCCCCTGCTCTGGCGCGAAACTGGACAAAGGGAAGTGGGTGTAGCCACCCACTCCCCTGACCCTCCCATAGGTGGGGTCATAGAGCTAGTCCCTCCCTTCCTTGTAGTATAAGTTAGGGAACCCTTGCTATTGCAAACTAGATATCCCTGGACGACGCTCTGAAGAAGAATCCTGGACCTTCGATGTTCCAATAACTCTGGAAGACTGAAGAATCTCCCTTGGAGTCAAGGAGTGACTCCCCTGCTTGGCAGGCACCCAATCTTGCAATCAACGGTCGCTAACTTTCCCGCTCCCGCCGGAGTTCGAAGTCCCTGCATCCCAGGAAGAGGATTTCCTGACTTCTCCAAGGCCATCTTGAGTCCCCAGCGACCCCACGAGTGACGAGGAACCGCAATCCCTGGGTACCGTGCACTATTTTCGAGTGCAACCCCTTCACGACGTACTACGAACTTGTGCATTCCACCACGTGTGGCCCAAGCCTCCAGCAGGATTTCCACCGATGATCAGAGGCCTAACCCGTCCCGGTGACCGTTGGCCCTTGTTGAGTGAATCCTCCCGAGGCGTCTTCGCGATCCCTTGCCGGTTAGCTTGTGGGTCCCCAGAAGACTTTTCTACAGTTCCATAGGGCTCCCCTGGTTGCTCCAGGCCTGCCCTGACTTACCCTTGCTGGGTGAGTCCCTCAGACCTTGCTGGTCTGCACCGCTGACTTTTTACACTTTTCACGAGACTTGCTGTTGCCAAGGTTTGTTGGTTACAATCTGGTCGCCGACACCGCAGTAAGCTGCAAACTTCATGGGACACTCCGAATCCAGCTCCTGGTTGTCATCGACGCCTCCTGGACCTCGTGGCTGAAGAGTCAAGACACCTGTGGATCGCCTGAAATCACCCGACGACTGTGGTCATCCATGTTCCTTGCCCCGGGTCACTGCCAAGTGATTTTGAACACTGTCCCCTCTGCTTTCAGGTCTTCCTTATTCTGAATCCAGGCTTGGATTCCCCCGGACACTTCTCCTGTCTTCACAAGCAGCAAGTCTTCTCTGGCTCCCATTGAAAACGACGCCGCGACCCGACACCAAAAGACACCTATGCACCCGGCTTCCCTGGGTGAGGTAACTCCAGCACTACAGTGCTCTGTGGGTGTTGGCTCTAGAACTACTTACCCTGTAAGTGACTTGCTCGTAGATTCTCCCGAAGTATCCTTAAACTCTAAATTTTCAATCGCGACTTGCTCCATTGAAGTCAATTGGGATCCGCGACTGTGTTCTCACACTGCATGCGTCTCCCGTGGGTCCTTTACTTACCTGCTTTGGGTGGATTAGTGAGGCCCCAGCACTTCTGAAGGCCCTAGGCCTTGTCCCTTCTCAAGTCGTTATTCTTAAGTCTCTTTTTTAGTATATGGTCTGGTACGCCCCTAGGGCCCCAGCCATATTTGTGCTTAACTTGTTGTGAAATGTTGATTTGTGCATATGTTCCTGACTTCTAATCTCATAAAGAGATTAGCAGAGAGTTGTTAGTAATAAATTCATATATATTTTATATATATACCTGTGTGGTGCCCTTTCACTTAGTAATTCAAGAGATTATAAGGTAAAACAAGCTGCTTTACATTCTCTAAAGACTTAGCCTGAAGACTGCTCTCCACAGCTACCACTTGGATAGCTTTCTTTAAAAAGGTTGTCTTAAACCTACTACCATAAGAGTCGAATTGTACTGGTGCAAGGTGGCCACTTTAACTAGTGACCAGCATATACCAGGCCAACTTCTCACATGTGGGTGTAGGAATATCATAGGTGGAGATTTGTATGTTGACAGAACGGCCCAGATCCACTTATATTTAGCTTGATGGATGGCTAGTAAATCCAGAGTGACTGCCTTTAAATGTGGGGTCAGACAATATTTTTGAAAGACTGTGAAGCGATACCCAGAGTACTATCTCATAGGATCTTGTGATCAACATGATGCATTTTAAAGTAGATTATTGCCGTTATCACTGGCCACCAATGGTTTTTAAGGATGGGGGTTTCATTTTAGTCTTGAAAGTGAAAACTAAATCTCTACTCTGAGTCATCATTTTAACAGGAAAATGGCAGATCAAGACCAGCGCCTAGCAGCAAGTTGATTATCACAGACACTGTAAATATCTACATTCCCTCACAAACGGGTGAACCGACAGTGGCTTGTGTAGTAGATTCAAGGCACTTGATTTGGAATGTTTCAAATTATACCCCAAGTTACAGCAAGATCATCCCATTACCTAAATTACAAAAAACAAGGTGATGAATGCAATGCTCAAATTGATCTCAGCCACTGGCAATCACTCGAAGCCACATCACAATCCATTGGCTTTCACCCACCATGCCTCCTGCCTGAACACAAGCAATCTAGGATGGTTTTCACCCTAGTTAGGGCTCTTCAGGCATGTATAGCTTGACTCTAGTGGCACAGTGAGCTCGGGACGCAAGTATGGGCCTACCAGGCGCACTTAGGGCATCAAATGCAAGGTGATGTATGGAATGCTTGAATTAATCTCAGCCACTGACAATTACTCAGGGCCACATCCCAATCCATCGTTTTTCGCCCATCATGCCACCTTCGTTTGGAGCCAGCCATAGGCAAATCATTCTTGACCCTGCTCCTCATGGGAACAGTCCTGGTCCTCCCTGAACCGGAAAACAAGCAATCTAAGACCAGTTTCACCCCAGCTAGGGCGCTTCAGCCAGATATAGCTTCGTTCCAGAACAGATCAGGATAAACATCTGTTCTGTTCAGAGCTCTTGGTGAACTCTTTTTTTCACCATTACTTTTTTCGCACTCACAAAAATCACAAAAACCCGCTCCGCTGTAATCAGGCGTCGTAGCACACCGGGGGAAGGGCATTCGGCCTCTCTGGTGGGAACCCAATGATGAAGCATGTCACCAACCAGGTTGGTGAATGAGGGTTCTTTTTAACAAGAGTGACTCCTCTTGCTGGCTCTTCATTTATAGGCCTAAATGTTATTTGCCATACCCACCAAAGATAACAAATTGTGCAAATGTCCCGTGCCAGACACAAAAGAAAAAAGTGGGTGCTCTATACACACTAGGAAAAATCGAAAGGTGTGGAAAAAGGACACTATAGAAAGTTACAGTTACAACTATTAATCCTTAACTCATTATTGTCCAAGCTTTACAAATTGGCATCCCACACGCCTCTGCCACACATTAATCATGCTCCAAAACCCGGCCACAGCAATCCAGCCATTAGACATGTTGTCACCTCAATTGTCTTTGGCCTCCTGCTGAAGAACAGGGGTGGCCGGTCTGGAAACTGCCTATCTGCTATCAAAGAGACAGACCTGACAACATAGAGGTCTCTCTCTACTCTTACACCTGGTTTGAGAGGAGGTGCACAAAATATTCTTCACAATACCCAACACTGGCCATTATAACAACTATATTACTGCTTTGGCAGTGCTAACTGGACATTTCAGCATACATCGAACCCAGATAATGAACTGATCATTGTCTGCAAAGCAAGACACGAATGAACTAATCAAGACATTTTATGCTCGCTTCAAAGGCTTAGCCAGCACCTGTGAGTTGGACAATATCACAGAAGAAAGTAGAGCCCAAATAATCCAAAACAAGACACGAATGAACTAATCAACACGTTTTATGCACGCTTCAAAGGCTTAGCCAGCACCTGTGAGTTGGACAATATCACAGAAGAAAGTAGAGCCCAAATAATCCAATGCTACCATTCTCCTCAACTAATGTGAGAAATTTTGAAGCAACCCAAGATGATGCCTACTAAACTCACATTGGGCTGATCGTATGAACTGGCCGAGGCATGTGCAATGCATATGGGAATCTCTCAAACTTCTCGAACTGTAAAGACTGAACCTGCAGGGTTGTATGTCAGACGTTGGCAGTGCAGTCAGAAAAATAACACTGGAGAAAACCCTATAAAGGGTGTGGCTTTTGGGGGTACCCACACCATGCAGACTCCATGTGCCTGTTGTCAGATCCTCTCACCTAAAAAACAGGTACTGTGGGAATGGAGATAGTCCTTCCTCTTACCGAGTATTTAACCCTCCACGTTGAATTGTGACAACAGGTGTGAGCAGTGAAACACTGGGGCTAAAGGGGGAAAAAGGGGAAAAACAAGGAAAGGATTCTGTGCGCTGTACTGTAGCTCACTCAAGGTAGGTATCCAAGAAGGTGGGTAAGTCCCTGGCTGATATCCCTCACCTCAGGAGGAAGGAAATTAAGGAGAGTTTTCCGTAAAGAAAAACAGAAAAAACCCATAATAATGGGGACATACAGAGCACCATACATCCATATAAATATAACAAACAATACGTACATACAATGCTATGGAAAAACAAAGTCTTCTCATCATTCACTCCAAATGCAAATATTCAGAAGGAGTGGATAAGGATATAAATTACATATAACACAAAAGGAACTCCGTGTTCTAGAAGCATTTGTCCAAATCATTCTCCTAGTACCATCATAGGAGGACGTAAAGGTAACTCAGTGCCTTTTTCAGCAAAGGGATAAAACAAAAGGTAGCCAGAAGAAGATGAGGAGAAGTTATGGTACGGATAACCAAAAACAAAGAAACTAAGTGTAGTGTAGTTCCTATTTCCCTAATAGGCTCTGTGCATTGGAATAATATACCCTATAGATTTGGCATAGGACTGAGGTCAGTATGCCCCTATCGAGTATATTAAACTTAAATACTTTGTGCCAGTTAACTCAGAGGCCACTAGAAACTCCTTGTAAACAAGAAGGGAGTAGTTTCTGGCAACCGCATAAACATGATAACTTTGTTTCCCTTTAGAATCGGAACACTCTCAGAATCGTGGAAACAACAGATAACAGTTTCACTCAGCTAATCGTGCATGCTTAGTTTCTTCAGAGTTACACAGAAAGAGTAGACTGGCGTTTCAAGAAAAGGATTTATTGAAAAGTCTTGTTTCTCGTGTAAGAAATTTGAACTGTTACAATCGTAAGGCAGTATGCAACATATATTATGTACAGCGTAAGCAGTAGAAAGAAATAATACTGCTCTAGCATTATCTTTTAGGTGTGACACATATTCATATACATAAATAACATAAGCTAAAAATGCGAGTACTCATAAGATGCTTTTCTAACTAGCTCTACCCCAGTGTACCTAACCTAAGTGTAGTACAAGGTAAGAAGTAGGTGATTTATTCTATAGTATGGTAGGCTATAGTCTGGTATGCCAAGTCTGGTATGCCAAGAGTCCCTCTAGGTTCTAGTCAGCTCATTACCTTGAGAATGAGAGAGGTGGGAATCTCTTTCCGGGTCTCAAACTCTAACACCCCGTGAAGGGGGTCTGAACACTGGAAGCTGGATTCTCTGCGAGCATGGATGACAGCGTCTCTTGTCAGTGCGTCAGGCCAGGACACAGGCTCCTCTAAAGTCGAGGTCTCCTCCTACTTGCTTGGGTAAGGGAAGGTATATTTATACCTGGTAGGTGCCTTGGAATGTTAGCATTGACGTAAGTCGGGCAGAGGAAGACGTCAGGAATGAACCCTTAAGGAATAGCGGTTCATGCATAATAAAGGTGTTCTTGGAGAAATCAATAATCCTGTGCTAGGGAAATTCCCGAGAGCTTAAGGGTCTGCTTTCTAAGAACTAGTTGTGACATTGGGGTGGATGGATGTAGGTGACCATGCCTGTATTTGGATAGCATGGCTAATGCCTAAATAAGGACTGGGATCTTATGCCTATATAAGGGCAATGCAAATTGTGCCTATATAAGGACATGTTTCAGGAAAACCTATATACGGACAACTAAAGCGGAATACAACACCCACTTTCGAATGAACGATAATACTAAATGCTAAACATTAAATGTTAAACATTAAAACTGAGTACCACATGTTGTAAAAAAACATTTGTAAAAGCATACTAAAAGAAGTTTAAAAAAAACAACATTTGCCAAACATGTAATGCAAAGGTACTGTACATTTTAAAGCCGTTTTTCATTCTAAGCATATATCTGAAATTAATGCAATATGAATGAATAGAAATATATACATCTGAAGAAATGGTTGACAATTATTCAAAAACCAAAGCCATTTCATAACATGGTACTAAATGAAATAGTGGTAAATAAGGTAATGTGTCCCTGGAAGTATTCAAAGAAGTCCGTTCTATATGAATAGTTCTACTGTAAGCAGATTGAATTGCCATGTATTTTCAAATTTAGAAAAAAAAAATCAATTTTAGGAGGAGTTCCAAATTTTGTTCTGTTTTGAAAATATGGAGGCCAAATTCATAGCTTCCCCGGTACACTGTGAGCGGAATCAAAGTCAGTGTATGGGTCTGATGTAAGCATGAAATCATCTACTCCTGTAGACAAAAGATCGTCTACCGACGTTTGTGACAGTTGGAACACCTCGTTTTAGAAGGTTAACCACACAGGGATGTGAAGCATCGCCTTCAGCATGGGATGCTGCTGCAATGTTCGCGTCCGTTGTTATCTGTGTGCCTGTTGATCCATCTCGTACCTCAGCAGCAGGAAGCGTCTGTGAGATCTCAACAAATGCCGTCATCAGGATTGGTAGCCTCTGGGGACAACACAGAGCATGGGCCGTTATTGGGTCCAGCAGAGTATCGATATCCGTCGGCATGACTGATGGGAGTGTTAAGACAGCGCCTTCAGGAAAAGACGACCTCACTTTAGCACTCAAATGGCGGAATTCCGCTTAAGGAAGAGGTACAAAACTTGTGTATAGTTGTATATGGAAGCTTTTAATTCATCTGTCGTGACGTATGATAATTCTCATACTCAAAAGAGAATTTCCATGTAGGTTAACAACACTGTTGGATATTTCACAGTTTTTTAAGTAGTCTTTTCAGATGTCCCCGATGCATTTCGGGACTCGCCCTTCGTCAGGGGGGTGTATTTCTACAAGAAAAATGAGGAAATTGGCAAGGGTCCAGGACATAAGAAAAATGTATTAAGTAGAGTGAATGAACCCAAGTGTCGAGTTACGAAGGTAAATATGAAGTGATAGGTAATAGCAATGGTGAGTATTAGTCAACCAAGATGTGGACCGTAGGCAAACAAAAAACAAGAAAAGTGAAACACGGTATCCATTGTGATAGCGTCGGGAAGGTGAAAAATTGAATAAACAGCGAAAAGTATGGAGTGAACCAGGTAGCGCGGTGATAAGTTCCCAATACAAATCGTAAACCAAAGCATAGAAGTATACCAGTGCAAGGTAAGCAGTGGAGAGAGGAAAGAACATGCGAAGAGTCAATGGTGAAATACCTGAAAAAAACCATCAAAGTTTCTGGGATGAAGTTTCATCAAGAGGTGATAGAAATCCAAGTGGGGACGGCGGGATAAATGTGCTGTTAACCCGGAAATTATACCTACGTAACGTACGTGAGGTGACGTGTGACTAAAAGAGAGTGAAGAAAGACTTAGTGCGTGCAGTAGTCATAGTAGCTTCGGATGAATGCTATGATATAGGGAAAAGTGGATGTGAGTTATATCAAAGGCATAAATTAAAAGATGAACAGACTGGGAGTAAACATCGGTAAAAGTGGCCTAAAAAAATAATAATGAAAAAGTACACAGTCGTAAAAAACAAGAAGATACAATAGAGCACGAGAGGGTACAATGAAGCACGAGAAGGTACAATAAAGCATGATTGCTAAAGCATGAAAGCAAATAAGTAATGCAATGTTCAGGAGTCATAACACGAATATGACGTATTACAAATAGCAACTGTATTCAACACGTTCATTCATTCCAGAAGGATAAACTGAATTGAGTTTGTTGATCCAAAACATTTCACGTTGTAATAGGAAAGCATTATTGTCTCTTCCTCTTAGTAATGAAACTTGTTCCAAAATGAGAAATCTCAATGGGCTGCAATTATGTCTGTTCTCAAGAAAATGTTTTGCAACAGTTGACTTGGTGTTGTGAGTTCTTATGTTGCTTTTGTGTTCAATTAATCGAGTTTTCATTTTTCTTTCGGTTTTGCCTACATACGGGAGTCCACATGGGCATTTGAGAAGGTAAATTAAGTTGCTGGAATCGCATGTCGCAGTTACTCTGAGATTGATGGGGGTTCCTTTAGTGGGATGCATGGCATTGGTTCCCTTAATGATGTTATTGCAGCCACCACAATTGTGACATGGGATAGTTCCTTTATAAATCTTGTCAGAATCGGAGGAGGTCTTGTTCAAAAGTTGTTGTAAGTTGGGTGTTCTTTGATAAGCGAAGATGGGCAATTGGTTGAAAATGCCTTTAAAATCTGTTTCTGACTGTAATAGTGGCCAATATTTTTTTATCGTGTTTTTAATTCTATAGCTTTGTTTAGAAAACTTGGACACAAATACCAGTCTTTCATTGGAAGTCTTGTGGGTAAATTTTTGTAGGAGATCAGCTCTGTCTTTGATTTCGGCTCGATTTATGGCATCCTGGAGAATTGGTGCAGGGTATGCTCTCTTTTTAAATTTGTCAATGAGGATATCACTTTGTTTCTTGAAGATCTCTTCATTGGACGAGATTCGTTTGATTCTCAATAGCTGTGAGTAAGGCAGGTGTTTTTTCAAGGATTTTTGATGGAAACTAGAGAAATGTAAAAGATTATTACGATCAGTTATTTTGGTGAACACTGAGGTAATGATCTCGTTGTTTTGTATTGTGTATCGCTCACACCTCTAAGGTTAGGAGGTGGACTCACCAGCACCAAAGTTTTCCTACCAGGATTAATTACTAAATTTTCTCCTTACAATTGAGTGCAACCGTACATCTTATTCCATGATGGGAGTGTTAGACAGATGTCTAGCAGGCATTCTTCACCGCAAAGCAGGCAGCGTAAAACAGGTAAGATGCAATCTTGCCAGATTGGTCTAAATGACAGAAACCATGTTGTATTAAGTTCCCGTAGACGAGGTATGCCCAAAAGTTTCACTATGCGCTCACAGCACTTCCGTTCTAGGAGAGCTTTCTCTAAGTTGTTGGGAGTGATGCCGGTGGATAGGCTTGCCATAGCGCAGTAGTAGGAATAGAAACAGGATTCCTGCAATGAGTGCCAGAATTAATGGCAGACCACCAAACACCGAATGCACGAAGTTTGGAATGATTCCGAGGACTGCCTGAAAAGGTGTTAACAGTCCTAAACATATGGTCTTAAATACGGATGTATGACATTACAACGCGTGTCATTACAACGCGTGCAGTTACATCGCATGCGTTACAACGCATGCGATGTTACAACGCTATGCCATTACAACGCAAGTCTTTACATCGACTTGCACTAGATGGCGTGCTAACATTAGAAAAGTGTAATTTACTATTCCAACTCCAGTCCACGTAACAGTAGGGAAGGTGTTGGGATAGTAAACTACACTATTTGTAATGTTAGCACGCCATCTAGCGCAAGTTGATGTAAAGACTTGCGTTGTAATGGCATTGCGTTGTAACATCGCATGCGTTGTAACGCATGCGATGTAAAAGCTGCGCGTGGTAAAAACCGCGTTGTAATGGCTGTTCCCCCTTAAATACACGTACAACCCTGCTCGTATCAGACATGTTTAAGATACGTCCCATCATTTCTACGAAATGTATAGGGCAGTTTGTACGTATTAGAGCCTGTATCTCAGCCGAAGTCCTTGCAATTTGTAGAACATAGGTTTCTTTGGACGAGGTCAAAGGCACGGTCTGTTGCAAAAGCATGGCTTTCATTCTGCTTAAAGTATCAAAACGTATAAAAGAAACATTTAATGAAGGCCATAGAGGCGACTCCCCGACTGTGTCTATTTGGGGGAACAATACTTGCATACAACAAGTAACCCTGGAGCTAACCGTTACCAGATATGGGATTCCTGGCAACATGCCACAGCAACTTTGATCATTCAACATGAGGTAACTCCTGTTAGAAAGTTGGCCAAAAGTCGGATTAATCACAGCAGCTGGTGTACCCTGCAGGTGGCAGGACAAGTTTGCCACAGAACCCTTACAAGCCCCGTGTAAAGAAATGTCCTGACATATGAGTGATCCGCTCAGTGCATTTTCACAGTGTGTACCGCTTAGAAACACTTCACGACCCCCACTCCAACATCTGTATTCGTAAGGTAAATTCCAGGATGTCTTAATGTATTTTTTACCCAACCTTTCATATTTGCCTGCTTGCATTTGTTTGAGGCAATAATGAAAATGAAAAGTAGTGACAGGCAGAGTTATTTTGCCATGGATAAGCCATTCTGTAGCAGTTTTTTTTGCTACCGTAAATGGTAATTTTTCCAGTTTTTCAATGCTCAGCACTGTATACTTTGCTCCCCTTTGTGCCAGTTCGATCTGTTTATCCGTGAGATTGTATTCTGAAAACAGAGACTACATGTTGATAAAACGCCAAGGCACATAGCCTGCACGCAAGGATTGCAGCGTCCAGCCTAATAACATAATATAACGTAACTGAGATTGGCCAAAGTTGTTAACCCATTGTCGACCACAGTGAGCGATTTCTCTATGTTAATACGATCAAGCTCACGTATTCTTTCTGCGGCCTCTGCCTGTGAAACCTTCCATATTTCATTATAAGCAGCATAAATGTCAGTAAAGACAAGTGTTGTTTCACATCCTCGAGTGTAGATTTTTGTAACCAGTCGAGGCACAATTTTCCTACACTCTATGTTGTTACTACCCCCGGATGCTGTCATTGAACATAACGTGGGTCTGGCCTATGGATAGTAAAGCCCTGTATTCTGTTCAGGAATCTTTCTTGATAGATGTTTGTGTCTGTGGGCCAGAGCAACCATTTTTTCCAATCAGGATCTGATCTGTTGTTTTGTAGTATTGTGTCTACTGTGACCACTCCCTGTGTAGTGCTATTACTTGCAGGTGTTGGTACAAAAGGTGTGTTCATGTCTTTGATCTTGACTAATCCCAAGGCAAGACATTTGTTGCATAGTGTCATTCAAAAACATTATTTGCTGTGGGATGATACAAGCTCTAAACAAAGTTTCTATCCCCTGCACTTGCCAATCTTTAGAACCCCAGACAGATTTTGTGTCGATTGTGTCTTTCCAAAGGTCAAACCCTTGTCTAGACAGTTGGGCAATAAAGGCTGCAGAATAAATCTGTTTTGTATTAGTTAACATATTTTTCTGTCCTGTTTTGTTTACATTTCTATAGAGAAATGTTTCTGGATCAGATGTATTGTACCCTGAAAAATATGGAAACTTATTTGCAAACGATGGAAAGATTTTTGTGGCTTTAAAAGTAAGTTCACATTTTTACTTTCAGTGTCCAAACAAATGTATCTGCCATTCATAAGTACGCTAACAGTCATTACCAAAGCTAACCAAAGCAGAAATAATTTTTTTCAAGAAATAATCCATAGTTCAATCCATGGTGAAACCAGATAAGTGTCTTTCAGAAAATGAAAAAAGTCTTGTACTTGTTGTTTGAAAGTTTTTAGGGCTGGTGTCGTTTCAGGCTCACTTGGATCCTCAGAAAACGTATCAAAGTTAATGAAGTAGCCAGAAGCAGTTCGTTCAATTGTTGGAATTGCATCAGGATTCGTTGAAATCGCTAGAACCAGTTGGTCACGTGTTACGTTGGTGTAGACAGGTGTATCTGGACGAACTGTTGCTTGAGTTTCAAGAGGGCTGAGTTCCATAGCTTTGTTGCTTAGTCCTTCATCTCTTACTGCTGAATTCTCGATGGTTATGAGTCTTTCAGTCTGAACCTCTTGGATAGTAGCGAGAGGAGGGCTTCTGCTACTAGGTCGGAGTCCACGAGGCCTACTATTTAGTATTGGCCACATAGTGTGGTTTGATGAGGTCGATTGACACAAATCTTTTCTCCTTTTTTCCAGCAAGGGGCAGCAGAAGTACTGTTCTTGTTGCGTGGATGGCTAGGACAGGTACTGGTTGTCTGTAAGAAAGTCCAAATTCCTTCTTGTGCGCAATCTTCTCTCTGACTAGATCCCCAATTTTTGAGATCCAGACAGGCCTTGCTGGGACTGCCGTTTTTTCCCCCAGTGATGGTTGGCTTCATGAACACATTGCTTTGTTTCGAACTTAGTTCATTTAGAGCCTGTAAAACAGCCAAACGATCTTTGATCTCAAAGGGTTTATTTTCCACCACTGTGCCTTTACTTTCGAGATCAGGAACGCACATTCTTGTCCCAAATAGGACCTCATATGGAGTGACCCCCCTAGAGAACTTCTTGGCAAATTATTTAATGAGCGTTGGACCCCATAAAGATGTTTGACCCACCAATCACCCGAACCTAATACTCTAGCTGTTATAGACTGCTTTATGTCCCGGTTTTTCCTTTCCACAACAGAATTTCCCTCAGAATGAAATGGAGAGGAGTACCGCAATGCTACGCCCAAACTGGCCATGGCTTCTTTGTAAGCTAGAGAGCTAAACACAGGGCCCTGTTCAGAATGTAGTGTGCCAATTGCGTATGTGCTGATAAAGACTCACAAATCTTTTATAACAGTTCGAGCGTCAGCCGAGCGCTGAGGCCACATCCATAGGAACCTTGACTTAGTGTTTGTGGGAATGCATTTGTCATAAAGGACACCTGCGCGTAGATAGTCTAATGCTATAAAGATGTGGATCAGTGTATTTATTCCAGGCCAACAGTACATCTCTTTTAATGTTAATATTGTTTTAGAGATCCCCTGATGTGACAGACCCTCCCCAAGATGTGCTTCATAAATCAAAGCTGCTCTACATTCCATGTTTGGAATTACCCTATCCCCCACTCCAGGGATTCGAGCAAAAGGAACATTGTTTGCATCAATTACATAAGAGTACTTGAGTGTAAATTTCTTTGGTAACGCTGCACCACTGCCTTTGCTTGAAGCATTGATAGCCAACAATATCTCACTGTCTATTCTCGTTTTTGAACGAGTGATCGCAGCTACGGAAGCCGTTTGAACAGCCCCCTTTGCGGGTTTATCAGCCAATAAATTCCCTGCAACGTGAACGCCATCACGTTGATGACTCCACATGTGTATCACGTGAGCTTTTGGTAGGTTTTTTTTCAACTGAACGACTTGTTCCCAAAGCGTTTTATGCTTTATTGTGCCACCTTTTGCATCTTTGAATCCGTTTTGAAGCCAATTCTGTAAATATTCAATATATGACTGAACACATTAAAAGGAATTGCACACTATATGTATGGGGAATTTGCGATCTGTACTTTCAAGTGCCAGTTTGAATGCTTGTAGTTCAGCTCGCTGAGCTGTACAATCTCCTAGAGATTGAGTTTTAGTGACCATTGATCGGAAGTTACCATCGTGCATGCGACCTTTAAAGATTGCGCAAGCTGCACTGTAAGCTTGCTTACTCCCTGTAGCGGGTTGTGCTGATCCGTCAGTATAAATTATAAATTCGTACTGCTCGAGAGGCAGAATTTCAGTGGGCAGAGGACATTCATGTTCATATTGCAGGAACTCTTGTGTTTTAAATCAGGATCCAAAACATATTCAACATCTGTTGCAGCAATAGAATTAACCCATTGTATCCATCTAGGATGTAAAGCTTTTGCATTTGGAATGCTTGCTTTTGTAACCGCCTCTAAGGCTGGTACTGGAGTCACAACAATAATGCGTTTCCCCTGAGCTAGTGCTCTTTCTTTTGCTACAGCGGCTTGAACTGCTGTCAGTATTTTTTCAGTTGAAGTGAAGTGCATTTCTGCTTGTGTATACAAATGGGATTTGTATGCAATTGGTACTTTTTCACCCTCATTAAATGTTAAATAGGTGAATCCGCATTGACCCGAAATTATTCGGATCACTAAATTGCTGTATTTACGCTTGTTTGTAAGTGATTTGTTGCTAACATGTTAGCTTGGAGTGAACGCAGGAGGTTTGTGTGTTCCTGTGTCCAATGTTTTGTTAAAAAATCAGGTTTGATTAATTCGTAGAGAGGATTAATCCTTTCTGCGTGATTTAGAATGTAAGTTCTTCAATAATTTAGGAAACCCAAGATGGATTGTAAATTTTTCAGCGTTTTTGGAGGTTGGAGCAGCGCACACTTTTCTAAAAAGTTAGCTGCCAGGCTTTTGCCTTCACTTAAAAGCTCATATCCTAGGAAAAGGACATTGAGATGAGCAATTCTGGATTTTTTAAAGTTGAATTTATAGCCCTCAGAGGCGAAGCCCAGTATAATGGTACTCACCCTGTTTAAGTGCCTATCTAGGTCATCGTCTGTCAGATAGATGTCATCGACATATGACAATACCTTGTCATCATAAATTTGTAGTAACTCTGTTACCCTTGCTGAGAATAACCCCAGGCTGTTTTTGAACCCTTGTGGGAGTCGACAAAATTGACTCTGTGTCCCCATTATTGAGAAAGCTGTTAAATACCTGCTTTCAGGTGCTATGTTTTGACAAAAGAAACCATTTGAAATGTCCAATGTGGTTTTATATTTTTACGCACAATGTTATTCATTAATACTGTACTGTGTGCATTTTGCACTGCAAATGTTATGGAACAAGTGTTCAAATGTCTGTAATCCAAAACTAGACGATATGTATTGTCTGGTTTGGATACAGGAAACAAAAGATTGTTCATTGAGGAGGTGCATATTTAAATCACCCCTTGGTATTCAAGTTGATCTAAGATCTCCCTGACCTGTTTTTTAGCTTCTTGCTTTATTGGGTACTGCCTTTGTGCAGTAGGTTGAATTTGTAGCTGTATTTTGTGGTGAGCTGAGTCGTCATCCCATCCTACATGATTTTTGTATAATGCTGGGGCCTGGGCAACTCCCCATTTCCTGGCATAAGTATATTTTAGGTGAATTGGAATATGGATGGAGAAAGCTGGCATAATGATGTCCTCGCCATGTGGGCACGCCATGACAAATGTTGGTGGCCAGTCCTGTTCAGCTAGAGGTATATCATAACCCCTTGAAAGTTTCTCCCAAAAGAGTGCTTTCAATTTTCTTGGTATGTCTCCCTCCATCCGGAGTGTTATTTCATATAACTTTTGTGGAGTACTAACCCTGGTGTCTACAGTCTCTACTGTGATGTACTCATTCAAGTCCACTATCTCCAGAAGTTCCTTCAGGTTCTGGCGAGCTATTGTTACTTCTGTTGCACTGTCCAGCATTGTCTGAGCCCATTCTCCGTTTTTGAGCTGTGTTCTCAGTATTCTCGGCATGTCTGATCTTCAGACCTGCTTCCTTCTTATTGGTGAATTGAGGTTTTGATTTATTTTTCTGAACGTGTTGATTGTCTTTGGACTTCACGTGTTCTTCCTTGTGATCTGACGTCCTCTTCTTTCTGATGCCTGTGACGATATCTGAAAGGTACGAGAAGAACATGTATCAGTATCCTAATACCGGTCAGGTTTTCTTAAATTATCCCTATTCCTGAGGTTATACCTCCTTTCAGAGTGCTCCTTTAGAGGAGACCTACCTCGGGATTGAAAACGTTTCTCTTTTGAATTTTGTTTATTAGTTTCCCACTTCTTTTTAGAAGATGTAGGATTTTGTTTAATAGAGTCCTCCTCAGGACCTTCAGACAGTTTTGCTTCAAAGGTTTTTCACCAAACTGTCTCTGCCTAATTCTGCATAAGATTTTTCTATTATTCTGGGTAGTTCATGTTGATGTTCTGTTACATCAAATCCCCTTAAGCGTTGGTGGATCGCCACTGATGCTGCCTCCCCTTTAATATTAGATATTATTATTGTTGAGACCTGGTCGAAGTTTTTCAGTAATTTCATACCTAAATTCAGAGCAGGTTCTGCCCCGTATTCGTTTTGGAATTTGTTTCAGGACATCTGGTATTACTGCAATTGACGGAACACCATGTGCTTAGGCAATATCTAGAAGACTCGTCAACAGATGAGGAAGGCGAGTGCTACCTACATTTATTTGCCAATGATCTGAAGCGGAAGAGGCGGCCGCAGCCCACGTGCACCATCAACATTGCCGGTTCTGAAGTTACTGTGCTAATTGACACAGGTGCTTCCGTCAATGTGATGGGGTCCCAGCAGTACAAACGACTGAACCCGAAACCCGCGCTGTCTTCGTCATACGTACGAATCCTCACATATGGCAGCCAGACGCCACTGCCACTCAAGGAAAAGATTACGGTCCAGGTCAAAGCAGAAGAACACAAAGTCACAACCATGTTTCATGTGATCGACAGGGAGGCGGCCATCCTTGTAGGAAGCCACATGGCAGAGGACCTTGGCCTGGTCACATTTGCCAACGCAGTCAAATACCTGCAGATAGAAGTATTACTGGGATGCTTACCGCAGCTCTGTGAGGGACTTGGTTGCATAAAAAAGGCCCTGATCAAACTACCCATTGACAAAGCTGTGAAACCGGTAGCTTTGAGGGACAGACGAGTACCGTTCCATCTCAGGCCACTCGTCGAGAAGGAACTCCAACACCTCGAACAACTAGGTGTCATTGAGAAGGTCATCGGGCCAACACCATGGGTGTCACCCATGGTCATCGCAGAGAAGCCAAAACAACCCAGCAAATTCAACTCTGCATCAACATGCGTTTGCCTAACCAGGCGATCAATTGCGAAAGGTACTCGACACCGACCATTGCTGACATCCTAGCCGACCTGAATGGATCCCGCTGGTTCTCCAAGCTCGACATGAATGCGGGGTACCATTAGTTGAGGTTAGCCGAGGAGAGTAGGTATATTACGAATTTCTCGACGCACATCGGGCATTGACGTTACCGAAGGCTGAACTTTGGAATTTCGTCAGCAGCGGAGATATTCCAAAACACCATCCAGGAGTTGCTTTCAGGGCTCCCCGGAGTGCTAAATGTCAGTGATGACATTCTGATACACTCAGAGACCATGGAAGAACATCGGCGCCATCTCTGCACCACGCTCCAGCGTCTAGCAGAACACGGAGTCACCCTCAACCGGGAGAAGTGTTCATTCTTCCAGCGATTGATTGACTTCTTCGGCTACGTGTTCATTCAGGACGGAGTCATGGTAGACCCGAAGAAGTCACAAGCTGTCCTGCAGGCCCCTGCCCCGAAGACGACATCGGAAGTTCAAAGCTTCCTTGGCATGGCCACCTACTGTGGAAGGTTCATACCGAACCTGGCCACGTTGGCAGAGCCGGTGCGTGCTCTGACGAAGAAAGATGCCACATAGATGTGGGGCCCAGAAGAAGAAGACGCTTTCCAGAAGATCAAGTCAGCGCTCATGGGAAAGACAACAATGGCATACTTTAACACTAACCGGCTGACCAAACTCATCGTAGATGCCTAGCCCGGTGGGGCTAGGAGCACCCCTAACTCTAGAGACCGGGCCGGGAAAGTGGGCCCCACTGGCGTTCGCAAGCAAGGCTCTCACACCAACTGAAGCCAGATACTCCCAAATCGAGAGAGAAGTGCTATCCATCAAGTGGGCGTGCAACCATTTCCATCTGTACGTCAGTGGGCACCCCCTCCGAGTGGCGATGGACCACCAGCCACTGGTTCCATTATTCAGAGGCACCGCACCTCATCCCCATGGCAGTACCAAATGGAGGTGATATATCGCCTGGAGGCAAAGAACCTGGCGGACTTCCTGTCACGACAACCACCAGAAGCAGTAACCGACGGTGGCACCCGAGAGCTGAAGACTGAGGAGTATGTCGACATGATATCCCAGTAGGCCTGTCCACAGGCTCTCACCATCGACGAAATCAGGCAAGAGACTGGCACTGACGCCGTGCTCAGGCGAGTGATGCGAGCGCTCCAGAAAGGGTCGTGGGAAAACTTCCTACGCGGGGTGAACGGATGGAACCTGACAGACCAGGACCGACTGGGAAAACTTTGGAAAGTAAGACATGAACTGAGCACGGCATCCGATGAAGTAATACTAAGAGGATCCCGGTTAGTCATTGCGGCAAGCCTGCAAGAACGTGCCACAGCTCTAGCCCACGAAGGGCACCTGGGAACCACCCGGATGAAGCCTCGCATGAGAGAGAAGGTGTGGTTCCCAGGTCTTAAAGCTGCCGTTGACACCCTAGTAAGGAACTGCAGACCCTGTCTGCTTACCAGCAGTCAAGAATGTCCAGCGCCTGTCATAACCGAAGACCCTGCCCCGTCTCTGTGGTCAAGCATCAGTCTGTACTTCGGAAGCTTTCCAGATGGCCGGACAACGACAGTGGTGATCGACGCGTTCTCCTAATACCCCATCGTGGAGGTGATTGCATCCACATCTTTTGCCGATCTACAACCAGTGTTGGAGAAAACTTTTGCACTCTTTGGTTTGCCACACGAGATTAAAACCGACAACAGGCTTCCCTTTCAGGGAACTGAGTTCAGGAGCATTCTGGAGCGCCTAGGAGTGCATCACCGCTGCATCACACCTCAGTGGCCACAGGCCAACGGCGAAGCCGAGCGCTTAATGCGAGCACTCAACAAGGTCTTACAAATTGCAGTGTCTGAGCAAGGTGACCCGGAAGTAGCAATGCATAAGTTCTTATGTGAATATCGCAGCACACCACACTGCACGACTCAAAGGTCCCCTTGGTCTTTAATGTTGGCAGGGCCCCTGAGAGACACTCTACCCGCTGCTGATGGCTGGACTCCAGAACCATATGACCCCGCCAATGCTCAAGCCAGAAGGGCAATGACCAACGAGCGGGCGAACAAAAAGAGGAGAGCAAGACAAGAGTCGTTTTGCCCGGGCATACAGTGCTGGTGAGGAACCGCCGATTAGGAGGAAAGTTCCGCACTGTGTACAAGCCCGGAACATGGACGGTGGTGAGGACCAACGGAACAGCCATCACAGCACAGAAGGGCAATGAGGTCATCACTGGTAACATATCATGGTTAAAACAGGTGCAGGATGCTGACCCATCGCAACTCCTCTCCAGCCTGGGGAACACGAGGAGATACCCCCGTGGACGTTTTGCAACCTCACCCAGTAGATGAGCAGGCTCCAAAAAGCGCACCGTCGCCCACAGGCAAAGACGCTGAATCACTGGTGACCCCCAGCGCATTGCCCATCAGCGATACACCAGTGGCTCGCACAGATCGTCACCCAAGATACAACATGAGACCCAACCCGAGACCAAGTCAACGACTCACAGACCTTGTGTTGATTTTTGTTTATTCCTTTTGAACACTGACTTGGGAAGGGATGTAGCGGTCTCGTTGCCGCTAGGGCAGGCATCACCCCGGACCCTTAGCCCGGATGGGCTTCCACACAAAGCTTGTTTCCGGTCCAGGGAAGACATGGCTTGGCAGTTCGGGCTGGACTGTTCCCATGAGGCACAGGGTCAGGCTGATTTGCATATGGCCATGTCTGAACTAGGGTGGCAGAGTGGGCTAAAGAACGGTGATGGATTAAACCCAGATCAGTTGACTGGGGGTGAGTGCTTGCAATGTTCAACACTCTGTCCATCATTTCCTTTGGTTTTGCTTTGTTCGCCATAAGTTGGCAGGGTATGCTCAGACGTGAGTCCCTTGCTCACTTTGCCACTGGATTCAAGCAAGCCTGGCTGAAGATGGCTGAAATGCCAGAAACCGGTCCTAGGAAGCTTGTTTCCGGTCCAGGGAAGACATGGCTTGGCAGTTCGGGCTGGACTGTTCCCATGAGGCACAGGGTCAGACTGATTTGCATATGGCCATGTCTGAACTGGGGTGGCAGAGTGGGCTAAAGAACGGTGATGGATTAAACCCAGATCAGTTGACTGGGGGTGAGTGCTTGCAATGTTCAACACTCCGTCCATCATTTCCTTTGGTTTTGCTTTGTTTACCATAAGTTGGCAGGGTATGCTCAGACGTGAGTCCCTTGCTCACTTTGCCACTGGATTCAAGCAAGCCTGGCTGAAGACGGCTGAAATGCCAGAAACCAGTCCTAGGAAGCTTGTTTCTGGTCCAGGGAAGACATGGCTTGGCAGTTCGGGCTGGACTGTTCCCATGAGGCACAGGGTCAGACTGATTTGCATATGGCCATGTCTGAACTGGGGTGGCAGAGTGGGCTAAAGAACAGTGATGGATTAAACCCAGATCAGTTGACTGGGGGTGAGTGCTTGCAATGTTCAACACTCCGTCCATCATTTCCTTTGGTTTTGCTTTGTTCGCCATAAGTTGGCAGGGTATGCTCAGACGTGAGTCCCTTGCTCACTTTGCCACTGGATTCAAGCAAGCCTGGCTGAAGACGGCTGAAATGCCAGAAACCGGTCCTAGGAAGCTTGTTTATGGTCCAGGGAAGACATGGCTTGGCAGTTCGGGCTGGACTGTTCCCATGAGGCACAGGGTCAGACTGATTTGCATATGGCCATGTCTGAACTGGGGTGGCAGAGTGGGCTAAAGAACGGTGATGGATTAAACCCAGATCAGTTGACTGGGTGTGTGTGCTTGCAATGTTCAACACTCCGTCCATCATTTCCTTTGGTTTTGCTTCCACCCAATGCATCACTCTCTGGCCAGGCATGGCCAGAGAATATAAAATAAAGGGGCAGAAGTCAATCGGGACTTCCCCGCCCATACTAGCAAAGTATGTGTTGTGTCCTTTCTTTGCACTAAACACTTAGCCCTATCGTTAGTGCTGGCACCGGCCCTGTCACCACTACACTGCCTCTGAAAACCGAAGTCGCGACCCATGTATGTATCTTGGCAGTCTGGATAGAGAGGGCACGCCTGCTTTTAAACCAATGCGTTACTGGACACAGTAACAAACCATACAACAAGAAAGAGAAAAGGACAGCGATGTGGGAATGTGCACCCGCATCGTATAGACAATAGGTAAGAACCCACAACTCATTCTCTAGACCCCGTCCATACCACGGTCACCAAAGAAAGTAGTGTACTATATTGTGCCTGCATTCGTACAGGACGTGACTGTACACTGCAAGAAGAACAACCTCTTTTGCATGTGCAAGGCAAATCACTTTGCCAGTGTGTGCTGGTCCAGCAGCAGCAATGAAGGGCCACCCAAAACTATTGAACTAACCCAAGAAAAGAGATAAAGCACTTGGAATCTAGCCTCAAAAGACTCCAGGTGGAAAACAATGATGATGACTATGACTCCAGTGAGGAGTATGTCCAACTGATATCTGCACTTGGTGGTGTTTGAAACAAAACAACGCAGCATCCACAGTTTGTGTGTAAATTGGATATTCAAGGACCCTCAATTACCTGCCACATTGACACTGGGGCTACTGTGTGCATGATGTGGGAAGACTACGGACTCAAAGCTACTCTCACCAAGATATACGCCCATGTTTCCCCTCAGAATTGTTGACATGTTCTGCACCAAGGAACCGCATGGCATGAATACATTCCATAAAAGCCCATTTCTGTGTTGCCATGATGGAGGACAACACTTTCATCAGCTGCAATGCAGCAGATGCCCTTCATCTGGTTGCTTTTACATTTGGAGTGCAGGAGTGTGACCTGGAACAGGTGTTAGAAGAATGTGATGATCTGTTCAATCGGATTGGATGCCTCAAAAGAAATAGACCTCGAAGAGTTAGTGCAGTCAATTGTGCTCTGAAATCAAAGGATCATATCTAAAGAGTGGGAACACATCGAAAAAGAACAAAAGGCACCAGAGGAGACTTGATATATTTGTAAAGGTGGAACGGCCTACTCTGAAGGTGTAGCAATAGTAAAAAAACTTAAAATAACCTGGAGAAGTAAATCAAATCAAATCAAAATAGCTTTATTCGATTTTAAGTCATAAAATCATAAAAGCACAAGATAAAACACATTAATCATATATACAATTTTTTGAAGTTAAGCACTTTTCAACACAAAGATAAAAATACAGTTAATTATAAAAACACAGATGCATAATTAAAAGCGAGGGATTGTTGACGCGCCAGGTATTTTCAATTTTTTCTTTTCACATAGTAGTCCGAAATCTTAAAATGGCTTTTAAAAAAGAGGAAATGGCCACCATAATCAGTTCATTGTCCAGCATCTGAAGTTTTAGGAAGGCTATTCTGCATTGTTTTAATTTCCAGCTTCTAAGTATGGGCAATAAAAATATTTTCCTTGGTACAACATATTATTTACAAAATAAAGTGCAATGCATAGTGGTCAGGATGGAGGTGTCGTCACAGGGGCATATAGGATGACGTTTAGACCAGTCATTAGCCTCAGGGAAAGTAACCAATCTAAAGAAAGACCCACTGCGAAAACGGGCCAAAAGCATACGAGAGAAGCTACTTTGTACCACTATTAAGTAGGGTTGTAAGCCTATAGAGGTACACATCAGATGATTTGCCATGACAGTTTCCTTCTTTCTCTCCATGGACCAACGTTTATTCTCCAGGTGTTTCATGCAGTGTGTCTTAAGGGATTTCCTGGAGACGAATTCCAGTCTACTGGGGTTATAGAAGTATTCAGGGTGACCTATGGCCTGTGTCATATTCTTTATATAACTAATCCATGGTAGTTTTGCCACCCCATTCAGCTTTAGACAGTCCATTATCACATCCCTGTTAAAGCCCGTCTCAACCGAGGCCCATATCTTATGCCATAGCAAAAGAGGGGTAATCTTTATAGTATCCGAAATGTGTGCTAGGCCAAGTTCCCTGTGGCACAAATAGGTGGCTGTCGAACCAGGAACCACCAATAAATAGCGCAGGAAAGAATTTTCACAACGTTGTAAATGGTCCACATTTTCAATGCCCCATATACCTGCCCCATATGTACCTGTTGAAATGCATTTAGATTTATAAATGATCAGTAATTCTGGGACAGGTCTCCCGCCTAGTTTTTTTGCAAAATTGGTGACAGCTCCCGTTGCTCTCATCATGTGCAGCTTTCTGTTGTTTGTAGCTGCTACCCAGGAGCCCCTCCTGTCCACGGTTAAGCCTAGGTATGAAAATGTATCTGTACTTGAGAGTTTTTTACCATCAATAAAGACGTCACATGACTTTTTCGATTTTATCCCGCAGCACATGGTAAAGGTCTTAGTAATATTAACTTTTAAGCCCCGCTCGGACATATAGGTTACAAAATTTAAAACCGACTTTTGCAAGCCCAGCTGTGTCCGTGACATGATGACCGCATCATCTGCGTACAATAGGATGGGGACGGGAGTGCCCTTAATAGATGGATAGTCATGTTGAAATTCGCTCAAGTACTGTCCCAAATTGTTTATGTAAAGGGAGAAGAGTAGGGGGGCAAGAATGCACCCCTGCCTTACCCCTCTTTTTATGGGAAACCTGGTTGAGCATTCTCCCTGATTCCCATACCGTACCCTTGCACCTGCCCCTCTACATAGTTCCCTTATGAACGACAACAGGGAAGGGTCCAAGTCCAGATGTTTAAGAGTGTCCCACAGCATGGCATGTTTAACACAGTCAAACGCAGAGCTTAAGTCCACAAAAGTGAGGAGAAGTTTACCCTTCTTCGCGTTAGTGTATTTATCAATTATCAGGGACAAATTCAATGCCTGTTCTATCGTCCCTAAGCCTGGTCGAAAGCCATATTGGAACACTGATAATACGCCTGTCTCTTGGACCCAGATCTCCAGCTTATTTAGAATGACCCTGCCTGCTATCTTCATAAAGGCATCCAATAATGATATTGGGCGATAGCACTTCGGCTCATTCCTGTTCCCTTTCTTAAATATTGGTATCACAATGGCATCTGCCCAAGTGGGGATTAGTCCGTGGCGGGTACAACTGGTTAGTACATTTGTTAAAATTGGGGCCCACAAACCTATGTTGGATTTGTAGGCATCCACCGGAATGTCATCCGGACCTGGTGCTTTTCAAGAGGCGCTATCGATTATAGCCTTAGTGACTTCCTCTAGTGTGATATTAATCTTTAAAGGAAATGGCCAGCAATCCATAATGTCGTCCACTCTATGTGGGGTTGTATCTAGCATTCTATCATCTAGACATTCATCCCTATAAAGTCCTGAGAAGAAGTCAACCCACATATCGCCACTAATGGCCATGTCTACAATATCTGTCTCTTTGTTATCAAAGAAAGGGGCATTAACCGCTCTCCAGAAGCCAATATTATCTTTGTTTATACAGGCCTCATGTAAGGCTGCCCATGCCTCCTTTTTTAGTGATGCCCTACGCTTTTTTTTGTGCTTGCTGGTATAAGGATCTAGCCTTCCTTATTTCATCCCTGCACCTCGGTGTATTATGCAAGGCCTTTTTTAAATAAGTATGAGCCTTCGTACATTGTTTGTCAAACCAACCCGTTGACATTTCATGACCATGACGTTTTTTCCTTGTTAGGAGCTTCCTAGCCTCGTCTGCAATATTGATAAAAGCATTAATTATGTCCTTGTCCTCCCTATCCTGTGACAAGCATATCATTATATCCTCTCTGCTCTTATTAATCAGGCCTTGGAGAAAAACCTCAGGGTCCACTTTTATCCAGTTTAATGTATATCCATTCGTACTGGAGAGATATATGTCACTATTGTATGTTAAATTCCTATCAATTTTTTTCGCCTGTTCATTTAATACAAGCTCCAGGCAGATAGGATAATGATCACTCACGAGAAGATCAAGAGTCTTGCAAGAGAGTACGTTACAGGAGTACCTGCTGGATGTTAAAACGAAATCAATGATTGAATTACATCCCCTTCCATTGTATGTTGGTTGAAACGGGGTGGGAATCAAGCATGATTCGTTTGCATATCCAAGATCAAATTGAAAAGCAATATCATTCAGCAGGTCTCCCAGAGAAGTATGAGAAAAATGTGAGAGGGTAGCATTGATGTCATTACCCAACCCACAAATGCCCTGTTCACTAAACTGGCACAGTGGGCAATTAAAATCACCTAGCCAGATGATGTGCATATCTCCCTTTGAGTTCTCTTCAAGGTTTTTTAAGGAAGTGCCCAGGTTCGATAGGACATTCATCTGTTGCACTTTGGGAATGTTATTATATAGATTTATTAAGACTACGTCCCTTGGCCCCAGTAGTCTTAGTGACAAAATGTGATAGTGTACAGTAGCTTCTCTAACTTTCATGTGTGAGATGCCGGCTGAGTTAGATACATAAATGCATAAACCTCCTTTATTACGCCCTTGATTACTGGTACATGCAGGTGTACTAAAAGTTTGATAACCAATGATGTGCATCTCTTCTATCGTCCATGTTTCCTGTAAGGAGACAACTTTAGTTGCTAGGCCAGCAATATTCCACGTTAAAATTTTACAAGTGTTTTCAGGTTTTTGTCTACATTCTTCTCTTCCTTCTGTCCTTTGGGTGGATGAGGTGGTAAGATCGGTTTGGCCATTTGAGTTTGAACTTTTTACAAGAGCATTGCCTCTGACCTCTTCCATAGTTATAATTTTGGTCGAGACAGAATCCGCTATGTCCATACAGTTAGTTTTTGATACCATGCTAGATACGCGGCTCCCGCTCTTCACAGTCGTGGCCATGGTCCCCTGAGCCTCTGCCCTCTCTGTCATAACAAGGGGTCAATCCAGTTCTTCCATACCTGTTAGGGGTTCAAAGCGATTGTGTAATGGGATGGCCGCACCCCCCAAGTGTCCCTTATAGGTATCCCATGTGCGTCTTCTACTGTCAGGGCCCATGTTAGGGTAATTTCTAATTAGGCTATATGTGCCTGCACATGGAGGGTAAAAAGCTCCCAAGGGGTACACCTTGATTGCACTATTAGTGGGAGAGACGTTTTCTAACCTATTTAATATTGTATACACTAGTCTCTGGTCGCTAAACGTCAGGACAACACAATCACCCTGAAACTTTTTTCTTTCTTTGCCCACCCATGCGACCTGTCTTACCATTTTAAAATGCCCAAATAGCACATCCGTGAGGCCAGTGTGCCTTCCTAACCAATGGAGGGATTTATTACGAAGTTCTTGCCAAGATTCTGGTTCCAGTGACCTTGGAACAGGAACATTGGCCAGAATCACCACGTAAGGCGTGGCTTCAGGAGGTAGTTCAAGGCAATTGTGAATTTTAGGTTCCTGAGGTGTCCTCCAGTCCCTATGATGGTCCTCCAGTCTGTTTTTAGGTCTATTTTCCTCTCCCGCTATATTGGTTAATTCGGAGGATACATTTTGGGCACCCGGGTCAGCATTGTGTCCAGAAATAAGGGAGCCAGGAGTGCAGTCCCTGGGCACTATGTTTGGAATTACCATATTGGTCAAACTTGTCGGGCCAGTTGGGGGTCATATTTTCCTGACCCTGTATTAATTTCCCCTGAATATTGGTAGGGTGCTTTCCTGTTAAGGACCCCTCCAAGTTTGCCACTCTCTCAGTTAATGTCCCCAGTGCGTTCTCTATGTATTTGTGCAGTTTATCTATGCTTTTTGCAATTTTTACAAGTGCCGAGGATTGGCCCAGTAGCTGGGCATTCATAGTAGGATTCTTTACGGCCCCTCTATTATTACCAATAAATTACTTTTGCGGTAATGATTTAATCTGAGGTAATCTGAGGTGCCCTTTTCTTGTCTTGTGAGCTCTTTTTAGACCTCCCTGCCCCTTTCCCTTTCAGGTTGTGTGTAGTAGTGGTCTCTGGACTGCCGGGGTTTTTACAACGTTTCAGGGGAGGTTGTATATCCTCTACTGGTTCGCTCAGGTCACTCTGGATTGAGGTGTTCTGTGTGGAGGCATTTGGATGTCCCAAGGGTAAATCATTTGTACATTGTGCTTGGGGGATGTGAGGATTAGAACATCCCTCCTCCCTCACTGCGCCCACCATACCCTTGGATAATGTTTCCTCCACTGTGTTAATCTGTTCCTCTATGGCCCCCATTGCCCCTGTAAGATACGACAGTAAGGAAGTCTGGCCCGTTAACTTAGCGGTAGTTACTGTGTGCTTTAACTTCCTTTTAGGCATGATTAGAAATTTAACAGTAGCAAGACCGCAATGCCAATATACGAGGCTATGACACTCACTTCTAGCAGGCTTGCTTCTGCAAGTACGAGTCCCAGGCCAAGTGCCAGTCACTGGATCGTCCGCTTTATTGCTCACACCAAAAAGGTTAGAGGGTAGGCCCAGCCCGGCCCCTGTTGGTCCCTGACGGACCCGCCCTTGGCCCGGGCGAGCCCGCGCGCGTCCCACGCTGCGGGAGGCGCTCGGTGTTTTTATGGGGCTCTGGCGCCCTCCAGTGGCACCTGGTGCGTACTCGGCGCGTTCCCCTCTGGGTGATGTGGTCCGGTTGCAATGCCGTTCCCCTCACAGCAGTGTCCACGTCTCTCACGGCAGGGAGGCAAGCAGCGAAGCAGTGGGCAGAGGGTAAAGATCCAGCCGTTCCCCTCACAGCATTTGTGAAGATGAAAGTAGCGCGTCCCGCGCTGCGGGAGGCACTCGGTGTTTTTATGGGGCTCTGGTGCCCTCCGGTGGCGCCTGGTGCGTGCTCGGTGCGTTCCCCTCTGGGTGATGTGGTCCGGTTGCAATGCCGTTCCCCTCACGGCAGTGTCCACGTCTCTCACGGCAGGGAGGCAAGCAGCGAAGCAGTGGGCAGAGGGTAAAGATCCAGCCGTTCCCCTCACGGCGTTTGTGAAGATGAAAGTAGCGCGTCCCGCGCTGCGGGAGACGCTCGGTGTTTTTATGGGGCTCTGGCGTCCTCCGGTGGCGCCTGGTGTGTGCTCGGCGTGTTCCCCTCTGGGTGATGTGGTCCGGTTGCAATGCCGTTCCCCTCACAGCAGTGTCCACGTCTCTCACGGCAGGGAGGCAAGCAGCGAAGCAGTGGGCAGAGGGTAAAGATCCAGCCGTTCCCCTCACAGCATTTGTGAAGATGAAAGTAGCGCGTCCCGCGCTGTGGGAGGCACTCGGTGTTTTTATGGGGCTCTGGTGCCCTCCGGTGGCGCCTGGTGCGTGCTCGGTGCGTTCCCCTCTGGGTGATGTGGTCCGGTTGCAATGCCGTTCCCCTCACGGCAGTGTCCACGTCTCTCACGGCAGGGAGGCAAGCAGCGAAGCAGTGGGCAGAGGGTAAAGATCCAGCCGTTCCCCTCACGGCGTTTGTGAAGATGAAAGTAGCGCGTCCCGCGCTGCGGGAGACGCTCGGTGTTTTTATGGGGCTCTGGCGTCCTCCGGTGGCGCCTGGTGTGTGCTCGGCGTGTTCCCCTCTGGGTGATGTGGTCCGGTTGCAATGCCGTTCCCCTCACGGCAGTGTCCACGTCTCTCACGGCAGGGAGGCAAGCAGCGAAGCAGTGGGCAGAGGGTAAAGATCCAGCCGTTCCCCTCACGGCGTTTGTGAAGATGAAAGTAGCGCGTCCCCTGGAGAAGTAAGTATCCACATGGTTATATGCATGCCACTCCAATCCAATGCTCTTTATTTTGGAAATATAATGCAAAAAAGAAAGCACTGAGAGGCAACACAGAAGTAAAACAGCATAAATGCTACAAAAGGATAAGATCTCTCCGGACTCTTCAATGACGTCAATCAAGATTTTTTAATGGTTGCTTGATTCAATACAACAAAGCGCCGATGCAGCCAACGCGTTTCACCCTGAATAGGGCTTCCTCAGGGCAGTAAACAACCGTACTGCGATTGAATGTATGGTTTCCTAACTGCGCAGATGGTGAAGAGACCCGTTGACCATGAAAGATCGCGTCCCACTAAACGTGTTTGAAGATACCCTACTATCTGAAATACTAACCTACTATTGTTCAACTTACCACAGTGAACATCCTAGCGTCGCTTTGGACTGGACGAGTGATTCACATTAAGTGCATTTTAAACTTCATCAATTTGAGGTCGACGGGTCTCTTCACCATCTGCACAGTTAAAAAACCCTACATTCAATCGCAGTACGGTTGTTTATTGCCCTGAGGAAGCCAGTGAAACGCGTTGGCTGCATCTGCTCTTCGTTGTCTTGAATCAAGCAACCATTAAAAAATGTTGATTGACGTCATTGAAGAGTCCGGAGAGATTTTGTCCTTTTGTAGCATTTATGCTGTTTTACTTCTGTGTTGCCTCTCTGTGCTTTCTTTTTTGCATCATAGTTGATAGGTCTATAGGCAGTGGACCTTGGAGGTGGACAACAAAAACTCTGTGTCTTAAAGCGTTGGTGGTAGAACTTCAGGGGTTGATGTCCGAGGCTGGGGCCGAGGAGAGCGGGTCTGACGGGCAGGAGGTAGTGGGGAGCGGGGAGTAGAAGAGGCGAGGCGGTGGGCACTGGCCGCCTGCACCTTTGGCTGGGCAAGCTGGAAGGTTCTGTTTGTTTAGGGAGAGGCTGGGCTCCTGTATCTTATTGTCTAGGGAGGGGGGGCACGTCGAAAGAGGGAAAGGGGTAGGGGACGGGGGAACACTGACAGGGGGTGGGGGAGGGGGGGTAGGGGACCGGGTGGGAAGGTTGAGCTGTCTTCAGGAGAGTCGGGGTTGCTGCTACATGTGTGGTACTTCCTGGACGGGTGGGGATGGTGAGATGATTGTTGCCTTGATGATTTGGAAAACAATAAAAAATGTTTCAAAAAAAAAAAAAAAACTCTGTGTCTTATATAAAAAGAGTGTACAATAGGTTAGTGCAGTGTTAATTATTCCTTGCTGCCTTTTTTCTCCTTTTTATAAAGGCAATATGCCATAAAGGAGATGCACAATAAAAATACAAGAGCCACAGAGAGTTAAAATCAACATCAGCAGGTTCAAAAAATAAAACAAACCACCAAGTCATAAAAATACAAATAAGATTCATACATGGGTCCCACAAGTACATAAAATAATAGGTTCAAAGTTAAAAAGTAGTATATGGTAAATAATGATTTCATAGATTGTACAATCTCATATAAATGGCAATTTAGTTTAAAACAACATTGTTTTGGTTTCTTATCAACCACGCATGAAACAGAAACCTAGATCTGGGGTTGTTTCAGTTTGAAGGATCCTATTGGCTTCCTCATTTCTTGAGGTGCCTAAATCCGTACAAACAGGTAGCAACCATTTCACGCATGGTCCTTTGTAAGCTGGCAGTAGAATAGCAGATGGGATAGATCCTCCATCTTATAGCCACACATTTGACACTCCTGGTCCATACTATTCAATGTTCCTAACCATTTTGACTTAAAACTATTCCATGTCTAAACTGGACATAAAGTTTTTTAGCTAAATTCGGCTCTATGTCATCACAGACATTTTCCAGATGGAAATTATCTTTGATCACTAAAAATGAGGTAGCGAAAGCTGCTTGTGCATTCATTAGACAGTTGCTGCGTTAACTCATTCGCAGTAAATATAGGGCAGCAACCCACTGGATCGGCCCAGAGATTGGGCAAGACAGTCTCCTTGATGGAGTCTTTGACAAATTTGATCCAGGGGAGTTTGTCTGCATTAGGATGGCTGAGAATTTCCTCCAACCCATTTCGATATAACAAAAGTTCTGGTACAACCCAGATGCGTCTCCAAAACCTAAGCGGGCGGAGTTTTATCTTGTCAATAATCAGCCCGAGTCCTAAATCAAGTCTCAATGGTAGTAGGGGAAGGCTGACTGGTAGACACAAAAGCTGCCTTATAAATCTATTTTCTACCATTGTCAAGTGTTTTTGATGTTTGTGACCACATATTTCTGCCCCATAAAGTGCTCCTGCAAGTGCCTGATGTGTGTATAGCTAAACAACGGGTGAAACAAATTTGCAAAGTGACCCCTTGTTTAGCTCCAGCAACCCCCTGCTGTGCTTCTCCGGTTTTAGTCTTCTTTTGATGACTTGTGATGACCAATCTAGCTTCTCATCTAATGTATTCCTCAGATAGTCAAATATGTGTATGTTAGAAATGGGGGTCTCTAGTTGGCAAGGGTTTGCACCTTTGTCCAAGTAGGGACCCTTCCTTCTAGTTAGGATAAGGGAATTACACTCCTAAAATAACCCCTGCTCACCCCCTTGGTAGCTTGGCACAAGCAGTCAGGCTTATCTTAGAGGCAGTGTGTAAAGCATTTGCACATAACCAACAGTAATACAGTGAAAGCACTACAAATGGACACACACCAGTTTTAGATGCGGCGTTGTGCCGGTGCCCTCTACGATGCCTTCTGGACATGGAGTCGGCAGCGGCATCGTAGACCGTGTCCGGTCGCTTTTTCTTCTGTTGCAGCACAAAACACACAGTCCCCAGTGCTGATGTCAGAAGAACTTGAAGTCTTTGCTGTTCATGAGACTTCTTGAACATGGGGAAAGCTCTACCTCAAGCCCTTGGAGAAAATCACAAAAAAGAAGTTGCAGAAAGTTCAGTCCAGTCCTTTCACTGTCCAAGACAGAAGCAGCCACTGCAGACCAACACAGCAAAGCACACAGCAAAGTGGTAGTCTCTCCTCACAGCTTCTCCAGCTCTTCGTGGCAGTCTTCTTGGTTCCAAAAGAGTTCTAAAGTTCTGGGGTCTGGGCCCCAATATTTATACCCCCAAATCCTTTGTCTTCTCAGGCAGAGAGTGTCTGTGCTTAGTCCAAACCAGTTCTGTCCGCTCTGGCCCAGCTTCCTGGCAGGGCGTGAAGACAGCATTGTCCAAGCCAAGCAGGGCCTATTCAGGTGCAAGGGAATCTCCTCCCACCACTCTAAATGCAGACCGGGCCTATTCAGGTGCTAGTGAAAACTCCTCCCACTATTCAGCCCTACCCTGACTCATTAAGGAAAGGCAGGACACACATTAACGGCCTCGGTGGCCGTCTGAGAGAATGTACCTACCCAGCCCCTGTCACTCCAAAGCCAGACAGTTAATACACATCCTAGCAGAGGTACACAGGATGGCTAAGCAAGAAAATACCTACTTTCTAAAAGAGGTATTATCAAACACAGAATGTAAAAGTCACCTTTACTAAAAGATGCATCTTTAGATTCTGAGTTGAGGCATACAACTTTATTTTCCTATCTGGTCCCATTGGGAAATTATATTTATAAGATGTTAGAAATTAACTCCCATGCTTTCCTATGGGCCAGATAGCCTTTCAATAGTGAAAAATGAGATTGGCAGTATTTCACAATCATGACATGCCACACACATCAGGGCATGTCCTACCTTCCACATACACTTCATCCTGCCCACAGGGGCACCTTGGGCCTACCTTAGGGGTGACTTACATATAAGGGAAGGGTAGGGCCTGGCAACTGGGTGCACTTGCCAAGTCGACAGGGCAGTTACAAACTGTGCGCAGACTCTGCAGTGGCAGGTCTGAGTTACCTTTTCAGGACTATTCATGTGGGTGGAACAATCGGTGCTGCAGGCCCACTAGTAGCATTTGATTTATAGGCCCTGGGCACACACAGTGCACTGTACTAGGGACTGACTAGTAAATCAAATATGCCAGTCATGGAAACACCAATCCATAATACAAATTTCACAGAGAGCATATGCACTGAATAGCAGTGATAAAGTGCCCAGAGTCCTAAAACCAACAATAGCAGGTCAGGAAATAACAGGAGGAGGAAGCAAAAAGTTTGGGGGTAACCCTGCATAAAGGAGCATCTCCAACACAACCCCCTTCCAGCCTAAAGCCAGGGTAGACCAATTCATACCTTGATGGGCTTTCCTTTTTGGGGTGATAGAACATGGAACCTGGCCCACAACAGCAGTGGTTTAATCTCGTGCTATGCCTTTCTGAACCTAGTTGGATCACTCTATCCATACTAGTCTCAGGGCCCACTAAGCTGGGCGATGTGGAACCCTTCTCACCTGTGGACCCCATTTGTGCAGCGCCTAAACTTACTTTGCTCACAGATGTGTCCCAACAGGCAGACAGTACTACATGGCCAACACAGTGGGGTGGCCCAGTCCACCCCCAGGGTGTGACTTCTGCCCCCCTCCCAAGGGGAACTCTGTCCACCAGTACAGCTAGCCACAGTGGCCACTGACAGTTGTCAGTGATGAAAGCCAGGCCTTATGCCTCTGAGGGCTCTCTGACCTCTGTGTCGTCCGAGAGTGGGGGCAGTAGGCCCAGGTGCCTGGCACCCTTTGTCCACTCTCCCTCCTGCCAGATCAGGTATAATATCCTGAAACTGGCCCACCAGCCCAGGGTCTGTACCCTGCGGCTGTACAGGAGACTGGGGTGGGCTCACCCACTCCCTCTGCATCCCTCCACTGTGAGCAGCCCCCGCGTACGATTCCAGAATTATCAGGGAACCTGTAGCAGGTGTCCTGCACAATTCTCCCACCAGTTCAGGGGTGCTATCCTGCAACTGGTCCACCAGCCCAGGGCCTGTACCCTGAGGCTGAACACAGGACTGGGGTGGTCTCTCACATACCCGGCCCTCCTCCCTGGGGCTCCGTACCTTCCCACCTGGAGCAGCACCCCCAGAAAGCAAACCGGTGGGGGCACTGTTAGCAGTTGCCCCTTCCTCCAGGTAAGGGGGGACACCCTGAACCTGGTCCTCCAACCCAAGGTCTGTCCCCTTAGGCTGGACCTGTGCCTGGCAACCCAGGACTTCCGGGGGAGTTCACCAACCCCCCCCCCCACAAGGGGAACACATCCCCATGAACTATGCGAGAGTCTGCCTCATGCAGGTCTCCAGCCTCCTGTGCATCTGACAGAGCATGAAGACCAAACCAGGCCAGAAGTGACCTCACCAGGGTCAGTCCTGGGGTGCTCTGACCTCAGAGCTGGCAACCCCTCACCCACTGGTCCGTCCACTCAGGACTCATGCACCCTCCCGACTGGAGCGGTGCTGCCTGACACCGGACCTGTGGGATGCTGACGACAGAGGCCCCCAAGTTCCCCAGACACCAGGGGATCCCCCTCAATGGATGGCCTTCCAGTACAGCCTAGGCTCCCCACCTGGTGTTCCCTCAGGGAACTACCCAGGCTCTGGGACTGGGTTTTGGGCCCCTTGGGCCACAGCCCATTCCCACTCCTTCTCAGCGGAGACAGGGCGTGAGTCCCTACACCTCTCCCCCACGACACTGGGACCTATCTGGGCTACCACGAGCCTTTCCCACCACCCTCGGTTTGGAAATACCTGAGCCAGTTCCTTCAGGATCACCCCCAGATGCTTCTCCAGACCCTCTGGAATCCACCAAAGGGTCTGCTCCAGTGCAAGCTCCCTGGGGTCAGAGAACTCACATTCCACGGGGTGTTTGTATAGCTCTGGAAAACAGGAACTTAAAATATGCTTTCCAACAATTGAATCACATAGCCCCACACAGGTGTTAGCCAAAATACCCTTCACCTAACCATCCAGTGCCTCAGAAAAGTACCCCACGTCATTCTCGCAAGACTGGTAAGACAGTGTCTGGCTGTTGCTGTCCCTCAACCCATACTCTTCTGGCTGGTCTCCATACTCACTTACCAGGGCTTCCATCATTGGGGAACCCCTCTCCCTGCACTTCTCATCTAGAGTCAGTAGAGTGTCCCTCCCACCGCCAGGAATATGATCCCCTGTGCCAGCTCCCCAATCCACCTGAGGGACACTGTGCACCACTGGAGTAACCTCACAATCCTGACCCCCCTGGTGTATGTCAAGCCCCTCCTTGAAGCAGGGCACCAAATCTGTGTGTGTGTGTACCTCACCCTCAGTACTGGACATAACACATTTGCTGCTACCATCTGAGCTGGACTCCACCTCCAGCCCAGCCAAGCTCATTTCCTGAGCTACACACTTTTTCTTTTCAGCTAAGGCTCGCTCTATCTCCTCACACTCCCGGTCTAGCTGCCTCAGCCTCCGGTCACGAGCACAAATCTGATTCCTCTCCTCACAAGCCAATCTTTACCATTATGTTTCCTCCTCAGGGCCACTGCCCTTTTGGTATTCTGGCTGGGGATCCTCCCTCAGATTCTTCCTCAGAGTGATCTGATAGTGTTGCCTCCCATTGTAGCACCTCATAGCTATGCAGAGCTGCCTCAAGATCCTGCCTTGTGGATCTCCTCTTCGCAGGTAGCCCCCTCTCTTTGCGAAAAACTTTTAGTTCCCTCATCTTGTAGGTGTCCAGGTGCCAAAAGTTGATATCCATTTTGCCAAGGCCCCACAGGTGCAACAACTAACCAGAGTTCCACAACGAAATCCCGAAGGGAAACAGGAAAAATCAGTATGTGGTACATAATGGTCTGCGATTTGGTAGTAGTGCTCACCAATCACTGTAAGTCAAGTGCAAACACAAGTCCTATCCTCATCGCTGACAACCTATGTTAGAAATTGGGGTCTCTAGTTGGCAAGGGTTTGCAGCTTTATCCAAGTAGGGACCCTTCCTTCTAGTCAGGATAAGGGAGTTACACTCCTAAAATAACCCCTGCTCACCCCCTTGGTAGCTTGGCATGAGCAGTCAGGCAGTGTAAAGCATTTGCACATAACCAACAGTAATACAGTGAAAGTACTACAATCGGACACCACACTAGTTTTAGAAAAATATCCAATATTTTTATATACTCAAAACAAGACCATAAAATGATAAAAATCCGCAACACAGTACTTAGAAATCTTCAGTCATCAAAATAGACTTGACATATGGTTCCTTGAAGTCAATAGTTCTGTCTGGGGCTATCACGGTGTCATGAACAACAAATCCAAAGTTCTGGCTGACTGCGGCGTCGCAGGCCATCTACGGTGTCGGGAAGACCCTCAAGACAGTACCTTTAGTAATTTAGGGTGTCGGCGACCTCTCGAGCCCCGAAGGGTCGGCTTCTGCAGGCATCAGTTCCGGGGGTCAGTACAGGAGTCGTCGGGCCCTTGAAGTCATACGCATTGCAGATCAAACTCCTCGCAGTTGAAGTCGGGAGTGCCTGCATCAGCAGGCGACGGGGCTGTAGTGCGAAGTGCAGAGGTGCGGCATGCGGTGCCATCAGGTCGCGTTTAGGCAGTGGCTCGGTGGCGGTCATCTCGTGGCATCGGTGAGACCAGGGTTCTGGTGCGAAGTGATGTGGTGCTCGTCGCCGTGCTGGCAAGTCAAGGTGCAAGTAGCGTCGTCGTCGCTGCTGAAGCACTGTTGTCGGCTGACGAACGGGAGTCGATGGTGCCGGTAGACGAAGGCTGCGGTGCTGGATGAGGACGGTGCGTTGTGTAACTTACGAGCGGTGCCCTTGAACCACGGTGCAAGCAGCAGCATCAATGTCAGCTTGCAGCTGCATGGAGCAGCGTGGAGCGTAGTCATCGGGGATACCAAGGCGACGGTGTGAAGCGAGGCGGTGCGGTACCCACAGGTCATGCTGCAAGCAGCGGCTCGGTGGTGGCGTCAGGTGGCATAGTCAGTGAGACAAGGGTTGCAGTGCGGCATTGCAACGGTGCCCTCTGCGGTGCCTTCAGGACACGGCATTGAGTTGATTTTTCTTCTATTGCAGCACAACACACACAGTCCCCAATGCAGATGGCAGAAGAACTTGAAGTCTTTGCTGAGTCTTCTTGAACAGGGGGAAAGCTTTACCTCAAGCCGTTAGAGAAACTCACAAAAAGGAAGTTGCAGAAAGTTCAGTCCAGTCCTTTCAATGTCCAAGACAGAAGCAGCCACTTCAGGCCAACACAGCAAAGCACACAGCAAAGTGGTAGTTTCTCCTCACAGCTTCTCCAGCTCTTCTTCTTGGCAGTCTTCTTGGTTCCAAAAGAGTTTTAAAATTCTGGGGTCTGGGCATCATTATTTATACCCCAAAAATCCTTTGTCCTCTCAGGCAGAGAGTGTGTGTGCTTAGTCCAAACCAGTTCTGTCCTCTCTGGCCCAGTTTCCTGGCAGGGGGTGGAGGCAGCATTGTCCAAGGCAGACAGGGCCTATTCAGGTGCAAGAGAAATCCCCTCCCACCACTCTAAATGCAGACCGGGCCTATTCAGGTGTTAGTGAAAACTCCTCCCACTACTCTGAATGCAGCCCAGGTCTATTCGACCCAGCCTTGACTCATTCAGGAAAGGCAGGACACGCATCAACCCCCCGGTGGCCGAGTTCAGGCATATTAAACTTTATTTTCCTATCTGGTCCCAATGGGAAGTTATATTTATAAGATTTATAAATTAACTCTGTGAGAAGTTGGCCTGGCATATGCTGTTCCTAGTTATAGGGACACCTTGCACCAGTCCAATTCGACTCTTATTGATGATAGGTTTAAGACAACCTTTAAAGAAAGCTATCCTAGTGGTAGCTGTGGAGAGCAGCCTTCAGGCTAAGTCTTGAAGGAGTGTTAAGCTTATTGTTTTACCATAATAACCTCTTGAATAACCAAATGAAAGAGTAGCCCACACAGGTATATATATAAAATATATGTATTTATTCTAGACAGAATCCCACAGCCTCTTTATGAAGCTGTGGCAAAGTTACAATATCAAACAAGCATTGATAGACACAATAAATAGCACTATTAACATTGGGCCCCAGGGGGGGACCAAACCATATACTAAAAAATGGTATTAGAACCACGACAATTCTACAGGCAATGCCTAGGGCATTCAGGATCGCTGGCCCCTTTAGAATCCACCCCAGGTTATAAGGAAGGGGACCCACGGGAGGCGCGTGCAGTGCAAGTAGCTGCTATCGGGATCTCTATTACAGCCTATGGAGAATGTCGCGGTTGGAAATAAACAGTTTAAAAATACTTCTAGCAGGAGTACAAAGTTAAAACTTTAGACTTAAGCTTTTGAGATGCCCACAACCACGAGAGTACCGAGGTACCACTGTTACCTGCCCCAGGGAAGCCGGGTGCATAGGTCGGGTCGCGGGCTGATTTTCAATGGGAAAATAGTCAAAAGTTCTGCTAGCCAAAAGCGTCGATGATGCCGTGAAGATCAAAGATGTGAAGAATGTAGAGAAGAACCTGAAAGCAGAGGGGACAGAGTCTGGGTCACGGCACAGTGACCAGGAGGCTCAAAGCAAGGAGCCCTTCGATGTCGGGTGCTTCAGGTGAGAGGTGCTGTTGCTTGGATCTGCAGCCACGGGCTCCGGGAGGCTTCAAGGAAAGCTTCCGGAGGGCAACTGTCCCACGTTGGATGAGGGTCGCTGCGGTGTTAGTGTCCGGATTGGATCCACTAAGCCTTGGCAACCGCAACCCATGAAGAATGAACAAATCTGCTACAGTGCAGACCCAGGAGGTCTGGGAGAAGTCTCCTTCAAGGAGACTGTAGAGCAGGCCTGGAGCAACCAGGGGAACTCTTGTTTTCAAAGATAGACCTCCGCTAGGGCCCACAAGTTGAGAGACAAGGGACCACAGGAGGCGGCAATTTGGTGTGCGTAAAAGGGCACCCACGGACCACCGGAGGGGACTAGGGTGCTGATCTTTGGCACAATTGCTGTAGAGTGGTTGGCTCATAAATGGGCCAAAGCACAACTTCCCCACTGGTCAGGGTCGTGTGCTATGCAAGAGGTGGCCGGGGTCTCGGGGTATTGGGGATCTCGGCACCCACGCGGTCCACGGTGCCCAAACTCGTTGAGCACACTCACTGGCCTCTGGGATGCACTGGAAACCCACCTCAAGGTTTCTGGAAGTCGTCGAAGTTCGTGAGAGCAGCGAAGTTCCAACCGGGTCACTTGCAGTGTTTCAGGTGCCTGCCAAGCAGGGGATAACTCCTTTATCCCAAGGGAGATTTCTTCCGTCAGCTGGGCAGCAGCAAGTGGAAGGTCAAGACTGTAAAGTTCAAGATTAATCCGAGGCTCTGGGGCCACGTTATTCACCTTTATCCCCAAGATTAGGGGAGTGTCCAGAGTAGTGTCCACCAATGAGTGGTGAGGCGGGAAAGGGTGGCTACACCCTCTCCCCTTTGTGTGTTTCCCGCCTGGGCGAGGGGCAGGATGCCCCTGAACCGGTTCCAAGCGGTGTATGCAGAATTAGGTCTCTGCAGCTGCCTACGTGCAACTCTGAAAGGACATTTGGTGCACCCACCCTGTTCCAATCCACATTATCCTGTCTGGGGAGATGCTAGCACCTCCCTGCCACAGGAGCCCTATTGTCCAGCTGGCGAGGCTGGGGTTTCCCCCAGCAACAGCCAGCCAGGGTCGTGTAGGTGGCGGGCAGTAGCCATTTTGTGAAACTTGTGCACTTTTAAATTGGTGTCTAAATTCTACCGCTTTTCCCATATCGCCCTTCTAGCAAGGGGGAATCGTACCCTCATGCCCACGGCTGGACTGGGGGTATGATTCCTACATGTTTGACACCAAACACGATATGGTTCTGTGTAGCCATTCTCAAGTTATCGCGATATCGCAATTGACTTATAATGCGGTTAAGAGTATATGGTATGGCTACACTACAAACAACCCAGTAACGATTTTACGAAGGTTGCAGAGAGGCCCTACTCATGTAGGGGTCCCCCCCTCACACATACCTCAGCACCCTGCCTTGTAGGATTACCAAGGCCTGCTATATGAGAGTAAATGTGTTGTAATGGGGTGGGATATAGGGTACCTATATCCCTGTAAGGGGTGCTAGCACCACCTTACCCAGACTACAGTAGTGGTCTGGTGGTGTCAGTTTGTATGGCTGTCCCAGGGTGGCACAATAAGTGCTGCAGCCCTGGTAGGCCTACTGAGGGACCCATGCCCTGGGTACCTAGGGTGCCATCTACAAGGGACTGTCAGGGCACCCTCAGCATCCAATTAGGTTTGTACCTAGAGTACTCACATCAGTTTTAGGGAGAAAGCAGATAGGCTGGGGTCCTGGATAGGAGGATCCCAGCCAGACTAGTCAAAAACCACTCAAATACCAGGCAAAAAGTTGGGGGCAACCATTAGTCAGATTCCACCTTCCTACAAACTCCCATGCTTTACGATGGGCCAGATAGCCTTTCAATAGTGAAAAATAAAATTGGCAGTATTTCACTATCGGGACATGCCACGCACATCAGGGCATGTCCTACCTTTAACATACACTTCACCCTGCCCACAGGGGTACCTTGGGCCTACCTTAGGGGTGACTTACATGTAATAAAAGGGAAGGGTAGGGCCTGGCAAGTGGTCGCACTTGTCAAGTCGTCATGGCAGTTACAAACTGCGCACAACCTCTGCATTGGCAGTTCTGAATCTTTTCAGGGCTACTCATGTGGGTGGCACAATCAGTGCTGCAGGCCCACTAGTATCATTTGAGTTACATGCCCTGGGCACACACAGTGACCTGTACTAGGGACTGACTAGTAAATCAAATATGCCAATCATGGAAACACCAATCTATACTTACATATTTCACAGACAGCATATGCACTTTAGGACTGAATCGCAGTGGTAAAGTGCCCAGAGTCCTAAAACCACAACAGAAGGTCAGGAAAAACAGGAGGAAGAAGCAAAAAGTTTGGGGATAACCCTGCAAAAACAGCCATCTCCAACAGTGTACCTGATCTAAGGGAACACCATCCAAGGTGGGTTTAGACCGTGTAGAGGGACAGGGATTTAAAACCCTAAATGTGTTTTTGTTGATATTAATTTCCAGCCCTCTCATCTCACAGAATCGGCTAAAACAATCAGGCAGTTTCTAGAGCCCCATGGGTGTCTTGGAGAGTAAAAGTGTATTGTCAGCAAACATTAGGGCCAGAACCCTCGTGCCTGCTAGACATGGGGCATCATTGTCACTTCTATTTAAAATACCCACTAAATCATTTAAAAAGGGTGGGTGCAAGAGCACAACCATGTCTAATGCCACTAATAACGGAAATGGGCTCAGTAACCTCACCTTCCAATAAATCAACTGCAGTCCAAAAACCTGGTGAACAGTGGAAGTATTAGCTCGGAAACCGGCTTAACGGGGACAAAGTATGTTACTCTTTTCAAGCCAGTGCTGAAGCCTAACTAATATCACCCAACTAAAAAGTTTTTGCGTGGTGTCTAAAAAGGCTAATTGGCCTATAATTGGCAGGATCCAAGGAGCAACATTTCTTATAAATGGGGAAAATCTTAGCCCCGACCACATTTTGAGAACGCTGGCCCGTTTAAAATAGCATAAAAAACCACAGTAAAATAGGGTATGCAAATATCTATTTCCAATAAAAGGTCACCAGGGGTCATGTCAATACCAGCCGCTTTATGTGGTGCTATCTTTCAAATGGCCTCTTCTACCTACGTACAAGTTATCAGGGGAAAGTCATCTTTATCCCTCCCTGGCCCTAAATACAGGGGGCTAGCTAGATATTTTGGAACTGGGACCTCATCAAGTTTACATTGGTATAAATTACTAAAGTGGGCAGCCCATGCCTCTGCTGCAATATTATTGTCAATTTTAGATCTTCCTTCCCTGTTCCCTGTGGCAATTGAATTCCAAAATAGGGTTTGGTTATTATCCCTTGCAGCTGCTAGGAGGAGTCCCTAATTTTGGCTGTCCCAATCCCTGTTTGACCTTGTAAGAGCAGTTTTGTAGGCCGCTCTCTTTCCTGGATAGCTTCCCTCCTACAGGATTTAATAGCAGTGATCAGAGCGCTCTTGGCCATACTACATTCTTTGTTGAACCAGGATGGTACACAACTCCTTGGCCATCGGCTACTGGCTTCTCTGAAAAAATCCACCTTCAAACTAGTAATGAGGGAATGATGTACTGCTTCAACCTTTGATGCAGCTGTTTCCTCAAAAGGCCCATGCTTAAGAGTGCAAACTGTCTCTAGAGCTCGACCCACCTTGGTATATATTGATCTCAGGGCCCTCTCGACCCCTGCTACAGCAGACCACTGAATTCTACGTTTGTTATTTGTGAGATTACACCTCTCATTCAATTGGTTGTGAGAGAGATAGTTGGGTTTGTGCTAGTGGAAGTTCCAGCTCCACCTTGAGGTTATTATGGTCACTATCGTGCCTGTGTGCCACCACCATATCCTCTAGGAATGGCCAGCATTTAATATCTAAGAGGATGTAATCAATCAGGCTAGTACTGCTTGTTCTATTAAAGGTGTGGGTGTCTTTTCTGTCAGATTTAGTTCTTCTGTTACACACTCGAATCATGCAATTCAGGGCTAGGGTATTTAATCGTATCGCCAGGGCGGACCACTTTTTGATAGGGGGAATGTTGAGTGCAGGGATTATCCAGGTTCTATCCTCCTCCAGCACGGTGTGACGATATACCAATTCTAGAGGTACGAACTGACAGTTAAAATCACCCCCTACTATTTTTAGCAAATCAGGGTGAAGGCCAGTTATGTGTACAATTAACACTTCTATGGTAGGGGATTCTGGCCCTTGGCAGATTGTCTTAGATAGATATTATGGATATTAGCTAAACATCCATTAGGAGATTTATTAGATACACAAAGAATGTCCTCAGCTACTATTTCTGACCCCAACACCTTACATCCTGTATGTACCCCAATCCATGTCATTAGTCGCCCAGAAGGCCTTCCCTTCCCAAGCGACCTGGCGTTAGCACAGTATATAGCAATGTTCGGCTGATTGATTTCTCTGGTTTGCCATGTTTCTTGCAAAAGACAAATGTCAAAGGTGTTAATATAATTGCCCCAGTCCTGATCACCCAGTTTGGAACCCAGAAAATCAACATTCCAGGAGAGTCTCCTTAGTTTCCTATGAATCCCTGGAGAGTGCCTAGTTAGCTCTGCTCCCCAAAGATACGCCATGTGACTCCCACCCATTGAATCTAGTGGCTTGTCAACTATTGGGGGATTAACACATTAAGGTCTGGCAGATTGCTGTCTGTTTCCTTCATCGAGTCAAGGAGCAAGTTCCAGAGGGCCATACCTCTTGTGCACTGGAATGTTGTACAATTCCCCTAGCTGTGGCTTGTTGGGTTTCGGATACATGGGGCACCAAGATGTAAGGTAAGTTATGGCTTCAGGCAACCTTGAATGGGGTTGTGAGAGGGGCCTATAAAAACAAAACAAAAAGGGAAATAAACTTACCCCACAGACCCTCACAAATCCGAAGCAAACCTATAGACAACAGCAGGATCTCTAAAGTTAGTACCCACGCAATTGCTAGAACAAACCTTAGGCATTTTCCCAAGCCAGCCCACACACTTTGTTAAAAGAATCTCATTTTCCACCTAGATAGGGAAGTTCCTATATTTCCCCAACCAGTTGAGGCACTTGTTTCTTTATTGTGTGTGGGTTTCTCTAAGCCCAAAGGGACATCCTTTCATAGGCAGATCAATAGTCGCAAGGTCCTTGGTTTCACAGGGAGGTGTGTCCACCACTCTCTTGCGTTTCAAAGTACTTCTATTATTTTGAAGGATGGTATCAGTCGTACGGCTGTTGTTCTTTGATCCAGCACCCCGCATTCTCTGTACCCTGAGGCAAGCTTACATAGCTTCCTTGGGACCAAAGTTTTGAGGGTCTGTGGAGGCCAGCTCCTACAGGCATTTCTGTGTGAGGAAAAGAGACTTCTGGATGAGGGCGTTCAAGCTGAGGGTTGACTCTGGTCAGAGAGAGAACTCTGGATTTGAGAACAGTCAATTTGCCCAGGAGAGGAGTAAGTTCTGAATGGATCAGCCCCTTGAGTTGGTCCATCGCAACACCCACAAAGATGTTTATCCATTCTGGTTTAGTTAAGTCAGGACTTTTCCCCCCTTTAGGGTGAGAGGTTCTGCAGGATTTGGCTTAGGATTTAATGGGCAAAACAGGCGTTGGGTCGCTAGTCAGAGGGTGAATTAACCAATTTAGATTTAGACCCAAGAGGGAGAGGTACCTTGTCCATAGGAGCAGTTAAGGGGGACCTGGTTAGCATAATGTCTTGGGTACTGGGAGCGATGGATAATGTGGCAACTACCAGTTCTGCAAGACCCGGGGGGGGGGGGGGGTAGTTATTGGAGGTACTATACTTGCTCTTCTCCACCACAGCCAAGATAAAGCCTCCTCTCCGTAAGCTCTATTTCGGTGGTTATAGCTCCTATGGCCCTCTGGAGCATTTTGCAAAACTCTCAAAAGTGAAGCAGTGGGACTCACTCGTACAGAGAGTAAATTTACTTTCTTAATACAACTGCCAAGAGGGGTGACCCAGCCCAGCCTCTTCCGGCCTCACCTGGCGTGACCCGTGCTCATCCTGCGCAGCGGGATGCCTCTGTTTGATTTAAGGCAATCCGGGACCTGCGGCTGACGCGGCGTCTGCAGGGGCAGCTTGGGAAGTGTAGTACCTGCCTTCCCCGCCAAGGTCCAGAACGTCAGAGAAGAATCTGGGCAAAAGGCTGCAGCAGCGTGAATGAGCCACCTGCATGCCTAACAAAGCATCCAGAAGAGAGAGCCATCTCATACCCACCGCGGATGACATTGTCACAGAAGTAAATGGGGCCCGTGGTTTAAAAAAAATGAAAGTAAAATCAGGATATCACTAGTTGAAGATACTGAAAGACTACAGAGTATATCACAACATTTCGCACTCAGTTAGGACCAAGAAAATACAAACCCCACAATTTTCAATTTCTAGCAAGCTGAATTATCGCAGCAATACAGTAGGGAGGTGATGTTAGGCCTGGATGGAATGATACTTATGAGTGACAACATTTTGGTACACATGACCCAGTCAAAGAACAACCTAATAGACTTCAATGGACTGACCTTAAACAGTCAAAAATGTGAGTTTCTCAAAAAAGAGATGCGATTCTTTGGGTATTGTTTTTCCTCACAAGTAGAAGCACCTTACCTCAAGAAAACAAGTGAGGAACTTCAAGGCAGCCCAGCCACCCAATACTGTCTCAGAAGTTTGGAGTTTTCTGGAGGTGAACACATATAGCAAAAATGTGATTAAAATTGTGCAACCAGAAGAAAACCTCTAAGAAATCTGAAGGCGGGCAGTGTATGGATATGAGCGGAGGACCAGAAAACATCTTTTCAAAATACCAAAAATCCCCTTTGATACCAGTCCCACAAGACTACAGGTGGTCCTACTCTAACATGAGAGCAATTACCTGCTTTCCCCATGATATTTTGCAGTATGCATGCTCCTCATTTTGTCAGATCGATGATATAAGTAAACAGGCCCCGTACGATTGAGTAGTGTGGAATGGAGCCAAGACTTGATTGCTGCACGCTGTGTACTTATTGAGGCCCTCTGCACCCAGTACTCTCTATGCCTAACACAGTCCCATTAGTTTGCATAGTGGTTGACCCTAACACAGCAAACAATATAGAAAATTGACTGGAATCTTATATAATATTTACAATTGCCTCAAAGCGACCTGCAGCTCAAAGAATTAAGCTGCCAGCATGGACAGCATGCTTCAAACTGTGCCTTGTGCGTCTATCTCCTTACACATACTCATTCAGCACACTGCTAAGTACTGTGTCCCATAGCATGATAACCACTCCTAGGTGTTCATCACATGTGGCATGCAAACATATCCCACATAGACTCACAATGAAGACAACACTCTTCCAAATACGTACCTTCTCGCTTTAGCATTGTACTAATGTGGACAAGCACTTCAGCGCTCCACCTAGGAGCAGTAAGCACTATTTAAGTATTACAGTACATTTCAAAATAAAGATTGTTTTGATTCACAACTTGTAATTATAATGTATTTCTGGCTAGACACTTCCCACCAGTGCGCCGTCACCCTTGATCCTGGGCCTTCAGGAAAGCACAATACAGAGCACACAAGCAGCCACACAAGCTGTTCTGGTCATCTTGCATTTACTAGTGCAAGACCTTGGTAAAGCGGAAAACAGGGATTAAAAGTCACGGTTTACCAGCATCAGGTCTGTGTCAAATCTTTTAGTAGATCATCTTTATTGCAAATTACAAATTAATTTCTGATTAGTCTCAATAGTCATTATGTGACAGAAATATAAAATCAATATTGGTTAAGCAAATCATGTAATAATTGCATTAAAGTGCGTTCCATAAAGGAAAGAATCCTTATTGTTAGAATCATGGAAAATTTAGACTTCGTCAGAAACCGTACAGTTTTAGTCCAAGAGAGTAAAAAAAAAAGTAATTAAGCTTTAGCATTTAAATCAGGTCAATAAGATCAAAATATCAAAGCAAAGAACTTCCCATAAAGAGAGGTTCAGGAAACTCAGTAAAGTCTCAAAGCAATGTGACATAAAATCTGGGTAAAATGGAAAAAACAATTGTTCACCAAGTCTAGAAACACACACTAATATAGACATCAGGAAGCTTTTGCAACCTGTTGCTCTTCTCGTCTCTGTGAGCCAATCATCGTCCCATGCTCTCTTGGGAACAGAATCACTCCTCATCCTCATATTCTCACACAAAAACAATAGTCCTCAAACAGCAATGCTACCTTTGCAAATACATTATGGGCCCGATTCACCGAACTAACTTAAGACAAAATCGTAAACTTACTACCATTTTGTTATTCACAGAAGGCACTTACTCATATTGGTATTCACAGAAAGCACTTACTCATTGATGAGTAAGTGCCTTCTGTGAATTCCAAAATGAGTAAATGGTAGTAAGTTTGGGATTTTGTCTTAAGTTAGTTCTGTGAATTGGGCATTCTATTAACTATGTGCTCACATGGAGTTTGCCTTGCACTCGCCAACAGTAAGTTGACGCTCGCGAGCTGCTGCTGCTCGGGTAAAATTTCTAACTGAGCGGCAGGAAGATCAGCACGAATGGCAGTTCGCACCACACTCAACTGCTTGCGGAACTCCACAGAGATTTTTTTGTTACTTCGCGGAGTTCCGCGACCTCTACCAAGGCCTGCCTTTGACCTTCTAATCTCAATTTCCTATACAGTAAAATATGTAAAAGTTGAAACATCTGTATTATTGAAAAAGAAAGCATTTTCGTAGAATCACCAATAAGGGGGGAAATAAGTAGGTTAGAAAGTCAAAATCACATTTTAAACTCTGCATTTCAAAGAATAAACTCTTCATTATGCCATTAAATGACAAAAATAAGTTATGTGTAAACAGTGGTCTATGTATAAGTAGAAACAGTCTGCAAGAATACTTGAAACTAAATAAGTAACTTAATAATTATTTATAAAAATCAGGTTGAAGGAGTGGTCAAGCTTCAAACTATTTATATATATTCAACATTTTCTATTCAAGCTTGTTTTTCAGGCAGCTTTGCTTTAGTCATTTTGAGGCCAAGTACGAGTAAATAGAACAACTTAGTTTTATGCATTCTGAGTACATACTTTATATTGCAGCTTGCAGATTGATTCTGCATATTTAATTAAAACCAGCATTATTTTCTTGTTCATTTTAATGTCTCTTCTACAATAACCATCTGATGATTAGATTAACCATTACACTTTCTTTACAATGAATCCTTAGACTTCACTATCACTTTCATTTAAGTATAATCTCTTCCTTTTCAAGCTCTCATGTTGTTTTGCCTTCCTGTATTCATCACAAATGCTACCATTCAATGCTAAATCCCTTTCCATTTGTCTGTCTTTCTCTTATTTTTCTTCATTTAATGCAAAATCTAGAAAGTTTGTAAATTGCAAACAAAGTCAGTATGCAGATTCCTACAACTAATATTGGCATAAATATTGTTCTAATCTCTTTCCCAGCTGTAGCAAACCAGTTTCCAATGACAGAAACTCCTATGCCTAAATTTTCTAAAACACTAGGGGCCCAATTCACAAAGGTAAAGTTAGACCAAAAGTCTAACTTCACTACTTTTCAGTATTCACAAAGGTAACTTACTACTAGTGATGCTCCTAGTCGTAAGTTTACTAGTAGTTAGTTTACTAGTAGTAAAGTTACTAGTAGTAACTTAGCTATGTGAATACAAAAAAGTAGTAAACCTAGACTTAGACTTAAGTCTAACTTTTCGGTACCTTTGTGAATTGGGCCCCCAGTGTCTAATGCTTTGAATTCAGGTTTCAGGTCCGAAATGTTCTTTGTGAATTCTAAAATTTTTACTTTCATCAGCAAAGCTGAACGTTTAACATCTTGCAGAAACCCCCTTTTTCTGCGGGTAAAATGTTTAAGGTTAGGCAAATTTTTAAAACCATGTATCTAAAAGCCACTAATTCTGTATTTACAACTAATAAAGCTCCAGAAGTACTGGTTGCTAATTTGCTGACAACTGTTGAACATTTTCTAATCTTTTTGTCATTTAGAATGACTCCTCCAGGTGGTATGTTTGCACCAAAAGGGTCTCCAACTAGTTGTGTTCCTTCACTTACACTAAGTATGTGTGTATGTGATTGTGTCATTGCTAATGCATCTATACTCTGTACCCTTGCAATCAGCTGGCAATTGGAAATAAACATCCTGTTCACCAACAAAATAAACTCCAGAAATGACAGTTCTTCTCCTTGTAAACCTTGCCATATAACTCCCATAATTTTAAATTTGTGTTCACAGCTACTGATCCCTACATGTCTACTTCTACTTTGTGTTCTACTTTTGTAGACGCAAATTGTCCCTTTTTGTCTTCTAATTAGCTTCAGTTTTGGATAAATCATTTTCTTTTTGAGTTGTTCTTCTTCTTTCTTCCAAACATTTTTCAAAACATCTTCCACTCTATTTTTACTTTGTGAAATATTTGTGTTTCTTCCCTATAATGTCATGATGAAAACTTTTCTTTTTCTAAGAGTCTCATTAAGCATGTTAAATTATTCTCATATGGTAGTTTAACAGCATAATTCTGTTTACACAAGCAGATCAGATGCCTAGAGCCTTATCTAGACTTCATTCAGGTCCCGTGGGATAGATTGTTGTATATTCATTTTAGGCTCGGTACACTCCCTGTTTGCGTGACAACTGCAAAAGGGCACTCCTCCAAACAGACATTTAAGGATTGTCAATGCTGCAAGGCCCCGCTGGAAAAAGTAGCACAAGTTATGTTTGTATGTCCGGCATACCACGCATTGAGGTCAAAGTGGCTAAAACCTATATGCCGACAACTGGGCACAGAGGACCATCGGGCTGCCTTGCGCATCCTTATGTCTGATCCTAGACCCTTTTTTGCCTGTGGCGTGGCTAAATTCCTTAGCCACGCTTGGTTAATCAGACAAAAGACCTTGCCAAGTGCGGCCCAACACTGAACCAACTTTAGCTAAGATGGAATTGCAACAAAGGTTGAAGGCCGGTATGCTGCTTACTGAGTTTACAGTTTTCGCACATGCACTTTATATTCGGATCTCCCTGTTGCTATCCTTATGGGGGCTTTACATTGGGCTTATAGCTACCCAGTAGGGATTGTTATGCTGCTATTCATTCGTTATTTTTATTGCAACTCATGTTTGTTTTATTGATGAATTGTATAATAGTTTTTGTCATGTAGTTTTCGGCAAACAAATCTCCTGTAGGGATACAATAATGTATTGTTATGGCCCGCTTGTGCATACCACTTTTATCATGCTGTTGTATTCCATGTTTAATCTGTATGCTTTTTATAGTATACTCTTTTTTTCTACTGCTTTTATGACACTGGTTCTCAAAATAAAGCATATGCAACAGTATACAACAGTATTCTCATATGCTTTAACACTATCCATAGGCATGGATGGTTTAAAGAAATACCAAGTTATGTCTATTTCTGGTGCTCGCTGTGTAAATTTATGCTCTTTACCAATGGAATTCAAGAAAGAACCAAATCATAATTTGAGTAAAAATATTCAGTGTTCTTGCCTATATACTAAAGTAATCAAAATAGTACATGTTTATATGCGTCTAGTGCCTATGTGTATTCTTGCACCAATCTAGAATAAACGTTAGTAGAGTATACTTCTTGCTTGTGACTCACAAATGAAGCCTTTAATTTTGTCTCATTTAGTGTGTGTTTGTAAATACTGTAGTTTCAGGCGTAGACATGAGCTTATCTGTCTCTGGTGTTAAATAAAAGCCTATTAATGTGGTTATAATCACTAATACTTTTACTAAAAAGTTAATATCCATGATAATCTTGCATCTTTTTCTATTTAGACAACAGATTTGTGTCTATAGTCAATCGTTTAAGCAAAATATACAGCAATAATTCAAAAGTTCTGGTTAGATCGTCTCAAGCAGGCTCTTTTGCAATTCGTTCTTTAAACACTCTTTTTTTATCGATTGTTCTGTCAGCTTTTATCTACAATAATCCTTGTATAGTCATCCTTAAACCTACTTTGTCTTCTAAATATGTTATCCTTACTCTTCTTCAGAAGCCTTAGTCCTCGGAAATCTTCTTTGAAATAAAAAATGTTTATTTCAGTTTTTTTTACTTTTTTAGTTAACAAAGGTTTTCGGAAATCTTGTCAACAGCTTTTTCACCAAATGTTTTCTCAAACTGATGGCATGGAGGTTCAAACAGTTCTGATCTCATAGGAAGTAAGTTTTCCACTGGTTCATTTAGGACTTAATTAGTGTAGTATGTTCATTCAGATGCAGAATACATCCGACAAGGCACTCTTGCTCTTTTCAACCTTCTTGGTTTTTGCTGATCTTCTACTGTCTCATTTATACTACCTGACTCTGTTTCTTCTGTAGTTGTTGGCGGTATGTGATCAACTGACACACTTGATCTTAATTTTCTTTGACCATAATGCTGTGACCATTGAGCATGGCAAGTGACTCTTCTCGTTCCAGTACTTGTTCCTTCACCCTGATCATTTGCTTGTATTGGTGCTGTCTCATCAGTTCTTCAAGGCCGAGATCTTGTCTCTTCTTCTTCTTCATAGACTTCAATGCCACTTTGAGAAATCTGAGGAACCTGGATTGGTGCTACTGTTTGTTGCTCCTCCCTGCTGTTGTGCCTCTTGCTGTATTGCTCCTCGCAATTGTCCAACTTGTGACACTTCTGCCACTAGTGCTCTTCATCAGGCTTATAGAACACTATTTCTTCATATGGAATTCTCAACCTCTGGGTATGCGACACATGCACCCAGTTTAGTATTCTGGCACACTTAACAACAGTATTCATAATAAATATCACCTGGTAGGGACCTTTCCACCTCGGTTCCAGGCAGGACTTCCGAATGTGATTTTTGACCAGAACCCAGTCTCCAGGGTCAAGGTTGTGACACTGTTCTTGATGCAGCTTTAATGTAACAGCTTCAACCTGGTGAGACACAGAATGCACCACATCAGCCAATCCTTTGCAGTAATCGAGTATCTTATCATCTGTGATATTCAAAAGCACATTTGCAGGCAATGCATGCAGTCTCATTGCATGCCCCATCAAGATCTCGTGTGAAGATCTTGCACTCTTCCTGTCAGGAATGTTTCGGAAACTCATCAACACTAAAGGTAACTCTTCTGACCATTTCATTGATGTGTAACGTTTGCAATAGGGACTTAATAGTTCAGTTGAGCTGTTCAATGATTCCAGAAGCTTCAGGTCGATAACTGCAGTGTAATCTCTGCTCAATCTGTAATTCTGCCCAAATAGAATCGAAAATAGGTTTTATTCGATATCACTTTGTTAATCATAAAACATACAAAAATATATAAATATTCAAGTTCAAAACTAAGAGAATAAAAACAAGTACCATATAGTTAAAAACAGACAAATGTTCCTTCTGTTGATAACATTTCTACAACAGCTTCCTCTGCCTAATTACAGCCCATAAAAACCGAGACAAAACAGCTCATGTACACAGATTTGGAAGGGATTTCAAGTAATAATAGCTAGTCGGCATTGCACAAATCTTAGAGGATTTTGCAGGGGCTTAATTAAACAATTCCTCAAATATGAGTAAAAAAACATGATATGCATGGTACTGTGCATGGAAACATTATCACAGGAGCATTTCACTAATTCATGTGACCAGTTAAATAAAGGTGGAAAAACTGGTTAAGCAGGGAAAAATGTCCAACCGGAAGTATGTCAGAACAAATCTATGCTGTGTATTGTATACATTTACTAAATAGGGCTGCATACCATGTGTCATTAAAATCAGTTGGTTTTTCAGGATGGAAGATTTGATAATCTCAAAATAAAACCTCAGTTCCTCAAGTGATGAATTACATTCCAACTTTAATGCTTTTCTAGAAATACTATCCAAAATCTCTGGGTGGTCAAAGTACTCCGGGTGGCCGGTGTCAGACAGGAAATGGCTGACAAATTTAAGCCAGGGAATTTTAAGAGCAGACGCAGATCTAAGGCAATCTTTTACAATAGAGCGAATATGCTCCATGTGCTCAGATGGCCAGATATTATGCCAGAGCAGATCAGGCTGAATCTTAATCAAATCTGCTAAGTAGGGAACGGGCAGTTCAGAAAAATGGACAAAGACGGAACCGCTTTTTGAGAGGGCGAGGAGATTCCTCAAGTAGTTGTTTTCTACCAGCTGTAGTGAATTAACATTAACATGGCTCCACAGCTCTGACCCGTACATAGCAGTGTGCCAGCATTTTTGTATATGGTCATCATTTCGCTTGATACTCAAGCTTCCTGGAGAAGTTGATCTAGGCCAGAATGCTGTTAACAAATTGGAGCCTTCTGCTGGACTTAACTGCGCTCCTCCAGTTCCCTTCTTGATCAAATAAAATACCTAAGTAAGAGAATGATGGTGTGTGCATTATTTAAGTGCTCTCAATTAAAATGTTGCTGCCGTATGTAACTCTTTTCCCAAGCATCATTAAAGTTTTACTTATATACATTTTCAAGAGAATATTATGCATGAACTGAGCAAATTCAATGAGTAATCGCTGTAGACCTAAGGGGGTGCGGGCCATAAGTACCACGTCATCTGCGTAGAGGAGGGCCGGTATGGCTCTATCCCCGACTTGGGGAAGATCGGAACATTTGCTAGCTAGGATAATACCCAAAATGTTAATGTACTAATTAAACAAAAAAGGAGCAAGTACACAACCTTGCCGGACTCCTCTCTCTATGCTAAATGGCTGAGTACATTCTCCATTTAGGCCATAGTGTACTCGAGCCCTACTTGAGGAGTTCAAGTGTCTAAGACAATTCACTATTGTATTATCTACACCCATTGTAAGCATTATGGACCATAACTTATCATTCACAACAAAATCAAAACAGAAGATAGATCAACGAATGCTAAAAACGGGTTGCTTCACTTAATGTACGCATATTTCCCTATTAATAAATTCAAATTGATTGCCTGCTCGATTGTCCGTAGGCAGAATCCGTACTGTAAATCCGGAATAACATCATTGGAATCAGCCCAGTCCTGTAGTCTACATAAAAAAATGCACCCAGCCACCTTAACTAGGGAGTCCAATAGGGAAATAGGTCTATATTGCACTGGGCTGTTAGGGTTGCCTTTCTTGTATATGCACACTATGAGGGATTCTGATCAGGTATTTAAAAATCCTGCACTCCAGCGGGCTCTAAAAAGAAGTGTCAGGAGGGGGCCCCAAAGGTCAATGTTGGATTTATACAAATCGATTGAGATACCATCCGTACCTGGTGCTTTGCCTCCATTACTCACCTTCAAGGCCAGGATAACCTTGTCTAAAGTGAAGTTGGGATAAATCTGATTGAAAGGAAGTACCATCGTGGAAGGATCAATCATAGGCACTGGCGGGTGAAGTGCAGTAGCACTCTCCTCCCGGTGTAAATAGACGTTGGAAAAATGGGCTATCCACTTGGCCTCTGTAATAGCAATCTCAATACGAGGGCTGTCAGTTTGTGCTAAAAACGGGGAGTTGATGACACGCCAGAAGGCCGTATTAACATTCTTGAGGCTTGCCTCAAGTAGATCATTCTAAGTGTCCTCCTTCAAACCTTTTTTACGAAGTATTGTGGCAAGCTTGTATGCATGTCTACACTCCTGTACTTCCTCGATGTTCTTAGGTTGTTTACATAGGGCTACCTTTATACTCTTATGGGCCCTGGTGCACGCAGAATGAAACCAGCCACAACTCGCCTTTCCAGTGTTTTCTGAGTGTCGGTAAGCCCTTCTTTAATTCCTTTAGTAATTTGTTTAAATGCATCAATGACTTTATATGCCTTGGCAGTCTTTCTAAGCATGTCTCAAAAGTCTCGCTCTGGTCCATAATTAATTGTTTTAAGAATTTATTGGAGTTTATCATAGACCATCTTAGTGTGTACCCATTTAGGCGGGAGATTTCAATGTTCTCCACTGTTAAGACGCATTAGTTAACCCCCTGTTGAATATTGAGATTTATGTTCAGTGCGATACTCTGGGGGAAATGATTGTTAATTGTAATATCGTGAATAACAAAATTGGCAACTATCGCAGAGTAACAAGTGGGAAACAACAAATAATGAATTGCACTATTCTCTCCTCTCCCATTAAATCTGCACTTAACTGCAACCGGGAGAATGCTTGGTTCATTACAAAAACCCAGATCTTATTTGAAGAGTAACTAATTTAGTAGGTCCCCATATCCTGTGTGTGAGAAATGGGTAATGTCGCCTTTTACCGGATAAGCCAGCCACAGACCTTGTTGGATAGTAGAGGTCACAGTCGAAGGTTAAAATCACGAGCCCATAGGATAATCAGTTCTCGAGAGTCGTTTGAATGTAATGACCCAAGGTCAATAACTAGTTGATGTAAGACTGATGTAATATCCAGCTTACAGGCATTGTTATAAAAATGTATTATTACCAAAGTTGTTGGTATTGAAATCTGGATAGAAATTATTTGATAGTACGCTTTAGTGGAAATCACCGCAATGTTTAGGAAAACCAACTTGTTTGACACATAAGTGCCTGAGCCACCTTTAGGCCTACCACAGATCGAAGAGACCGCTGGGGAATGGAACGTTTTAAAACCATTAAAATGCATAGGTTCAACAGACCATGTTTCTTGTAAACAAACAATGTGAAAGCTGGACACAAAATGTAACCACTCAGTCATATTACTCTTGCGAGGTTACCCCGCCACGTTCCAAAATAGAACAGTGGTGGCTTGGAAAGTTGGGTTAATCTGGGTTTGATCCTCCAAGATGACTGTAACGTCCCTGTTAGGACTAGACTTTAAAAATCAGGAATCTCTGTCAAACAAGATATCAGTTCGAGCACACAGGCTATAATCAAGGGATTTATGTTTGCCTGCACCGGAGCCCTCGCTGATCTGCACAAATCATTCTCTGGTCCTCGTTATTAAAATGTGTCCCCTGATCTGGCTCCAGAGAAACAGGAAATAGTACCTTGGAATTAACTCCCTCAACAACAGTTTTTGCTACAATGACACTGTCATTTCTCTGTGTTGGCAAGGCTCCCACCCGTAGAGAGAAAATGCACGGTATAACCACGATGTATCTCAACCCATTGCAAACATGCTTCTAGATATAGTCCATTTGCATCCTGTTGAAGGGTCCACCTGACCTTCCTATGTGACTTAGTGTAACTGGTCTCCTTTTACCTATGTTCATCTGTTGGCATGCCAAGCACCGATTGCACAATTCTTTTGCAATCAGCCTGAATATGGGATTAAACCATTTTTTTCTGAATATCCTCACCATTACATTACTTCCTAAATGTGTCGAACCATGGGATTATTGTGTCATTGGAAACAACAAACTGACTGGTAATACTGGTCTCCTATCTACTGACATCCAAATGTAATTTGCATTTTTCTTACATCCTACTTTGATCCACCTTGTTGTTCTGCTTCCGAGATATCTTCCTGCAATCTTTTAAGCTTGTCCAGTGTATCAGCTACTGACAACAACATTGAGAAAACAATGTCCTCTTTGAATTTATTTGAGTAAGCCCTGTTAAATGTTCAAGCTACAATTGCACAATACCGTCCAACTTAGTGAGCAAATCTGTTTCTAACAGAAACATATCCATTGTCACTCCTGTGGGATGCACATTTAACAACTGCAATTTCTGCTGGTTTTTGCAGTGCCTCGAGCAACGAAAGCCATATTGACTATCTGTCAATATTAGGGGTGGGTGGAATTTGCGTAGTGGCGCTACGCAACGCTCCACTAAACGGTAAAAAATCTCTGCGAGCATGCAGAGTTCCGCGAACATGCGGAATTGCTTTTTCCGCCTGTTCGCAATTCTTTTTTCCTGTTCGCAAACGCTGTTTGCGTGCTCGGGGGGAAATATCTCACGAACACGCAGTTTGTAAGCGCGAACAAACAAAAAATTCTGCGAAGCCGCGGATCGCGGAAGTTTTTGCAATTTCACGTTCTCTGCGGAACGCAAAATTACCCAAATTCTGCAAATTCCGCGAGCGGAACAGAATTTACCGCCCAGCCCTAGTGAAAATAGGGCCATACGTATCAAAAAAGAGTTTTGCGATATTCAAATTGCGATTTTTAGCGAATCGCAATTAGAGAATCGCAAAATGCAATGTATGTAGGATTTGCTAAAAATGTTGCGAATCCTACATATTTCTTATTTGCGAATAACACATTGAGATTCGCAAATAAGGAATACCTTCCCATTCATTCCTATGGGCTAGGAGGCCCATAGGAATGAATGGGAAGACATTCTCAATTTGCGATTACCAATTCGAGAATCGCAAATTGAGAATGCAATTTCAAGGTTGCACAGGTGCCAAAAGGACACCTTGTTGCACCCCCGATATATGCATGTGTGCACATTTTGCGCACATACATGCCCTAAGGGCGTGCATGTGCGACATAAGGCACTTTTAAAAAAATCAAAGTGCTTTTTTTAAGAAAATTGCAAATTACCACCAACTTGAAGTTGGTGGTAATTTGCAATTCCTTAAGGCCAAATAGCAAATTTCTGGTGCTTCCAGAATTGCATTTAAGGAATCGCAATTTGCAATTCCTTAATTGCATTTGCAAAATAGAGAATCACAAATTTTGCAATTCTCTACTTTGCGATGGCCTTTAGGAATGATACATCCGAACAGGCTTTTTCCCATTCGCAAACGGGAAGATTCTGAGAATCTGCTCGTTTGCAAATGGGAAAAAGGCTTGATACATATGGCCCATAGTCACTCACAATTGGGCTATTAAACGGCAAGATCTTGTCAGGGCAATTCATTCACTGTTTCTCAGACATGAGCCATCACCAAACTTTATATAATCAGGCTCAATCAAAAGTTTGTCTTCTGTCTGGCCGGGGCTTGGTGTATAAGTCCATGACATCTAAACATTTATGCTTGACTCCCTCTTCATTGCAATCTTCATTTACAGGCAGTAGTGTGGATGGATCTAGAATCTGGCAGCACTTTAAAATGATATCTGCAGCCAAAATTCATTGTTCATACTTAGTAAGCCTAGTATGAAACATGTACTGGGTTTTTTATTTTGTTAGGTTTTGCTTATGAATTGAGCAAAATCTCAAAAGATTGAGGGACCATAACAATTAAATGGTATCCCATCAATATATTCTCACTCCTCTCAATGCTAAGTCCAATGGCTGCCACTGATTTAAGGCAGCCAGACAGTCCTGGTCTAGAGGGTCAAGATTTGTCAAAAAATAAGCCACAGGTGGTCTTGCATCTCCATGCATCCGAGTAAGCACTGATCGAGCACAGCCCTCCCTCTCACTGCAATACAATATAAGCATCTTACTGTAATCAGGCATTCATAGGCCTGGGACAAAACAGAGACTTTCTTTCAGCTCTAGGAAAGCTTTTAAGATCTTGTTATCCCATGGAAGTGGATCAGGCACATCTTTGTGTGTCACCCTTAGTAAAGTCTTAGGGCCTGATTCACAAAAGTAATCTGAGAAAAAATCCTAACTTTACGGCTTTCGGTATTCACAAAGGGTATTTAGGAGTATTAAAGTTAGGATTTTATTTCAGTTAAACTTAAGTTTTACTTAAGTTAAACTTAAGACCAAAACGTAAGTTTAACTGAGACAAAATCCTAACATTACTACTCCTAAATGCCCTTTGTGAATACTGAAAGTCGTAAAGTTAGGATTTTGTCTCAGATTACTTTTGTGAATCGGGCCCTCAGCCACTACGGATAAGTTTGTTATCCACTGTCGATAGTAGCCAGCCATTTCCTAAAACATTCTAACTTTAATGTTTGGGGTGGGTTCTTCTGTAAAAAGGTCTCGATTCGGGGGACACTTTCCTCGCTCCTTTCTCAATGATATGTCCCAAATTTTGGACCTCTTTCTGACAGTTTTGCAGCTTACCTGGAGACATCGTGTGTTCGTTCTCAGCTAGGTGGTTTAAAAGTGCGATTGTATGCTGTTTACAAGCTTCTTGTGTTTCTGATGCCATAGGCAGGTCATAAATGTATTGCACTAGAACTGAACTGTAGGGCATCTGCAGAAATTCAAGATTCTTTTACAAGATCTGGTTAAAAATGGACGGGCTGTCTGTATACCCTTCTGGAACTGAGCACCAAGTCAAAACTCTCTCTCTGAACACGAATGAGAGCAAGAACTGGCTATCCTAATGCAATGGAACAGTGAAGAATGCCTGACACAAGTCCACAAAAGTGAACTATATTGTGGTGCCCGCAATTTGTAAAAGTATGGTGGCTTGATTTCGTAACACAGGACAACATGGAACAGCCATGCTGTTAATCTTTCAGAGGTCCTGCTAAATCCGATATTTACAATTGGGCTTCTGAAGACCCATGATCAGAGACTTGCAAGAACTCCCAGAAATTTCTCTTAAGCTCCCTTTTCTCAACATGTCTTCAATTACTGGTGTTATTCCTAGAATTGTTTCTGGGCTCAAAATGTATGGTGGTTTTCTAGGATACACAGCATTAGGTTTCACTGTAACTTGGACAGGTTCTACATTTTTAATCAGTCCGATATCCTTTCCTGCAAAATCCCACACTTCTGGGTTTACTGTTTTCTAAAAATCTGGTGGCAATGCTTCAGTTGTTCTCGGCTCGATGGATACATTCCTACAGGTGTTTATTGTCGGGCCATTTATTAAATCTATGTCGTCATCATGTGTTTGAAACTCAACACCATCTGGTGTACAGTAAATAGTGCAATTTAACTTGCACAATAAGTCTCTCCCTAACAAGTTTACATGACTCAAATCACAGACCACAAACTGATGATTTTCTTCAAATAAACTCATCTTTGCCGGTACTTTTTCTGAAATTGGGTTGGTAATCTGTTTATTTGCAACTCCTGCAACTTGGATCTTCTTTCGTGAGAGGGGCAGATCTGGAACTTCGCTGTTCTAACAGTGGATCGGGTAGCACCAGTGTCAAGCAAAATTGGCACTTGGTGGCCATTAACTTCTCCTTCTACAAATGGTCCACTCTGGTCTGCCTCCAAGACTGAGCCAAGCACACAATTTCCTACCCCGTCAGGCACCATCATTGGGAATTATTAGAGCCAAAGCTCTCATTGTCCAAATTTGGGAACTGTTGAAATGGGTTTTGATTTTGAAACGGATAGAGAATGACTTTGGACATCGGATTAATGTTAATTCAAGGGTTTCCCACATTTTCTGGAACCATCTGGGCTTGCGGAACCTGCATCAACGGAACTTGTTTCTGCACTGGCACTTGCATCTGATCACCTCCCTGCATTTGGACATTTCCATTTACTCTATCTGGATTAAGTCTACACTCCCTCTTCAAATGCCCAATATTATTACAAAGGTGGCAAGGGGTCATTTTGTTCACTGTTGCAACATCTGCACCAGAATTCAGATCAACTTGAACACCTCTGCCTTTATCCTGTGAAACATCACATCCTCCTTGAACATTTTGAGTCTGCATTCCAACACCTTGCATTCCACCTTGATTTGCTGAAAATGACTGATTCTGGATACCTTTCTGAACGAACTTCATCTGTGCCAACATCAATTTCTCCTTAAGCTTTTTCTGCTTCATTTCTTCCTCATCACTTCAATACTTTGCATACCTCAAAATCGTATCCAATGATTTGGTCCACTAGCAAATCACACTCTGTTGTATGTGTGCAATGATCTTAATCCAATAACAAACTGTGACATAAAAAAAAACCATATCACTTTATTTGGGGTTTTCCCTTCCACTGTGTTTTTGGAACACCTTAAGCAACTGCTCATAGTACTCATGCACTGATTCTTTTGGTTTGTATGAAGTTATTTTAATCTTCACCCTGTCAATATCCTTTGGAGGAACTGTGTCTTTCAGAAATGTAATCACTGCTTCATATTTTTCTTGACTACCGGAGATGGTGCATTAGTGTGAGCATTACTTGTTTGCTCTGCAAGTGGCCGTATTACAATAACTTTACATTCGGCCCACAAATCATTTGCCACTTTTGAAATCTTAACAAATCTGTCAACTTGCATCTACCACTGTGCAGGCTTGTCCCTCAATTTTGGCAAATTATTCATAAATGCTGCAAGATCTCCCCTGCTCCATGGTACATGAACATATGCTCCCCCCGGTATTTCTCTCAATCGATAAGCTGAAGCTTCTCCTTCATCTTGGGGACCTGTCGGTGGTTTAATGTTTGTTTCACATGCCTCTAATTGTTTCTTTTTCTTTGTCCATGTGCTCAGTAATTGATCAAATTCACATTTACATACACATTCCCGAAGAACGCATTGTCTCAATACATTCATCATCTAATTGCACCCCAAAACATTTCTGGAATGGAATACTTTTTGAAATATCAACTTCATATTTTCTAGCTAATCCTGCAAATTTATCATGAGTAACTGCTATACGTCTGGTAATTTCCCTTACACAGATAGATCAACTCCTTTTCTTGGTACTGGTTCACTTGCTCAAGATCTATACATCACCTGATAATTTCTTCTAATTGTATTTTTAATCTCGGAACATTTACTGTTCTCTCCTTCTCTGTCTGCTGTGTAGTGGTAACCTGATTCTCTATCTTTATATTCTAGGCCATTTCTTTAAACCATGGGGGAAAATCCCACCCTCATATAGTGTAGTCTTGTCCTGTGTAATTATTGTTTTAAAGACAATCCTCCTCCCTTACCTCAATGAGTGAACTGTTTTTGGTGGTATCCAAGCAACAATTTGTGAATTCTGTGATATCTGAATAAATCCTGTCATGAGTGCTCCTCCAACAACTCCTTTAGCTACTGCATTTGGAACAGCATTAATCGAAACAGTCATTGTGCGAATCTCTAATGGCTGTGCTGTCACAACCCTAGTAACGGTTGCAGGTACAGTTACAACAGAAGCAGTAACACCTGGAAGCATTACTGTAGAAACATTCTCAATTTGTCTAGGCACAACATTTGATATAACAGGTTGTACAACAGGCTGTGCCATCTATAATGGTCTTTTGATCTGAAATGTATTTGGGTCAAAAGGGGCTGTAGCCACTTTTAGATTAGATGTGGAAGTACTCTCAGCATTTGTCAGAGGGGCCACAAAAGGTAGTTTAAAAGCACAGCTAACAATGCATCCAAAGTTCCATCACCTGAATCGCTCTCTGAATTTGATTTCTTTGCAGCTACCTCATCATCTTCTCCCTGTCTTATTCTTTTTTGTCATCTCAGTTGTCATAGTAATGGCCCGATACAGCCTAGTCCCTTCAACTATAGTTTTCCTCCATCTCTGCTGTTGCTCATTCCATTGAACATCTGCAGATTTACACACTGCTCTTCTAGTTTTATTGTGGTATTTCTCTTTAGGATGTGCTGTTATCTCCCAAATGTTTTAATGCTTCACGTTGTGTGGGTCCAGGTGGTGGATTCATCTTATATAACTTTTCTTTCAACTTTTCAATTACTCTTAGTTTATATGTACCATATCTTGGAACGCTCAAAGGACCTTCCTTTTCAGTGATATTGCACCATTAACTAAGCCACAAACATGAATGTAACCCCACATTCGTTGTCATATGATGTACAGGTGTACCTTCCGGAGGTGCCTCTTCACATTCCCATAGCGGAATTCTCACATCTCCCCTTACAGTACCCTTAAAACCTTTAAAATATTTCATGATTTTAGATTATTCAAACAGTTTGTTAACAACGTAATTCAAATTGACAAATGTTTTGATTCTATTCTGTAAATGTTAAAAAACTTCTCTCCAATCCCATCAAAGCTTTAATACCTAAACGCTCGCTAACCAATCTCAATGCGGCACATACACAACAACCGACCTGTATCAACGAAGCACTATGTATCATCATCAACCAATCACAGCGCAACTGTACACAAACCCACCAATCTCAGAAGCGGCATACTATTACGTATGATCTCACTTATTGCAGCAGCTCACCCTCCTTTATAATTACTATTGTTCACACAATTTCTACAACTTTAAGAAAACACATATAAACAATCATTGTCTGCTCCACTAAAGAAAATAAATAGCAAATTAATAATTGCAATATTGAGGTATTTACACCCTCTGACTTTTTGCACAAATTTTCACAAATACAAATGAAATCTCGACCAGCGGGAAGTCTCACTAATCAACGTAGCTTCACCTTTTGCACAATTTGGTTCTGCCAACATCAATCAATATTAATACATTCATAACAGTTCATTATAATCCATTTCTTAATTGTGTAGTCAACTGTACCTCACGACCTACACCATAAGTCTCTAGCAGACAAGAAAAACCATAAAGTGAATTCTACACTTATCTCAATATCCCGGGATCTTGGGCTACGTCGAGCCTGATAACCTCTTCAACTTCTTCACAATGAGCACATAAACGTCAATTCAATTCAATATATTTATTAAGAATTTGGATCTCTAATGAGGTCCACTTAAGGCATACATGAATAGACAAGCTAAAAATACCAACAATAATTACAATAAAATCACTTCATTAAAAACCATTGTATCTGCGTCACTACAACAGTTTTGTATAGATAAAGAAATACCAATAGTGGCACGGAAGAAGCAGAATACAAAATGGAATTATATATTTATTGAAACAGAGAGCAAAGTTGCGATAATTTGATTAATATTTTTACCCCAGCAGATGGCGCAAATCAGGGTTTATAAAATCTAATAGGTATCCTACTATAGCAGCCTCACATTAAGTCCTAAAATGAATAGGATCAGTCAAGTGGCAGCAGTGAGGTTATAAGCTAGGTAATAATTCGAAGAAACTAATCACCTACTGAACCGACTGCATATTTTCCCTGATGACAAAGATTTAAAACAAATTTTACAAGGGCAATTAAGTAAGTCAACGAGTATATAAGAACGTTACCATAACAAATCAGTCAAAGTAAAAACATGTGCAATTTAAGAGAATGACAAAAAATTGCTGCTTCATATAAAAACATTTTTTAAATAAAGTGCATCATATAGAGGCAACAAAATAGCAGCAATCATATAGTTAGAACCTATACTGCGGCAAAAAGAAAAAAGATATTAAATACAAGTACAATTCAGAAAAGTCACATACCGTAGTAGCATCATATAAAAACATGTTATATATAAAGTGCATCATAAAGCAGCAAAGTCTTTTCCCTTAACAACGTATATAAACGTCAATAATTCATCCAACTGGAACAAGCGACGATATCAACAACAATCACAACTGCAGCGCATAACCTTATTAATGCTCACATCTCCATTACAGAAACCGCCTTTGAAACTGCACCTTGTCAGTCTTCAGATTCTGGGCTTTGGCATTCAGGCATAAGTAAACTGTCCCTCTCCTACCAATTTGCTAAACTGGAAAACAGGGATTAAAAGTCACGGTTTACCAGCATCAGAGGTAACCCTTGCAGCTCACTTCTAATGTGATGGATCTTTGCCATTGTTTTAGAGGAGAAGAGGATTTTGGGCCAGATGTACAACACTTGCATTTTGCGACTCGCAAATTGCGTCGCTTTGCGAGTCACAATTTGCGAGTGGCAAAATGCTATGTACAACAGTGTCACAGACACTGTTAGCGGTCCCAATGGGGTCGCAAATTGCATGCCTCATCAATATTCATGAGGCAAGCGCAATTTGTGTCCCCATTGAGAATGGCTAGCACTCCCAGGGATGGTGGCCTGCTGGGGTCAGCTGACCACCATGTCTGGGACTACTTTTTAAATAAAGCATGTTTTTTTAGGTCTTGCCTATGCAGCGCACATGCGCTGCATAGGAGACCTTTAGCCGTCATTCAGCTCTTTTTCGAAGCATATACTCGTGCTTGTGGTGGCATACACCTTGCGGGAGCACGCAGGGGTGCGCCACAAGCACGAGTATGTACTTCGAAAAAGAGCAGACTGCACGTGCACGCACACACGCACTCACCACTCCCGGGCTTGATAAGATAAGAGTTTAACGTGTTTTCTCAGGTGCGTTGTAAACCTTACCCGATGTGCTGTCTCTCTATCTTAATTGAATTACTTTCAAATGAAAGCGACTAATATAAAGTAGCAATGACGAGCACAAGCATGAGTGCTTTAAAACAGCTGCTGCTTGTGCTCTTTTGAAAGATGGGAAATTACAGGTTTTCAGAACATGCAGTTTCAAGTCTTCACTATAATTGTTTCTTTTATTTGTTCTGCATGTATTTATTTGCATATAATAATGTAGTATCCTCAGAGCATTAGGAATAGCCACAAATCGTTAAACTCTGCAAACGTACAGGCTTTATATTTGAACCATTGTCACAATGAAAGTTGAGCTTTAGAGTACTCACCCTAACTGCAAATGCCTTGCATTAATGGCTGACTCACTCTCACTGACTATCACACTCTCACTGAGGCTCTCACACTCTCACTGACACTCTCACAGACTCTCACACTCTCATTGACACTCTCACTGACACTCTCACTCACACTGACACTCTCACTCACACTGACTCACTCACACTGACTATCTCACTGACTCACTGACTCTGTCACTCACACTAACTCTCACTGACAGACTCTCCCACTCCCACTCTCTCACTGACTGACTCTCCCACTCTCTCACTGACAGACTCTCACTGACTGACTCTCCCACTCTCTCTCACTGACTGACTCTCCCACTCTCTCTCATTGACTGACTGACTCACTCTCACTGACAGACTCTCACTGACTGACAGACCCTCACAGACAGCCTCTCACACACTCTCTCACTGACTGACAGACTCACTCTCACTGACTGACAGACTCACTCTCACTGACACTCACTCTCACTGACTGACTGACTCACTCTCACTGACTCACGGTCACTGACAGACTCTTGCTGACTCTCTCACTCTCTCTCACCGACTGACCCACTCTCACTGACTGACTGACTGACTGACTCACTCTCACTGACAGACTCTCACTGACAGACTCTCCCACTCACTCTCACTCACTGACTGAAATCCTGTGGGATTGACCGCGCCACTCAGACAAGTCCACCGACAGATGTTCCAATCTGGCTAAACAAGATCATGTCAGATTTTCAGACCCAGGTAGAATTATTGATTATTAATCAATTAAAGCCGGTCACAAGCAGACTGGACAAAATATTAAGTGAGATAAAGAATAGAGTGTCTAAAGACCCCTTGATAGGTGTGCCAAGTACTCACACTAGCCCCTTAGTGACCAACTCAGTCACCAAAAGGGTGACCAATGCCAATGATAGTAGGAATACACATACAATTTTAGCACAAATTCATGGCCCTCCAACCTCGCACGGACAAGTGGCTAGCAAAGACACCTCTAGTGAGAGTAAACGGTGCTCTGACAAAGGTCCAGGGAAACAGAACGTAGATGCACAGCCTCTGCCCCTGGCTGGTCCTATAATTGATGTAGTTGCCCACGAAGAGAGGCCCTCCCCTATACATAAGCAACTCCCCACGATAAACCTTCCCCCTGAGGCATGCCCGTTGGTTGTTGTGTTCGCAGGGGTTCCAGAACTTAAAGAAGCACAGAAAGAATCTCATGAGGAGTTAAAAAATAAACTCATCTTTTGGCTTAATCAGAATAAACCTATTGCCAACAACCAGGATGGGGAAATCCTCCTGGTTAGACGAGTGAACTGGATAGGGAGGAGCCCAAAAAATATTGAGGGAAACTGTATCATCGCAAACTTCAGGGACAGCAGGGTGGTTGAGCATATTCTGAGCCCGGGACCCTCTGGAAGTATGACAAGTATAAGGCCCCTGCCACTTAGTTTCTTTTACTCAAGGCATCAGGTATTAAATGAGGGACAGTATCATGCTTGGAGACACGTGGAGGGACGACATCCTGGCTTAAATAGAGGTCCGAATTTTTCCAAACAAGCTATGGGGGTATGGGATGGAGGACACGCGTCCTGGGTTCACAGGTTCGCCCCACTAAGGTCACTAGAGGAGATTGATTGACTATTCGACTCTCACTCTTCTTTAGTACAGGCCGATATGGACTATCTAATATCTGACCAGGTAGGCCTGCTAGATGAAGTCACTTTGGGATATGGCTTATCCACTGAAGAAGGGCGGCCAGCATCTGGGGGGGACAGGCCCGGGATTTTAGTAAAAACTCAAGGAGCTTCAGATACTCTTGGTGCGGGTTATGTACAAACATCCCCCGAGTTAGTCACTACAGTCACTAAGCGAAGAAAACAGGATAGTGACACACAGACACAACCCCTTGGAAAGGATAACGGGGGGCGATTTATTATCAGCCAAGAATTGGAAGTGGCAGGGCCCGTTACCATTGAAAAAGAGGGTCTGAGAATTATATCGTGGAATATAGCAGGTACTGCAGGAAAATTTAACAACAAGGAATGGCAACAGTTTATGACCCCTTTCCATATCATCTGCCTGCAAGAAACCTGGGCCACGGATAATACTCACTTCCAAATAGCCGGTTATAAATGCTTTTTCGTACCCGCCCAGAAAACCCCCTCTGGCAGGGCCAAGGGCGGCCTGCTAACATATATTGATCTTAATATAGAAGGCAAATGGTCCAAGGTGGATTGGTTCACGTGGAACATACAGGCCCTTAGGTTTAGAAACAAAGGGTTGGGTCTTGTTTTGTTCAATGTGTACAATGCCATTGCCTCGGATAATGATTTTTCTACTCTGAAGGAGTTGGATGCCAGGTTGAAACATGAACTCTCCCTAGCCCAGGGTGCTTTGGCCCCTCTGTTATTGGTCATGGGAGACTTGAATTGCCACTTGTGCCCGGGGTTGTTCCCCTTTAGTGCTAATTGGTCTAAATGTCCCATAGAAAAGGGTCCCCATTTCAGCCACTCTCCAAGTGGCATGGAATGGGGTAGGCTGATTCATTCTTATGACCTTGAGCACACAGTTGATATGATCACCCTGGGTTCGGACAGCACTCTCCCCCCCACTTTTAAGGGGAGAGGGTGCTCGTCCTATATAGATTACATACTTGCCTCGAGAGGCTTAAAAAGTCGCATTACCAAGGTAGATATCGAGTGGAGCCCATTTAGCGACCATAACCCTTTGGTTATGGAGCTCCTGTACCAAGGAAAACAAAAAACTAAGCCAGTGGATAGCACTACTATGGAATGTGTGACGGCACAGGGCAGAAGGCTTAAGTGGGCAAAAATAGATGAGCCCAGATTTTACAAAATCCTGATGGAAAAAGGCAAGTCTCTCATTGATGAGTGCTTAGACCCGTCGGTGGCTGGGGCTTGCCTTATAAAAGCGTTCAACCAAATAACGTGCCTGGTGAACGAATTATTGTCGGCCAAGGCCCCTAAGAAACCTCACCCAGATTCACCAAAATGGTTCGATAGGGGTTGCACACGAGCACTGAAGAACCTAAAAATGGCCCTGAGTGGCAACCCGAGGGACCAGGCTGTAGTAAAGACTTGCAGGTCAGCTTACAGGAAGGAGCTAAAAAGACGGAAAGTCACACTGCAGGTGGAAGCATGGGCGGCCTTGAGGGAGGCATCCGAAAACAGGGATATTACTGAGTTTTGGAGACTAATAAACTCCCCTTGTTTTCAAGACAATAATGCCCCGGAGATCGCCTCAAATATCCTCCCCGAACAATGGATTGCCAATTTTGAGGGGCTATATAATCATGGGAAGGAGACTCTATTAAAGGAAAAGGGGACAAGCAATATGAGTAATGAAGTGGTCTTCTCTTTGGAAGAGATTAGATTGGGTATTGAGGGACTCACCAAGAACAAAGCCCCGGGCCCAGATGGGACCCCCCCAGATTTATTCTTGAGTCAAGTGGATCTCTGGGCCCCTACTGTAACTAGAGTGATAAACGCTGCTATAATGACTGCTTTGCCACGATCCTGGTCAACGGCAATTATAGTCCCTATTTTTAAGAAAGGGAGTAAAGATGATCCCCAATGTTATCGGCCTATCTCTTTGATAGATGTCACTGCTAAAATCTTGGGCAGGGTAATCTTGACCAGACTGACTGAGTGGGCTGATGATAATAGTATAATCTCAGACGCCCAGTACGGATTCCGGACTGGCAGGTCAACCAGCGACCAATGCCTGAACCTATATATGCTGGTAGCAAAGTACACCAAGACCAGCAATGAAGCTATGTATTTGGGGTTCATGGACTTGGCCGCCGCATTTGACCATGTCAACAGGAATAAGTTATGGGCAATAATGAGTCAGTTGGGAATTGACCCCGGGTTAATCCATATGTTGAGGGAATTACATAGCGAAACCTCGGCTAGGGTACGGTACAACAAAGATGGGGGTTTGATAGAATCTTTTGGATGCACAAGTGGAGTGAGGCAGGGATGCATCTTAGCCCCTTTTTTGTTCTCACTGTACATTAATAACCTGGAACAATTCCTCAATAATTTGAAAGCAGATTGCCCAAGGGTCGGGACCCGTAACATTCCAGTGCTGCTGTACGCAGACGACGCGGTCCTGTTGGCACGGACCCCCAATAGCCTGCAGATCCTCATCGATGGGTTTGTTAAATTCATGGAGACAATTGACCTGTCTGTCAACTTAAAAAAATCATATGTAATGACAGCAGGCCATAGGCCACTGACCGGTTTCACCTATAGGATTGGCACCCATATCCTTGAAAGAGTGCAAACATTTTCATATTTAGGGGTGCTATTCGATGAATCTCTAAAATTCACATCCCTCGCACAAGAAAGAAGTGGAAAACTGGTGGCATCTTTTGGTGCAATTTCCGGCTATGGGAGAAAAGTTGGCCGGTGGAGCCCTGAACAAACAATAAACCTGTATGGTTCAATGTGCTGCCCAAAAACTATGTATGGTTCAGAAGTATGGGGTTTTATAAACTTGGATGGTATACAAAGGGAAGAAAACAAAATACTTCGTTCAATATTGAACGTTCCCAATTGCACGCCAGCTGTTATTGCCCATAAAGAACTTGGAAGACCCTACATAGAGGATTTGATCAAGTTCAGACCAATTCTGGCCTGGCTTAAATTATGGACGAATCCTGAAGCAGCACTGAGTAGGATGATCATGCAAGATTGCCAGGGAAGAGACAAATATCTGAAAATCCCATGGATCAGCTATATCAAGAACACTTTGGAAAATATGGGTCACCTAGAGATGTTTCTCAACCCTTTATCGATTATAGTACAGGATAAACTAAAATTAAAGAGAAGTTTCCTGGAACTAAGAGCAGCGGACAGGAGCACACTAGAAGAGACTAAACCCTCGGTGAGCGCCCATAGCAGGCTTGTAACAACCAGGGGTTTGGAACCATACCTGTGTGTCCTTCATAATGCCCAAGAGAGGTTTTTAATGGCACGTTTTAGGCTCAATTTTTTACCTTATTTATTAGCAGAACCAGCTGGTTTTAGTAGGTCAATTGAGCAGAAGGGTGACTGCAGCTGCCACAATAGGTCTCCGCAGGACACCCTTCATTTTGTACTTTTATGTCCTATTTATAGCCTCCCTAGACGTAGATTTTTGATAGGCATTCTGAAAAAGGAAAGATTTACTCGGGCCAAGGAGGCATTGATTTTTCTACAAAGGGCTAGTGACCCATTGACTCTATGTGCAGTGATAAGTTTTTTAAAATTTGCATTTAGACTTAGAGTCTCTAGAGGGTAGCTTTAATCAGGAAGACTGTAGAATTGGCAGTTTGTTAGTTTTAGGTAACCCATTTTTGAGGATTGTATGTGACTAATGATTTATTTGCACACTTATAGTATCATTCAATGTTCTGTAAACCGATTTAATATTGTTTTAATTGTATATATGTGGAATCTTTTATGATGATTTTTAACCATCGAATAAAGAACTATTGATTGATTGACTGACTCTCCCACTTACTCTCACTCACTGACAGACTCTCCCACTCACTCTCACTCACTGACTGACTCTCCCACTTACTCTCACTCACTGACTGACTCTCCCACTCACTCTCACTCATCTCACTGACTCACTCTCACTGACAGACTCTCACTGACAGACTCTCTCACTGACTCTCCCACTCTCTGACTCAATCTCACTGACTGACTCACTCACTCTCACTGACACACTCACTGACTCACTCTCACTGAGACTCTCTCACTGACAGACTCTCCCACTCTCTCACTGACTGACTCTCCCACTCTCTCCCATTGACTGACTGACTCTCACTGACTCTCTCACTCACTGACAGACTCACTCTCACTGACTCACTCTCACCGACAAACTCTCACTGACTCTCACTCTCTCTCACTGACTGACTCACTCACTCTCACTGACAGACTCTCTCACTGACTTACTCTCCCACTCTCTCACTGACTGACTGACTCACTCTCACTGACAGGCTCTCACTGACTGACTCTCTCTCTCGACAGACTATCACTGACAGACTCTCCCTCTCACTCACTGACTGACTCTCCCACTCACTCTCACTCACTCACTGACTGACTCACTCAGTTTCACTGACAGACTCTCACTGACACTCTCTCACTGACTCTCCCACTCTCTCACTGACTGACTCACTCTCACTGACTCACTCACTCTCACTGACTCACTCACTCACTCTCACTGACCGACTCTCACTGACTGACTCACTCTCACTGAGACTCTCTCACTGCCTGACTCTCCCACTCTCTCACTGACTGACTCACTCTCACTGACTGACTGACTCACTCTCACTAGCAGACTCTCACTGACTGACTCACTCTCACCGACTGACTCACTCTCACTGACAGACTCTCACTGACTGACAGACTCTCACTGACTGACTCTCCCACTCTCTCTCACTGACTGACTCTCCCACTCTCTCTCACTGACTGACTCTCCCACTCTCTCTCATTGACTGACTGACTCTCACTGACTCACTCTCACTGACTGACAGACTCTCACTTACAGACTGACTCTCCCACTCTCTCTCACTGACTGACTGACTCTCACTGACTGATAGACTCTCTCACTGACTGACTGACTCACTCTCATTGACTCACTCACTGACAGACTCTCACTGACAGACTGACTCTCCCACTCTCTCTAACTGACTGACTGACTCACTCTCACAGACTCACTCACTGACAGACTCTCCCACTCTCTCACTGACACTCTCAGACTCTCACACTCTCACTCTCACTGACACTCTCACTCACACTGACTCACTGACTCTGTCACTCACACTAACTCTCACTGACAGACTCTCCCACTCTCTCACTGACTGACTCTCCCACTCTCTCACTGACAGACTCTCACTGACAGACTGACTCACTCTCACTGACAGACTCTCACTGACTCACTCACTGACAGACTCTCACTGACTGACTCTCCCACTCTCTCACTAACTGACTCTCCCACTCTCTCTCACTGACTGACTGAATCACTCTCACTGACTGACTCACTCTCACTGACTGACAGACCCTCACTGACAGCCTCTCACACACTCTCTCACTGACTGACAGACTCACTCTCACTGACTGACAGACTCACTCTCACTGACACTCACTCTTACTGACTGACTCACTCTCATTGACTCACTCACTGACAGACTCTCCCACTCTCTCACTGACTGACTCACTCTCACTGGCTGACTGACTCACTCTCGCTCACTGACTCTCCCACTCTCTCTCACTGACTCTCCCACTCACTCTCACTGACAACTCTCTCACTGCCTGACTCTCCCACTCTCACTGACTGACACTCACTCTCACTGACAGGCTCTCACTGACTGATTCACTCTCACTGACTGACTCACTCACTCTCTCTCACTGACTCTCCCACTCTCTCTCACTGACTCTCCCACTCACTCTCACTGACAACTCTCTCACTGCCTGACTCTCCCACTCTCACTGACTGACACTCACTCTCACTGACAGGCTCTCACTGACTGATTCACTCTCACTGACTGACTCACTCACTCTCTCTCACTGACTCTCCCACTCTCTCTCACTGACTCTCCACTCACTCTCACTGACAACTCTCTCACTGCCTGACTCTCCCACTCTCACTGACTGACTCACTCACACTGACAGGCTCTCACTGACTGATTCACTCTCACTGACTGACTCACTCTCTCTCACTGACTGACTCACTCTCCCACTCACTCTCACTGACCGACTCTCCCACTCTCTCACTGACTGATTCACTCTCACTGACTGACTGACTCACTCTCACTAACAGACTCTCACTAAATGACTCACTCTCACTGACAGACTCTCTCACTGCCTGACTCTCCCACTCTCTCACTGACTGACTGAGTCTCTCACTGACAGACTCTCACCGACTGACTCACTCTTGCTGACAGACTGACTCACTCTCACTAACAGACTCTCACTAACAGACTCTCACTGACTGACTCACTCTCGCTGACAGACTGACTCACTCTCTCTCACTGACTGACTGACTCTCCCACTCTCTCTCACTGACTCTCCCACTCACTCTCACTGACCGACTCTCCCACTCTCTACTGACTGACTCCCTCTCACTGACTGACTGACTCTCACTGACACTCACCAACTCTCTCACTGACTGACTGACTGACTCACTCACTCTCACTGACTCACTCTCACTCTCACTGACTCACTCTCACTGACTCTCACTCTCTCACTGACTCTCACTCTCTCACTGATGGACTCTCTCACTCTCTCACTGACTGACTCTCCCACTCTCTCTCACTGACTGACTCACTTTCACTGACTGATTGACTCTCTCTCACTGATTGACTCTCTCTCTCACTGACTCTCTGTCACTGACTGACTGACTCTCGCTAAAAGACTGACTGACTCTCGCTAAAAGACTGACTCACTCTCACTGACTGACTATCCCACTGACTCACTCTCTTTTACTCACTGACTAACTGACTCACTCTCTCACTCATTCACTCTCACAGACTGACTCTCACTCTCACTGACTGACTCTCTCACTCTCACTGACTCACTCTCTCACTGACTGACTGACTCTCACTGACTGACTCTCTCACTGACTGACTCACTCTCTCACTGACTGACTCACTCTCTCACTGACTGACTCACTCTCTCACTGACTGACTCACTCTCTCACTGACTGACTCACTGACTGACTCACTCTCTCACTGACTCTCACTCTCTCACTGACTCTCACTCTCTCACTGACTCTCACTCTCTCACTGACTCTCACTCTCTCACTGACTCTTACTCTCTCACTGACTGACTGACTCTCTCTCACTGACTGACTGACTCTCTCTCACTAACTGACTGACTCTCTCTCACTAACTGACTGACTGACCTTCGCCTCCTGTTATTTATGCCTCCCCATAACAAAACAAGCATTGGCATAGCCAATAGGTTTTGCCTTTGGGACCTTATAAGTGTTTAGCCATGCAACAGTTGATGCTGTTGTACCAATGATATTGTGCTGCATAACTAAATACTTATGAGGTCCCAAAGGCGAGACCTATTGGCAATGCCAATGCTTGTTTTTAAATGCAGCCTGTTTTCCTTAAAGGAAAAGGAAACTTTTCAGTTTCATTTGTTAAGGGCAGGCAGTGGTCCCTGGGACCACTGCCTTCTCTTTAAAAATATTTTCTCACCTACTCACAAAGGGGAAGGGGTCCCCTGGGTACCCCTTCCCGTTTGTGAGTAGTTTACCACCTACTTCAAGTAGGTGGTAAACTGCAAGTGTTTTGCGACAAACAATAGTACATGGCAGTGAGTCTCACTATTAGGAAGGGACGCCCCTTTCTAATAGCGTTTGTACATTCCATTATCCTTTTTTGGGGTTGCGAACGGGCTGATCTCCCACTTGCGAGTGCCAAAAAGGGTCGTACATCTGGCCCTTAAACATTACTTCAAATAATAATCACAATAACTATTCTAATTTTTAGTCAATAAAGAGAATTGGTATATGTTTGAAGGGTTGTAATAATCAAAACTTTTAGTATACCATCTTTATAGCAAATAGGAAATTAATTTCTGATTAATCTGAATAGTCAATATAAGAGAGTAATATAAAATCAATATTGATTAAGCAAATCATGTAATAATTGTAATAAAGTGCATACCATGAAGGAAAAAATCCCTTTTCTAAGAAACGGGGGAAATTAAGAGTGAGTCAGAAACAGTAAAGAGTGCTAGTCCGAGAGAGAGTTCTCATTCTCAGGTGGAAGGTCACATGATTCATGACTTCCATTAAGGTGGCTACAAAATAGCAGCCCAACAGTATGCTATCGTACATCGGAGGGAAGCAAATGGTATGAAGGGCAATGTCGGACCCTTAATGAAGTAAGTCACATAGGGTGGAAGGGGAAACATGATCCCGCATAGCGTAGCATTGTACCCTGACCCACTCCCAGGTTATGGAACAGGTTATTGAGGAATGACTCCGTTAATCAGAGCTGTGATGTGTAAGAGAGCAGGGCAACAGTGTCTCACCATTTAGGCACGGACATGTGAAATTTTCACCAAAATGCCAGAGATTTGAAAGGAGAGAGAAATGGGGGTTCCCAGAAATGCACAGTGTGCATTAAAGAATCCACCACTGGACAGTATGGTACCGTGGTTAGACAGATCATTAGTTCCACATGATCGAGGTTGGGGGCATATGAGAAGTCCTAGAGTGGGTACAAAGTATCTTGATAGTGGTGCAGTAATGCGACACACACTGGGCACATGAGATAAACCATGGCAGCACCGGGTGATACTATAGGAACATACTGATTACTAATTCAACACAATGAAGGTTGGGGGCATAATGGAAGAAGAGATGTGAAACTCATAAGGGAGGGGATAGCTCTAATAGCTCCAGTAACAGGGAAGTCAACATTGGTTGATAACAAACAGGGACCACATATTTTGGTGATCTTCTCTTTTCCCCGTGCAGTGTGTGACTACAGGGCGACGCTCCCATTCCTGCCCCGATTTTAGAAGAATCTTAGTGAAACTTGGGTAAGGAGTCCAGAGATGGTTTTAATGGAGATGTTTTGGGTTTGTTTTTGTGTGTGTTCATATGTGTCCTCCACCTTGTTATTGCACCCAGTGGGTTTGCAAGATAAATCACTGGATCAGTGTATTATATGTATGAATTGCAATGTGGAAAGCACCAGCTGCCTACCCTCAAGTGGTGTGGTAATGATTTTAAGATTTTTCTTCACAAGTAGTTCCTGAGAGTGTGTCCGGAATTGGCAAGTATGGCCATTGTTGGATCCCCTAGCTCCACTTAGCATTGAGTAGGGAAGGGTGTAGTACGGGGAGTAAGAACAGGGATCTTCATCCTGACGAAGGCAGTTGACACTTAGGGGTGGCCGGAAGGCCGAAACATGTGGGTGAATAAAGTATTTAGGAGTGCAGGGTACTAATTGTCTAAGTATACCCCAACTGTCAATGTTTTAACTGATAGAGGCCCAGAATAAAATAAGGTGGGTACACCATTAGGTAGTTTTAAGATTTTTGTGTTTGGAGCATTCCATTTTTGAAGGGCTATTTTGCATTGATAAAATAATGTTTTTTTGCTCTACTCTTAGCGTTGGTCTGCACCAGAGTGTTGAAACAGGCCATATAATGCAGCATGGCACATTTTAGAGGTGAGGGCAATTTTAAAACCACTGAAGATTTTCCAGAGAGGACTGAGGTGTATTTGATTTTCCGCTTTCTTTTTGTGTGTGTTCAGAAATTTGGAGTTTGTTAGAACCCATAAAGAGTTCTAGTACGAGAGAGAGTGAGAAAAGCATGAAACCATAGCATTTAAATCAGCACAATAAGATCAAAAAATCAAAGCAGAGAACTTTCTGTAAAGAGAGGTTCAGGAAACTCAATAGAGTGTCAAAGCAATGTGACAAAGTCTGGGTCTGGGTAAAATGGAAAAAAACATGTTGTCACCTAGTCTAGGAGTACACTCTATTATGGACATCACTTTTCACAAAGCTTTTACAATATGGTGCTCTTTTTGACTCCGTCAGCCAATCATTATTCAATGGTCTCTTGGGGGCAGGATCACTCCTCATCTTCTCACACAAATACAATAGTCCTCAGACAGCAATGTTATGTTTGGATCTAATTTATATCAAGTATGTACTCACGTGGAGTTTGCCTCATTCAGGCTTATTTTCACACACATGCACTAAACCCTTAAACTTCTAATCTCAATTTCCTACACAGTAAACTATGTAAAAGTCGAACATCTGTATTAATGAAAAAGAGTATTTTTGCAGTATCACAATTAAGGGGGAAAACAAGTAGGTTCAAAAGTCAAATTCACGTTTTAAACTCTGCATTTCATAGAATAAAGTCTTCACTATCCCATTGATCGACAAATCTTTTTTATATGTAAACAGTGGTCTTTGTATAAGTAGAAACATTCTGCGAGAATACTTGAAACTAAATAAGTAACTTAATGATAAAAAAGACAGACAGGTTCATGGAGTGGTCAAGAATCAAACTTTTTATATGTATTCAGCATTTTCTATTCAATCTTGTTTTTCAAGCAGCATTGCTTTAGTCATTTTGAAGCCTAGTATGCTTAAATAGACCAGCTTACAGTGTTGTGCATTCTGAGTCCATTCTTTTTAATGAAGCTTGCACATTAATTCTGCACATATAATTAAAACCAGTTTATTTTAAAATCTCTATAACAGCCTCAAAGCATGGGTGCCCGTAGGGGGGCTCTTCTGTGCACAAACTGTGTCATCAGATATCATGACTGAATGTCAATCAATGACTTATGAATCTGGACTGATCAATAAATGGACATAACTTACAACAGACAGTGGCCGTAATGGTAATGACCTTTTCACCTGCTCTTTCTGAAGGTTGCAGTAATACCGTGAATAGTGCAAATGCCATTAAGTTACCTTGTAAACGTCTGACAAAACATGTTGATATTTCTTGATAATTTTGGTATTTTGCTGTGTAGGTAGCCAAATCATAATGATTTGAGATCAAAGTGAGGTACAGTCTGCTCTAAGTACATCTAAGCCTTTTGTTTATGGGATGAATGACTGTAAATGTACGCCAGGACAAACAGCAGCAATATGCTTCACGCAGTCTGTTGAAGTGATCTTTATTCCCAAAATTATTTACTTTTTGCAACATCCCAATGAGCTATTTTACCATTTGAACGATTATGACATTATTATGCAGAAGAGATGTTTTCATGAACGTTTGTTATAATCAGATATGTGGGAATTAACTGAAATGTTTTTTTTTCAGCGGGCCTTCCGAGAGCAACTGTGTTTTGTGCAGAAGACCTGACTTTGAGTAAACCAGTTATCATGAACTGTGAAAAGACACTTGATGTTCTTTTGAAAGAGGTAAACCATCTACGAAATACTGTACCTCCTTTCAGCCATTGTTGTGTTGTCGTGGTTTTCATTGCTTAGTATTTCAACATGAATATGATATGTACTGCCAATTGGTCTAGCATTTCGCAGAATTGCAGGATTTCCAGTCCTTATCCAGTCCTTATTAGATGTCCCACTCTAGTCAGAAACAATAGCTTGAAGTTTTTCACAAACCAGCAGTACCTCAAGTCCTCACTAGAGGTCCTCTTGAGTTCAAATGAACTGAAAACAACTGCTTTAAAAATGTCTTTAACAAGACTGCAGTACCTCAGTATGTTACTAGCTGTCCCTTTCCACTCAAATCCAACAGCTTGCTGGACATTCACAATCCAGCACTTCCTCAGATCATTACTATATGTCCCTCTAGAATTATATGCAAGAGCCTAAAAGTCTTTTCGCAAAGCTGCAGTATTTCAAATGGCTCTCCGATGCCCTCTTGAGTAGATCTCACTGCCTGAAGTCTTCACAAGGCTGCAGTGCCTAAAGACATTACTAGATGTCAGAAGCAACTGCTTCAAATGTCCTGCAGAAATATGAGGGGATGTGGCTTCAAAATATAAATTTGCATATAAACTTTTGTTATTTTATTAATTTGTTCTTGTTTTCTACAGATAGAAGTAATACATATTCCAAAGCTGGTTTGATGATGATGAGTTCATATTGCCTCTTCTCTTACAATAAAAGGGAGAGATGCAATGTACCTTGACCTTCCTCCTCAAATTAGAGCAAAATACACATCAAAAAGTCCATGTTTCCGAATGGTCTCTTATCGCTATATAGGTATAAAGATGTATGCTGTTCCTAAAGGATGTGACAAGAAAGAGGCCTATAGTAATATGTTAGTCAGTGGAGTCAGGAGGAATTTCCTCCTTCAGGAAAAAGACCCTCACACATCCAGCAATCTAGATGTCATGCTTCATCATCAGGTCTGCTCCAAATCGGGGCGTCGCTGCAATCCCCGATCGGCGTCCTTAGCGGTGCCTTTTGATGGAGATCTTTATTCCTTATATGCCGGTTGGTGTAGTGCGGGGGAGGGCCCTAAGTGTAGTGTGCACTAGTGGAATTTTAAAACAAGTAGTGGTGGCCCAAAATAACAAGAGTTTAATAAAGAAGGTCCCACTCTTGACTAAAACAAAAAAGTGCGCATCCCTGCAGTAAAGTTGTCAGGTTTACGCTACAATGGTCAACATGTTTCTTGCCCCGGTTAGGTTAACCGCAATTCATCAGGACCAAAATTGGAGTTCACACACTTACTGGTAGTGATAGCAGCTACTACAGCACTTACCACTTTTACAGCACCCTAATAAGTGGTTACTTATGTTGAATTTTTTTTTTTCAAATGCACCTGTAAAGAGAAAACAAAGAACAGGCACAAAAATAAAAAACATATTTCCAACAGGTTATTGGTGGTAAGCCTCATGTACTGCGAACACAAGAAGTGGTGTCATGCAGCACTCGTGGTACAATAAAGTTCAGTGGTTCTAAAAAAGTGCTAAAAGTCTTGCACATGTGCTTAATGGTGATTGAAAAAGAAAAGTAAAGGAACACAAAGCACTGCAGAAAACACAAACAAGAGGTTGTTCTATTATTAACAGCAACACACCACATCGAAGAAACACATAATGGTGTCAAAAAGTTTGAAAACATTCAGTGGTCAAATTGACACAGCTTATTATTCAACTCACCCCGTAGTGGCTCCAACGAATCAGGGCTGGACTATAACACTGAGTAGTTCAGTGTTCTGTTGTGATATAGAAAGCATGACAACAGCGTCTGTATTACAAAAAGTTGTGGATGGCATGAACAACCGAGAAGTATTAAAGGTCAGGAACTATGTAACATCTATTCCAAGCTAAAATATCGACCTGAGGTGTCGGTATATTAATATGTTAAATCCAGTCCGAAGGGCTCACAAACGACATCCCCGTTAATAGGGATCGCTCAATAAAGTCAATCGTTCTTAATGTTTAATCCGACAGGCTCTACGACCATTACTAGTAGATGGCCTTAGACATCATGTAAGTAATAACAGTAATCGCGTATAAATTTGATACAAGGAAACTTGAAGGAAAAATAAAGGAAAAAGAAGGAGGGGTTTGGGTGGGCTTACAGTTCCCGGGTCAGAGCAAGCGCCTACATCCCACATATCAAAAAATATCAAAACATTTACACACATATTCTGTGAGCCCATTCACTGCAAAAACTACCCGGGGTAGAGTTACCGTAACCGTCTACCCTGATAGCAGATGGTGTCCAGAGTTGAACATAGTACTCACATGTTTCCTCAATACAGGACACATTGAATCCTACACTTCGTCTACGCCGATTCGGGAGACACAGCAAGAGCAGGCGGGAAATATAAATATAGGTCCGGAACCAATCGGTGTGAGTGGCTGATCCTCTACTCAAAAATAAAACTAGAGCGTGAGCTTCACTACCGGATACGTCTCCATTGTAGAAACGTAACGTATCAGGTCACAACATAGGAGGCGGGACCCATAGTATCGAGCTGTAGAAACGTAACGTATCAGGTCACAACATAGGAGGTGATGTAGCGCTTAAAAGTTTGAAAATTGTAGGGGTGCGTTATATTCACCGTTAGTTGGCACCCGCATATAATCAAATGTGTGCTCAGGTATTTTATGTGCAATGTATTACGAATTGTATAACCTATATCGATTTTAATAGAAGTGCTAGCTATGTACAAGCCCATTGTAAACGTTTTGGAGAAATGTATAGAGTTTAGTTTATGTGAAACGCAATGTGGTGTTAGAAATGTGCACCCTAGACTTCGTGTCTGTAGTTTGTTTAGTTTGACCACACATGAAAGAAAGACGTAAATGTCAATACTGTGATTGAAACCTGCTTGTGTAACCGAAGTAGTGGCCAGAATTCGCATATATCGTTGAGGCGAAAGGCCTGGTATTTTCTTATGTTAGCCAAGGGCAATAGGCCAAAAAGGATTTATTCCAGTAGAGGTTTTAGGCTGTAGTAAATTGCAACTTAAAAGATGTGAAGAATGTCTGCTTTGCATGATCTCACCCCAGGTGCAAGGACAGTTGCTCGTTAGTAGAGAAGCTCTTTGTTAACAAATTGACTTATGTAGTAAAAGCCAGACATGGGAGTGTATTGGAATGTGCCAATCGTAACTCCTAGTGCGGATGGCGTCTGGGACTCAAGGCCAAGCGATGGACGATGGAACTGGACAGCGCTCTGTGGAAATTTACTGAAAGACGACCCCGCAGAAGAGGAGGCGCAAAGGGCGTGTTCTGGGATTTGGGGTTCTGTATTAGGGACAGCGCCCCGAGGGTGGAGGCAGATCAGAGCAGCCCAGAGCAGAGGAAGGCTAGGCGAAGAGATAGAGGGGGCAACTTAGACCAAGCTCTCTAAGTGAAGACTTCTTATGAAGTTTCACTCTGACACCTTTATTCGATGAGGGTCTCAAGGGATTGCTAAGTAGGGATGTCATCTAGTGCAGAGTAGGGACAGAGATGGTATGGTTCAGTGTCCCTAGTATCGACATTTGCTTGGTGGTGTTCTACCTCATGATTTTAGAGATTGTACTTTTAGTTATTTTTAGCCGTATGCGGATTCTCCGTAGAGTAGCTTTTGTGTTAGTGCCTATGTACTTGTTGTGCCTCGTATTGAGGACTTTGTATCTGCAAATCTTCATGCTGATAATAAAAACCAGAGAGCCAAGCGATTAAGTCTCGAGTCCTTGATTATGGCAAATTGCGGACAGTAATTTTGATAATTGTGTGTTTTTCCCTCCACGCTATTGGGCAAGTAAAAAGGTCCATCTGACCAGAGTGGGTTCCAGTAGATAATTGCGAGATACTCAAATGGGCCGGAGCAGTTGGTAGCAAACGAGGATGGTTTCTTACTGATAGCGAGGGAAGATTAGATAAGGATAAGTGACCCTTGAGGCCCAAGAGACGATAAGTGATGCTGAATCATCAGATGGCGAGCAGCAGACGGCAGCAGATGAGCATCGACGACGAGTAGCAGCGCGGCAGAAAGCAGCAGTTCCAGGAGTGAGTATGAACATAATGAGATGTTGTAGATTGCGGTGTTGATTTGTTGTGTGATGTCTTGCGGAGTTGTTGTGTATGTCGTGTGATTGCGAGATCAGGCTGTGAGCGCGCGCAGCCCGGGAATTGTGGTGTAGAAGACACCTGAGATAGATTTTGTTGACCACCCAAAGGAGATCGTGAGGTACCATCGATCACCTGGACCGAGATAGGGGGAGCGAATGCGTGTGTGTATGGCAACTTAACGCTGGTCGTGGGTTGTGGTGTGCAGATCGGAGTGTTAGTAACCTATCAGAGGCGAGTTGTCTGGCCGGACGGGGGCAGACGGGCGCCAATCGAGGTCAACAAGGTCGAGAGACTGTGGACGAACAGTCAGAGGCTGTGGACGGACAGCCAGAGAAATAACTTAATTGGTTATTTCAGTGTATGAATGGGACGTGAGTAAGCGTGAAACGAGTTTTGGAGAAGGGAACTGCTGCGAACGAAGGAAGGTGACGTCAGAGGGTGTCGCGCTGTTATTGGAGGATTCGAGAACAAGAAGTAAATAGAGCGCGAGATCGAATTTGCTCATTATGAAGTGCCTTAGGGCTTTGCGAGAGTTGTGTAGAGGCGATAAGCATGTGGTTGTTCGTGGGGGAGAAGAAGCCCCTCCCGAGGATACCCCGGCACATTACATGGCACAGAATGTGGGGTTACATACTATAGTTTGGATCGAGAATTGGCACAAGGTTACACAAGGCGAAGGGGAACTAGCTTTCCCGAGGTATGGCTCATTTAGGCTAGCAGTGCTGTACCAACTGAAGACGGTGATGGGGTCCTTAAAACCCTTGCCAAGACCAGCACAGTTTGAAGCATTACATGCGTGGATTAGAGCAGCGCATGAAAAGGAAAAGGGAAGAAGTCAGGTCAGGAGAGAATGAGGAAGTCGATTAGGGCATTTCAGGATGCCAAGTGGGACGCAGCGGAGAAAAGATGGAGAGTGCAGACAATTGAGGAAGCGAAACTGTATCCCGCGATAATGGAGGAGACGGGGATAAGGAATGGGAAAGCACAGAAAGAGGATAGTGATTCTGATGATGATGTATTGCGAAGATTGCTAGACGAGAGACCACCCCCTTATAATCCAGATGAAGAGGATGATAGGTGGGGTGAGAGGGGAGACTCTAGGAGGGTAACAATCCAGCCTGAGACCCGAGTGGAAGGGTTGGTTTCGTTTGAAACAGCGAGTTCCCAGGGTCAGTCGGAGACCAGTGGAAGGATTGGAAGAGAGATGAGGTTACCGGATGCCTTGAGGGTACCGGTCACTATTGGACCGATTGTGTCGATATACAGTCCGGAATCAGAGGAAAGAGAGAGGTCAGAAAGAGTGGCAGAAAGAACGAGGAGAGAAAGCGGGGAAAGTGAGTTGGAAGGGGCAACGGCCCGACCTCCAAGCCCTGTACAATGGAGTACACCATTAGCAGCGGTGTCGGATACATTTAGGGGCGAAGAGGACGAGAGACCGGTGAGGCCGAGGACTCTGATGGAGTCGAGATCAGATTCAGGGTCGTGGGTACCGCCAAAGAAGCAAATGAGCTGGAATATGGGCAAAGCGGGGACAACCCCAGTTGCCTTTACGAGCCATTCTGCTCCCATAGAACTACCAGAAGAAAGGAGAGAGCAGGAACCGGAATGCGAGTATGATGAGGGACGTGGAGCAAGTTGTCAGGTGTTGAAAGGAGCCTTGAAGGCAGGAATGATAGATGTAGTAAGACTTAAAGCAGAGGCGGATGAAATAATATATGGGAATCTACCTCTTGAGAGAGTAGTGGCATATACTCCGGATGAATTGCTTTTTGTAGCAAAAGATGTGACTCGGAAAGCACGAGTGGCACATGAGAAACTGGCGGGTTTGGCTCGAGAATATGGGGTGGATCTATCCAAGACTAGAGCATTACAAGGGAACCATAGGATGCATTGTACCGAGCGGGAATTGGAAGAGAAAAGAGTTGTTGGTCTAAGGTCACATACTAGGGAACTGATTATAGCTATGAGAATATGGCTGATGCTTGACAAATGGCAAGAGAAATGGGCTAGGAAAAAGAATTCTAGAGGAGCGAAAGGAGGGAGCTCTGAAGGAGATTTGCAGGAGGTGAAGATCCTTCCCTTGAGAGAGGTGGCGAATGGAGGATATGTGCATGTACCATGGAGCAGGGGGGATTTGGCATCATTTACGAATGATTTTCCCCGGCTCAGGGAGAAGCCTGCAGAGTGGTACAAGCAAGTTGAGCGTTTTGTTAAGATTTCGAAGGTGTTGTGGATAGATCTGAACACCTTATTCGACATCGTGGTTCCGGGAGATCTGTGGAACGCATGTAAAATTGCTGTTGATTGGCCGGACTATGAGCCTGATAGGAACATAGTTACAAATGGTCCGTCGCCCGTGGTAATGAGGCTGTACGATAAGGTAATTACCTGGTTGAAATCGAAGGTTTCACCCCAAGACATCGATTGGGTGAAGATAGACAGGACAGTGCAGGAGCCAAAGGAGACAGTACATGAATTCTACGAGAGACTTTTGAAGGCTTTTAAGCAGTACAGTGGTTTGGATGAGCTGGAAACGAAGGACATGGGACAGTTTGTGTCTAAGTTCGTGCTGGGTTTGAAGCCCGAGGTCAGTCTTATGATACAGCAGCATTTGATCTGTTGGCAGAATAAACCTGTAGATGAGATCTTGCGGTACGCCAGGTACTGCACGGATGAGATTGAGTCCAAGCACAAGAAGATGAAGGATAACTTATTGCTCATTCAGATGCAAGCTGCTCAGGGGCCGCCGAATGGGGGTCAGGTGGGGCGGAGACAGGGAAACTATCAGACAGGGAATCAGAACGCGCAGGGTCAGGGAAGGCCGAGGCCCGTTGACCCTAGGACAGGCATAGATGTAGCGATCTTGAAAAAGACGACTGCCTGTCACCAGTGTCACCAGGTGGGACATTGGAGGCGCGAGTGTCCCTTGAACCCCTATAATCAGCCGCAGATGGAGGGAGGAATGGGTCAGGTCCCTGGGGCGGAGCAGGTACAGACGGTGACTGTACCGAGAATGATGCAAGGGGGGACCGGCGTCTCGCAGGTGCAGGTTCCCCAGCCACCCCGGATGCAGAACATACAGCAGGGAGCTCGGACTTATTTGCAGATGCCCATGTTCGAAGTAGGAGAGGAGAGGGATGCAGATTTGCTGGCGCAGCTAAGCTTAGGTCAGGATGATGATTGCCTACTTAGGGCTATTCTAGAGGTAGATCAGAGAGGACCCTTTGTGGAAGCAGAACTCGATGGACACCCTACTACCTTTTTGGTAGATACGGGGGCTACCTGGTCAACTATAAGGTCAGCAGTAATTCCGGGGGTAGCCCTTTCGGGGGAATGCATACAAGTGGTTGGAGTGGCGAACAAGAGGCTAGTGAGCCCCTTAACGGAACCGATTCCAGTCAGGATAGGAAACTTTAGGGATCGACATCAGTTTGTGGTGTGCGATTCTAGTCCTGTTTGTTTGTTGGGAAGAGACTTGTTGTGTAAGCTCAATTGCACAATCTACTGTACCCCGAAGGGAGTAGAGGTACAGACAAGAGATGACGACGCGACCTTTAAGGTTGCAAATCAGCAGGTGTGCGTGGAAGTGTACCCGGCTCTGACGGTGGAGGAGCTTCCACAGGACTTGAGGGAGTCAGTTGCGACCGATGTGTGGGATCTTAGCGGAGAGGAGATCGGCTTAGTTAGGGGAGTGGAACCAGTGAAGATACAGGTTAAGCCAAACGCGGAATTCCCGAGAACACCTCAGTATAAACTGTCGCCTGAAACAATTGCAGGGATCAAACCTGTGATTGAGTCTATGATTAGGCAGGGAATACTGGTGGAGATCATGGGCAGTCCATGTAACTCACCCATTATGGGATTGCAGAAACCAAGTGGGAAGTTCAGGATAGTGCAAGACCTGCGGAAAATAAACGACATAGTTGTTCCATGTTGTCCAGTGGTACCGAATCCATCTGTGATACTGTTCCAGATCCCATGCGAAGCTGGATGGTTCACAGTGATTGACTTGTGTCAGGCATTCTTTTCGATTCCCCTACATGAAGAAAGTAGATTTCTTTTTGCATTTAGGCTAGAGAATCGGATATTAACATGGTGTCGTATCCCACAGGGGTATACGGAGAGCCCGTCAATTTTTAATCAGCTCTTAAAGAAGAATCTTGAAGGTCTTGTGTTGCCGAAAAACTCTGTTTTGGTGCAATACATTGACGACCTGCTTGTCGCGTCAGAGACAGAAGATGCTTGCAGGGTCGATACCATTGCGTTGTTGAATTTCCTGGGAGAGAATGGTCACAAGGTGTCTCCAAACAAGCTGCAATACTGTTTACCTGAGGTACAGTATTTGGGGCACAGAATTGAGAAGGGTAAAAGGAAAGTGTCTCCAGATCGCATTGATGCGATTCTGAGAATGCCAGTTCCCTCGACACAGAGGGAAGTTAGAATGTTTTTGGGAATGGTGGGCTATTGCCGCCAGTGGATCCCAAACTTTTCCTTTGAAGCGAAGCCTTTACAGCGGTTGACGCGAAAGGATGTAAGTGATCCGGTACCATGGGACGACGACTGTTTGAAATCATTTCTGAGGCTGAGAGAAGCCTTATGTAGCGCTCCTGCGTTGGGAATGCCGGATTACAACAAGGCATTTGCATTGTTCTGCTGCGAAAGAGAAGGTTGCGCATTAGCAGTGTTAACCCAGAATCATGGAGGTGTCCGTAGACCAGTTGCATATTTCTCGGCTACTTTAGATCCAGTAGCTTCTGCGTTGCCCGGATGTCTCAGATCCGTTGCGGCAACAGGTGTCAGCATCGAGAGATGTGAGAGCATCGTGATGGGTCATCCTCTTACTGTACATGTGCCACATTCTGTTGAACTATTGATGACTAGGACTAAAACGCAGCACCTCACGAATAATAGGCTGACTCGTTATGAGCAAGTTATCCTTGCAGCCGATAATGTGACATTGAAGAGGTGTGCTGTTTTAAATCCTGCTACATTGTTACCTGTTCCAATTATAGATGATAATGAAGATTGTGAGGACCATGATTGTCTCGACGTTACAGAACTATGCACCAAACCGAGACCTGACATTGTCGATGAACCGCTCCCAGTGTCAGATGAGATTTTCTTTGTGGACGGTTCATGTTTAAGAGACAGTGTCGGTCGATTGAGAGCAGCGTTTGCTGTATGCACCATTACGGGTGTGGTTGAAGCCGCTTGTTTAGAAGGAGTACACTCCGCGCAGGTGGCTGAGCTCATTGCCTTGACTCGTGCCTGTTTGGCAGCCGACAAGATCCGTGTAACTATTTACACGGACAGCCAGTATGGGTTTGGTGTGGTTCATGACTTCGGACAGCTATGGTCCCAGAGAGGGTTTATGACGTCTTCAGGTTCTCCTATAAGAAATGGTGAACATGTACGGAAACTGTTAAAGGCATTGCAAGGTCCTGATGAAATTGCTGTTGTTAAATGTGCTGCCCACACAAAGGGAAATGATTTCGTCTCGTTGGGAAATAACTACGCTGATGAAGTAGCCCGATTTTGTGCAGAACAGGGATGCAACTTCACTGAGACCCACGTCGAGGAAACTGGGGAGGAGGTGGTGTACGGTCAGATGCTAGCAATGGCCGACTCATGGGAGGAACTGAAACAGCTTCAGGAAGGGGTCTCGGATCAGGAACGTGACAGCTGGATACGAGCTGGATGTGAGAAGGGAGATGTGGATATATGGGTTTCGAATGATGGACGAGCAGTGTTGCCGGAAAGTTTGTTGAATCCCATGGCGAGGTTGATACATGGTGCTGTACATCTTGGTAGGGATGCCATGATGAGAGTGTTTCGTCAGACTTGGTACAACCCGAAGTTTCGTGCAGTGGCTGAAACTGTGTGCCAGAGGTGTGTCACTTGTCAACAGATGAATGTAGGAAAAAGAACTGCTGTGACGTTGAGCCACATAGGGAGGTCAGGGGGACCTTTCAATAGGATGCAGTTGGATTTTGTCGAAATGCCGAAGTGTAATGGGTTGAGGTACATATTAGTGATAGTATGTGTCTTTTCCAGGTGGGTGGAGGCGTACCCTACACGCAGATGCGACACACTCACAGTAGCGAAACTATTATTGAGAGAACTCATTCCAAGGTACGGGTTCCCGACGTCCTTTGAATCGGACAGAGGAACTCATTTCCACAGCGAAGTTATGAAGTTGCTTTGTGCTGCTTTGAATATAGATCAGAAGTTACACTGTAGCTATAGACCAGAAGCTTCAGGGATAGTGGAGCAGGTGAATGGAACTCTGAAGGCTCGGATGGCGAAAGTGTGTTCGTCTACGTCTCTGAAATGGCCTGACGCATTACCTTTGGTCCTTATGAGCCTCTGAAGTGTGCCTGATAGAAGGACTGGGTTGTCACCCCATGAAATCCTCATGGGAAGAGCGATGCGTTTGCCTGCAATACCTGCTACTGCTCTGATAAATATCACTGATGATATGATCCTGGACTATTGTAAAGGCCTTGCTGACGTGGTCCGTTCTGTGTCTCAGCAGGTGCAGACAGCAACGGTTCCAGCTGCGAGTGACCGGTGCCACGACTTGGACCCAGGCGATTGGGTCCTAGTCCGAAAGCACGTGAGGAAGAGTTGTTTGGATGCTAGGTGGCGCGGCCCGTTCCAAGTGATTCTTGTCACGAACACAGCCGTCAAGTGTGGAGGTTTACCGAACTGGGTGCATGCTTCTCATACCCGTAGAGTTCCAGCACCCTTGGAAGATACAGCCCCTCTCGAGAACAAAGATCCCAGTGAGCAGACAGAGCCTCCTGAGAGGGCCAGTCAAGCTGTAAGGGTTGCTGAAGCGGCTGATGGTGCACTGAATCGAGTTGGGGAAGAGCGTGAAAGAAGTACTGACCCAGAAACCGGCGAAAGAGCAAGAGGTGCAGTGGGTAGTACAGAATCGAGTTCGGGCGAAGAAGAGGAAGTCAGTGCACAGGGTATCGGGGAGAAGACCGGAGGTGCCACCGAAGCAGAAAGGGTTTGGCCCGCAAGACAGAACCGGGTAAACCTGAGGTTGGCTCCGGACACAGACCTTGCACCAGTTTCGGAGGAACCAGAAGAAGAATCAGGAGACGAGGAGAATCCTCAAGGTGGTGTGAGAAGGTCCAAGAGAACTCGAGTGCCAAGTCGGAAGTACGCTTCACCAGAGTGGGCATATCAAGTGACTGATGCCAGGGTTACCGAGCACGGGAAGGTTGAGGTCGATGACATTGGTCAACAGTGTCCCGCTCCAGAGGGTGGAAGTGTTGCTGAAGGTTCCGGGATTGGAGATCGAAGGAATTCTGACAATTCATATTCCGAGTCCGCCATTCCTGAGTGTCATTCGAGGTATGATCTTGGACAATTTGGAGTTCCCGACGTTCACGACTGTGCCAGATCCACAGTAACTGATCATTCTTAAGCTCGAAATATTGCAGGGAGTCTTGGAGCTGTTGGGACCAGCACTTATGTTAGATTGATTTGAGAAAGGTTGCAAGCAGAGAAGAAGATAACCTAGATCCGAGCGGAAGAAGAACAAATTTAGGGATTTTTCCGTTGTAGAACGAAGAAAAGTTAGGGAGGTTTGCCTAAGTTCACGAAAAAGACATTAATGAGAAAGAGACTTATCCTTTCAGAGACTGTATTGGACATTGAGCGTATTCCGAAGATGGCAGATTCTGTAAACCCACATCGTAGGGCTAAGCTGATAATAGGCACATTGATAGGAGTTGTGATAGTCACCATATTTGCGGTAGTGATAAGTTCATACATGGTGGCTCACAGGCAAGAGGGGAAGGTTCAGGGAGCACCCACACCTATTACCCCAGGGCAGAGAGGTGTCAGTATTAGAGAACAGGAAATATCGGAGTTGAGCGATGTCCGCAGACTTCACATGGATTTGTCAAAGGGTGATTTCAAGCTTAACGCGTATGCAAGGTTGCTGTATGAGTATGTTGATGCGATGGATGTGAAGGATTGTTATGTGTGTATGCAGTTGCCTGCTTCAGTGGATGAGGGTATCAAGTATCATCATCTCCCATTGACCTATGGGATTTCTTGTAGTTTATTGCTCAGTTTATTTTATGACAGGAGACAGTTCGAGTATTTCTTTTCAAATTTTGATACGGTACTTCCTGAAGTTCCAGCAATCAAGCATTTGAATAGATATGATCTGGATAAGAAGGAGGACAGACTCCTGAAGTATTTTAGACCGACTATGAAACTGGATACGGCGCACGCTCACAGGAATAACCTGACATGTGCGTTATCTGAGATAGAGAAGAAATTCATAGACCAAGTAGAGGACAGGTATAGAAAGTTGACCGAGACACGACACACCGGAGATAGCCCAGTAGATTGGACGGACGAGGAGAGAGCTCACAGATCTAAGGGAAGTTATGGACCAATAGCGTTAGATGAGGCACAGAGAGGGAATTTGTGTATTGCACGGCCTCAATCCAAGACGGAGAAGGTCGCAGTAGGACATAGCATCTGTTCTCAGACTTTTACAATGGAAGCTTATGCTAAGAATTTTATGCAAGGTCCAGTAGAAGTAATCCCGACAGTGTATTATGTTTGTGGGACGAATGCTTATGTCAGACTACCCGACAATTGGTATGGCGTATGCTATTTGGCTATTATATTCCCGAAGATTTATCACACAGAGGACTTGGAGTTGTTAGAGACGAAGCGACCGCCTAGGAAACGTAGGGCTACAAACGCCGGTGCAGTGATTGGGGACATATACGGAGCAATGATACCTAGTATGGGTGTGGTATTGAATGATGTGAAGATTAGGAGGTTGGCGACTGTGGTTGATGAGTTGTCTATGAACACGGCTAGATCTTTGTTGTTGGTGGCTGGAGAGATGTTGTCGATACGGAATATGGTTATGCAGAATCGCCTTGCTTTAGATGTATTATTAGCTAAGGAAGGCGGAGTCTGCAAATTATTGAAGGTTCAGGAATGCTGCACATATATTCCAGACAACACGAAGGAGATAGGGAAGTACATAGATAACATCACGACTATTCACAAGGAGATTATGGATTTGACGGAGGAGAATGTGTGGGAGAAGATTGGATTAGGATTTGGAAGAGTGGGAACTTGGTTTGCGAATTTGGGAAGAGGATTTCTGGGATCAGTGTTGAAGCCGATTATCATTGCTGTGGTTTGCGTGATTTGTTTGTGGGGATGCGTGAAGGCATGGAAGTGGTATCAAGGAGGCAAGGTTGAAAGGGCTCTTAAGGCAAACGAGAAAAGGATGGCGAAGCTCCAGGAGCAGCAATATGAGAGTCTTAAGAAACTGGAGGGAGTCCGACATGGAAATGTTATGACTAGCGCGGTCTAAATCAGTTCTAAAGAAGAGAAATGTAATGGTGTGATGACGGATGTCATCAAAGGGGGGAACTGATGTAGCGCTTAAAAGTTTGAAAATTGTAGGGGTGCGTTATATTCACCGTTAGTTGGCACCCGCATATAATCAAATGTGTGCTCAGGTATTTTATGTGCAATGTATTACGAATTGTATAACCTATATCGATTTTAATAGAAGTGCTAGCTATGTACAAGCCCATTGTAAACGTTTTGGAGAAATGTATAGAGTTTAGTTTATGTGAAACGCAATGTGGTGTTAGAAATGTGCACCCTAGACTTCGTGTCTGTAGTTTGTTTAGTTTGACCACACATGAAAGAAAGACGTAAATGTCAATACTGTGATTGAAACCTGCTTGTGTAACCGAAGTAGTGGCCAGAATTCGCATATATCGTTGAGGCGAAAGGCCTGGTATTTTCTTATGTTAGCCAAGGGCAATAGGCCAAAAAGGATTTATTCCAGTAGAGGTTTTAGGCTGTAGTAAATTGCAACTTAAAAGATGTGAAGAATGTCTGCTTTGCATGATCTCACCCCAGGTGCAAGGACAGTTGCTCGTTAGTAGAGAAGCTCTTTGTTAACAAATTGACTTATGTAGTAAAAGCCAGACATGGGAGTGTATTGGAATGTGCCAATCGTAACTCCTAGTGCGGATGGCGTCTGGGACTCAAGGCCAAGCGATGGACGATGGAACTGGACAGCGCTCTGTGGAAATTTACTGAAAGACGACCCCGCAGAAGAGGAGGCGCAAAGGGCGTGTTCTGGGATTTGGGGTTCTGTATTAGGGACAGCGCCCCGAGGGTGGAGGCAGATCAGAGCAGCCCAGAGCAGAGGAAGGCTAGGCGAAGAGATAGAGGGGGCAACTTAGACCAAGCTCTCTAAGTGAAGACTTCTTATGAAGTTTCACTCTGACACCTTTATTCGATGAGGGTCTCAAGGGATTGCTAAGTAGGGATGTCATCTAGTGCAGAGTAGGGACAGAGATGGTATGGTTCAGTGTCCCTAGTATCGACATTTGCTTGGTGGTGTTCTACCTCATGCTTTTAGAGATTGTACTTTTAGTTATTTTTAGCCGTATGCGGATTCTCCGTAGAGTAGCTTTTGTGTTAGTGCCTATGTACTTGTTGTGCCTCGTATTGAGGACTTTGTATCTGCAAATCTTCATGCTGATAATAAAAACCAGAGAGCCAAGCGATTAAGTCTCGAGTCCTTGATTATGGCAAATTGCGGACAGTAATTTTGATAATTGTGTGTTTTTCCCTCCACGCTATTGGGCAAGTAAAAAGGTCCATCTGACCAGAGTGGGTTCCAGTAGATAATTGCGAGATACTCAAATGGGCCGGAGCAGAGGCGGGACCAATAGTGTCGAGCTATAGGGCGGGACCAATAGTGTCGAGCCGACTATAGAATGGAAGGCTGTAAAACAGCTTTAGCAACAAGTGGTTGAGGGTGGGTACATCAGTATAATAAATCATGTTATCAACAGTACCCCCAACGGTGTATCAAGAGTGAGCTCCTGCAGAAAACCGCCCCCCCAACACTAAGGCGAGGTGCCGTTCTAGATGATCGGGTATGTAGTTAACCAATCGGTTATATTGTCATTCAAACCGGGGGATCGATCGTAGTCCGGAGTTCAGAGACTTAAAAGACTACTCCATGGAATTTCCTCATTCAACCCTTCCCTGTGTGTTGATAGCCTCATCACCCACCTCTGTTCCAACTGGAATAATTTGTCTTTGTTGATGTTTCTACCAGACTGAAGAACTATCCATTGTAATGAGTCAGGGGAGTGTTGTTTTTCATTAAAGTGTGTCGTCATTTTAGTGTTCAATTTATTGCACCGGAAGTTACTCCTGTGCTCGATGATTCTTGTCTTGACTGGTCTTGTTGTCATCCCTATGTAGGTGAGGTTACATGGACAGGAGATTAAATAGATACAGTTCGAGGTATTGCAGTTGGTATGTGTCCTGCACTCCCAGGTAAACCCATTGGGAAAAATGATACTCTTAGTGATCTTTGTCAAAGGACATACCACACATGAGCCGCAGGGGTAGCGGCCCATTACAGGGGGAAGGTGCCATAATGTAGACTGTTTAGTGCCCTTAGGTTGTTTAGGTCTCGTATGTATGAGCCTCTCCTTTAATTTTGTGGTGCGTTTGAAGGCAAACAGCGGGGTAGCTAATGTGAGATCCCCAGTCTGTAAAATACCCCAATAGTTTTAATGATTCTCTTTAATTGATCAGAGTTAGGGGTAAAGGTTGTCACGCACGTGATGGAGTCATCCGTATGGCGCTCTCTTGGTTCGAGTAGCCCCTCCCGGTTGTTGTTGCGGGCACGTTTGTATGACTTACTTACATCCAGACTATGGTAGCCCCTCTGGAGAAGATTCTTTGTAAGGATCTTAGATTCCTTTTTTAAATCAGTCACGGAGCTACAGTTCCTCCTAATCCGGAGGAACTGTCCAAAAGGTAGGTTTTGTTTGAGGGCCCGAGGATGGTAGCTCTGAAAATGTAAGAAGCTGTTCCTGTCGGTGGATTTTCGGTAAAGCGTGGTGCTCATCATGTGATTGTCTAATTGGATCAGAAGGTCCAAGAATGGGATTTGTTGTTCAGAGATTGTGCTGGTGAACCTCAAGTAGGGGTTCAGAGTATTAATCCAAGAGCAAAACTCCTCGCAGTGAGTTCGATCACCTTTCCAGAGTATCAGAATATCGTCGATGAACCGCCTCCAGAGTAGGATGTTTGCTCTGTATGGGTTAGTGTCACTCTGGATGGCCCTTTCCTCAAAGGCCGCCATGTAGATACAGGCCACGCTCGGGGCGAAGGTACTCCCCATCGAGGTGCCCTGTATCTGATGGTATAGCTGCCCCTCAAATTCAAAAAAGTTCTCTGTCAAAGCTAGAGATGCGCACTCGAGGATGAAGGGAGGTGGGGTGACTGACTCCCAATCCAACCCACTTAGTACGTCCTCTATAGCATCTAGGGTTGCCCTTTGTGGAATATTGGTATAGAGGGCCTCAACATCCAGGGAGATGAGGAGATCAAATTCCCCCTGGTGCTGAGTACCCTCTATAAGCTTAAGGACATCAGTAGTGTCCTTCAAAAAATAGGGAGTCCCCTGTACTATTGGTTTTAGGAAATGATCCACGAACCTTGAGAGGGGTTCCAAAAGGGACCCGATCCCAGAGACAATAGGTCTCCCTGGGACCGGGGATGTACCCTTATGTATTTTGGGGAGGCAATAGAAATAGGGGATTCTAGGTTCACTGGTAACTAAAAATGCTGCCTCTTTCGTTGTGATCCATCCCTGAGTCTCTGCATGAAATACCATGGTTGTAATCAATGTACTTAGTCGAGTAGTGGGGTCTTCCTTTATCGGAGTAGAATATCTCCTATCACTGAGTTGTCGCTCGCATTCAGTACGATAATCAGTGGTGGACATCTTATCGCTATACTCATACATAGCCATCTCTAGGAAATGCAAGGCCATCACCCACACTAAAACCATGCCACATTTTTGGGGTCGGTAAGGGCTTTGAATTTCCCAGAAAAAAATCTGCTGGACCAAACAGATAGGAGGCCATTAGGAAACCTGGCCTTTTTGATGTGTATTTTGAGTTCATATTGCAGCCTTCAATAATATCTTGATTATGGGGTAAATAGGTGATGACACCCTACTGTAAATAGGTACTAGTAGTCACTGGTATATTCAAGTCTTGTTTGTGTTTAGGATGCTTTTTAACTGGTGCTACAAAGGTGTGACATTAAATTGTAGGTTCTTACAGTGAGGCTCGCTCATGGCTGCACTGTTAGAGCTATAGCTGTGAGGTTGCCATACCATATGAGACTGGTTCTCATAGAGTATTGTAGAGAAACCCAAGGAAGGTTGTAGTAGACCAGTTTATAGCAGTGGGAACTCAGGATCATCATTTGGGTGATGCCACAGGGAGGGACTTGCAGGTCATGAGTGGTACAGCAAACAATTTACAGTAGCTCCTATAAGCTCCTATAAACCAGCGCACAATGCTTGTAACCCTTGTATGTACACGAATATATTCCTTGAAGTCCTATACTGGTGCAATCGTTAAAGGGTTGGCTGCGCCCCCCCCAAAAACCCAACCATTTAGGTCAACGTCATCAAATTAAAAAAATAATTTTAATATAATGTTCACCCAGTAAGTCCAAATACTATTGGTTCAAAAGTTCATTAGTGTCATAACACCATTACATTCAAACACAGAGATCCGGCTGAGACGTTATTTAGATTGGGTTTTTTTAAGGCTTCTCTTTATTCTTCTTATTACTTCAAGAATCAAACACTCCATTGAATACATTTGTTTATTGCCATCAATTTATTTCCTCAGAATCAGCCTTTTGCACACACAGCCGACACGTTTCCTCCCCTTAGGGACTTTCACACTATTGTAAACAATAAACATGTAAAAGATTTTTATAATTACTGTAAATATAAAACAATTAAAAACAGAACTCATACATCTACTTTGGTACAATTTGAAAAGATAAATGAACAACAAGCCGGTAAGATGACTAATCCTTTTGAACCAGAGGTAAGGTCCATTTACCAAATGGCAATCACTTTGATTTTAGAGCGTAACCAATCAGTTGGGCACATCATTTACACAGATAATTCTTACAGATTTCATACAGTCGGTTCATGTGTCAGCTTCTAGGTCTGTCTTCCCTTAACAAAGCCTTTCTGATCTTGGTGTATCAGCTGCCTGGCAACCTTTCTCAATCTTTTGGCCAATATTTGAGTATATATTTTATAGTCACAATCTAGTAGCGATATATGTCTATATGACTCACAACGTTTTGAGTCCTTCCCTGGTTTCAATATTATGCATATAATCGCTTTTTCCCATGACTTTGGCATATCTTGCTCTTTTAAAAAGGTAGCATTAAATACCTCTGTCAAAAAAGGAACCAGTTCTTCTTTTAGAGAGGTATAGATTTCATTCGGTAATGCATCTGGGCCGACTGCTTTCCCTTTTTTAAACTTTTTTATCACACTTCTCACCTCTTTGGTTGTTATCTCAGAGTTAAGATTGTCTCTCTGATCTTGTGACAATGTTGGAATTGCTATCTTCTCGAAGTAGCCGTCTATTTGCTCCTCTGAGGCTTAAGTGTCCTCTAGATATAGGTCATGGAGGAACTTCGTAAAAGCTTTCTCAATCTCTAGGTCTTCTGAGCTAAGATTTATCTGGTCCTCTAGTTGTATGGCCAAGATCTTATTTCGGTTTTGTTCTGTTTTAAGTTTCCAAGCTAACAGTTTACTGCATCCCTCCCCATATTTATAATGTGAGAGCTTGCTTTAGTGCCCAACCTAGGCGTTGTAGTTTGCTCTCTAATTGGTTAAGTTCATTCTTCGTATTTTTCAGTTTAATGGCTGCTAAGCTGATTAAACTCCCCCTGAGGACAGCTTTATATGCGTCCCATGTAACCTGGATGGGAGTCCCAGTTTTGTTTATTAAAAAGTATTCTTTTGTCTCCGCTTTCAATTTCTCCCTAACCTGCTGATCTAAAAGCAGTGTTCTATCCAGTGTCCATCTTGGGAAAGGGTGGACCTTATCTATTAATAGTTTCATTCGGACCGCAGAGTGGTCAGAGAGGTGCGCCGGTAGGTATACCATTTTCCCAATATTTTTACATAGGCCCTTATCTACTAAGAAGAAATCTATTCTGGAGGCATTCCCATATTTTTTATTTTTAAAAGTAAAATTATGCTTTTTGACCTCTTTTGTTTCCAGGTGTCTTCCTATCCAAGATGTTCCATGTAACGTTTCAGCCCGTTCCTCTTTTTAGGCAGGTTAAATACTTTCTCTTTGTGCATTCTGTCTTCCCTTGGGTCTATTATCCAATTGAAATCTCCACCCAGGATTACCTGGGCCGAAAAATCTATGAGTTGGTTATACACGGACTGCAAGGGGGTAGGGTCATCCGTGTTTGGCCCATAATATCCTACCAGGACATATGCCCTTGGAGTCGGTCATCGTTCCTTCCTTCGTTGGTTTAACTGACTTCTTGAACAAAATAGCCACCCCCTTGGCACAACAAGCCTGGTCAGTGCAAACTTATGTATCCACCCATTTTAGTTTCTTCTATAGCTCTACCCATTCTGCCTTCAATAGGTGTGTTTATTGCAATATTATAATTTCCAGTGTGTGATTTCAAGTGATCTAGGATCGTTTGCCTTCTGCTTCTGACTCTGAGACCATTCACATTCCAAGTTAGGATGCTAACTGACATATGGCTTATTTGGAATGTCCTTGATGGGCCCCTGAATCCCCGTGGGTCTTAAATATCTCAAATTTCACAATATGGTAAGTTTATTTTTTTTCTTTCCTTTTTTCCCTATGCTCCCACACCCAGTGTAAATATATCTTAGTGCCATCGTGTAGGTTCCCTCCATCTCCCCCCCTCCCCAGGAGGACCCTCCCTTTCTTCTTTGGGTGAAACAGTTTCATCCCTTTCGAGATCCCTGCTCCCCAGGCATTATTATATTATGTCCTTCTTTCTTCACTCTTCCCTTTTCATTCTCTTTGTTGTGATTTGATCTGATCAATAAAAGCTTCCACCTCTTTAGGATCCCTTATGTTGCACATTTGATTTTCCCACACTATTTTAATGAGGCTGGAAAGTGCATTTGAACTGATGACCTCAAGGACATTCGCTCTTGCATACGCTACACTAGTTCCTACTGTCAGTCTGGTGTAGCTTTGGAGAGATCTAATCGAATTCGGAAAGCTCAGTCGCCTTTGCTATGGGAACCAACTTTAAGAGCTTCATTCAAAACCTTTCTTTCAGGACATAGGTTTTAAAGTTGATTAGTCTTCTTCGGTTTTTCCTGAGTTTTCCTTTTCTATATGGGACCCAATGCACCCTCTGTATATCTTCTGCCAGGACTGTTGGCTCCACCTCGGGGATACATTCATCCAGGAGATTAATAACAAAACTCTTGCTAGTTTCTCCTTCAGCTCCCTCTTGTACATTCAGGATCCTCAAATTATTTCTCCTTGTTTGATTTTCCAAAGTTTAATTTTTTTCGCTGAGGTCCTTCTTGTTAGACTTCAACATCTGTATCTCCTCCTGGCTCGCCTCAACCTCCCCACCCAATTAGTCTAGAGACGCTTCCACCAAGCTTAATCCACTCAATCCACCACTCGCCTCATTGGTGTATTGATTTTGACCTCAAGGGGTTCGCATGTTCACGTATTTTTTCTTGGTTTCTTTCTGATGTCGTGAAGTTCGCCCTCATTTCCGTTATTAAATACTTGATCAGTTTCTCCATGCCTGTGTACGCACTTTGGTCTTGAGATTTTTGCCCCTCCCATTGCATTTCTGGTTCTCGTGCTTGCTGGTCCGGGTGCTGAGATGAGGGAAAATCTGGAGTGTCTGTCTCATCTACAGCCAGGACTTGGTATCTGTTACCGCTCAAAACTTTCCCCCCTGAAGGTTCTCCCTAGTTATAGCTGAATCTTCTTTCCTTTCCGTCTGTTTTCCTGTAGATAGACTAGTTGGATTAGGGAGGTCTTGTTTAGCTTGTACTTTGAAAAAGGAGCATAAAGAGGGGATAATCTTAACTTTAGTGCCTTCCGTTCTGCCCCTTGCTAGTATAGAGGAGGATTCCACTGGCTAAGTTATGGCACCTTCTTTCCCCCTCTTATTGTGTATTAGAGGTACTAAAACAGGGATTTTCCTTGCAGTGCCAAAAGTAGTATCTATTGCTAAGCTCCTATTCCGTAGACAATAATTGATCCCCCTTTTCTGGTTGTAGTCCTGATCCTGTGCCATTATAGGTAAATTCATTTTGCCCCTTTTTTGCCAGTATTCAGTTCTGTAGTACCAATGCCTTGTTTTTGTTAACTTCCCCTGCCTTGTTCACTTACCGAACTCATGCTCCTGCTGCCTGGCCTCTGATCCTTCCCCTGTATCTTGCTTTCTGCTCTCGATATAATATGTCCCGCTGTTGGTGGCTGGTGGGGCACTGTTACGCTGTGCTGTGAGCTTCTCCCCTTGTCCCGAAAGGAAACCCGAGCCATGGCTCACCATCTGGTGCTAAGGACCAAGGTTGCACCCGCCCACACGGTGCTCGCAGGGCTGGGAAAGATCGACGTTCCCTTGCATTGCTCCCCTGGCGTGTGGAACCCTTGACCAACATCCAAGGTATCACATAACATAATTCATGTTGGCTTTGTAGAAAAGTAAGGGAAAAAAGAATGTTTTTTAGCCAGAATTGGGATTCGTTATGCCTGGAGAGTTTGGGAGCTCCCGACCGGGCTACTCAGTCAGCCGCCATGTTCTCCTTCATCAACCACCCATTTCATGCTGTTCTGCAAATTGTATAGCATTCTGAGAATACACTTCTTGCGGCCCATTTTACGATCATAAGGTATTTTATAAGATGGCCTTCTCTTTTTACAGCGTCTAGACACGGAATCTACCTGTTATTCAGTAATCCGTTATCTTAGCTGGGCCATAAGATCAGAAAGAATTACGCTTTGTCCTAACTTGATTTTAAGGCATTTGTTGTATCTCAATTTTAATCCGAGGTGGAGGCCCCACCCTTTCCTTATAACAGTGCAGACACTTTTTTGAGGTTTTTGTTATAAGGTTCAAGTTGAGGGAGCCGCGTGGGCTGTGCCGCGCATGAGTCGCGGTGTTTAAAATCCGCAACTGTGCAATACCATTTATTATGGAATGACTGCATAAAGGGGATGAAGCTTTTTTTATCCTTGTTTTGTGTAGACATTTTTAAACATATTTGTATGTTGATGCTTTTATGGTCACTACTGACCGAATAAAGAGTATGACTGATGGACTAGCAAGTAACTGGACATGCGTGGCAGCCATCTTAAATGTTCAATGAGATACGGTACATTAATTGCAACTTATGAATGTTACCTACACTATAATGCAACCAGTCCCTTCCAATAACTAATGTCTTTACAGTCGTCATGATATTTTACTTATCTGATCTTTAAGCAACTCTATGTATATATAGACAAATATTGTAGTACCATAATCAAGTTTGAATCCCCACACAGAGTCATATGATTCTATTCCACATGGCTCATGATTTGACATGCGTGGCCATTTTGAACTTCCTATGACCATAATCAAGTTTGAGTCCCACTGTATAGCAATATGGGCAGATATCACCACATTTAAACTGGATCATGATTTACATGCTCGGTGGCTATCTTGAATGTCTTATTACATAAGCAAGTCATGAAAACTATGGTGCACTCATTGCAAAACAATGGGATATCATCAGTAATGTGACAAACACCTTCCAATAATGATTGTATCCTTATAAAACGTAGTGAAATTCATTGTCTGTGTTGAGTCCATTGATGGTAGCCCTCAGTCTACACATCCATTTGACCATTGTCTGACCACTGGGGTTTGATTTCACATGATCTATACTACGAAACCAGATGTTTGCCTTACCATCATGAACTTCACAACAATATACCGTCATAGGATATTTTTAATGGCTCGTACATGTTCCTGGATGCGTGATTATAATGGTCTCACTATACTGCCCACATAAAGTTTAGCACACGTGCAGCTTAAAACATAAACTGCATAGGTCGTATTGCAGTTAATAAATTGTCTAATCATATAATTCTACTTAGAGTTATATTTAAACTCTGTGGTCTTATTTTGTCCATATTGGCAAACATTACAGTTTGTGCAGTTAAGAAGCGAAATGGCTTGCAGCTATCTTGTCCATCTGGCTAATCATTACAGGTGTTACATAACTGAGACAAAGCATTTCCCTCAACGGTTTAGAGCTAAGACAGATCACCTTTGGTTTACGGCCTATATCCTCACATAGCTCTTGACATTCTAATAGGATGTTATATTCCATACTAAAGGGCAAAACATTGTGTTTCTGTACTTTCTTAGGTTTCCTTAGAATATCTTCTCTTCTCAAACTCCTGGCAATCTTTTCTGCTCTTTTAATTGTGTCCTTCCTGTAGCCCCGGAACCTGTTTTTCATATTCTCAGTGATATCATTGAAACAACCCTCTTCACTAGATAGTCTTTTTGCCCTAACCATGTCTCCATATAGGATGGTATTAATGGAAGTTGTTGAATGTGCACTGGTGGCATGCAGGATACTGTTACATGATGTGGACTTTCTATGTGATCTGCTCTGAATCTTATCATTTTTAGTATAAATTCCTATATTTAAGAATTTAGTCATGTGAGAGTCATAATTCATTATTAATTTCACATTAAAACTAATATTGTTCAGATAGGGATGTTATCCTTTAAGCTGTTCTACTGTCCCTTTACAAATTACTATAATAATTTTAATATATCGGCCCCCAAAATAAATGCAATCAATCCATTGTGCAACTGATGGGTCCCAAGCATGCTCCCTCTCATACCACTACATTAAGAGGTTGACATACGATGGAGCAAATCTGGAACCCATTGCAGTCCCTTGTACCTGATGATACCACATGCCATATGCAAAAGATAGTTTGAGAAAATAATCTCAACCATTTCAATCAGCATCTCTGTATGTCCATAAAAATCATCCTTTCAATTTGACAAGAAATGTTGAAATGCCATCATATCAAGTTCATCTGGGCAGTGGGCCTTTAGGGGTCCACTGACCTCCCTGACCTCTGCAGTCCTAGGCTGATTGAGGTAGGGTAGAGAGGGGCAGGATACCTGCTCCATACTGGGACTTGTAATATTCCAATTAAGAAATGTCAGCTCATTATTTGTTCACTGAACATCTTCACATGCATTTAGTACATCTTTACTGTCCTGTATGTATGCTGGTAAATTTTGTGCAACAGGGTGCAGACAACCATCCATATATTCTGACAGGTGTTCCATGAGTGATTCATTTCCAGGAATATTTGGCCCGCCTGGCAGAAAAAATAATCCTTTATATACCTTTGGTAAGATATATATGCAGGGATATCTTGGATCTGTTACCAGGAGATATTTATATCCGCCTGACATCCTAATGAGCCCCTTAGTGTTAATTAGTATGTACTGTCTTGAATTTTTGAATTCTTTGTGTTTATAACTTTTTTGTCATCATCGTCGTAAAATCTTTATTCGGTAAACAAAAACAACCATAAAAGAACACAATAAAAATAATGTAAATTAATCTCAATAATACTCTTACTCATAAAATGCATCTCAGATAAAAACCCATTACAATAAAATACAGAGCAAGAAAATCAGTCCAGTCTGGATCTCCTGGACATCAGTGCAGCACGTAAAAAAACACAGCACAGTAAAGATTACTAATTAATTTGTAAGTTTTCTGGGCCTACTAAAATAATCACAAATAATTACAAAATGTAAGGTGTCCTGCAGAGAACAATTGTCGCAGCTACAGGGCTCCCTGCTCTCAGAATGGGCCCAACCATTTTGACAGTCCAAAAGATGGTGTAACAGGTCAAACCTAAACCTTGGCAATAAAAACCTGTCACGCTAATAACGCACCTGCAGTAAATATGGCTCTATACCCAGAACAGTCTTTAGGAGCGTATGACCCTGCACTGAGTGTTTCTGCAGCTCAATCTGTTCTCTTGCTAGCTGAGCACGCTCAAGGAACAGTCTTTTAATACTATTTAGTTCCAGAGAAGAAAAAGAATGGGGTGCAGTAAAAATATCCGATCTCCCTGAGGTAAAAGCTGCCTTAGCTTATGATAGCCAGGGAATGCTACACACCTGGTTAGGGGCATGCAAATAGAGAGAGTCAATTGACTGAGCTTCAGCTCCTCCCTGGACCAGATCTTAATCCAACACAGTAGTGAACCAAGAGCCACTGTGCCTGTTATATGACTAAACCCAAGCTCCGCATGCACTGAAAATGCAAGGGTGCTTTGCGGGACCTGCAGTGCTCGTCGTAAACATTGTTTTTTGCTACTTGTAATTTGTCAGTCTTTACAAACCCCCAGACCTCGCTTCCATACCCTAACTGGGACAGACATTTTGCCTGATAAAAATTTCGTACAGCGCTCAGAACCTAAAGCCCAGTCTGCTTGCAAAACTAAAAACCACCCCAGTGGATTTAAGAAACTCATATCTCTTTCCCTCTGTGAGGGGATTTCAATTGTTCTTTGCGTCAAATAGAACCCTTAGATAGGGGAAGACTGAGACTTTGCCCAAGGTATGATTGGCCATGGTTTTAGAGCTGGTAAATTGTGGGGCAACAACAATAACATGGGACTTTGGATAGTTAATAGATAAGTCCAAGCTCCCTATGAAAGAGACAAACTTGTCCAGCAGTAGGTCCAGACCCTGGCCGTGCAAGCCATAAGGACTGCATCATCAGCATATAACAATACGGAGGGTCTGATACCCACCTTCGGGTAATCAGCCTTAGCAAATAGAAGAGCAAGCTCAAGCCCGTTAGCGAGTATACACCCCTGTCATACACCTCTTCTTGTGGGAAAGGGCCATGTGCGAGCTACACCATGTGAAAACCGCACTGAGGCAGTAGTGACAGTATGCAGATTGGCTGAAACAGCCACAATGTTCGGATCCACCCCATCTGTAAGAGCAAGTCCCAGAGTTTAACACAATTGACCCTATTAAACGTCGACGTGAGGTCCATGAAGGCTAAGTGCAGGGATTCAGACCGTGCAACCGTGTATTGTTTATAATAAGGTGAAGATTCAAACAGTCGTCAGAAGTAGACCTACCCGGCCTGAAGCCATATTGAACGTCACTCAGAATGTTGTCCTCATCGGATCATTCTAGAAGCCTATTCTGGATGACCCTCCCCATGACCTTCACTAACGAGTCTATTAATGATATGGTGAGATAACAGTGGGGATTTTCCTTGTCCCGCTCCTTAAATACAGGCACAATCTCCGCCGTTGACAACGAGGGAGGTGCCGTTAAAACCTGAGTCAAAAGGGGCCCCCAGATCACCACATTGGATAGGATTAGGTCCGGGGGAATTCCATCAGGGCCTGGGGCTTTGTTGCATGATAATGCCAAGATACCCTGAGTGACCTTATCCAGGGCAAAAACTGCAGGCACCCTGGCACCACTACTATACAGTCAACACCCTGCCCACCCTTCCTCTGGTTATAAACACCCTCAAAATGCTCGATCCATTGTTGTTTGGCTATATGATGGCATATTTCCGGACAAGACAGCTCCACGAAGTAGGGCCTGTATACCTCCTTCCAAAAAACGGAACTATCCCCACTCTCAACTAGCCTGACATAGATCCTCCCAGGACATCTCCAACAGAGTAGATTTACTGTTAGCAACAGCCTGCTTGTAGGTCTGCCTACAATCAGCAACACAGTTCCTGTCCCTAGGTGATTGTTTGAGTGCCGCAGGCACCTTGCACAATCCTTATCGAGCCATTTTGTGTCCTGGGAGCCCTTACAAGCGGTCTATGCTAACAGTAGGTTGCATGCTACATGAGCAATCCCTTCAAAGGGTTGCAAGATGTCAGTCCTAGCTGAGTCTATGTCCAGACAAGTCAAGCTCCTGGGCACACTTGTCAAAAAGGGAGGCCTTAATGAGCGTGGGGTTTGCATGCACCCATTTAAGTCTTCTACACTGGTTCACCAAGGTAATATCCTTGTCAACCCCCACCTGTTGCCCACTAGGGACGGTAGAGACCTGAAGGGCCAGGGACAGGGGATTCTGATCACTAAATGGGATTGCGATTATATGTCAAATTTCGAAATGAGCAGGATCAGAGAATAAAATAAAATCAATGATCGATGCACAGCCCCCCCCTTGAAAGTGGGATAAATGCGGGGGTTAGGTGCATTTACAAGTTTGTCCAGGGCAAAAAACTGATTCTGAGAGGCCAAAATGGCACCAAGCTTGATACTTTCCTTAGAGTGGACAAAACCGAGGCCCTCCATGCAACTACATTTTGGTTTTGGGGCATCAGATCCCAAGGGACAATCACATAGATGGCAATTAAAATCCCCCACAAGAACTAATAGTTCCTTCCCACACTAGACAGCCTCCGGGCATTCAGGGCCGAGTTAAGGAGTGAAATACTGGAGACCCAGTCCTGCCCATCCCTGGCATTATAGAAGTTGAAAAGGGCTATGGGTGGAGGGAGGTACCAGGTACTGAGATCAAAATGCCTTCCATCATCTGAGATTCCCAGTACATGTCAGACATATCCACTCAGTTCTACTGCTATATAGGTAATCAAACCCCCACAGGCCTTCCCTGCCCCCGAAGGAACAGCAGGGAGAAAACAAGTCTTGTAGCCTTCCAGGAAGAAGGTGTTTTCGATCTCCCACGTTTCCTGGAGGCAAATTATTTGACAGAAGTTAACAATCTGACACCAATTAGGGTGACATTCCAAGACAAAAGGTTCAAACCCTTAAAAGGCTGGGGGTGTGGCCTGCAGCCAGCCGAGATGGCTGGGTTCTGATCGAGCTCTGGTGGTTCGCCACCTAAATCTCCATAGATCCGCACATTAATCCGAACACTATATCACCAAAGACAGTGAAGATGCCGCTGCCCACGTCCCGCGCAGGGGGACATCAGCAGGGCAGCCTTCTAGTGGCCGCCCGTCGGAGCCCCCCCCTTGCTCCGCCTCGCGTGAGGCCGCACCTCGGGGAGGGGAGGCCCCCAATGGGATTGTCCGGGGGAGGCGTGCCACTAGGGTGGGCGAGGCTAGCCCCCCCCTTTTTAGGCGCCTCACCCCCTCTGATCTTCCTCTGCTTCCGGCGCGCTCCTCCTGGCCACGCGCATTCTCACCCTTTCCGCTTACCCTGCGCAGCGGAGGTAGCGCGCTATTGGAATGTTTTTAATGTTTTTTCTTGCGTTGCAGGCGGAGTTACAGGGCGATCTGGAGGCAGAAGGGTACAGTAAGGGTACCCCTGTCCGGCACAGTAAGGGTGCCCGAGCCAAGGTCCGGGAGCCAAAGGAGGTTCTGCGAAGACCGCGACGGCGCCCCGTTAGTCCTTCGGGCGGTTGGGGGGCCTGACCAACCGGGGGTGTGCCACAACACGCTCCGCCCCCGTCAAAAGGGGCGGGAGTATGCGACAGATCACGTGATCCAAAGGATGATCTGAAAATATGTGCCGCACTGCAGGGCATCGACCCACCGTGCGTGCTGGCTCGACAGGCGGGCGGAGCAGCGAGGGGCTGCTTGCCCTGGATCGCCCGTAAGATAACCCACTTATCGTCATACTTATGTTGTATGAAATAAACCTGCAGCAGTTCTTCACCCACAATGAAAGTGTCAGTGTAATCCATGGGTGACGTCTGTGCATGCGTGTTGAGCGGAGCGGATGACGGTGTGGTCACTAAGACCCGGTCTATGCCCTGCACTAACAACTCGCTGTATAAAGCAATACCTCGAGGCGTATTGGAGACGCAGCCGAGTACATTCTGAGACGTGCTGTGCCGAAGTGCGCCACGACTCAATATGGCGTAGCTGTCCCCACAAAGAAGAGTCGAGCCTGGTGAGTGATAGTTCGCCAGTGCCTCGGAGGATCCGCTCCCGCTGCTGCGACTGAGACCGAAGACAGGCCGTGGAGCAGCGAAGGGAACACATTTGTTTGAGGAAGGAACAGAGTCTTGAGTCGCGCTCGTAGAAAATCAGCAGCGGTGAGTGTGCAGGCAGTGGCAACGCGGGGAATTTCTCCGATCGGAGGCTGCAGGGCCATGTGGGACTGCACTAAGTGAAGCAGTGGCCGATCGAGGCCTAGATTGAAAATACACTGAGGTGATACACAGCACAGACTAAATTCTATGGACGCCCTACCGAAATTGAGACCGAAGAGCTTAGAAAGAGACGAGGTCTAGTGCAGTAGAGGAGGTGGAGGTGCCCCCCCTCCAAAGATGATTTTACCAAAATGAAATAGAGACTAAGGGGCCGATTCTGATGCGGGCAGAGCCCTTCCTTCCTTGGGGAGCCTGCCACAGGGTGCAGGGATGAACTGCACCTCTGCAGTTGACGATGCGAGCATGCATTCCGTTTGGAATGCATGCTCCCATTGTTAAGTATAGGATTGCAACCTATCCTACTTGCAGGTCTAGAACTGACGATTAGATGTCATTCGGTTCCAGTTCCGGTCCAATGTCTTACGGACTCAGGTCCATCTGACATCGGAATCTGCCCCTAAATCTGAACGCATAGTGTACACAGCGGGGAACAGCCCCTACTTCGCAGTGGAAGCAACGTGCTGGCAATTTGTCCACAGATAATAGGTCCAAGAAAATGTGGCCCTGAAAGAGTGGAAGAGACCTTGCTGATTGTGTGGCTTTGACATCCCTGGGCCTACCAAAAAATAATGTTTTTCAACAGCTAAAGACACAGAACTAGCAAACTGTGAGAATAATAGCCACATTATAAGAATAAGTCACTGCAGACCGGACACACTTCGAATAGCCAAGAGGCTCTATATTAATTGGACGCTACCAACAAACAAGACAGACCTGATTTACTAACATGTTGACTCACAAAGACCCCCGCATGACGCATCAGATTAAACTCAAGAAATATACACATCCTAAATCCGATACTCCGGCGGCGACGGGGGGAAGGGGGGGGGGGGGCGAGCAGCAGCACCAGCCCGCCACAGAGGAAGATACCTTTACTCTGAAAGACGTAATGGTGGCAATTCAGAGAGTTTGCTCGGTCCTAAAGAACAATATAGACACTGGCCTGAGAAGTTACACTTATGCATGTGGATTTCCGCAACCTGGGTGCCCGAGTTAAAATCACTGAAGACTCTATTAATAAAAAAATAAAAAAATTGTATTCTTTTTTTTCAACAAAACACCATGTAGGACCCATACCAATAAGTCATAGTGGCTTCCACCAGCATCAATTATCATGCAGCAGTGCCCCGCTTACATTCTTCACAGCTAATAAATGGATCATAACTCAAAGTTTCACAATATAACAATATACATCCTCTGAATAAATAATATGCAGCAGTGGTATGATACGTCACAGATTAACGTCACAGATTAATGTCCAGCAAGTCCACTTGCAGCAGTCAAACATGTAATAAAAGAGAGTACAGACCCCCCTCCCCACCTCCTCCCCATCCCTGTTCCCGGTGTGTCTTACGTTACAAAGCATAAATAAAGAGTCCAAGCAACTCCTGGGTTAACTATATATAACAGTAATGTAGTAAAGTCAGTGAAGGTCAGCATTTTCCCGGTCAAGAGCGGCAGCATCAGCACAATGCTCGCAAAGAATCGATCAATATACCCAGACCCCTAAGGGGAACCCACTTGTGTGCCCGCTGCCGAAGTGGCACCCGATTCTCTCTTCGGTGCCTGCAGTATAACCACTAGCGCTTCCCAGGCCCTCGCAGACTCCATGGCCCTATCTCCTTGCGTTTGCCTGGCTAATTGAAATCTAAGTGTGCTTTCGCATGTAGCCCATTTAATCAATTCCATTTTCCATCTCGATACACTGGGGCCCCGTACAGCCTTCCAATGCGCTGTGATATCCCTCTTGGCTAGTAATAACCCCAAGTCTAAGAATTTGCTCGTCACCTTCGTTTTGGGCGTGTGGGGGAACCAGTGTAGCAAGCAAGTGCCAGCATCAGGTGTAAGTTGTTGCTCTGTGACTACGCATAGCAGCGCTACTACATCCTCCCAATAGGTCCCCAACTGCGGACAGTGCCACATCATATGTTTAAGCTCTGCCCCCTCTTGATAAGAACGTGGACACTTCGCAGTGTCTGTGTTAAAATATTTATTAATCCTGGTGCAGAATAAAGAAGTGGACCAGTTGGAAACAGGCGTTTCTGGTGCTTTTCCACGCCCTCCTGACAATCTGAGCCCACGGTTTCTCAGGAATCTCCTTACCCAGGTCCAGTTCCCATTTCCGTTTTAGTTCACTCAGTGGTAATAATCCCTCCCCGTCATGCGCCTATATAGGCACGAGACTGCCTTATAGGTTCCCACCGCCATTACTACATATTGACACGCCATGGACGTACGCGGCTCTGACAACCCTTCTCGCCAATGGCGCTGAATGGCCAAGACAAGAGGCGAATGAAGAAAGAAATGTCCACGAGGGAGACCATATCTATCTTGCAAAGTTTGAAATGGAGGAACCCATCTTCATACAAATCCCCCAGCATCTGTAACCCCATAGCCTCCCAGTCAGTCAGGGCAGACCAATCCCCCCCATGTGGGAGGATCGTGCACATCACCAATGGTATCTCCGGAGCATATGGGCGATCAATCATGGCTCTACACTGGCTCCGGTTCCAGCACCATCTGAACATCTGAGCCTCGCTGGGGAGTGTCCCAAGTTTCAACGGCTGTTGAAGAATGATAGAGGAAATTACCGATCTCGGCATCCCCATGGTGTTCCGACCATCCGGGCCCCGAAATTCCAATGCCACTGCTTGGGTGAGCCACTGAAGTTGAGCCGCTAAATAATATGTTTCAAAGTCAGGGACCGCTAGCCCACCGTCAAGCGTCTTAAGCGCAACCCGCCTCCTGCCAGACGCCCAAATAAATCCCACAATCAAAGACTGAATCTGTTTAAATAACAAACCCGGGACCCAGACCGGGAGTGTCCTAAAATAATACAGTAACCGAGGGAACTCCACCATTTTAAGCAGCGCCACTCTCCCAGCTACCGAGAGGGGGAGCGTGCCCCAAAACGCCATATTGCCCCGGAGGTTTCGAAGAGCCCTACCCACATCACCCTCAAACATATCAGTGGGCGTATGGTAAATGTTAGTGCCAATGTAGGTCAAGCACCTATATCCCATTTAATCCCGTTGGTATGGGTTGGACCGCCACTCACCGATATCATTGGGAAATTACACGTCTTCGCCCAATTCACTCCCAGGCCCGAAAGCCCCCCAAACTCGCGAAGTAATTCCCTCGCCCCCTTGAATGCCTCCCTGTATCAGCCAGAAACATTAGTAAGTCATCTGCATAGAGCGATATATACTGCTCAGCCCCATGCACTGCAAGCCCGGCATACCTCCGACCCAGCCTAGCCTGTGCAGCTAATGGCTCTATGGCCAGCGCAAACAATAAGGGGGAGAGTGGGCACCCCTGCCGAGTCCCGCGACCCACCGTCCTGGAGGAGGAGATCTGGGCCCCCATCCGCACCCGAGCTGTCGCTGTATTATACAACAATTCAGTCCATGCCATGAAGGCATCCCTAAGTCCGAATCTACGCATAACGTGGAACAGATAAGGCCATTCCAGACTATCAAACGACTTCTCAATGTCAACAGATAAAACGGCAGCGGATTCCAAAGAATAGGCGTCTGCCTCCATAATACGAAGAAGGCGCCTGACATTGATGGCAGTATTCCGGGTTGGGATAAAACCCGCCTGGTCCAGGGTGGGCCAGTTGTACCATATGCGGAAGCAGCTGCGATGCAAGTATACTGCTCGAAATTTTATAATCCGTTGTGAGCATGGACAGGGGACGGTATGCCGTTTTATCAGTAGAAGGCTTTCCTGGCTTCAATAACGGGACAATGACGGCCTCCCGAGTGGAGGTCGGTAATACTCCAGTACTTTTAGTCTCGTTAAAAACCGACATTAATTTAGTGGCTAATAGCTCAATGTAAGTGGAATAAAACTCTTATCGGTAACCCAACAGTTGTTCCCTGAATTTCCCCCACCGTTATTTCCTGCCCTAATTAGTCCGCCTGTGACTTATCCAGTAGAGGCAATCTCTCGTCTGCTAAGAAAGTTCCTCATCCAGGCTGATCCTACTCCTATATAATCCTGCATAATATGTTGAAAACTGGTCATTAATTCCCCTCTGGTTATAAATGCGATCTCCAGACGGGCCTTCCAGCTCTAGTATAATTGTTCCTCGACGAGCAGGATTAGCTAGCCAGGCCAGCAACGTGCTCGCCTTGTCGCCCTCCGCGTGCGCACATGTCAGATATTTCTTATGATCAAAACAATGCAATCTTTCGACCTGCACAGCTACTGCCTCTCTGGTGTCATACACCTCCGTTTGCCCCTCTGGATACTCAGGTCGAGATCTCTCTGCCGTTCACAAGCGCTGTCCCGCTGAATCTATCTCCCGCAGCAAAGTCTTCCACACACCCGCCACTTTAGCTATCCAGAGCCCCCTTACCACCACCTTAAAAGCATCTCACTCTACTACTGTCGATTAAGCCGTACCTTAGTTTTCAATAAAACACTGAGTGATTCCCACCTCAACCTCCGCACAAAACATTTGGTCTTCTAGGGTTTCTGGGCGTAGCCTCCAAGTTGGGATCACTGGTCGATCTTGGGACCAACGGAGGCGCAACAGCAATGGATTATGATCTGACAATGTCCTGGCAAGATATTCGCTGTGGTCAACTAGTGCATGCAAATTCAGTGAACATAAAAATGCATCTAATCACACATGCAGCTCATGCAGCGCGGGGAAAAATGAATAATCGCGGTCTTCCGGATGCTGCACCCGCCAAGTATCCACCAGTCCCCATCTAGTCTCCCACTCCCGCCGGGCCTTGTAAATCCTATGAATGGGCACCTCGGGGAGCGGGGGATGAGAGCGATCCAAGTATACATCTGATATGGAATTAAAATCGCCCCCTATAATCACGGGCCCAGTCAGATAAGGGGCCAGTTTCCCAGATAAATGACTAAAAAAGTCCGGTTGCTCCGTGTTAGGCGCATATATACTACTCAGGACAACCTCTCTCCCATTTAGGCGGCCCACTACTACCACAAATCTCCCCTCTGGATCTATGAATTGCTGTACAAGTTGAAAGGGGACCCCTGCTCTAATCCAATTCAGCGTCCCCCGCGCAAAGGCCGAATAAGATGTACAGTAGACCTGCCCTCTCCATCTGCGTTGCAGGGCTGAGCCTTCAGTGCGAGTAATATGCGTTTCTTGGAGGAAGGCAATTTGGACCCCTCTGCGCACCATATAAGCATGTACCTTATGGCGGCGCGTCATCGTGTGTAACCCTCTAACATTCCAGGAAATGCACTTCAATTCAAGTAAGCTCCCCATGGTGCAATCGTAAGCGCATCAGCCCATATCTTCTCCGAATAGACACACTGGGAGCTCCACCTACCCCAGAACAAACCCACCAACCCCCCCCCAGAACAGGTAGTAAAACGCTAGTTCCCAGCCAAACTAAAACCTAACTATATCCTCTTGTAGTTACAGAGGATCAACCAATAGGGAGGGCGGCCGTGAACCAAGAAAAGCAAATCAATACAACTAACCTCATGGTATGCCACACCTCAGCAATCAAGCGAGCCTCCCAACGGAGAGCTCACCGCTCTGAGAGAGTCATCACATCCTGCCACCCACGCCATGTTACATCTCCACAAGCAACACCTTACCTCCTGGTCAACAATAGGACTAGTGTCAAGCAGGGGGACGAAATAAAGGAGCCCTCACCCACCAATGCGATTATCAAAGGAGGGATGCAAAAGGGAGCACTTTCAAACTATCTCGTCAGCGGTCCCTGGCATCACATGCGGCATTGCAACACTGTCCGTTCCAGTCCCATCAGAGTCTGTACCCCGCGATGGGGACAACCGCTCCAGGAACAGTTCTGACACTGCTTGCAAAGCAGCCATTCTTTCCATCTCCGTCTGAGACGCTGATGGCCCCCTCTGGCCAATGCGGTGCCGCCGCATTCGGTTCGACCGACGAAACCATGGATCTTCATCGGTTGGGTTCCCGCGGCAGTCCTCCTTTCCAGTCCCAGCCCGATAGGATTCCAACCACTCCCACGCCTCTTCCGGATTCTCACAAAAGTGCGTTTTCCCATCCAGGGCTATTCTTAGTCACACGGGGAACATCAAAGAGTATTGTAAGTCCTCCTCCCGCAGCGCCTTCTTCACTGCCAAAAAGATGCCTGGCAGCGCTGTACTTCAAGGGCATAATCTGGAAACAAGGACACCCTGCTATTGTCCACCCTGTAGGTACCTGAAGAGTGAGCCTTTTGCAATAAAAGATCCGTGTCTTTATAATGAAGCAGGTGAGCCACCACAGGTCTAGGAGGCCTACCCGGTGCCAGGGGGCGAGCAGGGACTCTATGTGCTCTTTCCAGGGTGTAAAATTGGGTCAGGCCCTCCGGCGCCACCCCTGTCCACAGCCAATCTTCTAGATACCCGATCATGTCGGCTCCTTCCACCCCTTCCGGCAATCCTACCACTCGTATGTTATTTCTGCGGTTGCGGCCTTCCGCGTCTTCAGCACTGTGCTCCAAGATATGGAGCCTGTTCGTGACATCCCCTACTTGTGCCGCCAGCGCCCTTTGAGCCAGTGCCAGGGTCTCCAGAGCCCCCTCAGTTTGCTTCACCTGGTCAGCCAGCTTAGAATGTTCCGCTCTAAGAAGCCCCAGACCAGCCACCACGTTTGCAATATCTTGGTGAAGGTCATCCCTTGTGTCCGTTATGGCCTTCAAGATTTGGTCCACCTGTTGCTGCATCATAGCCTCAGGCTGGTGTTCAGGGGGACCTTGCTTCCCGCTATCCGGCGGCAAGTCCTCAGCCTCCGGAGGGATTCCACCTTGCTTTCCACGTGGTTTCCCCATAGCCTCTGGACCACAGAGAGCCAAGGCCGGCCTCACTCCAGGTCGTCACACACTTCCAATGCTTGCTTATGGAACGCTGAACCGTTGCCCCGCAGGGTCCACAGCGAGGGATGTACCAATGGGACTGGGCAATCGGATACCCCCACTTCTAACAAATGTTCAGCAGCGCCCTAGACTCCTCCTAAATTCTCAGGATTAGGATCTTGGCTTCGCCAGGTACCCGCTCCGGCACCTCAAGCCATGGCGATACTGACCTATAGACGACCAGAGTGAGAGTCACCACAGTCAGAAGGTCATCCCCCCCACACAGACTTCAACCTGACAGTGGCTCCTCACCTCCCAAGCACTGCCGCAGCTCCTTGGACTCCCAGGGCCAAACCACAGGTTCACCTCCAGGTTTCCGCCTCTTCCTCTGCATGGGTGAGGGCCACTGCCCGCTCGCAGTCACGTGGAGTAGATCAATCCACTGTTCCCCCCTTCACAGGGAGACCCATGTTGCGTCAGGGCACCGCCCAACGAGACCGTGCTCAGTGATGACGCTGATGCACTCAAACTGGCGGCTGGCGGCTTCTACTCGGGCCTAACCAGGGAGTCCTACAAACCCCTGATGATAACCACTGCCGTGGTATCAGTTCTCCATCTAGCTGCAGAGGGGAGAGGCCCCCATGAACTTCCGTGCGCACCCCAGCCCTCCTGCAATGCTGTAATGCGTCCAACCAAGCAGTGGGGTCTCCGCAGCAGTCACAGCCCAATGAACAGTGTGGGGTACAAGCAGGATCTCACTTTGCCACCATCCGCCCTATGAAGGACTTCACAGTTGCAAGAGCGACGCAATCAGTGCCATCTTGTGGGATGCAGCTCAAACTTGCCATTACACACAATGTTCCAGCCGATAGCAGCCTGTGCCCAAGCTGCAGTCCCCATTCCACTCAGTCTGCAAGTTCTCCAGGGCCCCAGGCACGGTTGTGACTAGGCCCGTTTCCTCTCAGTGAGGTCGGATTACCTCCCGATCTCACCACGTCTCCCTCAGGGCAATAGAGCATGCTGCGGGAAGCGTTCTCGGCAATGGCAGAAGCCAGGCTTCAATGTGCACCCGATGAGGGAGCACCAACACCCTCGAGCCGCCGCATTCTCCTCCACTCCACACAAGGAGATGACGGGGCTGCGCCCCCCAGCAGTCTTCCTCCAACAGGGGCAATGCAACAGCTTCGCTGTACTCGGTACCCCGGGAGCCCCCCTGGTGCTGCGGGGCAAGCTGGCAACAGTCCCTCAGGAGCTTCGGAACCACAAGTCAAGCAGTCCCGTGATGCACCACCTCCATCACAGGCTCCAGATCACCATAGCGTCACCACCTTGCATTTGCCAGACCGATCGCGACTTCTCCCTCGGTCGTCTCTGCTCGAAATCTGCTCGTTGTGGCATCACTGCACTGTCGGCAACGTCCAAAGCCCCTTGACGTCGGATCCCGATGTTTAGCAGCGGCGCAATGGCTCTCTGCTCAGGTTAAGCAGTGGGGTCGGCGCGGAGCTCCGAGCTCACGCGACCGTCTCCATTGGCTCGGTGGCCACGCCCCCCCCGAAGACTCTATTAATGTACCTCAATCTACTACTAAGTCACTAGAGTCTCAGGTAATTGTAATTGTAATTGTAACTGGGTTTTGTATCGCGCCAACTCACCGACAGGTCTCAAAGCGCTACTGACCAAGTACAGAACAAAGATGGAATGAGAATATATGGGTATCAGGTCTAGCAACCGACTATTGAAACGGGAATGCGTCTTTAAAGAGTAAGGTCTTCAAGGACTTGCGAAAGTGGAGAAGGTTGGGCTCTCTACGAAGCACCTCCGGTAGCTTATTCCAAATGATAGGAGCCTGCACTGAGAAGGATCTGCCTCCTTTAGTTGTTAACTTGAAGCGTGGTCGAGACAGTAAAAAAGATCCGGACGATCGCAAGGCACGTTTAGGTTCGTGTATTTCGAGCCTTTCTTTTATATAAGCTGGCGCCTGTCCGTGGATTGCTTTGTGGCAGATACACATACTTTTAAACTCCACTCTCTGCACCACGGGCAGCCAATGTAGCCGGTGGAGCAGGGGGGAAGCATGGGTCCTCCTCGGCACTCCAAAAATCAGACGTGCTGCGTCGTTTAGAATAACCTGAAGACGGTTGATGGAGTTCTTTGGAAGGCAGCGCATTGCCATAGTCTATTCTAGACACTATTGTGGCTGAAACAATGGTTCGCAGCATATTCCTCGAGAGCAAGGGGGCGAGTTTACGTAGTTGCCTGATCAGATTGGTACAGGAGCCAACTACAGCGGATACTTGGTTGGCCATTGAGAGTTCCTGATCAATTTTCATCCCAAGACTCTTGACATTGGGGCACGGTTTTGGAGTAGGTCCTAGTTCTTGTGGCCAGAACAAGTCGCTCCAGGGGGAAACAGAGGTTGAGATGACAAGGACTTCCGTTTTGTCCGGATTGATTTTCAGCAAATTGGATGACATCAAATTCACTGTAAATCGTAGGATGTCTTGGGCCATTGATTGTGCCGATGATGTATTATCGATACTCAGCAATAGCTGAGTGTCGTCGGCATAGTTGAAAACTTTACACTTCATGTTTGCCAGGGACTCTATCGGTGGTTGTAAATAGAGATTAAATAGGAGCGGCGAGAGCGCTGACCCCTGCGGGACCCCACAGACTAACATGCCCACCTCTGACACCTGGTCTGCCAACTGGATCTTCTGCGTCCTTCTTGTTAAGAAGGCTGTGAGCCATTTGAGAGCTTGCCCTCCTATCCCAAACCTAGCCAATCTGTCCAAGAGCAGTGCATGGCTGACAGTATCAAACGCCGCTGAAAGATCTAATAATATCAGTGCGCTTGGCTTTTTACTGTCAGCCATGCATCTTAGCTCGTCCAGTACCGACAGCATTACTAGTTCTGTGCTGTGGTGGGCACGAAAACCAGCTTGCCGCTCCTGGAGAAGATGGTGAGATTCCAGGAGGGCTGACAAGGATTTTAGTACGTGCTGTTCCAGTACCTTTGACAGAAGTGGCAGCTGGGAGATTGGCCTATAGTTCTTCAGGCTAGTTGGATCAGCTCCAGGCTTTTTTATCAAGGGTCTGACGCATGCCTCTTTGAAGGTAGATGGTAAAGATCCAGTGGCTAATGAGGTGTTTAAAAGGTCTAGGATCTGGTCTTCTAGCAGCGGTGTTGCCATCCGAAGGATGTCAGGCGGGCAGGGGTCAGTGGGGGAACCAGATTTGGTAGACGCTACGAGTTTTCTCAGAGTAATAGAGTCAATGTAGGGAAAGCTGGTGAAAATTGGAGTTAGAGAGTCTGGGAGGGGCAGTTGTTCGATGTAAGGGACTGGATTGTCCTTCTTGATATCAGACAAGATAGTCGCTACCTTTCCAAGGAAGTATCCTTGAAAGGTATCGGTAAAGGAGCTTGGTGCTGCTACTGCAGTGTTGGAAGCGAAACTTGAGGATTTCGAAGGGTGTACACTCAGAAACAATGTAAGAATCCTAGGGATACCAGAGAAAGCTGAAGGCCCTGCCACAGACCTCTTCGTGGAAGATCTTATAGTGAATCAGGTACAGCCATGTGTTCTCTCCAAATATTTTTCTATGGATGATGCCCATCGGGTTTCAGGGGGCCCACTGCGACTGGGGATAGCCCCACGCCCCATAGTGGCAAGAATCTTCAACTATAGGGATAGAGACTCAATACTTCCCCTCTGCTCAAATACGAAAATGACACAATTACATTCTTTCCAGACTTTACACTCAAAGTACAGCAGCTGAGGCATTCCTTCCTTGAGGTGAAGAAGAAACTGTAAGATAAATAATTTAAATACGCAATGTTATTTCCAGCTAAGCTAAGAGTAGAGGCGGAAGGGAAGACATGGTTCCTCACCTCACCAGAAGACGCCTGGGATTGGCTGGATGGATGGAGGCAACCTAGAAATAGGAGAAGAAATAAACACCATCAGAAGAATGCCAAAAAGAGGCATTGGTAGGCGCTTCAACACTATCAGATGGCAGGAGATGCGGAGCAGATACCGTCTGAAGAGATTCCACTGTAGCCTTATAACATCTGTACCTAAGGTGATCCGGGGATACTAAAGAACACATGTGCTTTTGCCCAATATTATTGTAACATGAGTGATCATACTGGACCTAGCCCCATATACTAGATCCACTGGGAGATTCAGTGGCTCAATGGAAAACTTACTTCTTTTGCTCCTGGCTCGAGGGAACCCCATGAATAGCCACTGCAAAGTTAACACATAACTGGTATGATAGCTCTCCCAGAGCTCAAATTCTATCACTGGAGCGCACAACTTATAGTGGTGAACCACTGGTTCAATATGCCATACGAGGAACCAGCATCTAGAATAGACATATATAATATACGAACCGGAGGATATTTAAGAGCCCTTTATAGGGGAAAAGACGAAATGCCTAGAAACACCCTAACCTCGATGACAGTGAGTCTATGGTAAATAGCGACAGCTACACTAGGGTGGCGCAGTAAAATAACGCAAGCTACTCCGTTGTGGGACTCAAAGCAATTAGACCAATTAGACCTTGTAGCATATCAACAAGGCTTCGACAACTGGGAGACTATAGGTATTTCAAAAGTAGGAGACATATGGAGGGATGGAGAAGTGAAATCATTTGTGGTGCTTCAGAAAGAATACAAACTAGTTGACAGAAACCTTCTGATATCTCCAGATACGTCATGCATTGCAGAAAGTTATTCTGGGAGGAACAGATGCTTATCTACAGAAAAAGCTATATCCCTGACGTACCGTAAAATACTAAACAATTCCCCTGAAGTACTGGTAAAACTACGCAATAAATGGGTGGAAGACCTGGAACAAATAGATGTTGATGAGTGGACAGAGGTGCTTGCATCCCCTAGAGAAGTAGCTATGAGATCACGTTTTCGATTAGTTCAGTTAAACATTTTACACAGACGTTACTATACAAGTGTGATATTGGCCAAGATGGGTAGACTAGACACAACACAATGTCCCAGAGGCTGTGACCAAGAAGGTAGCTTCTTGCTTATGTGGTGAAATTGTCCGAAGATACATGACTACTGGGAAGCAGTCATAACTTGATTTACATATCACTATCAAAGGAGAGAGAGAAGACTAGGTAGCTAGTCCGTATCCCCGGGGTTTATATGTGAGATCAAAAAGGACTAGCATATTTGTGAATTTACATAGACTCAAGACTGTAAGGCAGGGTACAAACCATTTTGTTTGTTCATGAAGCCCTCACCCACCAACCTAGTTGGTGGCATGCTTCATCATTGGGCCCACCCAGTGACACAGAGTGTGTCCCGGGTGTGCTTCGACGCCTGGATACAGCGGAGCAGCCATGTATCTGAGTGTGCAGTGTAGTGACGTGAAGGTGATGATTTAAAAGCTATGCAGGGATCCCAGTTTCCGAGGGTAAATTATATTTTAATAACTTGGTCACTGCTAGCATTAAAAAAGGCTGTTGGATGTTATAGGAATGTTAATTAGGGTTTCCTACATCCAGGTGTGGTCTACATGTTTCAGCCAGGCCCTTATGTTTAAAACTGGCTTTCCTCAGGACCAAAGTGTGTAGGTGCAAATTACTTAGATTTAAGTGATTGTGTAATTTTGAGAAATGTGTAGCACTTGCTAAGGTGCTTTACATGTGAGAGGGGGATTCCCTCTTAGAGCATTACTGGACATACAACAAGTATGACAGGACACACATACAGGGGAGAGTCTCAGTATGGTTACATATTCACAAGACAGATTGATTGCCGATATCTATTGTGCTGTGTAGACGATAAATAAGCGGCAAATGGTGTAGCCATATTGGTGGTATGGCTAAGGTGAGAGTTATCATATGTACACGAAGTTTTGTGGTGGGCTAAGCATCGTAAGCGCATCAACACACAAAAAAACGGTGGAAAGTGCATGAAAGGAAGATTATCCTCACGTTGGCTTGTTGCCAAACATGCCCCATGGAGTAGTCCGGCAGAGGAATGGACCCTGGGAAGATAAAGGGTCCTTAGGGGGTTAGGGACCTGTGGAAAAAGAGCTTACCCGGCTTGTAGCTGAAGTGCTTGGTTTACTCACGATACTTTCGGTCAGTGTCTCCGTTGAGCCTCCAGTCGTTTCTGCGGCCTCCGTTGGACTGTCCTCGGCCGTGTTTGTGCTTTAAATGCAGGCTGCATCATTCTGAACACCTGTGCGGGGAAAGACAGAGAGGACAGACTGTGCGAGGACACGCTGAGTCATGGCTGTACTGCACATGGGCGGGAGAGCAGTGTATCCTGTTGTGAGCATGCCCAGAAGAGTATCCTGCTGCGAGCATGCCCAAGTGCGGGGGAGTAGTGTGCTCTGCTGTGAGCATGTGCGGTGCCGAATGTCGTGGCCTGCGCATTGGGATGGCTGGGTGAGCTGTACCCAGTGTACACAGATTAGTGTACAGTTGTAAAACAAAAGAGCGCTAACTGGGGAAGAGAGAACTTAAAGAGCGCTGTGTGGTGCCAGGTGTGTTATAACTGGCCAATACAACAGGGGGACATTTAACACGGAGGGGAATCAAGAGTAAGAAATTCATGTTTTTAGTGAGCTGCAGGGTATGGAGTCATTCAGACCCAGGCCCGGTTGCTGCGTGGAGAGGCGATAGATCCATCTCTGTTCTTTGGTATGAAGGATCCGGTCATTGTCTGTTTGGTAAATGTCAAATTGTTCAATGACAGTCCAGGACATGTTATCGGGGGTGTGGTGTGCACTGAGGTAGTGATTTGTCAGTCTGCTGATGTTTTTGTCACACCTGATCGTGCTTCTGTGTTCAACCACTCTGGTCCTGATTTTGCGGGTCGTCATGCCCATGTAACGGAGCCCACAGGGTCATGTTATGAGGTACACAAGGTTACTGGAGTTGCAGTTGGTGTGTTGGCGTTGTGTCCAGATTTTGCCAGGTTCAAGGTTGAGAGTTTTCGTTGGTTTGGTGAGATGGCACACACTGCAGTTGTTGCATGGATAATGTCCAGTGACTTTGGGAAGGCCCCAACAGTTAAGGACTGTGTTGTCCATAGATTTGGGACCGGCACGTGGTCTTGTTGACACTAGTTTGTCTTTAAGGTTGTTGGCACGTTTGAATGCAAAGCGCGGGATCTCCCATTTTCTGGTGCCTGAACTGATTACCTTCCAGTGTTTGTGGATGATGCTGGAAACTTGATTTGACGCTGTATTATAGGTAATCACACAGGTCATGGGTGGTGGATCTTGGTCTTTTGTTACTGTTACCAATAGTGATTCTCTGTTTATGTTGCGTACCCTTTTGCTGGTTTTGGCAATAATGGCATTGGGATATCCACGTTCCTGTAGTTTGTGTGATAAGGTGCGGGATTGTCTTTTGTAGTCCTCTAGGTGGCTGCAGTTTCTGCGGATCTGCAGGAATTGCCCAAATGGTAGATTTTCCCTTAATGGTCTGGAGTGGAAGCTGTCAAATCGCAACAGTGAGTTCCTAGCTGTTGGTTTGTAGTGGGTGGTGGTGCGCAGAGTCCCTTGTTCTGCTCGAATGTTAAGATCCAGGAAGGCCAGCTCGGTGGCACTGGAGGTGCACGTGAATCGTAGATAAGGGTCACGCTCATTAAGCCAAGTGAGAAAAACGTTTAGTACATCCTGTGTTCCTTCCCAAATCAGGAAGATGTCATCTATATACCTGTGCCAAGTCTTTACATTTTTTGAGTATGGGTTGGTCATTGACATGACGTGTTCCTGCTCGAAATGGTGAACATACAGTCATGCCACACTAGGAGCAAAAACATTGCCCATCGAGGTTCCGTTAGTTTGCAGGTAGTAAGTGCCATCATACTCGAAGTAGTTTTCCTTGAGGGCTAGGGCTGCACAGTCAAGGATGAATTGCCGTGGTATATGGTACATCCAGGGGTTTTGCATCAGTACATCTTGTAGGACTTGTAGGGTGGCATCTTGTGGGAGACTTGTGTACAGGCATTTTATGTCCAGTCCCACCAGTAGTTGGGTGGTTTGATCGAAATTCATTTCAGTGATGATGTTCAGGAGGTGTTTAGTGTCTTTGATGTAGGTAGGGGTTCCTTGTACCAGTGGGTTCAGGAAGTGGTCGCAGTATCTAGATAGCTGTTCCACAAGAGAGTTGATCCCTGAGACTATAGGTCTTCCCAGGGGTGGTATGGTGCCCTTGTGTACTTTGGGTACAATATAAAAGTAAGGTACTTTCGCATCCTTGGTACACAGGTATTCCGCCTCTTGGGTTGAGATATGTTCAGCGTCACTGGCTCTTTTAACCATGGTGTGTATGGTGATTTGCAGTTCGGCGGTGGGGTCTTTTTCCAGGCGTTTGTAATTACGTGTGTCACTAAAGAGTCTGTAACATTCTTGATCGCAGTCGGTTTTATCCATAAGGACGATCCCTCCCCCCTTGTCAGCTGGTTTGATGACAATGGTGGGGTTACTTTGTAGGTGTTGTATGGTGTCACGGTCTGTCTTTGATAGATTGTTGTATGTTCCTTTAAGGGTCAGTTTCTCTATGTCAGTGTAGACTGCTTGTTCGAAGGTAGAGATTTCTGTGGGTACACTGGTAGGAGGTGGCACAAAGGTGGATTTTAACCTAAGGCCTGTTTCATTGGGATTGATATTGGTGGTAGTTTCTCCTGGTGTTACTTTTACAAAGAAGGCCTTAAGTTTGAGCTTTCTAAAAAACTCAGCTAGTTCGACATGGAGCTTGAATTTGTCCAGTCGTGTGGTAGGGACAAACGATAGGCCTTTACTAAGGACCGCTGTTTCGCTTTCTGTCACAGGTGTACTCGATAGATTAAACACCAGGGATGTGGGTGTATCAGGGATCACTGTTTGCTCGTTCCTGGTTGTTCCCGGGTTTTGTTGCGGGTGTTGGCACTGACTGGATCTTCTTCTTCTGTAGTGAGGACTGCTATTTACATACGTACATTGCTAAGTTAGCACAACCGCGTTAGATGTTAGAAAGCCATCTTGCCACTTTTGCTGCTTTTGCACACGACACTGCAGTTACATGTTATTATTTGAGAAATGCTTGCTCGCCTTTGCTTCACATGAGAACTGTGTGTTGTTCGCATCCCAAACAGTGAGCTGTGACCTTGGTCTGAACATTGTGTAAAGAAACAGTCTGGGTCGCTAGATGGTGCATGTTGTTGGGTTCAGGTTGATCGGCCCGCTATTTAGCCATAACACGCACGCAGCTGCAAATACCTGAAAGTCGAGTGCTTTTAATATTGCAGGCTGCATGCTTTATACACATTCGGAAGAAGAGCTTTCCCAGGAGCAGAGTATACCTGATCCTGTGATGTGATTCCACTAAGCTGATCTTTACGGTATGGGGTTCCCCATTCAAGCCTAGAGACCTTCTATTAGTCTAATAATAATAATATTAGTTTACTAGCGAAAAGAAGGTGGCTGTAATCCACTGTCATTTTATTATGATTTCTCCTTTCATTTTCTATGGTATTGTAACTATGCTGATGGTTTTGATCTTAATCATTTGTCTGCTTATGTTAGCCAAAGTACTGCATCTTAGGACACGAGGTTTATAAAATAAACTCTTTAAACTTTACTGTGTCTCTGTTTACTCTTGTTGTGGACTGGTATGAGAATAATTACCAACAGGTATTTCTGATTCCCACCATTCCTGAGAATACACTGTCGCTTGTTCTGGATTGTCTATACATTGGGACCGCCGAGATAAACTCAGATAACAAATGGGACACTGATGCTGGTCGGATAAGGGGTTCTGGGTTCTGAGGTGAGTTTTTGGTACACCACAATTCACTGAGGTCCTGGTTTCCTGTGCATAGTTCTGTGCATAAGCAGAATCCCTGCAACATGGCGCACCTAACGTTTGGTCGATTGATTTGAAACGCCTTAGTAGTGCTTATATTAGTCTACGACTCCCTCACTCTTGTTTCCGGATAACGGGAGTGACGGATTTAACCTACCTGTTTCTCGACTAATAGGTTCTTTCAAGCTTGATCATTAAAAAGATTTCTTCTGAACCCTAGTGCTACTGTTAGAATCGTTGTTAATCTTTTGTGTGTCCTCATGGCGGTTGACATTGCTGTACATAGCCGTGCACCTCTGCGCCGTCATTTGACGACGTATGGGGTGCCGGAAGATGGGATGGCTGTTATGTTTGTGGTGAGCGCTGATGCGTCTTTCCCTTATGAGTTGTTTTACTCTTGGGTGACTTTTCCAGCGGTGAATGCAGACGATGATACGTTTCATTCCTATACTCCCACGAAGCTACCTGCAATCTATACGCCGTATAGGACACAAGAAATTCCTATTTCTGCCTGGCAGCATACCATTTGGTTTAATGGCGCCCTTCCCCATGCGGTTACACCGGCTAGAATGGGCCTGTTGTCGATTGCAGGGGCCACGTGGCCGGTGCTGGCCGGATTTACGCCTCATCCCCGCTATCTCACGGTAGCGGTGGCTGAGTTGCGGGTACTACACACAGCCCTGAGTAGAGTGCATATGGCTTTGGTGAAGTACGTGTCACGCAACGCGCAGGTGGGGGCACCTGCTGTTGCGGGACAACCAACGGACCAACACGCGGTGGTTATTAGTCCTGTTATGGTTAATTCGGTGATGGGCAAATTTGACCAACTGGAGGCGGTTTTTCCGCATACTACTCCTGTGGAGAAACGCAGGATTCTCACCATTAGTTTGCCAAAAGACTTAGTCCCAGATATGGCCGATTGTGACAACTGGGGCAAGGTCTTTGCCGCGACCTACTCGAAGTGCTTCGGCACTCCGTCTATGTCTGTACTACCCTCCGTCATTAAACGTGTTCAAGAGAATCATGGTGCGGAGGCTGCTGTTGAATTAGGAATGCGGCTTGTCGGGTTGTTCGATGTGGTTGCTTCCATGGTAATGGGCAACCTCAAAGGCGATGCCATGCAGTTCCAAGTGGCTAATAAGCTGGACCGCGTGGACGAACTCGACAGGCCTAAGGAGTTTGCTAAAATAATTGCGGAAGCCTATAGGACCATAGGCCGCAGTGCCTTGGGTGTTAAACCAACTGTAATAATTCCTGATATAGTACAGCAAACTAAGGTGAGCACGTCTGGTAAAGACGAACGCCCAAATTTTCCTAAACAAAATTGGCGGGCAAAGAAACGGGGGAAGCAGCAACAGAAACAGGGGTCTCGTCCTGCCTCACCCGTACAGTCGACTAGTGAACGCACATATGATCTGCGCGATCGATCCAGTATTAAGTCACCTAATAGATTTCAGGTTTCTGAACAACGTTCTCCTCGTTCTTCACAGGAAACATCGGCTTCACAGTCCGGTGGCAGAGACCGTGGGAAAGGATGGGGTGCCCAAGGACGTGAGCAACCCCGTCTGACTGACGGTAAAGGCAAGCAGGACGAGTCTGCACCTCAATGACCACCGTTTCAAAAGAAGAAAATTGCTGCGCTAACAGCGAGGTATGCCACAGATAGTGCGGACGCAGCTTCAGAACCTGACATGGGCACTAACGCTGCTCGACAGCACGGCGGAAGTTGCAGTAGTGCGACAAGCACTGCGTCCATATCTGGTGGCGACAGCAACTGACACGTTCATTACTGTAGAAACTGCTGACACTAGAGTGGCTCCCCCTGACAGACTGTATAATATAGTCCTTTTAATTGAAGGTGACATACAACGTACGATTCAAGGGATTTTTTGGGATAATCTGACCTCTTCGTACGATATTCTATTGGCAGAGGCAGACTGGCCCCCGGCTTTCATTTTGGATGCTCCTAGAGGGGAGGAGGTGATCCTCCCGTCCTTTGCGCACACAGTGCCAAAGGACCAAGCTAAAAAGTTCGCTGAGGAGTGGGTTCTGGTGCTAGCGCCGGCTTTGTATCGTAATCAGGTAGGCTGGGATAAATTGTCCCCCAGCCATGAGATTCCGTTGCGGTCCACGCCCCAGTCACAACCCCAATATCCCATGCGTCGCGAAGCAAGACCTCACGTCGCGGCTATCCTTGAACAATTGGAATATCAAGGTGTTATTGAAACATGTGTGTCACCAATGAATAATCCTTTATTCACTGTGACGAAGCCTGATGGGTCGTACCGCCTGGTTTTGGATTACCGGCATTTAAACTCTCATTGCCGGACATGCGCAGTACAGAATACCCACAATTCTGCTCTCGTCGATAGTCTCGTGAGAAAACGGTTTAAAACCACAATTTACATTTCCAATGGATTTTACAGCCATAACCTGTCCTCTCTTAGTAGCCAATGGATGGCATTTACCTCGGGCGGCAAACAAAAACATTTTAAAAGATTACCGATGGGCTATAAAAACAGCCCAGGAGTCTTTGCCGCTCGTGTAGTCTCTCTCTTAGAGAGCATTGACCCTGATGCTTACTCGTATGTGGATGATATTTATCTCACAGATGACGAGTTATGGCCGCATCTGTGTCGCGTTGATCGCATTAGTGTTTTGTTTGCAGACTTCGGTTACAAATTCAACTTTGCGAAGTCTCACATTGCAGAATATACAGTGTTGTTTTTGGGATACGAGCTCAACAATGAAGGTCGAGGGTTGGCTCCGCAATTCCTAGAGAAATGCGCATGCCTACGTCCTCCTACGACACTGAAGAAATTACAATCTTTGCTGGGCTTTCTGAATTTCGGTCGCACGTACATTCCTGATTATGCCCAGCGTATCAAGCCGCTTTATGCCTTGGTACAACCTACTTTTTCCAAATCATGCTGGCTGCCGGAGCATTCAGCTATATTGCAATCTTTGCAAGCTGACCTTCTTGCTTCAAAATACTTACTGACGCGTGATAACCACACTAACCTGGTAATAAGAATTGTGCCAGGCGCAGTGGGTTTCACGTACCTAACGTTCAATGAGGGCGACACCATCCCCATTGCCTACAAATCGCACCTGTACACTTCGGCTGAACTGCGATTTTCCACTGTCGAGAAAGTTTTGACGGCAGTGCAGATGGCGATTCTTAAAGAACGAGCGCTATCGCAAGGGAAACGCATGTGGTGGTCACACCATATCCTGCCCTTGAGGCAGTGACCAAAGCGAGTGTCCCAAATTCTAAAGCTTTGCATCCACGGTGGATACAATGGGCCACTTCCTTGACATCGCCCGACGTCACCTATATCTTTGACGCAGCGCTACAGACTCAGGAGTTCTTACAGTATGAATTCGTTCATCCAGCTCCTCGGTCCTTGCGCCCGCTCGAGGATTACCATTGTGTCATTTACAGTGACGGTTCTGCGCAACCGGCGACTGGATCGAAGCATGCCTATTCAGCGGCCTGCGCAATTGTGGTTGGTACTTTCGTGAATGGTGAATTCCAATCTGATGTCGTGCATACGCAGTCTTTGGGTGATTGTACCGCACAGTTGGCAGAGCTCCGTGCTCTAGTTCTCGCACTGGAGTTTGCTGATTCTCGGGTCACCACCCTTATAGTGAGTGACTCGTTTTATTGTATTCAATCTTACAACGACAATCTACATTTTTGGTCTCAAAATGAATACCGTGATTCCAAAGGTAGCACAATTAAGCATAAAATGCTTTGGGTTCGAGTGGCAGAACTTAAAGAACATCTGCCTCTCGTGAATGTTATTCACACTCTTGGTCACCAACGAGTAGGTGTACATGCTGTCGGCAACAGCCTAGCTGATGAGGCAGCAAAAACAGCAGTGGCGACGTACTTAGTAGCAGCAGTTACAAGATCGCAAAGTAAGAGCGATGATGACATCTTGGCAGCTATTGCTGCTACAGAGAAGGGAACAAATTACCCGAGAGGTTTACCTTCTCGTTACCATTATCGCTTAAGTCCTGATAACGTCCCGTTAGTGATGATTAACGACATTGGTGACAGATTGATTCCCAACGCGGACTGCAGACCATCTTTGATATTAGCGGTTCACGAGGGCATGGCGTCTGCCCATGCCGGCGTTGCAGCTACTGCATCTCTGTTACAACAACGTTACTGGTGGTGCGGTTTATATAAACAAGCTTGTGCTTATGTTATTAACTGTGACATTTGCCAGCAGATTAAACCTTCAACTGTGGCGCGCCCACCACAAACTCAGTTGTACATATCTAATAAACCACTAGGGTGTGTTTATTTAGATCACTGCGGTCCATTCACCTCTGATACTGCGTACAAGTAGATCTTGGTTGCAGTGGATTCGTGCACACGTTTTCTGTGGGTATGGCCACAAAGGAGTGCTGATGCCCGTACTGTCATCAGGGATTTGCGTGTCTTTGTGGGAAGTTTTGCATGTGGTACCTTTCATTATGATCAGGGCCCTGCGTTCGCCTCTAAGGCGTACAAAGAAGCCATGAGAAATTTGGGGGTCCAAGTCAAATTTTCGTCTCCTACCGACCTGAGGGTAATAGTGTGGTGGAGCGAATGAACCGTGACTTAAAGCAATCCTTGACAGCTAGGATTTTAGGCACTGGCCGGAACTGGCTAGCCCACTTGTATAACGTACAACGTGCACTTAATAATCTCCCTAGAAGGTCTCTGGGTGGGCGGACCCCATACATGATGCTCTTTGGCATACGAATGTTTGTCCCGGACCTTGATGGTCTAGACATGGCGGCGTCAGCCGCACCCTTTGACGTAGATGATCACTGTGCTGTATTGCAGAATCTACAAGAAGCCAGAGACAGTCTAGGGAAGGAACACATGCCCTCCACATCTGATGCTGCGCTTCAGATTCCGGTAGTCGGCTGGCTACCTCGAGTTGGTGATCTGGTCCGTGAGAAGGTGGAGAACAAGAAGGAGTTTGGCCCCTCTTATCGTGCACCAGTTCCGGTGCTTGGAGTGCAGGGTACACAAACAGTCATTTTACCTCCACTTCCTGGTCGCAAGGATAACAGGTACATCTCTATTGACAATGTCAAGCTACAGCGAGTGGCCGATTCTTCTTAGTATGACTCCAGCGGTTTCTTGCCCTGCGATGCTGAGAAATTCTGTTTTGGCCCCAGCTTCTACCACCTTGCCTGATGTTGCCATCGAGATGCATACAGTTACTGGTCCTTTGTTGCCACCGACAGCTGGTGGTCTACCTGAAGATATTGAGTATGCTTATCCTGCGGATGTCCCGTTGCCTGTTTTACAATCCAACACAGTTAACCAGTCGCGCTTCTCCTTTGACACTAATTCAATGACTTCCATTGCCCTATCAAAAGTTTCAATTTTTGCTGTCTGGTTTAAATTGGACTTACATTTGGCTGGTGCACATATGTATTTTTCTGTTTGTCCATTGGATTTGTGGTAGTGTTTTTTAGACTTATAAATGGACACTACCTGAAAGAAAGATCTACAATTAGACTAATTGATGGAACTTTGGCCCCCCACTCCTCATCACATATCATGAAAAGGGACCAGACTTTTGTGAACATTACTGCCTGGCCTGTACTGGATGGGATCGCGTGGGATGCTGTTAAATTTCAAATTCATGGTCCCACTGAAGTAATCAATGTGCCAAATGTATTTCGTGTTTCTATGGGTGATGTAGTTAAGCAAAACATCCGCTCGGATAATTGGGATGTTCAAGCCATAGAAGCACTGTTTTCTGATTTGAAATATTATGCTGCATTTGATGCTGAGGATTTGTATTAAGATACTGCTAATTATGATGAGCAGTTTTGCTATCAACATTATGGCAATCATTTCCTTCACAAAGCAAATACATTTCGAAATTTTGTAAATTATACGCAATGTGAACACTTTCCAGCACCTAGGCTGGACAGTTCCACCATGTTAGTGGACAAATTCACATATTTTTCTGATTTCAGTGTGTCGAATCCTGCCTCCTTTTACTTTAAAGTGGCGGCTGAGTCTACCTCAAAAGTTAGGCTGACACACACTAAATTGTTGTATTCCAAGTCCTTTATGGATGAGTTGGCAATCGGAGGTTTTGATCTGTGGAAAGCTACTGTCGATCTTAAATCGGTTTGGGGGTTCTAAACCGTGGCAGGTACAGGGAACAGAAGCTTTGCATCGTGCCTGCCTCATCCCGAACCACATGTTATTTTTGAATTCGTCAATTTTTCAGACCACCTGTTTTGGATTGGCTACTTCTAAAAAATTAAATTCTCCCTCTACTCCGGGTCTGGGTGCTTATCCTAATTGGGATAATCATACGGATCTGTCCCTTGCTACATTGCAGTCATACATTTCTAACACATCCTTCAATATTTCCAAATTGGATCCGGAGGGGTGGTTAATATGGCAAACGAGCTCAGATTCCTGTCAACATCAGTTTCTGGATTTGAAAACGGGGTTCGTGTGGACCCCCGTTTTGAATCCTCTCACACTGTAACTACCTACTCAGTAGGGATGTTATGCCAATCTTGGCTGCAACATTCCACCTTAGCATCTGTTAAACTTCATTTATCACAATTGAACGACAAAATAGATTTGAATGATTTTGTTAAGGGTCCTGCGGTTGGCAGGTCCAAAAGATGGGAATATGCTGTTTATAACGAAGTTTGGAAGCTATCACAGATTGAAGCTGCATCCAGATTACGAGCTATTGATCAAGCCAATATGGAGAAAGTATTGGCTGTTATAGATAATAGCATTAACACCCTGTCTTCCAGAATTTATACGTTAGATAATATTGTTTCATCTGTTGTTGACATTGTGCAGGATGATTTGTCTGTTTTATATCATGGTCAAAATCAGTTGCGTTCTATTATGCAGTTTGCATGGACATTGCAAACGTTAAAGGCTGGGAAAGTCCCTTGGGATTACATGAATACTTCATCTTTGTTCCTTCCTTTTAATTTAACTGCAAAACAACAGTTCATGTCCATGAAGGATGCAACATACTCATTGCTGCACATTGAGAAGTTAGAACCTTTACCTTTTTCTGTTGCCGAATTAAACTCCGCTGTGTGGCTTATCCACGGGTTAATCACATTACCGTTTCCCCTGTTTAAATTCAGTTCCTGCATGAAACATTATGCGCTAGGCAAATATGAACAACTGGGTACTGCCTTCCTGCATGAAGTTTGGTCACACCCATTCACGTACAGATGCGTGAGGGACGGAAAAGAGGTTTACTTAAAAGGTGAAGAGTGCACTTCCACTCCGAATCACTCTGTGGTGTGTCGGCACATTCAATTGTATGGTGCATGTAACGTGCACGCTCCTAATTTAGCTTGCGTCCTAAAAGGGATCCCGGTGCCAGTTATAACACCGTCTTTTACGCTGCTGGCTAACGGTAGTTATTTGCTATTAAATAATGAAGCTTGCTGTGGGATGTTAGTGGGAATTCCCTACATAGTGACTGTATCACAGAGAGTAGTCCGCTGTAATAACGTCCTTTTCCCACCCCCGCATGGACGGCTCGATGTATCCATCTGGCCTTCCATTCCAACCTTGAAAGCAGAGTTCAACAAGATGAGCAGAATAAGGGCTCTATTGTCTCAAAAAGAAGTCGCGTTGACTTCATCCCGGGAAACATTTGTCCTTCACGTAGCAAACACGCGCACCGAGGTGCAGGCGCTTTTGAATACTTATCTCCCACTTCATTTTGGGGCCCTAATTCAGACGATCTTTAATGCCTCGTCAACAAGTGGCCTGGCACATTTTTTCAAAATTGTGGGCTCCGGCCTCGTGACCTCCTTCCAAACTATTTTTGGTGTGATCCCGGCATTTTTTCATTCTATTTTTTCCAGCGTCTTCGGAGGTCTCCCGTTGATTCTCGCCCTCGTGGCTGGGGTACTGTTGTTGGTCTGCATACTACGCTATGGATGCACAACTTGCGTCACACGACCGCATGTCCCGGCTGCTCCATCTTCGTAACCGGATGCTTGAATACTATGGAACACTACCACTAGCAACATTGAGCATAGCCTATGGGTTGTCCTTCCGGTTTCCCTACTTTACTTGCGTACAGCCTGTCTTTCATTGACTAGAGTGTCCGTTCCAATGGGCTCTGGATTTGTGCTTGTCGAACTCGGTGTCTCCCGCCCCGGATTATGATCGACTAATGAGCCCCTTAGTGGCTCATGAGTTGGACTGTTCTGGTGTCAGGATTATGGCCTGTGGAGCAGCACATGGAGTCCTAGGGAATTGGGACATCAGAACGGCTGCCGCTGAATTCTTGACAAGAAGTTATCTTGAAGAACACGCCAGTTGTCCTCTGATAGTACTAGAGGCTCGAGTTGTCGAGGAACATGTGTGTTCATTCCCCTTGCTGAATTGGATGGCAGATAATTTTGCAGAACGTTCCAATGATTTCCTCTTGGAAGCCGTTGCAACTTATTGTGCTTATACCTTGATGGATTAGTTGGGATGTCATCCAAAATTACTGTGGAATGCCTTTTTGTTTTTTCGTTGAAAATCCATCGATATTTTTTTCCCTTTTAATGGTTTTTTTTTCTCTCTTTTTTTCTTCGAACTTTTCACTTACCATATATGGATTCACAATTTGTGCCCTTAGTTCCATTCTATCGAACTTGAACTCTGCGTTCTTAAATTGCGCCCCTACTGGTTAGTGGTCCGATCAAGGGGGGGTGTAGTGAGGACTGCTATTTACATACGTACATTGCTAAGTTAGCACAACCGCGTTAGATGATAGAAAGCCATCTTGCCACTTTTGCTGCTTTTGCACACGACACTGCAGTTACATGTTATTATTTGAGAAATGCTTGCTCGCCTTTGCTTCACATGAGAACTGTCTGTTGTTCACATCCCAAACAGTGAGCTGCGACCTTGGTCTGAACATTGTGTAAAGAAACAGTCTGGGTCGCTAGACGGTGCATGTTGTTGGGTTCAGGTTGATTGGCCCACTATTTAGCCATAACACGCACGCAGCTGCAAATACCTGAAAATCGAGTGCTTTTAATATTGCAGGCTGCATGCTTTATACACATTCGGAAGAAGAGCTTTCCCAGGAGCAGAGTATACCTGATCCTGTGATGTGATTTACGGTATGGGGTTCCCCATTCAAGCCTAGAGACCTTCTATTAGTCTAATAATAATAATATTAGTTTACTAGCGAAAGGAAGGTGGCTGTAATCCACTGTCATTTTATTATGATTTCTCCTTTCATTTTCTATGGTATTGTAACTATGCTGATGGTTTTGATCTTAATCATTTGTCTGCTTATGTTAGCCAAAGTACTGCATCTTAGGACATGAGGTTTATAAAATAAACTCTTTAAACTTTACCGTGTCTCTGTTTACTCTTGTTGTGGACTGGTATGAGAATAATTACGAACAGGTATTTCTGATTCCCACCATTCCTGAGAATACACTAAGTCGCTTGTTCTGGGTTGTCTATACATTGGGACCGCTGAGATGAACTCGGATAACGAATGGGACACTGATGCTGGTCGGATAAGGGGTTCTGGGTTCTGAGGTGAGTTTTTGGTACACCACAATTCACTGAGGTCCTGGTTTCCTGTGCATAGTTCTGTGCATAAGCAGAATCCCTGCAACACTTCCCATAACTTGAGTTACATAATTAAGTGTGAAAAACATTAATGCCTCTTCTAAATGGTGCCTATTAAATATTTGGGAGGCCACCGACCTTACAGAGGGGGAGAAAATATAGGTTACGCTCGGCCTAATAGTGGAAACACGTAACATAGCAAAAAAATGGAGAGCAAACTTGGGACCTACCCTGAATGAATGGAAAACTGATATTGATTGGTGTATGCAAGCAGAGAGAACGGTGTATGAAAGCCGGGGTTGTCCAAACAATTGAATAAGATTTGGGGGCGCTGGAACGAGAGCAGAGGTATGCCGTGTTTGCCCATTAATGAAGTTCCTCAGAGAATAGCAGACTAGAAGTACCGCTAAGTATATGTTACTGAACTCGGAATATATGAAGGCACAATGGTTGATGTAAATTGTAACTCGAATGTTCTGATACTTGCAATTTCATGCACCTTATGATACAATACCGATTATGCTGATTTCCGCTGTCATTTGTTTCTTTCTCCTCTTGATGTAAAGGGGAAGCAAAAGGTGGGCAGAGAGCCCTGTGAAGATAGTTAGTCATATAACTCCAAACTAATCAAAGGAGTAAATCTTTTTGATGTCTATTTGACTGCCTACAATCCAAGTGGTTACTGCCAGAAAAGCCCTCCCTCTGTACTGCCTGAGACTGGAAGGGACGATGAACCCTTTCGGATTTATAAACGAAACCCGGAGGAAGGGCGACTATACCAGATGAATCAGATATTCTTCTGAAAGATAAAGTAGAAAAACATGAGCCACAGTCTATGGGTTATTAAAATGTACCACCACACAATCACCTGTGCCCCTCTTGGTGTCCCTACCCACCCAACTGACTCTCTGGGCCATTATGATGGACTCAGATAGCCCCGACCAATATGGGAGTGCAAATCAAACCAGTGTACCACCCTGATTTTTAGTTCCTGATAGCATTCTGGATTAGTTCAGGGTGGAACATTCCCTAGAACCACTACATAGGGAGTCACCTTTGGGGACAAGTTAAGTACAGCCCCAGAGTTGTAAAAGGAGGGCTTGTGGACTGGTCCTCTTGCCTAAGGTGGCTTGGGTTAAATGGGCTACCGGGGGCTTCTCATTGGAACTCAAGGGGTTATGCACACTCAGAAAGGTACTTGCTACAGCGGAAGGCTTACCAATCCGGACGACAGGGTGCAGGTGAGCAGGAGAAACAGGGTTACCATGATTCACCAAAGCAGTTTGGCTACTATTCACCTGATGCAATGCCCTCCCAGGGCTAGCAAGAGCCATATCTCAGAAACTTGGGATTCAATATGTGTGAGCCTAGACATGAATGGATCTAGTTTAGCATTTAATTTTACCTTGAACTCCGATACGAGGTTCCTAAAAAGAAGGTGGCCACCCTCAAGGGAAGAATATATAGGGTCAGTTTGTGCTGCTATATTGACCTGCGAGCTACACTTGACACTACACTGAGGCACAGTGGGCCCCCGCCTCTTCCTCTCACATCTGGGGTTCGCCAAAGGGGACATGGAGATAGGGCTCTGATTATGATCCCCCTCACTCTCATCCTGGCCTCTACCCTGGCATGTCTGATTGGTGATTCACTCAGCACACTAGACTCTGAAAGGGCCAAACTGCAAGAGGGTGACCAGGAGGGGGGCATATGGGGCCTGGCCCTTAACAGGGAGAACCTACTTTTCGCCTATTCTGTTTTTTTCGTGACCACCACCACTGCCCGATTGAGAAAACCCTCAATGGTGGAAACATAAGGGGAGATGGTCCTGGGTAGTGCCTTAGCGGATGGTGCCTTTTTCTTACCCATGTTTGTAAACCCCTTGGCCACCCCTCAATACTCCCACTCTGTCCATCTCCTGGAAAAATTCATGAGGCCTACCTAAAATCAGTCTCAAAGAGAGTCCAAGTATATGTGGCAGAGATAATGACTTACTACATAAATCACCAACCAAGTTTAAGGCGGGAGAAGAGCAGCGTCCTTCAGGGCCAGGACCCCATGCAAGATATCAATATGGGCAAGTCTGTCCCAGAGGGCAAACACCCTTTCCAAAACGAGCCAAGGGGTGTGACCCACCCTACCTCTTCCTGGTGCTGATGGGAAAAACTAGTGCAATTTATGTGCCGCAATGTGCGTTGGATCTGCAGGCGTGACGGCTCTTGCCGCGTTGTATGCTGTGGCCCGTAATCACACTGGGCCAGGCAAAATCTTCTCCAAAGACTCCAGTGCTGCAAGGAAGACAGATGCAATATATGCACCGCGGGGCGCACTGGAAATGCAGGTGTGGCGGCTCTTCCTCAATGTCAGCTGTTTTGTCCTTTTTATTTTTCATAATCTTTTAATTTAAAAAAAATTAAATTTTTTGTCTGAATCTATTAATGTTTTAAAATAATAATTGAATTATTTTTGTAAGTAGCAGGATGTTAGGTTATTAGGAGATAAGGGTAGGGAGTTTTTTTTAAAGATGCATTTAAATTTCAAGTCAATTATTTAAAAAATATGTAAATTAATTGTTTTAAATTTAAAAATGAATTTTATTATTTTTTTAATAATGTTTCATTTAAATTAAATATTATATTTTTTAATAGTATTATTTTTTCTTCACGTTTAAATTTTTTGAAAATGGAAATTTATTTTAAAAATGTGTATTAAGTAGTATATTTTATTTTGTGTAGATGTTTACATTAAAAATAGTGCATTCTTTTTATGAAAATGTAATACTTGTAAGAACTTAAAAATTGAAAACAAACCGAAAATTTAAGACATTTATTTTATACATTTTAAAATGTAAAACTAAAAGAAATGTTTTATAATTTTTTTATTGATCATTTGTTATTTGAAATCTATGCAATTGTATTTTTTAAAGTGTATGATTGGCAGGAAATATTTATAAAAATATTGAAATTTTTATTCACATCTATAATATAAATAACTAATTTTTAAGTTTCCATTTTTATATAAAGGTTAGTAGTTAAAATCAGTGTGTTTTGATATAATATTTTTGGTAATTTTGTAATTTACAGAAATGTTAGAATGTGTAGTATTAATGTTGTATTTTATAATTGTATTTTATAATATTTTTGGTAAAAAAGTTTTAATTTGAACTGGATTTATAATATTTGAAGTTTTCAGGGTCTAACGCCTTTTGTCAAATTAGTATGGATTGGAGTGGGACTATGAAATGTCACCCCTTTAGTGTCCACAACCTTCCTCAAGTTTCTGTTGGTTGGAGTGGGAATAGTAAATGTCAGCCCTTTAATGTCCGACACCTTCCTTGAGTTAGTTTAGATTGGAGTGGGAACAGTAAATGTCAGCTTTTAGTGTCCAGCACTTTCCTCAAGTTGGTTTATATTGGAGTGGGAATAGTAAATGTCACCCCTTTAGTGTTCAACACGTTCTTCAAGTTGGGTTAGATTGGAGTGGGTATAGTAAAGGTCACCCCTTGTGTACCCAACACTTTTCCCAAGTTGGTTTGGATTGGAGTGGAAATAATAAATGTCACTGTTTTAAGGCCTGATTGCGATGTCAGGTGGACTTGTGTCCGACCGACCCGTCTCGATCCTGAGACCGACCGACCTCTGGGTGGCGGCCCCAACCAGCTAATTACAATACCGATCACTCTTCGATCGCATACTCCCATTTCACAATGGGAGCTTGTGAAACCATGCCAGAAACTGTGTAATCAAAAGGGTGGAAAGTCCCGCCCTTTGGGATTACGAGCCGGATCAGACTGGCTGACAGGCTCCTTGAGCCTGTCGGAAGCCAGCCGGAATAAACGGTCGGTTTACTTTCCGACCATCAGCATTACAACATCTGCCCCCACTGCATGCACCCCCATGCACATGGCCCCCTTAATTCCCTCACCACCATGACAAGGGTCGCAGTGAGGAAACTCATAATATGCTTGGCGGTGAAGACTTTAGGAGTTCATATTAGGTGCTGCTTTGTTTGTTTGATAGTAAAGCATATATGAAAGGGATATTGGGTTTTTAATAGTCACCATGTATGGTGTATATCTGAGTGAATGGTTTGGTACACATTTTGAAGGTCCCATCCAGGTTTGGCATTCGGTAAATTTCATTAAATTGTGTGCTATAGAGAAAATTAGGATTTGTTTTCATTATTTAGATTGTCATGTAAAGGGAGGGTCCCTCAATATGTGTTATTTTTAAACGGTCATGTATGTGTGAGTCTTGGTATGTTCTGGGGGCAGGTGGGACATTACTGGTGGTTTTTTTAGCGTGTGCAATTAAGCATTTTAAAATGGAGACAGGTGGTATTTGGCCTGTTATATGTATGGAGACTTTGGGTAGTATGTTATTAAGGATTTTGCTTGTAGGTTACTGGAAGCTTGTCTTGCCACTCTGATGTCTTGTACGAATTCTCTAACTTCTATTTCTGTCACATTTAGGGGGTGGTTGTGCTTTTATACATTAATAACAACATTTTCTTTTGTAGTTGCCCTCCTGTAGCATGCATTTGAATTATATTTAGTACATTTCCAGTTTATAGTTTCTGTTGATGCACCTTATTGGTTGTAGGTGCAGCCCATATGATTTAATAATTGCTTTCCTTTCTGTGAAGTGATATATTTGGCCTCTTCTCGCGTTGGTTCTGTAAATAGTTTAACAATTTAAATATATATTATAATTTAACTTTTGCATCTTTGTTTTTAATATGTTAATCCCTTCGCTGCCAGGCCTTTTCCCCTCCTGTGCCACGGCCTTTTTTGGCTATTTGGGGTAGTGCGCGCTGAGGCCCCTGTAACTTTTTGACCACATAAGGTATCCACGCCAAATTTGCGTCCTTTTCTTCCAACATCATGGGGATTCTAAAGGTACTCAGGGTTTGTGGATTCTCCTAGAGGGGTCACAGAGATGAGCCAAAATACAGCAAACTTTTTTATTTTTTTGGAAAAATGGGAAAAACGGGCTGCAAATGAAAGCATCTGGGTTTTTCCCTGCAAATGTTATCAAAAAAGGGTTTGTGGGGTTGAAATCACCATTTTCCCAGCTTTTCGGGGATACCAGACTTTTGTCAGAAACCAGACCTCCTTCCAGTTAATGGCAGAAATGGGTACAAAAGCAATAATGGATCCTGGAAAGCTATACATTTTCAAGAAGAAGACAAAATTCTGAATTCAGAAAGGGGTCATTTGTGTAGATCCATCAAGGTTTTTTTAATAGACACTAACAGTTAAATATAGGATAAATTGAAAATTAGTTGAGAAAAACAGCCTTTTCTGTCAACGTTTTCACATGTAACTTCTTCTAATTATGACAGCTCTTTGAATGCAATATACCATTACATCCGCTGGACATTATTGGTTGTGGGGATATATAGGACTTGTAGGTTCACCAAGAACCCGACGAACCCAGAGCCAAAAACTGAGCAGCAACTTGCAATGGTTTTTTATTATGTACCGGTATATAGTAATTATTCTGTAAAAATGTGTACATGGAAAAATCGGTATGAAAAACACATATGTATTTCTGAAATGGGAACAAAATATAGAGTTTAGAAACAGTAGATATTTGCACATTTCTGAAATTGGGAATACTCATACTAGCATGAGAATTATCAGTCATTTTTTAGAATGACTTCTTTTTTACACAATATCTTTCATTTGGAAGGCAGAAATGCATCGAAAGTCAATAGATAATAACAGTTCCTTTACAAATCTGAATTACCCTAAGTCTCCTGATAAAAATGGTACCTCACTTGTGTGGGGAGGCATAGTGCCCGCGACAGGAAACGGCGCAAAACGCAACGTGGTCACAACTCAATATCGCAGTGAAAATTTACCCTTTTTTGGCAAAGTGCCTAGCTCTAGTTTTTGAACCCTAGCTCTGCGGGCACCTTGGGAAACCTAGCAAACCTATACATTTTTGAAAACTAGACACCCAGGGGAATCCAGGATGGGGTGACTTGACTGCCTCCCACCAGGGTCTGTTACCAAGAATCCCTTGCAAACCTAAAAAAATTGTCAAAAAAAACATATTTTCCCCACATTTCTGTGGTGGAAAGTTCCGGAATCTGTGTGGATCCACAAATTTCCACCCACCCAGCGTTCCCCAAAGTCTTACGAGAAAAACGGTACCTCACTTGTGTTGGTCGGCCTAGTGCCCGCGACAGGAAACGGCGCAAAACGCAACGTGGTCACACCTCAATTTCGCAGTGAAAAATGACCCTTTTTTGGCAAAATGTCTAGCTGTACTTTTTGAACCCTAGCTCTGCGGGCACCTTGGGAAACCTAGCAAACCTATACATTTTTGAAAACTAGACACCCAGGGGAATCCAGGATGGGGTGACTTGACTGCCTCCCACTAGGGTCTGTTACCCATAATCCCTTGCAAACCTAAAAAATTGACAAAAAAAACACATTTTCCCCACATTTCTGTGGTGGAAAGTACCGGAATCTGCGTGGATCCACAAATTTCCACCCACACCGCGTTCCCCAAAGTCTTACGAGAAAAACGATACCTCACTTGTGTGGGTCGACCTAGTGCCCGCGACAGGAAACGGCGCAAAACGCAACGTGGTCACACCTCAATTTCGCAGTGAAAAATGACCCTTTTTTGGCAAAAGGTCTAGCTGTAGTTTTTGAACCCTAGCTCTGCGGGCACCTTGGGAAACCTAGCAAACCTATACATTTTTGAAAACTAGATACCCGTGTGCTTCCAGGGAGGCATGGCTTGCGTGGATCCCCCAACGTTTCCTTACCCTGAATCCCCTGCAAACCTCAATTTTAGCTGAAAAAAATCACATTTTTCACACATTTTTGTGTGGGAAAGTTGTGGCATCACCGGGCTCACTCAAATTTCCCACCACCCAGCGTTCCCCCGGGTCTCCCGGTAAAAATGGTGCCTCACTTGTGTGGGAGCCCCAAGTACCCGCGACAGGCAAGGGCCCAAAACGCAGTGAGGCGACATCAAAATTGCCTATCTCAAAACCACCTGGTTTTGCAAGGGGGTTCACTTGGGTTTTTGGCCCGGTGCTCGGCGGCCATCTAGGGAAACCTACCAAACCCATACATTTCTGAAAACTAGACACCCGGGGGCTTCCAGGGAGGTATGGCTTGTGTGGATCCCCCAACGTTTCCTTACCCAGAATCCCCAGCAAACCTCAATTTTAGCTGAAAAAATCGTATTTTTCACACATTTTTGTGTGGGAAAGTTGTGGCATCACCGGGCTCACTCAAATTTCCAACCACCCAGCGTCCCCCCGGGTCTCCCGGTAAAAATGGTGCCTCACTTGTGTGGGAGGCCCAAGTACCCGCGACAGGCAAGGGCCCAAAACGTATTGAGGCGATATGAAAATTGCCTACCTCAAAACGACCTGGTTTTGCAAGGGTGGTCACCTGGGTTTTTGGCCCGGTGCTCGGCGGCCACCTAGGGGAACCTACCAAACCCACACATTTCTGAAAACTAGACACCCGGGGGATTCCAGGGAGGTATGGCTTGCGTGGATCCCCCAACGTTTCCTTACCCCCAGAAAGACTGTCATTTTTGTGGGGAGGGAGGGTGGGGGCATTGGTGTGCCCGTTTCGGGCAGCCCCCACCCTAAAAAAAAAACTAAAAATGAATCCCTGGTATTTAGTGGGCTTTCTGCCCCCCGAAGGGGCAGATTAGGGGCCAATGCCCCATCTGCCCCCCGGGGGGCAGAAAGACTGTAGTAATTGGGGGTGGGGTGGGGGCATGGGCCTGCTCGTTTTGGGCAGCCCCCACCTCTATTTTTTTTTTTTTATTCCTTGGTGTCTAGTGGGCTTTCTGCCCCCCCGGGGGGCAGATTGGGGGCCGATGCCCCATCTACCCCCTGGGGGGGGCAGAAAGGCTGTAATGGTGGCGGGTGGGTGGGGGCATTGGCGTGCCTGTTGCGGGCAGCCCCCACCCTAAAGAAAAAGTAAAAACAAATCCCTGGTAGTTAGTGGGCTTTCTGCCCCCCCGAAGGGGCAGATTAGGGGCCAATGCCCCATCTGCCCCCCGGGGGGGCAGAAAGACTGTAGTAATTGGGGGGTGGGGGCATGGGCCTCTATTTCTTTTTATTTTTGTATTCCCTGGTGTCTAGTGGGCTTTCTGCCCCCGGGGGGGGCAGATTGGGGGCCGATGCCCCATCTGCCCCCCAGGGGGGCAGAAAGGCTGTAATGGTGGTGGGTGGGTGGGGGCATAAGCATGTGCGCGTTGCGGGCAGCCCCCACCCTAAAAAAGAAAAGTAAAAATGAATCCCTGGTAGTTAGTGGGCTTTCTGCCCCCCCAAGGGGCAGATTAGGGGCCAATGCCCCATCTGCCCCCGGGGGGGGGCAGAAAGACTGTAGTAATTGGGGGGTGGGGTGGGGGCATGGGCCTGCCCATTTTGGGCAGGCCCCACCCCTATTTTGATTGATAAAAAAATTCCTTGGGGTGTAGTGGGCTTTTTGCCCCCCCCCCCCCGGGGGGGCAGATTGGGGGCTAATGTCCCCATCTGCCCCCCAGTGGGGGCAAAAAAACTAAATTGCGCCAAAGGTACATGGGGGGAGCAAAGGCCCTTGCCCAAGGGGCCGCTCCCCCCTCCCTGGTGTCTAGTGGGTGGATCCCTGCTTGGGGATCGCCCTCCTGTGGTGAACCCCAAGCAGGGATCCACTGTGGAGGGGTACCATTGAAAAGGGGAGATTCTCCCCTTTCCAACGATACCTCTCTTGTCTTTCTATGTGCTCAGGGAGCTGAGATAGCCCCCTGAGCACGTAGAAAGTGAAACTGAAATGAGCCTCTTGGCTCATTTCAGTTTCACTGTAATGACGTCAGCGCGACGTGCACGCCGATCGTCATTACAGTGAAAGGGGTGGGGGGGGGGGCCTCGGGAGCTGGGGAAGCTCTTCCCCAGCTCCCGAGGCTATTTTGGTTTAAGGGGAATCCGGAATGCCTCATGACGAGCCCGACTCGTCATGGGCACAGCGCGACTGTGCTCCATGACGAGTCCAGCTCGCCATGGGCACAGAAGGGGTTAAAAAACAGTTACTTGTTATTTGTTTATTTGTATACTTTGTTGAAATGTTTTGCACAGTTTTGCAGCTTTCCTTTTGAGTTCATTTTGACGTGGAGCAAATGCAGAATTTTCTGTTGAAAGAGAAAAGGTATTATTTCAATTAAATATGTTATTCTGTTGTAAGATTGTCGAGATTTAGGGAGTTATGTTTACTTTTGGTCGGTTGAGAGAGTTTTTAATTTATTATTTATGCATATGCATTTTATTATATTTTCTTGGTTATAGTTGATATTTTCTTGTAGTTTATTGGTTTGAAAGTTGTTTTTCTTTTCTTTTAGGTAGTCTATGTAAAATGATAAGTTACAGAGTGTGTTACTATTTATTTGTTCAATTTCATTTTTTTGATTATTAAAAGTTAATTTTTAAATTAAATACAGGTATTACTTCAGTACGTACTTTGATTAGTTCTACTTTTAGAGACATGTAATTTGCAATTTGCTTGCTGCTATTGCACTGTAGCACTTTATGTGATTGATTGATATAGCAAATTGGTCACTGAGGTGTAGTTGGATGCACTCATTTTGTTTTTATTTTATATATATACATTTTTAATATTATATATCATATAGGTTGTGCTGTTAAAGGCTTTAGAGATGCCGATGTGTGTGTGTTGTGTTATTAATCTTTTCAGGGTCTTTTTTCCAAAGGTCAGAGGTATGCAATCAAAAATGATAGTGAACTTTGGCCAAATTAGACCCTGTCACCCTTTCCAATCCCTTGTTGTCTGTATTTCCTAGTATCTCATTGTTTCCCTCTTTTCTGGCCCCACCCAGATACAATTCCAAGTGATAATTTCAGTTTTCTATTTGTTCACCTGATACCCTGAAAAGTGAGCCACAGGTGTCTACTTCCACCTCAATCTGCACCATTGTCTCTTCTGCATTATGTATACACCATGAGATCATCAGCATATAATGCTACCTTAATCTTGAAATCATTATGGAGAATGGCACAATGTTTTTATTCAATATCAAACTTTGCGCAAAGGCGTTATATACATGTTGAACAAGAGCAGAGATAAGGGGCAACCCTACCTGGTCCCTCTAGTTGTGTTCACCTGCCCTGTTAGTTCACCATTCACCAAAATCCTTGCTTTGAGTGCCCTATAGATTAACTCAATGACCCTGCAAAACTTAACGCTCAGGCCTATATGATTCAGTACTTCCATCAAATAACTCCAATTAACCTGATCATAGGCTTTGGCCGCATCAAGTGTTATCACCGCTAGTGGTGCTGACTTTACAACTGGCAAATCTATGGACCTCCAATAGCAAGTGAATTAGTTCCTTCATATATCTTCAAGGCATAAACCCGTTTTAATCTCTATCAATAATCCCACTCGTTCAGCCAGCCTCTTTTCTATTACCACAGCAAAGACTTTGTAGTGACAGTTTAAACGAGAGATTGACCTATATGAGTCACATCTCATTGTAGGCTTGTTAGCTTTTTAAATTAATCTGACGTTTCTGGAATCTGTCCTTTACCACTCAAAATTCTTTTACATTTTGTTTCCATACTAGGACTACAACTTCTTTCAACTTTACATTTACCTCTGTTGGTATCCCATCCAGTCCCACTGCCTTTCCATTCTTACTGGATCTCAAAACTCTGATAATCTCCCCTTCACTAATCTCCTGGGACAGAGACCATGGCTGCTCATCACTTAGGGCCTGATGTAGAAGTCGGTGGAGGGAATAGTCCATCACAAACATGACAGATATTCCATCCACCTTATTACGATCTCTATAGGATAGGATGTGATCGCAATACAGCGGATGGGATATTCGTCATGTTTGTGACGGAGTATTCCCCTTGGCCGACTTCTAAATCAGGCCCTATGTTTTTTCAACTTCTTCTCTGCTAGCCACTTCCTAATTTGCACTTTGTTGCAACCCCATCTGCTGTGTTCCTAATGTCATTATTGCCTTCTCAATTACACACTTGGGATCAAAAAGGGGAGTCAGCCAGTACTGATCCCTAAAGGAATTATCGTACACACAGAAGTACAACCGGCTCAGTGAATGAAAAGAAAGAATAAAGGAGTGGGCATCCTATGAAGACCTTCAAGGGGGGAGAGATTCCCTCAGGACAAGAACCCTCACTCACCTTTAGGTGACATGCTTCATCATTAGGGTTCCCTCCTCACATCGAAGTGTGGGCTACAACTCCCCTAGGCGAGGAGCTGAGGTGTTTTATCTCCGAAGATGAGAGTAGAATCATTGTGAATGAGGGGCAGAGTGCAAGGGTTGTGAAGGGGTGGATTAAAAATGTCTGTCAGGGTCCACTGAAACTTTATTGGGTGGGCACATTGACATAGATAAAATGAGAGACGGATAAAACATAAGAAAATGTGCTGTCCTTAATACTTGTTAGGCATGTATTAGGAAGTGTATGTCAATGTGATTTTTAACTTATGTGATCGGTTTGCATATGTTTAGATGGTGAGATATGGTTTTCCTGGTTGCAGATAGTTATATGTACGATGAGAGCCATGAATTTACTTAAAGATGCAGAGACCTCTATATTTTTGGAAAGATGACCTGAAGGTGTATATCGTTTATGAAATCACATATATATTTACATGGTGATCTATGTTCTTCAAGGCTGTTGAAAATTTCATATATATAGTGAGGGTGGAGCATTTCTTTCAACATGCTTTGCGTAAAAATTGGGGTGGTAATATTGAAGAATGTCTTTTGAGAGTTTGTGTGTTAGCTTCACTTGGCATGTAAGTTTTCTATGAAAAATTCTGAATATATGTTTTAAAGGCACATGAAATATTTGCAAAGTGATGTAGGTATGCCATTAGGAAAAGGTTTTGTGATTTCAAAAGTGAGAATTGTAACCAGTAACCAGTCTTTATTTGAATTATTCCTTCAATAGTCTTTTTCCTTTTCGGTTGTATGTTGATATATATATATTTCTCTTTCGGTTGTATGTTGATATATATATATTCACTGAAAAAAAACACAGGTTTCAGGTACGTAATAGTTAGGAATTAGCATTTAAAAAACCTTAGAAAGTCGCTGAAAAAACAAAGGTTTCAGGGACGTTATACTTAGGGACCCATTATGATGGCGGGCGGAGGCACCACCGCGGTGCTGGTGGTTGCGGAAAATGCCATTTTCCGCACGCCAGCAGCGGTCCTCAAGCCCGCCATATTAGTATAGGCAAACATAGCCCATTTCCCGTCCGCCGCGGTGCGACGTGAACCACCCTGAAAATGCGCCCGCCACCACGGCAGTGGGAGCCAATAGAGACCCACCGCCGTGCGGAATGACGTCCCAATCACCGTACAAATCAGGATGCCACAAACAGCCAGTCACACCGCAGGGGAGAAACCTCCCAACCAAAGAGGGCGGAAGCACGACTGCGGAGCGCGAAACCAGATTCCTGGTCCCCTCCACCCGGTCCCGACCGCAATGGATCCAGCTTTACACGTTTTCCCAGTGCTGTACCTGATACACTACCAGCAAGTCATGCACCGTCACGGACGACGCCGCAGGTACGCAACCACACAACTCCGCACACAACCACAACTCACAACTCCAGTGCTGATATAGGGTTCCTGTCCACACCAGACACCCTGGTGGGGACAGTAACACATCCACAAGTGTACCCACACATGTCCTACCTGTCACTTAATCACCCCTTCGCATCCAGGTCACCCATCTACCTCGATATCAATGCAATATCACGGTCACATCACCGCAGCGGTGAAGACGCGTGAAAACATGCGCACAATGCAGAAGGCAGGGCAAGTGCCAGGCATGGGCAGAGTACAAAGATCATAGGGCCACACTTCCACCCACTAGGCCCCCCACACCCATTAAGGGACATGCTATGTGACTCTCCGGTGCTCCCCCATGCACAATAACCAGCCAGGTGAACCCACACCCTGCACCACACACCAAACAACCAGGGAAACAGTCTCAGCAGGTGGTGCTGCAGGGGAACACACAGCACAGAAGCTCAGGGTCAGGGCAACCCTCACACCACACCCACACTACACTCATGTGAAGCATACTGAGTCCAGTCACAAAATTAACACTCACAATGAATATAAAAAATCACTCAACTAGACACACCCCACACTGACACAAAGCCACATACACAGACTAGATGTCAGCAGCAATGGAGGTCAAGAAACAGGCAAAGCTAAAGTGAGGTGAACACAAATGGAAAGCCAAGGAGCTAGCCAGAAAGCATGTGTACATCCCATACAAGAGAAGGAACATATAACAACACCCATAGCCCATCAAATCACACATGGCTGGCACAGTGAGTGAAATTAAACCACAGTCACGTCTGTGCAACAACTCAGGGAGACAGCAAGGCAACCAATGCATAGGCACAGGGATGATAGGAAGTCTCTGAAGTCAAACAGTGATCAGCCACACATCTGTATCCAACAACTTGACAGGTGTATGTCGTCAGCACAACACACAGGGCCCATTGTCACACTCCATGACTGTCAAACACAAGTTGGATCCATCACACATACCCCTCCCCCACCCACCACACACCTGCAACACTCAACACTAGTGTCAAACACACAGAATGGTGCCAAAAATGTCCTGTGAATACACTGACAAACAATCACAGTCCCTGGGAGGCATCCACAAACATCACACATACACACTCAGGGATGCCTGAACCAATGCTGGCACAAAAACAATAGCCAAACACAAAACTCACAAACAACATACTCAGAAGTACAACAAGCCCAGACTTGTGCAGTAAAACAGTGGTAAGGCAATGGGAGCCCAGACAGAACAGGAGTACACAACATCATCATTCAGGAACAATGCACAGACAACATACTCCAACATAGACAAGAAGTGCATCATCTCAAAACAATCATGGACACAAACTGGGAGCAATGGGCCAATAAGAAAACACAGACATACATACCACACCACCCATCAAGTCAACATGGTGTCATAGTGTACTGCATGCTTGCATGTGCACAATTCTGACAAGTAACAGGTCAAATATAAGAGTAGAAAACACCAAGGTGCACTCAAAATAAGCCCAGGAACAAGAATAGCCCTAAGTGCATGTGACAGACACAAAAGTAATGCACACTACACTTGCAACACACATCTGAATGTATCACAATGCACAAACAAATCACACACAATAGCATGCAAATAGAACATCACACCCAGAGCACATGTCAGCTGCAAGAGACAACACAGGCCAAACACTGCACCTATCTACATCAAACACACAACAGATGCACATGCCAATCCATCACATTTCAAACAGAGCTGGACATCAGGGGATGCACACCAGGCATGTACAAGGCAACATACACTCTCAGCACTGCAAGCAATACAGGCAGTGTGTGCACACCAAACATGCCAGTTCCACACAAATATGAGTGCTACACCATGAACCCCCACAACACAAATCACCATAGCACACAGACAACATCACACTCAGGAAGGGAAGAAGTACCTCAGCAAACACACATACAGCTCACCCATCACTCACAGATGCACAAGTCTGGGACACCCAAGTGAAAACAACATGACCAGAGGACTGTGCAGCACAAACAGTTGAACTGCTTATGAGCAACCATGATTGCAAAACAGTACAAGAAAATCACATATAACCAATTGGGAAATTGTCTTGAGTGGCACATTGGTCCTGTGCACAGATCAGCACCACAAAGCATAGTGTAACAAATAAAGTGGTGGGGCGGCACACACACTAGCAAGGGGACAGATGACATGAGAATGAAGTATTGTGTACGTCAGTAATGGACATGTACTTGTACTGCTGCACTGTTTCTTCTTAGTGCTGTATTAATCACCTTTTTATCCTTCTTTTTACTGTTGTGCCCTTGCCTTCTGTTTTTCCCCCTCCTGCTCTTCCCACTCGTTTTTCCCGCCGCTGCGTCCCTTGCGGCCCCGCCCCCCTGCTCTTCCATTCGCCGCTCTGCTCCCGCCTCCCAGCTGCTCCTACCTTCCACCTCCCCTTAAATGGAGACCGCTGCGCGGTGAAGGGAACGACCCTTGACCCTGCTCAGGCAGGTCGCTCCCCACACCGCACAGCACCACCTGCGCGTCGCTGCACCTGAGCCCGCTGCTGCCGCAGTTGCGGGTTTTAGGCTGCTGCTCTTGCGCTCGCTCTGCCCCTTTGCACTGCTACACTCCTATTGTGCCTTGTACGGTTGCACTGTTCTTTCTAGTGCGGTATTATTCACCTGTTTTTTCCCTTCTTTTTTGTACTGTCGTGCCTTGTACTGTTGCACTGTTTCCTATTAATGCTGTATTAATCACCTTTTTATCCTTCTTTTTACTGTTGTGCCCTTGCCTTCTGTTTTTCCCCATCCCGCTAGTTTTTCCCTCCGCTGCGGCCCCGCCCCCCTGCTCGTCCATTCGCTGCCCCCTTCCGCCTCCCAGCTGCTCCTCCCTCCCACCTCTCCTTATATGGCGGCCGCGCCGCTGGCGCGCCTAAGGCAGCCCGTCTGCACCCGTCCGCTCCTGGACCGCGCCCAGCGCCAGAACCCCTGGCCTCCGCGAACACCACGACACCCGATGCCGCTACAATGCCAGCACCCTCAACGCACACTCAACATTGGACGATCACACACCTGCTTCCTGGCCGCCACGAAACGCACGCAAGGACCATTCACCCGGCGGAACTGCATCTTCACCAGCATCCGATCCTCAAATCCACCCACCGGGAAAGAACGCAACCACCTCAGATGCATCCTTCTCAACAACCGCTCCACCTGCAAACACGCCGTTGAACTCTGGGAACTACTCGACTCAACCTCCCCAGACGTCGCCTTCCTGATGGAGACCTGGCTGAACCCCTCCTTGGCACCCGACAAGGCATAGCCATTCCAGATGGCTACAAGATCACCCGCAGGGACTGCACCAACGGAGTAGGAGGAGGAATCGCCATCGTCCACAGGAACACTCTCAGAGTCTCGACGAACACCGACGACACCCTCAGCACCGCCGAACACCTGCACCTCCAGATCCAAACCAATCCCAACACCACCCTCAGAGGAACCCTCGTCTACAGACCCCCCGGACCCCGACCACAGTTCAGCGACTCCATCGCCGACTTAGTCAATACACACGTCCTCGCCTCCACAGACTCCATCCTTCTCGGGGACCTGAATTTCCACCTCAAGAACAACAACGACCGCAACTCCACCACCCTGATCGACAACCTCGACAACCTCGGACTCAGACAACTCTCCACAGCGCCCACCCACTCCGCCGGTCACACGCTTGACCCCATCTTCTCCACAAGTTCCCACGTCTCCTTCAACCACACCACCGAACTCCACTGGACCGACCATTGCTGCATTCACTTCACCTTCTGGAAACCTACCACGCACCACCGCACCCAACAGATCCCCCGCCGCTGCTGGAGCAAAGTCACCGAAAACCAGCTGACCACCACCCTCGCCCGGAGCCCACCCGCCGACCCCACCGACCCCCGACACTGCCGCCCGCAACCTCAGACAGTGGATCGACGACTGCGCCAAGACCCTCGCCCCGTTCAAGAAACCATCCAGCAGATACACCAGCAAGAAAGCCAACTGGTTCACTGAAGACCTCCAGGCCTCCAAGCAAACCTGCCGAAAACTAGAGAAGAAATGGCACCGTGAACAAACACCGGACAGCTACGCAGCCCACAAGAACGCCACCCACAGACACCACCACCTCACCAGATCCGCCAAAAGGGCCTCCTTCAAAGACCACCTAGACAACAACACACACAACAGCAAAGAGCTCAACATAGTGAACCCCAGCTCCAACTCCAACGATATCCAACCTTCGCAAGACCTGTGCTACTCCCTAGCCACCTTCTTCCATCGCAAGAACGCTGACATACACGACAGCTTCAACTTCACGACCGCCCCGACTACCACCGAGACCACCATCCCCACGGCCACCATCCGCACCGACCCCCTGCTCACCTGGACCAACATAAACGACGACAACACCATCAAAATCATGAACACCATCCACTCTGGATCTCCGTCAGACCCATGCCCACACCACATATTCAACAAAGCCAGCATCGCCAACGCACCCCATCTCCGGAAAGCTATCAACATCTCCTTCGAGACAGTGACCTTCCCGGAGAGCTGGAAGCACGCCGAGATCAACACCTTACTCAAGAAACCCAAGGTTGACCCCAAGGACCTCAAGAACCTCTGGCCCATCTCCCTGCTCCCATTTCCAGCGAAGGTCATCGAGAAGACAGTCAACAGACAACTGACCCGCTACCTCAAGGAGAACAGCATCCTGGACCCATCCCAGTCCGGGTTCTTCAGCAACCACAGCACCGAAACAGCCCTCATCGCCGCCACCGATGACATCAGGGCCCTGCTGGACAATGGAGAAACCGCGCCCCTCATCCTCCTGGACCTGTCAGCCGCCTTCGACACTGTCTGCCACCGCACCCTACGAATACGCCTCCACGACGCGGGGTTCAAAGACAAGGCTCTGGACTGAACCACCTCCTTCCTCTCCGGCAGAACCCAGAGCGTCCGCCTCCCCCATTTCCGCACCAAAGCCACCGAGATCATCTGCGGCATACCCCAGGGCTCATCCCTCAGCCCAACATTGTTCAACATCTAGATGGCACCGCTCGCCCACGCCGCCCGACTGCATGACCTCAACATCATCTCTAACGCCGACGACACCCAGGTGATCCTCTCCCTCATCAAGGACCCCCTCACGGCCAAAACCAACCTCCACAAAGGAATGAAAGCCGTTGCGGAGTGGATAACGAACAGCCGACTGAAGCTAAACTCTGACAAGACGGAAGTCCTCATCCTCGGCTCCACCCCCTCGGCCTGGGACGACTCCTGGTGGCTGACCGCACTGGTAAAACCTCCAACACCCACCGACCACGCACGCAACCTAGGGTTCTTCCTCGACTCTACTCTCTCCATGACAAAGCAGGTCAACACCGTCTCGTCCTCCTGCTTCAACACCCTCCGCATGCTCTGCAAGATCTACAGGTGGATCCCCACCGAAACAAGAAGAACGGTCACCCAGGCCCTCGTCAGCAGTAGGTTGGACTACGGAAACGCCCTCTACGCAGGAGCCTCCGCCAAACTCCTGAAACAACTGCATTCAAAACACCTCTGCTCGCCTAATCCTCGACATGCCTCGCCGCAGCCAGATCACACCCCACCTGAGATACCTGCACTGGCTCCCCGTCAACAAGAGGATCACCTTCAAGCTCCTCACCCACGCACACAAGGCACTCCACAACACCAGACAAGCATACCTCAACAGACGACTCAGCTTCTACACCCCCAACCGCCAGCTCCGCTCACCTCGCCCTCGCCACAGTCCCCTGCATCCGAAGAGCGACCTCCGGCAGCAGATCGTTCTCCCACCTCGCCGCCAAGACCTGGAACACCCTCCCCATCCTCCTACGGCAGACCCAGGACCTGTTAACCTTCAGAAGACTCCTAAAGACCTGGCTATTCGAGCAGTAGCAGCATCCCTCCGCCCCCCCCCCCCCCAGCACCTTGAGACCCTCACGGATAAGTAGTGCACTTTACAAATGTCCCGATTGAGTGATTGATTGATTGATTGACATGTCTGGAGTGCACCATACACAAATAGATGGAGTGCTCACTCACAATGGGTAGGCATCAGAAGCACAGATAGGGGATGTAATAACTTCACATCCCACATGCCATACTGGAGCAAAAAATGCCTCAAGTGACAGCAATGCATGAGAAAACACACCCACATTGTCAGTGTGGCCAAGCAGGTCGGCACAGTGAGCACAAACAGTAACAAGACCCATGGCTGATCAACAAAACACAGCACTAACTTGCCACTCACACACTGCATACTCACAATTGGCACCAGCAACAAGTAGGTGTCCCCCAGAAGTGCAAGGATACACCAGCACACCGAACAGTGCACAACCTACAACTCCCACATGTGCACACAATCATAAGCACAGGGTTGACTAATCCAACTGACAGGCACTCAAATCCAGGTTGACACGTGTGCAGTTTCCATCGCAGGTGCAAAAAGAGCAATTGATGGACAGAATGCAGAACAATGTCATACATTCACCCCAGTACAGATCTGGGCCTAAATCCATTGGTTTTTTGCTCACCATGCCATTCCAGTTTGGACCCAGCCATATGCAAATCCGTCTTGACCCTGCGCCCAATGGGAACAGTCCAGCCCAAACTGCCAGGCCAGGTCCTCCCTGGACTGGAAACAAGCATCCTAGGACCGGTTTCAGGCTTTCAGCCCTCATCAGCCAGGATAGCTTGACTCCAGTGGCATGGAGAGCACGAGACCCACATCAGGGCATACCCGTCCCACTCGGGATGACAAATGCAAAAAAACAATTGATGGACAGATGCAGAACAATGTCATATATGTTTCCATCGCGGGGCACACACACATCAACACTACTGACAAAGTCACCCCCTTCACACTGCACACTTCAGGACCACACAAACGCACACATTGAAATCTACCTATGTGACTGTGATGACTGGCCATCACAAGATGACCATACACCAACACTGCTGGTCACACATCAAGAAAGATCACACAGACATGATGGACCCTGGCCAGCCTGCCTGCTATACTTTGGAAAGAATCTCACTCTGTGGTGGCAGTGCATTCAAACATGCCATGTGTACAATTTAGCTAACATCATCATAGATTGATTAGGATAACAGTAGCTCATCACAAACAACCATCATTGCACCCCCAAGCCTCAGAGTCAAGAAGAACTTAAGTGCCTGTCAACTCTGCAAAACCCTGAAAAAGTTAAAACAGGCATTGGCAATGTAAAAGTGGCATACAGAGCATGTGTCACATTAAAGCATACCCTCACATAAAACCCTTTATTTAGCAAGGACACTGCCAAAGCAGACAACAGGAGTAACTGTCTTTATTCACATATTACACAGATAGGCATTAAAAGTAGACATGAGCAAGCCCAGTGGCCAGTGCAAAGTAGGTACATGAGTTCCTGCACAGGTAATGGGCAAACACAGCAATGAAAAACAAGGCCAGTGCAAAGTGCAAAGTAGGTACATGAGATCCTGCACAATGAATGGGCAAACACAGCAAAGCCAGTGGCCAGTCCAAAGTGCCGAGTAGGTACAGGAGAAGCTGCACAGGGAATGGGCAAACACAGCAAGGCCAGTGGCCAGCCCAAAGTGCAGAGTAGGTACATGAGAAGCTGCACAGGGAATGGGCAAACAGCAATGAACAACAAGGCCAGTGGTCAGTCCAAAGTGCAGAGTAGATACCTGAAAAGCTGCACAGGGAATGGGCAAACACAGCAAGGCCATTGGCCAGTCCCAAGTGCAGAGGAGGTACATGAGAAGCAGAACAGGGAATGGGCAAACACAGCAATGAACAACAAGGCCAGTGGCCAGTTCAAAGTGCAGAGTAGGTACATGAGAAGTTGCACAGGGAATGGGCAAACACAGCAATGAACAAGACCAGTGGCCAGTACAAAGTGCAGAGAAGGCATATGTGTGCATTAGATCCTGCACAGGGAATGGATGAGACTGTACACTGTAATCTTCAGCAACACAGTTAGGGGGATAACAATGGGCAGTCCAGGCACCGCTGTGGGAGACACAGGTGTGTGAGGGGGACTTTGACTCAGACTTGGCTGTCAGTCGGACTGGAAGGTGGCTGAGTGTCTGGGCTAGTTGGAGGACTGGACCTGGGAGAGAGAAGCCCAGCTGAGGTAGAGGCATCAGTGGCTTGGGAAACCGGAGGGCTGCTTGGACCAGGTGGTGTGGTGGCACGTGGAGGTGGAGTCATGCTGCCATGAGACAGAGTGTGGGAGGGAGAATGTGGAGGGGTGCCTTTCCACTTTTTGGGGAGTCTAAATGGAGGCTTGTTCTTGGGACGAGTGGTAGGTGTTGCTGCCACAATAGGCACACACTCCACCAAAGCTGCACCAGGTGCAGCCGGTGACCCTCCCTCTGGGGACCTGCTGGATCCGGAGGTACGCTTGGCCTGGCCTTGCCTTTTCTCCCCATCACCTGATGAACAGGTGAACCACCTACACTGACCACCTTCCCCTGCTTCACAGGGCTCTGGATGGGAGTTGAGGTTGTGGGTGAATCTGCCTTAGGGGGCTTTTTCTGTGGACCCTTAGCTGGCACCAGCTTCACAGCAGGAACGGAAACAGACTGCTTTTCTTTGCAAGACGCTTTTGGGACCTTGGCTGGGGATGCCTCTGAAGCATGTGAGCCTGAGGCCTGCTTCTTGGCTTTATGCCCCTGAGTGTCGCCTGAAGGGCTTTTGCATTTGCGCTCTGGGGTGGCTTTGTTTTTTTGGGGGGGGATGGTGTCTGCGCTCTGGCCCACTTGGGCTGTTGCTGTTGTGTGATGCGTGTGCTGTATCTTGAGTCTGAGGTCTGTGGTGTGTGGTCACTATCATCAGATGAAGCCACTGGCAGGGGGTGGCCAAAGGGACTGGAGCTGGACTCTGAGACTGTGCCCGCTGAATGGCTGCTGTCACTGCGGAGGATAAAGACTGGACTGTCTGGTGTAGCCCACCCACGTCTGAATGAATGCCCTCCATGAAAGCAACTACCTGTGCCAACTTTTTGTCGTGGTCTAGGAAGGCATTGATGACAGTTGTCTGGCCCACACACAGCTGGTGCAAATGGCCCACAGACTCAACACTGAGGGGAGACAGGGGCAGGGGCAGGGGTAGCGGTGCCTGGGGTGAAGGACACTCTTCCCTTCTTACTGGTTCGAACACGGTCAGCACCAGTGGAAGTAGCTGGAAGGGTGGGCACTGGACGCTGTTTGGTGGAAGAGGAGGCAGAGTTCCCGCTCCCTGTGCCCGCCAACATAAATGTGTCACCGCTGGCGTCAGATAACGTTGAGGTTAGTGTCTCGGACTGTGATTCCTCAAGCAGACTGTTGTAATATGCTAATTTTGTGCTATGTCATTTCTGACATCTCTGTGAGGTGATGGGGTTCTAGAGTGCCAACTCATCATGAGCTGGTTGTAGGAATGTTGGGAGAGAGATAGAGATGAATCTGCTGGCAGTTGGTTGGCTGAGCTGTAATACCTACATCTTCAATTAAAGAAACTAATTCATCTACAAATGATCTCTGGATTCTTATTCATCCCTCCAAAGTTTACTTTTTAACACTGGCGACGACTGGGATTCTACAGCTCAACTCCAGACAACAGCATGAAGCGTTAATCAAGAAACGATTTTCATCCTCTCTACTTTGCTGAACATTCAAGTAAGACTTTCTTTGTACTTATTTTGATTTCTGACACACCTCGTCTGGCAACATCAGCATTCCACATCAAACACCTTACAGCCCATCGTAGCGCTTCTGTCCTGAACGCTAACTGACTTCACTACTATCTGTTGTAATCAAATTACAACCAAGTATTTCTACGTGAGACATTTCAGTTCATGAAGATATGGTGTAAGAACACATGCCTATCGTTTGACTTATTATGGATGTAAAATTTGCTGGTCCGGTTGTCAAATGATTTAAATTGGTGACTTACAGTTTTTTTGCTCGCGCCTTTCCTCGAGCAAACTTCCAGTTCTCGTGCAGCATTGTTCTGACGAGTGAATCGCTATTGTTAACAGCAGCGTCACAGCGTAAGCTGCGTCTGCCGAGCTTGGTGAAACGCATTGAACGTCACAGCATCACAGCTTCCTGGAACGCATTTAACGTCACAGTATAAGCAGCGTCTCCTCCTGAATTGGTTCCTTGGCAACCGCAAAGCAGCGTCTTCTTCCGAGTTTGCTGAAACGCATCTAACGTCACAGCGTCATAGCTTCCTGCATCGCGGTGTGAGCAGCGTCTCTCTCAGTATTGAGAGGAAAACGGCTCTGCTAATGCACTGTCTTGGATCTGAGGGTCAAGATGTCTTTGATCATCTGCCTGACGTTCCAGGCAGTGCTGCTGCGGGTTTGAATGAATTTGAACAATGCATATATAAGCTTGACTCTCATTACCTACCTAAAGTTAGTACTATTTTGGAACGCTATCACTTTGGAAGGCGGATGCAGAAAGAAGGTGAAAGTATAGAAAATTATGTAACAGATCTCAGACGTTTAGCCTCCACTTGCAAATTTGATGTCCTGATTGAAGAAAGGATAAGAGATCAATTTATGCTTGGTTGCATCTCTGAGAAAGTGAGAGATGAACTGTGGCTAAAAGATGAACCATCTCTTGATGAAGTCTTAGTAATAGCTAAAAGAATAGAACACTCATTAGCGTGTGTTAAAGAAATAAAAAAGGATCTTGACAAGGTAGTTTCTGATGTTACAGTGGTTAATACTAATGTGTCCCACAAACCTCCTGAGTCTGTAGGGAAATCCCTGAATAAGGACAAGTCAAGTAATAAGTCTCCAGCTCAATTAAAAAAGAGTGGTAAGTGTTACAGGTGTAATAGCACAACTCACTGGGCGAATGATAAGTCTTGTCCTGCCCTAAATACTATATGTTCTTTCTGTAAAAAAAAGGGTCATATGGTGAGTGCATGTAGAATCAAGGCTTCTAAAAGCGCAATAAATTAAGTTTCTCAAGAAAATACAACCGATCTACATGATTTTGAATGTGGACAAATTATAGTTCAGGTTGGAAGTGATGGACCTTTGGATTTTATACTAGTAGAAGGTCATAGAACTAAAGTGTTATTTGATTCAGGAGCTAAGATTACAATTGTTTCTAATAAATTCTTTAATGACAATTTGAGCTCCAAGGTAAAACTCTTGAAACCTGACATTCGTCCCACCGCATATGGTGGTGATCCTATTGAACTGAAAGGATACTTTGTGGGATTAATTGAATTCGAGGATCGTTTTACCTCCGGGAAGATCTATGTTTCTAAAAAGGGGGACAGTATTATTAGCTGGTGGCACCAAAAAGACTTGGGTGTCATGTTAGATCCTAATAGTATACCTCCCATCATTATCAAAGATAGGAATGTCATTAAGTCAATAGACAACACATCCCTACTGTCACAACTTATGACAGAGTATCCCCTGGTCTTTGGTGAAAAGTTGGGTTGCCTTAAGGGTTACTGTCATAGAATAAAATTGATCCCGGGTTCGGTTCCGGTTTCCAGCAAGGTGCGGAATGTTCCTTTTACTGTCAAAGAAGATATGCTCAAAGAAATTGACAAACTTAAATCTCAGGGGATCATTGAAGAGGTTGAAGGGACATCTTGGTTGGCTCCAGTCGTAGCTGCTAGAAAACCGGATGGGTCTCTGAGGTTGTGTGTGGACCTGAGACAGCTTAACAAGTGTGTACTGGTAGACAAATATCCCCTTCCAAACATTTCTGAACTATTGAGCATGGTGGCAGGAGCGAAAATATTTAGTACAATTGATCTGACGTCCGCATATCATCAAATTTTACTTGATAAATCTTCTAGAGATTTGACTGCGTTTGTTACGCCTTTTGGGACGTTCAGATTTATAAGGCTTCCGTTTGGCCTGGTTTCTGCTGCTTCAGTGTTTCAACGAGTCATGGAGAAGGTTTTGGTTGATGTTCCGGGAATTTGTGTATATCAAGATGATATATTGGTGTATGGATCCGATGTAGTGGAGCATGGGAAAAGAGTGAGGCAAGTGCTTAGTAGACTTACTGCTCACAATTTGACTATTAAGCGGGAAAAGTGTAAGTTTGGTTTGGATAAGATTGACTACTTGGGACATACCATAAGTGCTGATGGGGTTGTTCCAAAAGCTGAGCTGGTAAACACTATTAAAGATCTGATGGCTCCCACATCTAAGGAAGAATTAATGCGCTTTCTTGGTATGGCTGAATACTACAATAAAATTATAAAGAATTTTGCAGATGTAACGTATCACATAAGGAATCTTCTAAAAAAGGGTGAGAAATTTTGTTGGGATGATTCTTGTGAGAAAGAATTTTGTGAGTTGAAACTCATGCTGCAAAATGCACCCAATCTTAGAAATTATGATCCCACTAAAATGTCCATTATTTCCACTGATGCAAGTCTGAAGGGACTTGGTGCAGTTCTATATCAGGGAGGTACTGCTCCTGAGAACACCATTATGTTCATTTCAAGAAGTTTGAAAGGGGCTGAAACCAGATATTCAGTCATTGAGCGGGAAGCTCTAGCGGTTTACTGGGCTGTTAAGAAATTCAAACATTTTTTGTGGGGTACATCTTTTGTTGTTAAGACAGATCACAAACCATTGCGCGAAGTGTTAACTAGCAAAGGCATTGATTCTATTTTGCCGCGAATTTCAAAATGGGTTGTTGGTTTGCAAGGTTTTGATTTTGTTGTCAAATACATTCCGGGTAGTGAGAATCTTGTGGCAGATACACTTTCAAGATTGGTTCCGTCTGCTGAACCATATCTACTTGACTCTGAGAAGGATATTGATTTTGGTCATACTCATGATTTTGTATGTGTGGTGGATTATGAGGTGATTTCTCACAAACGGTGGATAGATGCTTGCAAGGCTGATGCATCCATTCAGGAGGTACTAAAACTTATTTGCAATGGTTGGCATCACAAGGAACAGGGTGGTTCTTTAGTGAAAGATTTTTGGTTGGTAAAGGATCAACTTTCTGATTGTGATGGTTTATTGTTGAGGGGTCACCGATTGGTTCCACCCACATCTCTAAGAAAGGAATTATTGAATTTAGCCCATGAGGCGCATCTAGGTATTTCCAAGACGAAGGAAAGAATACGCTCAAGTTATTGGTGGCCAGGAGTGGATATTCAAGTTGAACATCTGGTTCGAGAGTGTGTTCAGTGTACCTTAAGTGAAAAAGGCCTTAAGACTAGAACTCAACCTATGGAAAAAAGATCTCGCCCTAGTGGCCCGTGGAAAAATATAGCTTTAGATATTTTAGGACCTATTCATGGGGATGGTTCAGACTCGTTTGTTATTGTAATTATGGATTTGTTTTCAAGGTGGCCGGAGATATTTGTTGTGAAAAGTATAGACACTAAGAGTGTTATAGTTTGCTTAAAGAAACTCATCGCTAAGGAAGGTATTCCTGAGACTATTTTGACTGACAATGGAGTTCAATTAGTCTCTGCTGAAATGGAAAATGTTCTTAGTGGTTGTGGTATTATACATAAGAAGTGTGCTCTGTATCACCCAGAGTCAAATGGCACTGTAGAGAGATTTAATCGTGTTCTGAAATATACTATCTCTTTAGCCAAGCAGAATGGACTTGACTGGAGAGAGGAAATATCCAAAAGAGTCTGTATATATCGTTTTGCTCCTCATTCTACAACTGGAAAGTCTCCTTTTCTTTTGTTTCGGGGAAGGAATCCTGATACATTTCTAGAACCTCCTTGGGTGAACAAATTTCTGTCAACCAAGGGTGAAGTTAAGGGTTCTGTTTCCTGGAAAGACAAGGAGGATTCTATGTGTATCAAGAGTAAAGAAAACTATGATATGCGACATGCTGTCAAAGTGACAAAAGTATTAGTTGGCGACATGGTTAGGATTAAAAAACCTGGGTTTTGTGTTGCTGGTGCTAAATTTTCCAAACCTATTAAAGTGATAAAAGTTTTTAATAATGCAATAAGAACTGCTGATCACAGAGTGTGGAATTTGAGTCGGGTAGCTTTGTGTAAAGGAAATGAGGAAGTGTTTTTTTCTCAGGATTTGCCAACAAAGAAAGCAGTTCCTCAAGGGGAAATAAGACCTACCCGAGTTTCACGACCTACCAGAGTTTCACGCACACCTTCTTATTTGAAGGATTATGTTGTATAATGTTATGTTGTTTGTTGTATTTTCAATGTAAATGTAAGGAGGGAGATATGTTGTAATATGCTAATTTTGTGCTATGTCATTTCTGACATCTCTGTGAGGTGATGGGGTTCTAGAGTGCCAACTCATCATGAGCTGGTTGTAGGAATGTTGGGAGAGAGATAGAGATGAATCTGCTGGCAGTTGGTTGGCTGAGCTGTAATACCTACATCTTCAATTAAAGAAACTAATTCATCTACAAATGATCTCTGGATTCTTATTCATCCCTCCAAAGTGTACTTTTTAACACAGACCCATGTCCCCCTCCGAGCCGCTGGTCACATCAGTGTTAGTGTACCTGTGTGTAGCAGTCGTACTTGATGCCTCACCACTGCTGTCAGTCCCCTGTTCTTCTGTGGCCACGGCCAGGGCCGGACTGGTAATACCAGGCACCGGGCAATCCTCCGGTATGCTGGATGGGGCGGGGGCCGGTTTTATGACAGGGGGCTGGTTTTGTAGCTGGGGCCGATTTGGAACTTGACCGACCGTGACAAGTCAGAGAGTCAGTCAGTTTAGTAGTCTGACTGTTGACAGACAGACTTCTAGTACTCTGCGTCTCTCCTCGTGACTTGATATCATTTAGGCCATTATCAAAAAATTTATCATATGATCAGGGATTATTATTAAAAATCCATGCTGGCTGCGCGCAGTGTGCAGAGATGTCTCCGCCGCCGCGTCTGCGTGCCGCATCACCCTTAGGGTGGGGTCTGGAGTGGACCTGGTGATCATGCGCATTGGGGCTCGCGCAATAAATGCGCGCGAGGCTGAGGAGGCGGGCATCTCAGAGCCAGAGAGATGACTGAGAAAGAGAGAGAGCAAAAAACACACAATTGATGGACGGAATGCAGACCAAATCAAAACATTCACCCCTCAGTCAAGAGATCTGGGTTAAATCCATCATTCTTTTGCTCACCATGCCACCCCAGTTTAGACCTGGCCATATGCAAATCAGTCTTGACCCTGTGCCTCATGGGAACAGTCCAGCCCGAACTGCCAAGCCAGGTCCTCCCTGGATGGAAACAAGCATCCTAGGAACGGTTTCGGGGTTTCACCCCTCTTCAGCCAGGATAGCTTGATTCCAGTGGCACAGTGAGCCCGGGAGCCGGGACCCACGACTGGGCATACCCAGCACACTTAGGACGAGAAAGCAAAAGACACACCATTGATGGACGGAATGCAGAAAAAATCAAACCATTCACCCCCAGTTAAGAGATCTGGGTTAAATCCATCATTCTTTTGCTCACCATGCCACCCCAGTTTAGACCTGGTCATATGCAAATCAGTCTTGACCCTGTGCCTCATGGTAACAGTCCAGCCCGAACTGCCCAGCCAGGTCCTCCCTGGACCGGAAACAAGCATCCTAGGACCGGTTTCGGGGTTTCACCCCTCTTCAGCCCTGAAAGTCCACCAACTCATCTCCTGGCCTTCAATCAGCCAAAACAGCGTCACATAGAGAAGCTGTCCTCCCCTCCCTTCCTGTGCCATTTGTGTGAGTGTGACCCTTTTACAGTAGGAGCACTGGGCAGCCAGTAGGCCTCTCCAGTCTCACCGTGGTTGTAATGACAGAAACGGATTAGCTTTGTGCTTGTTTTGTAAATTGAATTTATGTTTGAGAGGCTCCCTCGCCTGTGTTGGTTTGGGCCACACGTCGTCATTAGATCCTGGTGTGCGGGAAGCGTTACCCACAACGGCATGAACTGAAGCATAGGGAGGAAGACATTCACATTTTATTTTATTTTATTTCATTATAAATTTGAAGTAGAACTGGTGGTCACATTCACAGACCCTACATCAAGTTGACTTAAAGCAGGGACAGGCTGGTTCAAAGCATCTGTTTTTAACAGCGTGAAGAGATAAGGAGGTAGTCATAAATTCCCCAATCGAGGTATGAAAAACGACTCCTGAAGTTGTGCTGAATTAAGAGATAAGGTGAAGTTTTATTAGCTTCTGTTAAGATGGATGGCGCAGGAATTCACCCAGAGAGAGCTCTCAGGTCATTTCCAGTTGTTTTACTTGCAAATTGCCCCTTTCTCTTTGTAGAATTGTCTTTGTGAATTTAAATATCTCAGACATCTTCTGATATTGCGTTGCTCTACTAACCCATGTCCTTGCCCCATTTTTATTGTTATAACTTGTAGATGCGGTTTTGATCGCCAAGGCGTGTTTCAGCCTTTGAAAAAGATATGATGACTTCTATTTGTATCCTTAGTAGCTTTTCATCAGCATCTTAACTTCATGCACCACTGGTGCAAGCAACAAACGTTCCTTTTCTGTAACTGCGTAGCAAAATTTAGAGACAGCTCCTACTCTTACACAGAGTGATTCTGAAGGGCCACAGTGCAGCAGTCTATCTCTGGCTTCTCCCAAACTGCACCTCTGATGATTAGAGCCACGAGGGGGGGAGCATCGTGCAGTTTGATGGCTACTCACTCACTGGGGCCATCCCGCGCAGGAGGGTCACTGCCTTATGATTCATGTGCTGCAACAATTTTAGTTATCCTGGATGCCCCCAGCACAATGCTCCTCCTGTTGCCTCATCACTTTCATTAACCTGGAAGCTAAAATATAGGTCAAAATTCTGGCAACTAGATTGTGCAAAGCTGGTCAGTCACTGATGCACAGTGACCAGAATGCTGTAGCCGTAATACCCGGTCACAGTATGAGACACTCTCTTTAAGAAGGCTTTGACTCAATGCACTGGTTTTGTTCCAACTACCAGCCCAGGTGAATTTTGGTAAACTTTTTCAGAGGCATGTAAGGGTCCTCACTAAGGACACCTGGGTGGCGGTCTGGGTTATAAGGACCTTGTCTGTCTTCCCCCTGCCCCATCCAAAGGGGCACAAGGCAGTGCTGCCCCCTCCTGCCCCTTCTGTTTACACAGCTTATTGAACAATCAGTTGCATGGGTCCGGTGCTATTGTGTAGATCATTTGTTTCGTGAAGGGTCATCCAAGAAAGACAGGCTTTTGCTAAATGCGGATAATATTTTTATATGCATAGAAGACCCTGAATGATCTTTGCCCAGATATGCATATATGGGATATATGTGTGGACACGTCTGAATTATTAGTTAAATAGGAGAAAAGGATGTATATGCTGATAGCAGGTGACCATATAGACGTAGGGGAAGTGTCTACCCTGAGAAGGACAAATTATAATTTTAAATACCTTGGCAATGTGACAATAATCATAATTAAAGTTTTTTATTTGGTGCGTGCAGGCATTGTGTCTGCCCTAGTGGGGATGGCTACTACGCTTTTATTCGGCTTTGTACGGGTGGGAGACGGAACAGATGAGCTGGATTATAAAACCATTTTTTTTATTGAATGCATTAACACTATGAGTGCATAGGCCGTGCGATTATGTTATATGATGGTGCACTGTTTGTATTTTGAACCTGCGAGGGCTTTATCTTAGATATACTGTGATAAAGCTGTCGGGCCAAACTCTTACAATGTCCTTGACCTTCGCAGACATCTTTGTCCTCTCATCAAAGCCCATCCATCCATCTATCCATTAATTCATCCATCCAGCCATCCATATGTCTATCCATTTAAATGGGATTACTTTCCCGTAGTCTCCTCTATGTTCTTTTGAGATTCAAAAGGCTGCGCACATGCGATGCACATGCCTGTCATGAAGTGTTCTACAAGTTGTCACACAAGTTAATTGTCACATAAGTGCCCTTGAGGACAACCTATGCTTCATGTTCACGGTTGGGCTAAATGGTTGGTGGTAGGGTCTGTAACTATTTGCTGCTGATACAATGGCAGTGGGATATGCCAATTATTAACTCCACAAAGTAAATGGACATACGTATCTGCTAATCTGCTTCACATAAAATTCAGAATAGTTTAAAAGAACTTTAAAGAATATGCATCCGTAAACTCTCTCCTGTGTTAAATGTTCAAAATGATACTGGGACTTCATGGGGAGATGCTCTTCAAGGATGGTGAGCTGTAGCACTAGTCTTCCACAGGTCTCCCTTGTGAAGTGCTTTTAGATACATATTGTTCATACTGACTGCTGGGACATGGTTAGATAAGTCCTTGTCGGCCTCAGATTCCTCCAAATTAAATTCAGGTTTGATCTGCTTTATTACATCAAAAAAGGCCATTTTTGTTGGCTCTTAGGGCTCAGTGCACTTTACCACTGCTAACCAGTGCTAAAGTGCCTGCGCTCTTTCCTTTAAACATGGTAAAATTGGTTTTCACTGAACTGGCAAATTTAATTTACTTGCAAGTCCCTAGAAATATGGTTCTACATGTACACAGGGACTGTAAATTAAATGCTGCTAGTGGGCCTGCAACACTTATTGTGCCACCCGCGTAAGTAGCCTATTTAAACATGTGTCAAGGCGAGGGCCTGTCACTGCAGTCTGCCTGTGCAGTTGTAAAACTACCATTTTGAACCTTTTGCCAGGCCTAAAAATATTCCCTTTTACTACATATGTCACCGGGATGTCAACACTAGCACAAGCCATTTCCATAAGGCAGGGTGCAGTATGCAGAGTACAGTGTATTTAAATAGTTTTGCATATATTTTTAAGTTTTATATGTACCGGAATAGACAAGGCTGAATTGTTACCCTTATTCTTTGTGCGATTCTTGAATTTTTCACATTCCCATGACTTCAGTGACGTACAGGCAACATTGATGGCAGCACCCACACTCTGAAAAGTGTTCCAGCGCCACTGGCCTGGGTGCCTTTGTGTGAATGTTTCATGTTTTCTGGCTAGGGTGACATGTGAGACATTGCTTGGGTGCTTATGTGTGATATTTCCATGCTTCCTGGCCTGGGTGCTTATGTGTGCTATTTCCATAGTTTCTGGCCTCAGTGGCCTGGATGCTCATGTGTGACATTTCCATGCTTACTGGCCTGGGTGCTTATGTGTGACGTTTCTGTGCTTTCTGGCCTGGTGCGACCAGACCTGGGTCAGTGCCTAGGTGCTTATGTGTGACATTTCCACAGTTTCTGGCCTCAGTGGCCTGTGTGCTCGTGTCTATTTTTGGTGCTCTCTGAAAGAATGTCTAAGGGTACATATGACTGTGTGGGTAACCTGGTGCTCTTTAAGGTCATCATCTACTATTTACTGTGCTTTGAAAGTTGATACAATTTAACATGTAATGAAACATGTGCTGAAAAATTCAGCATTTTGGTCTGTCTTTTTCCAAAATATTCTAGAGGGGAGATGCCCCCCAAAACCCCTAGTAGTGGTCAGGCTCGCTTGCTGCGCTCGCTACGCACCTGACGGGGGCTGGTCTGGCAAAATTTGCCAGGGCTGCTTTCAGTTCCCAGTCCGGCCCTGGCCACGGCAGATGCTGCAAGAGACTGAGACGTAGGGTCAGTTCTGTGGCATTAACACAACCATCATATGCAAGCAAAGCACGAAACAAGATGATCTCCCCATGTTGCACACCACCCTGTGCAGTAACACCGTGCAACCTCAAATCAAAACTCAATTTTTGCGTGTCATCATGCAAACTTGGCATATATGACCCATGTGATGCCCACACAGCCAAATAGCCTGCTGGTGGCTCCGTGTAACCAGACATACAGATCCCTCTGAACACACCTAGGGCCCTGAGGGGGAAAAAGGTGTACCTCCCAACATGTTGCCACAGTCACATCTGTAGGCAGCAGAAGGGGACAACACAGATACAAACTCCAACATATCAGTCCACAATGGCCATGAGCTCATGCCATCCACCATGTCATACTTTGGGGCACAACTACAGTTGCACATTGGTGTCAGATGTGTAGTCCTCACAATTCTGACGTCAGGCAATGCACACATTGATGAAAGCACACTCCGATGATGCACACTGCCGTTCCCTTCCATGGGATGTCCCTGACTACCCCAATGCAGACGATGACATAAGGCCACAACTCAGAATGCAATGTCAAGGGCCATTACTCCAATGACATGAGAAAGTACAGGCAAGGAAAATGCATGACAGCTGTACCCAACACAGAGGCAACTTACAAGCCATTGCATCACACTAGCAACATCACAGAGCCCAGCACTGGCCCAGGCTTAGAACACATGCAGCCAGTCACAACCAAAGTCACCCTTCCCAGAGTACTCAACCCCCCAGCTTGCTGCTGATGGTCCTTCAAACGTGCATATAGCTCAGGCTGTGTCACAGCTAAAATATGAGCCATTAGTGGTGTCATGCTCCTGCGCACCAACCTTCCAGTCCGAGGGAGCAGCCCCAGCGTCATCTCTGCCACGTTTTTGCTCAGCCGGCAGATGTCATCCCACCTCTTGTGACAGTGTGTACGCCAGTGGTTGGAGACACCTAGAGCCCGCACCTTGCATGTAATGGCCCTCCACACGGCCTTACGCTGGTGGACTTTGAGCTGCAGGCATGGAAGACATGAGGGGGAAAAATCAGTGACACAGGGTTATGTACCACTATCCCTCAGTAAAGGAGCATGATACTAACTCAGCACTACTTCACAGATATGTCTAGCAGAGACAATACAGCATCTCACATAGTACATTAGCATGGGAGTGTCGGGAAAAATCCTTTAAGCAGTGCAAATCATTTAATCACCACATCTGCAACAAAAGGGAGTTCAAAAAGGTTTATTGTACATGCCAGGCTAATTCAGCTGGGAGAGTGATGTGCTATGAGCGAAGCACAAGTCAGTCTCAACTAACATACACTTTGGATCTACTTATAATACTAATTTTGGCCTACATCCATATTTAATACAATGTTGACAATAGAAAAAGCTTCCTGCTTTTCGGTTATGTCCCACCCAGATTACATACATTTATTTAAAGAACAGCTCGTTCCTGTTGTTTGTGACTTCTCATACCAAACTAACAGACTACAATGGAAAACATTCTTGCTGCTCTGAATTTACATATCCTAAGCAGGACGTTCTCAACTTGAATACAATGAAGAGGAAAAATCTATGTGTAACTCTATGAAAGGACCTATTGATCTTGGAATGGAGGATGAAGGCATTTTTGGTGACCTTTTATTAGAGTACTGATAACACACATGACATGAAGCTAGAAATACATCAACTAATGGTCCTAGATTAGGGATAAACCAGCTTTTATTTAATTAATCCATCATTACTCTTTTAGAATTGTGTGTTGGTAAATGAAGTTGTCGAAGGGCTGTTATAAGTAATGACTGAGGCATTATAACTTTACCTGAAGTCGCTGATCTATAAAGAAGATCTGGAAATCCAGTCACTCCCCCCCTTGATTTCCAGAGCTCTTTCTTATGTTGTGGCGCAGCATTTTGAATGTCTAATAATGCCTCTGTAGAAATATTCTCATACTGTTGTATCTCAACCTCATCATCTGCATCTAAAGTGTGCATACTGCATGTTTTCATTGCATATAAACTAGCTTCCTATGCTGCTGTATCAGCAGCTTAATTTCCCTTAGACACCAAATCTGTTCCCTTTGTATGTGCCTGGCAATTAACCACTGCTACTTGACATGGTATTTGTAATGCAGCAATAAGGTCGGCTAAAAGATGTTGGTGCGCTACTGGTGTCCCATCAGATTTAAGAAATCCTCGCCTTTCCCATCTCTTCAGCCCTGAGTGAACTGTGGAAGCTACATATGCTGAATCAGTATATATTGTTACTGGCGGACCCTGACAAGCCTGTAGGGCCGTTATCAATGCTTTTAATTCAGCCACTTGGGCTGAGTCTTGGGATGGCAAGGGTAAGAGGTGCAATGTGTGTAAGGTATAATCAGTAGGTGTACCAATAGCCTCAACAACAGCTTCACTTGTATGTCTTTTACCTGTCTCCTGGTCTATCCATGAGGAACCATCAATAAACAATTGTGGGCCATCAGACAAAGGGGTCCTCATGTGCTAGGTGATCGTCCTCCTCCAATGTTGCACTACAGTCATGATCAGTGGGCTCTAGTGGGTGCACTAAAAAAGTTGCAGGATTGTCTGAGTGTACTCGCTCAATGCAGATAGAAGGGTTTGACAGTATTACTTCATAACCTGTTGCTCTTTGAGTGGTCAGTGTACTTTTACTTTTCGGCAGCACAGCAAATGGGGAGTGCTCAACATACAATGTTACAGCGCATCCTGCTGTAATAGTACTACTCTTTTCTACTGCAAAAACTGCTGCTGCAAGCGCTCGCTCACAAGGAAAGTGACCTTTCATTACTGGATCTAATAGTCCACTAAAATAGGCGACGGGTTTATTACCCATTGGGTATTTTTGAGTAAGGACTGATATCATGGAATCCTCTGTGGCAGCAGAAAACAGAAAAAATCTCTTTGTATAGTCTGGATTTGCTAGCACTGGGGCTGAAGCAATTGCTTCCTTCAATGTCTGAAATGCACTTATATTGTCATCACTCCACTGTATACCTGTGTCATCAGTTTTAGCTTGCTTCATTGCATATAATAGTGGTTGTATGATGGTAGCATAATCAAATACCCACTGACGTACAAAATTACAAAGGCCTAGAAATTTCTGCATGTCTTTTACTGTCTTGGGCTGAGGCTGATCACGTATAGTTTGTATTCTAGAACCTGCTATCTTTTTGCCATCTGCGGACAACACTTGGCCCAAATACAGCACTTCTTTTTGCACAAACTGTAATATTTTCCTGTCCACTTTGTATCCCTTAGTAGCAAGTAGCGTTAGGAGATTGACAGTGTCCAGAGCACATTCAGATTCTGTTTTACTGCATATTAATAAATAATCTACATAGTGAAAAACTGTACTGTCTGACTGGAAATTTAACAAATCATCTCTCAATACTCTATTAAACACAGACGGAGACTAGCCTTGTGGGAGTCTAGAGTACTGGATTTGTTCACTACCAAAACTGAAGGCTGTCAAATAATGACTGTCAGGGTGTAAAGGTATGCTAAAAAAAGCATTCTTTAAATCCACCGCAGAAAACCATTTGCTGTTACTTGGTATATTAGTCAATATCACAGATGAGTCTGGCACTATGGGGTACTCTGCTAATACTATGGCATTAAGAGGGCGAAAATCCTGAACCATCCTCTAAGTATTACCTGTAGATTTTTTCACAGGACAAATTGCTGTGTTACAAGGTGATGGACAGGAATACAGGAGTGTTTCAGTATCATTGGAGGGGGATGGCACAACTGGTAACGTGGTCTGTGCACGGTAAACATTTACTAACAAGGGTGCAGTGTGTGTATAAACTATCTCAGTCCTGGTGGGATCGTCTGAAAAGAGTTCTGAATCAGAAATGTCCCGCGGTCTCAGACCAGGCATAAGAAAAATCAGGACCTTCCAAATTCCTCCATCATTATCTGATGCCACCAGAGCGCCCCACCTTCTGGATATTTCCATGCACTCCAGATGAAGGGTATTCACCTGTCCTAGTTCATCACCACCAGCTTGTCTCCTAAAACTTTAACTTGGTGGTAATTCCATCCATCTCCCTAAAAGTATTTCCTCTGTCTTCAGAACCGTAAGTACTGCATCTGCTAGCAATTTATAATGCACTGGCTCTGCCCTTCCAACCACATTTTCTTCTGGTATTCTTAGTAAATATATCCCACATTTCGCTTGCCCTGGTATTTCACATGTCATGGTCCCATCAGAGGAAAATCTTATTGTCATATTTAATTTAGACATGATATCCCTTCCTAATAAATTTGCTGGTGAATTAGGAGAAAAAAGGAAACGCTCCTGCGTTCGCACTCCTGCCACCTCTATGGGCACATGTGTTGTGTATGGAATGCGCTGTACTTCACCAGAGCAGCCCGGCGTATCCATGGTGGCAGTGGACAATGGAACATTTCCTTCTGAGAGGCAAGATTTTGTTGCCCCTGTATCAACCAAAAAAGCATACCTCCTTCCCATTATAATCATTTCTACCATTGGTTCTTCCTCTGGGTCTATAGTCCTAGCTACCACAGTACTATTGGGATTCCCTGGTGCGTCCCATCAGGCTGTATGATAAAAGGGGTTTCCGCCTTGAACAATCACCCCCCCTTGTCCTTGACTCCCTGTGCTCACCAGTGCAGTAGTCTGCACCTGATGCTGGCCTCCTGCCTGCACAACAGGTGCTGGTGCCCCTTCAATAGGTACGTTAGCAAATTGCTGTTGTGGCATATAAACCTGTGGTAGTGGAGTTATTTGTTGTTGAGGATAGGGGGCATACTGATAAGGACCATATTGAGGCGCTGGCCCTGACGTGTTCACATTTTGTCTTCCCCTTCCTCTTCCTATTCCTATCACTCCCTGCGCTTCATCACTCTTCTTAAAGCGACATTCAGCAATAAAATGTCCAATATTACCGCAGCAATGGTATTTAAAATTTCTTCTTCCTTGCATCTGTCTCCCCTCTCTTTGACACCATCCTTGCTCCCTGTTTGCAACAGGAACCTGCACAGTCATTTCTTTTCCTGTCTTTTCCTTCTAATTTTTCTGTATCTTTTGTGTCACCAGTTTAGCTTGGGCTCTGTCACTTTGGTCTTTATTCCTCCTTTCCTTTTCTTCCTTTTTCCTACAAAAATGTATAATATGTGCTTGTATTTCTGCCCAGGGTTTTACATCTAAAGCTACAACCTGATCTAAATGGTCTTGTATATCTCCTGGTAGCCCCTGTTTTAAAACATTGTAGAATAATCTGCAACTACCTCCCATGTCTACAGGTCCTACATCTGCTTCCCACTTTTTCTTCATCATTGTTATGTAGTCTGCACAGGACTGTCCTGGAGACATAGTTTGTGTCATCAATGCCCCAATATCTGGTCGGTCTGGGTACCTATTCCTTAATTCAGTCCACACTCTAGAGCGCACAACTCCAAAAGCAGACCCATCATGTTTTCCTTTAGTAATAGTTACTCCTTGTATCCCTGCACTTCTCATTATACTATCCACCTCATCCCCTACTATGGAGCTCAAAAGGCTCTTTACATCCCCAAGAGCTAAAGGTATCCCAGCTGTTGCATTTTCAAATGCTTTTATCCATTTCCCTGCTCCTTCATGTAATGGAGGCAGGCCTTTTTTTAGATTTTCTTTATCCATGTGTTGCCATGGAACATAGACAGGCTTTGCTCCCTGTGTCTTATACACCAGTAGCATCTGCATTACAGCGGTATTCCTGTCACCAAGTCCCTCATAAGGTGTGACAGACCTTAAAGCATATTTCTTCCACACACACAGACTTTGTTGCATGTAGTCATAATCCTACTCTGGATCCCCATAACCTTGAAAAATACATAAATCAGCCATATTTATCAATTCAGGGTCAAAGGATCCTGCTCTTGGCCACACTTTCATCTGTGGCACCATGCCTGCTGTCCATCCTGCAAGGTTATTAGTAAATGGGACAACATTATACCAACTATTTTCTCCCTTTGCTACTATTTCATTGGGTGTCAAGTCACTATTTCCTTTCCTTTCTTTTCTCTGTATAAAACTTGTCATTCCCTGCATATTTTGTACATGAAGGGATCTTACTTCAGCTGGAGGGGAACTTTGTCCTAACTCTATCATACCCTGTGCGTGAAATGGACGCCCAGACCTTGTTGTACTACTGGGAAACACCTGCTCTCCTTTTAATTGTTCTCTAAAAGCACTTTGTTCCTCTAATCTTCTATTTATTTCAGCATTTCTGTTCTCAGTCTCTTGCCACAATTCCATGCGTTCCCCGTCAAGAACTCTTCTAGTTTCACTCTCCACTGAGTTTATTTCTTCCTCAGCTTTCTCATCCTCTCCTGTCACATTCTTGATTTCTAGATCATATCCTATGTCCCTTACAACTGGCTTTGCATCTGGTTTAAATGATATGGAATTACATATATTTGAACAGTCATCAGCAATAAAGCTTAATCTCTTAATTGTATTCTGTATTCCCTTTACAGTGGTGGTCATGGCACGATAACCCTTATCCTCTTCCTGATATATTTTTGATCGTGCCCCTAAATCAAACTTCACCTGTGGGGTGCTAGTATAATATCCATTTCCCTCACTTGAGTTTTGAGGAATCTTGCTAGCCCATTCTAATATATCTTTTGACTTTTGTTCCAGCAATTTTCCATTGTTGTCTTGTCTTAATTTTACTGAAATGTCTCCTGTTAAGGACACTGTTCCCTCATATACATTTTCAAGGTTTAAGAGGGTCTTTATTAATTGTTTGAGCAAAATCAACCTCCCCCATTTTTAATAAGTCATCAACCTTTGATGTAACTTTGTTTATGTCAGTCAAAGGAATTAATATCGGATCTTTATAGCCTAAAGCTGGAACATCAGTGTCCACTGAGTCTATTGAGGTAGTGGATTCCTTATCTTCCACTGACAATGATGGATACATACCCTGACGGCATAAGGGCCCTTTAATTATCTCAGAATATGTCGGGGTGGTGCTGAGGCTTCAACATGGGAATCCTGACTGAATATCTTCCACATGTCCAATGATGCTAATCTTTTTGTTCTCTTATCTCCTTTATATGCTCCTAAGATATATGATATACATGGGCTAGCACTGTATTATCAAAAGAGCCATCTGGGGGCCATGGAACCAGCGAAGTCTCTGTGCCTTCTGCCCATTCCTGACAATGTCTTTCTATTCTGTCAGAGTCTTCTGGAACTGTGGAAATCATATGGCCTAAAGGAGTCCCTTTGTCTCCCTGCCTCCCCTTAGAAGATTTCTTAAAGAAAGGCATGACCTCACAATGTTCCTTTTAATCTACCCAAAAACTTTTACTATTTTTAAAGGCTACTGTCCTAATGTAGTTCACACTAAAAATACAGTTGGTACCTCTGATAATGCAAGAGAACTCATAATCTGTTACACATGATATAACAATCACAAATCTACATTATATTTATATATGCATGTATATATAGAAAAACAACTCACATAACATATAAATACAAAATGTCAACTTTTCCTCTTTCTTTGACGTTTTCCTAATTCAAACTGTCAGGATAAGCCTCTTAGATAATTCCTATTTCTCTAATAATTCCCAAAGGGAAAGAAAAACAGTCTGCCAAGTTTAACTAAATAAACCTCTATTTCTCTGACGATTCCTCAACAAAAGGTCTGTCAGGATCAACAAAACACATTTAAGTCTCTCTCTCTCTCTTTCTCTCTGACGATTCCTAAACAAAGGTCTGCCAGGATTAACTACATACACATCTCCGTTTGTAACCGTTGTGGATCAATACACAAGGATTCGACAATCGCCCTTTTTTCCTACCTTATTTGGCCGCTGCAGACGTCCCCCAGACCGGTACCCCTGTCGTCCAAAAACAGATCTTTCGTATCAACGGGCATCTGTCATCCTCCTCAAATTGTGCACGACTAAATTAGTTGTCCAAAGGGGAACCTCCCCTGCGGCAGGCAGGAGCAAAGGAGATCTCTTGGCTGGCTCTGCCACAATGTCGGGGAAAAAATCCTTTAAGAAGTGCAAATCATTTAATCACCACATCTGCAACAAAAGGGAGTACAAAAAGGTTTATTGTACATGCCAGGCTAATTCAGCTGGGAGAGTGATGTGCTATGAGTGAAGCACAGGTCAACTAACATACACTTTGAATCTACTTCTTATAATACTAATTTTGGCCTACATCCATATTTAATACAATGTTGACAATAGAAAAAGCTTCCTGCTTTTCCGTTATGTCCCACCCAGATTACATGCATTTATTTAAAGAACAGCTCTTTCCTGTTGTTTGTGACTTCTTATGCCAAATTAACAGACTACAATGGAAAACATTCTTGCTGCTCTGAATTTCCTGTTACATATCCTAAGCAGGACGTTCTCAACTTGAATACAATGAAGAGGAAAAAACACTTAAACCTAACTGCATTGAGACCTTTTTTTGAAAGCAGGCTGTAGGTTATTTCCAGATACAATTGTGCAACTTTAACATGCACGTTTAAACCGCATTATACTGTTTTTCTGTATTTACATAATATTTCTCAGTGTGTGGGTACGTGACAGATAAAACTGAATAATTAGGTCCTAAATCTAAATTAGGGTTTTGATTCCTTTCAGGAGAATCATATGAAAATGCATGCATGTATGAGGGTGGACACAGTACCTGCCCACCTCATACACATTCAGGATGCCAGCATAGAAAGCTATGTGTAGGGTGCCCACATCTACTATCCAGTTTGTGGGTGAGCAAGACATACATTACATTGGAAAATATGTGTCGGAGCAGACTCTGTGTCCAACACTGCGCAGCCCTCAATGTCCTTGCCCTGTGAATGGCACACTGTGTCATGAAGGTCACATTTAGGGACATGATCTCACAATCTCACACCCTTCTCACAAGGCCTGTCGTGTGCAATCTACAGGTCTGAGATGGCTCTTTGATGCATAGTCTAGCAGACAAACCATATGTTTCACCCTGTACATTGAGTGATGTGTCCTTGTCAGATTGGGCAGTGACTGTGCAGGCCAGGTGGGCTCAGACTGAGGTCCAATGTGGGGCATCAGAAATGTCACATGAAGGGACAAATTAAGAGCATAAACAGTGCCTACACATGCAAGTCAGTACACATGCTGGTGGAAATGGAATGGGCTCTGTACAAAAGTACAACAATCTGCTGTGTCATAGATGAATTACCACCAAGAGTGTCACCCTCTGGCATTTAAGTCCTGAGCATAGTGCTGACCCATACATGATGTCAATTTTGAGTCAGACACACTTCTATCAGTACCCTCTGGACGTAAACCCTTGGTAAGGCCACAGATGAGCCTGTGGAGAACATCAGGGACCCACACATCCATTCACACAGGCAATTTCTGTCCTGACTCCTCCATAGCCAACTTGCTGCATCACTGTATGGCTGGAAAAACAATACATGTCCCTCCAATTTTGATGTGCAGGCAGGGAAACATGTGAAATAGGCTACACACGCCTTTCCCCTGGAGACAGCATGCTAGTCAGTGTATGACACAAACACACACTCTCAGGCACATACTGCAGCAGTTCAACTTCATGTGTGCACTCCCTGCACTCTCACTTCCACTCTGAAACACTTACCATGACATCTGGAGCACCATATAGCCTCCCATACTGTGTGAGCACCACGTCCACCAGGACCTCCAGCTCCTCGGTGGTGAAGGGACGGGCCCTGATCTTCTCAGTCCTTGCCATTACTGGGTCCAGGAACAGCAGCAGTTGGTGGTGAGGGGTGTCAGGCAGCAGGCTCTGGAAACAGGAGTAGCAGCAGTTGGTGGTGGGGGGTGTCCGGCAGCAGGATCTGGAGACAGGAGCAGCAGCAGTTGGTGGTGAGGGGTGTCAGGCAGCAGGCTCTGGAGACCGGAGCAGCACCAGTTGGTGGTGAGGGGTGTCAGGCAGCAAGCTCTGGAAGCAGTGGAAATATGAGGCTCTCCCACACATATATAGCCCCCTGCGGTAGTTTCAGTGGTTCTGAGCTGCTGCAATTGGTGTTCCAGGTCAGCTTTTTTCAAATGTATTCTATGACCGGCCACGCGGTGGCGGAGCACGCCTACTGCGATTTTCAAAATTGCATTAGGCTACCGCGATTGTGGGTCCCATTGGCTGTAAGGGCATGGGCATTGGCGGTGACACACCGCTGGGGCCAGGCGGTCGCTACCGCGGTCGTGTATCTTTCAGTTGCATCCAATGAGCGACCCCGCGGTGGTGAAGCACGCCTACCATGATTTTCAAAATTGCAATAGGCTATCACGATTGCGGTTCCCATTGGCTGTAAGGGCATGGGCATTGGTGGTGACACACCGCTGGGGCCAGGGGGTCGCTACCGCGATATGGCTGCTATACATTGGTGCCAGTCACCGTGATTTGGGTGGCGGAGCATGCCAACTGCCATTTGGCAATACACATATATCCATCACTACCGCGAGTGTGGCTTTGCCATTGGCAGTGACACCGCAGGGGCCAGGCAGTCGGTACCGCGATATGGCTGCTATACATTGGTGCCAGTAACCATGATTTGGGTAGCGGAGCACTTTGACAGCACCTATGGACACATCATGCTTTGTGAATGGCCAATCGCCAGTTCTCAACAGTGCACAGTAGACGCATGATTAATGGCACAAGATTGTGCACACAATGCCAATGTAACATTTAGCCCACTGCTGACTACACATGCCATGTTGATGTAAATGATTGAAAATATTGTCATTTACTCCCTCACATGTCACTTGTGATATTGCTGGGCATGTACACAGAACAGTGTTGTGATGGACTCTCCAATGGGTACACATGGCAATGTGTGATAGGGCTGTGCAACTCACAGTTGTGAGAAAGTGGCTCTGTATATACTGTTACCAAATAGGTACAGTGTGTTCAGAGTCCACAGTCCCCAGAGGTTTGGCAGAGGTTAAAGTTGGATATAACCTTACTCTCTAGTATCAGAGGACAGTGTAAAGCATTTTGTTGTACACACTCAGGAAAAGGGTTTATCGTTTGTGCCATCCAAAGCAACAAATTTCGTACAACTTAAGACGGAATTTATTGAATTCTGCCGTAAGATACGTCTAATTACTTTCTTTTTGGATAGTCCTTTTGAAGAGAACAGTGAAACAACGGGATTAAAGAAAAAATCTACGTTTTGTCCTCCAACGGCAAAAACTCCTAAAGAAGTTATACTTTTTGAGAAAGTAGTTTTATCAGCCATCACCGAAGTCGAACATCAAAGGAAGAGGTTTGTTAAACCTAATATAACTAAAGCTCAAAAAGCACTGTTTGCCCTAAAAAATGACCCGTCTATAGTAATTAAACAAGCCGATAAAGGCGGTTCAATTGTTATCTGGGCTACTGAACGGTACACAACGGAAGTGATGAGGCAACTCTCTAATGAACAATGATATCAGAAATTGAATAAAGATCCTACTGCTGAACTGCAAGGGAAACTCTTTAACATTCTACAAAAAGGCTTTGAACAAGGGTTCCTGGGCAAAAAGGAATATGATTTTTTAAAGAACAAAAATCCTCGTATACCAATCTTTTATGTCCTTCCAAAAGTCCATAAAGATCAGAGTAGTCCCCCGGGACGCCCGATAGTCTCGGGCTGTGAGTCACTGAATGAATCAATATCTAAATTCGTGGATTTTTTCCTCAAACCTTTTATGAAAGATGTCAAATCGTACATACAAGATACTACGGACTTTTTGACCAAACTTAATACTATGGTATTTGAAGAAAATGTACATTTTCTTGCCACGCTGGATGTGACTTCACTCTATACGGAGATCCCACAAGATGAAGGTTTGGCTGTGTTGGAGTCATTTCTGAATAGTAGACCTAAACCTGAAAAGGTCCCGACGAATTTCATTTTGGAACTAGCCACATTTGCCTTAAAGAATAACTATTTTTGTTTTAAAGATGACTTCTTTTTGCAAACTAAAGGCGTCGCAATGGGGTGTCCCTTCGCCCCAGAGCTGGCAGTCCTTTTTATGTCTAAATATGAGGACCGATTTGTATATAGCAACAACCCCTTCGCAGTCTACATCACGAATTGGGTTCGATACATCGATGATGTCTTCCTAACTTGGACTGGAGATGAAAACCAACTACAAGAGTTTGTTCACTGGCTAAACAACAGAACACCAGACATAAAATTCAGTCTGAACTATTCCAAATGCAAGATTCCATTTCTAGACGTTGAGATCTACCCTAGCAATGGCAGTCTAGTCACCACACTATACAAGAAAAAAACGGATAGAAATAAAGCACTACACTACTCAAGTAATCATCCACGCAGTTTAAGAGACAATCTGCCGTATGGCCAATTTTTGCGAATTCGTCGAAATTGTACATTCAAGGATGAATATTTGTGCCATGCTGATAATTTGAAAAACAACCTACTATCCAGGGGTTATCCCAAAAAATTATTGAAGAAAGCCATCAAACGAGCCTGGTGGACCCCACGCGAAGCACTTTTGGAGAGAAAGGACAAATCTAAAACCAACAGGATTGTGTGTGTATCGACCTACAGCCCCACGTCGAATTGGCTCAAGAAGACCATTTCTCAAAATTGGCATCTGATTAAAAATCTTGATGTTTCACTCAAAGAGACTCCGCTATTTGCTTTTAAAAAAGATAAGAGCATTGCCAACCAGCTAGTCCGAGCTGCACTACCAAAAACTAAAAGTCCGGACATAAGAAGTCTCCTTAATTTGTCTCCAATACAAGGGCATCATAAATGTGGGACATGTGTTTGTTGCGATTCCACCATTGAAGGGAACCATTTCACCCACAAGGGTATTCATTGGAAACATAACACTTTCTCAAATTGCAAAACGAAATATGTAGTATACGGAACTTTTTGCCCATGCGACAAGCTGTATATTGGGAAAACAAATCCGGAAATAAGGATAAGAATTCAACAACATAAATCGAGGGTACGTAAGAATGTGCCTAATGCCCCGCTGGTCAACCACTGGCATCTCAATAACCACACAGAAAAAGATGTGAGATGGACTGTGGTCTCAAAAGTCACACAAGATAACCGAGGTGGCGACCTGGACGCCAAATTGGTTAAAAGAGAGGCTATGCTTATCATCAAGTTCAATACATCAGTGGATGGACTGAATGAGTTATCCGAGATCTATAATCTGTAAAAAATCCTTTAAGTTCTCATTAACCCGGTCCTCTGACATCTTATATGGTGCTTTATGAAATACACAAGGCGGTTCGTGTGTTATACTGATGACGCACCACCCAGCACACCTCTTTCCACCCTTGGAAACTGAGCCCCTGAACTAGTTGACTGAGGCGATACCTTTCCTCGGGTAGGCCACTTGGTGAATTGAGTAGTACAGCTCGTCATGAGCCCCGTGAAAGGAGTCCAACTACAAATGAGTGGCCCATTAATCAACCCGAATTTTTACAAAACTTTTTATAAAACTGAGCGTACAGCTACACACTGCCGTATAGTGTGTTCACCATGCGGTGTTCACTCATATTGCACAATAAAGTTTTTTTATCAAAAAACCGGTCGGCAAATGTAGCTCGAAATCGGGACAGGCATTTTAATAGTCACGGGCTTCCAAATATTACACCTTAAAATTACACCTAAAAGGTTGCTGCCAGAGCGACTTTCTGATTTCGTTTTCCTGATTTTCTTCTGTGGAGCTTTGTCCCGTCTAAAGGACACAAATCGTGGCCAAACTACATCTCCCAGAAGTCTTTGGAGCCCCGCCCTGTAATTGGATGCCGTCATGGATTAACAAAATGGCTACCACTTCATTGCCCAAGCATCCGACTTCGTGCACGGTCCGCGATGGCTCCAATGGCGTTCGACTAACGGGACAAAGAGGTAAATACGATTAAGAGACCTCACAGGATGGAGCTATCGTGTGTGTGGAAATAGCTTTAACAGTGTGGACAGCCGCGGTCTAACGACTACGTTTCCTATCTGTCCTCAGATCTCAGCTGGTGATACAATTCACACGCTGCTTCCGACTAACAGACGGAAGCACATCCAACTCCGACCAGGAGGAATAAGGGGATATATATGTACTAACGAGACATCTTCTGCCCTAGCAAGTAAGATTTCGTTCTTCAGACCACTCCACTTTGAAGCCATTAGAGATTAGTTTAGACGTTTGATCTTTCCTTTGTCTTTCTTCTGAAAACCATCTTTTTCTCTGCTGTCCATAGATTTTCCTGTGGACGTTCATTTATTATTTATTGAAAGCCTGTGTTGCGTACTCTCAAGCTGTAGGTAAGGTTCCCGAATATAGGTTAACGGCTTATCAAGTTTTTGAGGATGGAGGGGCCAACTGGTCTAATTCAGTGTTGTGTCCGCTTTTGTTTCCCAGAGAGTGTTGGTCCTGATGAGAATCCCCGGTGAAGGGATTCGAAACGCGTAGACCTATCTTGACCTATCTTCGCCTTTGGCCAATCATCTGCAAAAACAACTAAAAAATAAGCATTTTTGAAGTACTGCAAGTGTTATTCGCTGATGGCCTGTTGTTTTTTGTACATACAAGTGTAAATTGTAAATTGAGTGTTGTTGTTCGTCTGAATGTTTGAGGTACGCTAGTGTTGTTGTCATTTATATGTGTTTATGTAGTGTAAATATTTGAAATGTTTCTTTTGTAATTCTTTGTATATTTTGATTATTTTTGAAATGCTTTAATCACTTCAATATAACCGTGCAAAATAATAAGAAAAATTTGCATAAAAATATTTTTGATTAAAATCAACCAAAAAATGGATAAAATGGATATGTTTAATTCAGTTCATTTGTAAAAATCTTTTCGAAAGTCTAGTGCAGCATTGGCACTCTCTCTGTTCTGTTTAGTTTTCATGACTTGGCCTTGCTGCCATTGAGTCAAAACCCAAGCTTGTTTTGCTAGTACACACTCAGTCAGCAAATGGTTTCACACACTCAATAACTGAACTCTAGGCCAATGGTTTATATAAAAAATATATGTTTGTTTTGTTTTATTTTAGAACCAACAATAGGTATTAAAATATACTTTCTCAGAATGAGATGCTTTAGGTAAATACTTTTGCAATATGCAATTTGCTTTTGTAGATAGTTACAAGTTGTTGCAATAGGCAACACAATTTCAAACACAATAATGCATTGATTTCAATGGACGTTTCAAGTTATTTCCAATAGATTACTTTCAGGATTACTTTTGTAACTCCAGGACTGGATCCTAGATTCAGTCCTGGGACAGTTCTTAGAAACAAGTGATAAAAGTCGACTTAGTTACTGTTGTGATTTTTAGGCAATATTTTGCTATTTAAAAAGTTGACACTTAGAAGAAATTTCATAGAAAACAGTCAATGATTCCCTATGGAAGAAAATTCAAGTTGCAGGTATATTATGTTCTCGTTACTTTTGTAATCCAGTATTGGGTGCCTAGACTCAGTACTGGGACCTCTACCTAAAAGAGGTAAGTAATTAAGTTTTCACAGTTAGCACAATTTTTAAAGAATATTTGAAGTTTGCAAAAATCGACACTTGGAAGAAATTTCACAGAAAAACAGTCAATGATTTCCTATGGAAGAAAATTGGGTTACTGGTAAGTACGGTTGTGAATATTTTTCAGGGTCAGTGCTGGGCACCAAGATCCAGCACTGGGATCTCTCCTAATAGCAGGTGAGTATTTTCGTTTTCGTTACTCTGCTGATTTTTGGTGAATATTTTAAGTTTTAGAAACTCCACACTTAAAAGAATTTTCAGAAGAAACCAGTCAATGTTACCCTAAGGAGAAAATTGAGTTATCGGCTTTTGGGTAAGTACTCAACTGGCAGAGTTAAGGTTCTGGGCACAGACTCAGGGGTCTCCCAGGGTCAGGTAGGTACAGTTGTTACACCCTCAGCGGCGCAGGGGCAGCCGGGTGCAGAGTGAGTTAGGCCCAATGTTATCCTATGGGAGGCAGGGGGGCCTTGGTTGGTGGCTGCTGACCAGCAGGCCACGCGGCTGTGGGAGCTGGGCTCCTGGTCACTTGCTCAGGGCAAATGGGAGAGTAGATATGTGTAGAGGTTACACTGCCAGGGCCACTCGGGCGGCTGGGTGCAGGGTGCTTTTGAGCCTTCGGGCGCTCAATTGATTTCAATGGGAAAGCTCCTGGTTGGAAAAAGGCTGCAAGCTCGGGGACGAAGATTCTTCAGGTGCCACCACCACTTCGAGAGGTAAGTTGGGTAGTTGGAGGATAGGGAGGTACCCTGCAGTTGGGCACAGGGGGTCACGGGTGCAGGGGTGCCTTTTGGTGTCGGGAAATCTTACCCTCTGTTGATCGCAGTTGGGGGCTTACCTGGTTCTGAGGCTGCAGGCGTCGTCAGGAGCGTCGAGGGAAGTCCTTGGGTGCTGGACTCTGGGTCACAGTCGCCGGGGGGTCATCCTCGTGGTCTTTGTTCACTCCGGCACAGGCCAGGCTTGGCGGGTGCAGAGTGTGCAGGGTTCGCGGTTCCGGGCTGATGCCAGGGATGAGAAGCTGATTTTGAGCAGAGCCTCTGCTCATGGGAGTCCCAGGTGCTTAGAGCCAAAAGGTAGCCAGGTCCTCTGGGGTTTGTGAGGTTGCTGGCCACAAGAGGTGCCGGGTTGTAGCAGGAACAGGTTCGAGGGTCGACAGGCCGGTAGGGCTGGGGCCAAAGTAGTTGGTGTCTTCCTCTTCTTAGCAGCTGCACGGCAGGTCTTCTTTCTTCTTGCTCTTCTTTGTAATTTGGAATCTGGAATCTGGGGAAGGAAGGTTCAGGGTGCTCCTAAATACTAGATTTTGGGGCGTTACAGGTAGGTAAAGGGCAGGGACCAATGCGTTCCTGTCCTGGGGTGGGTACACCCTCTATTCTGCCACTCTCCTGTGGCAGGGTGGCAGTAGCCTAGTTTTGATTGGGTAGGGCCTCCCATCTTCAAGATGGCGAGCGCTCAGAGATGTGCTTCACCTCACCTCTCCCACCTGAGGAGTGGGGTTGGCAGGCTGGCACATCCCCTGTCCTTAGTGGGGTTTCCGGCCAGGCTTCCCGCCAGAGTGGGGGCTGCAAGTGGCCTGGGGAAGCTCACATAGGCGGCATGCCTTTGAAGCTTCCCCCTGTCCATCCTGGGGGAGGAGATCTAGCACCCCGCCCAGGATGTGCATTGTTGGAGGCCCAGGAGAGCAGGGGCTCTCCAACCCAGGGGTCCAGCAACATGTCTGCTGTGTGGCAGCCTAGGCAGCCTCCCAGACCAGACGTGGATTGTAGGTTAGGTTTCAGGGGGCATCTCTAAGATGCCCTCTGTGGTGCTTGGTACATTAAATCCCACACTGGCATCAGTGCGGGTTTAATGTGCTGAGAAGTTTGATACCAAACTTCTCAGTCTTCAGTGTTGCCATTATGGTGCTGTGGAGTTCGTGTTTGACGAGCACTCAGCACCATGTACTCTTAAATGGCAGCACTGCACTTACAGTGCCCAGGAATGGACCTGGGTACTGTAGGGGCACAGGGCTTAGGCTCCGTTGCCCACACCACTGGCATAGGGCACCCAGCTAGAGGGGTGGCTGATGTATGCCAGGGCAGTGTAGGTGGTGGGCATGGCACACAGGGATGTGTGCCATGTCGACTCTTTGTTTTGTCTTGTACCCAGACACTCAGCCTGCAAGGGCAGTGTATGTGTGTTAGGGTACAGGACCTCTAAGGGTGGCACAATGAGTGCTGCAGCCCTTAGAGGCCTTCCCTGGTCACAAGGCTCTGGGTACCTAGGGTACCATTTACCAGGGGCTGACATGTGGCTAGGGTTTGCCAATTTGGGTTTGAGATTTTTAGGGAAGGAACATAGGCCCTGGGCAGCTGATTGGCAGGAGCCCAGGGCACACTCAGTCAAAGTACATTCAGCAATTCAGCAAAAAGTGGGGGCATACCATGCAAGAAAGATGGCACTTTCTCACAACAGTGATGAATGTCTGACTACACATTGTGCATATTTCCATGTCTACTTTTTTTGCTCATGCACAAACTGTGCTCATTGTGTTGTTGATGTGTGCCCTGTTCGACTTGCGCAAGAAGGTGTGGCAGGTACAGCAGCTAGGTAGGAGACAGTAGTGTTGTAGTTTCACACATATGCTGTATGAACTACTCTCAGGGCTGCTCATGTAAAATGTGGTCATATCCCTTGGGCATTCACATAGTCTGATATTGTTTGGGAGGTACTCGCTGTCTGAAAAGTGGACAGGTGTACGACTGGTGTGGCTGAAGGTGTCCCTACATGTAAGTTGGTCCGTGAGCTTAACTGTGATGGCAGTCATTGTTGGCGTTGTGTCAGTCAAAACGTAACATGTCGGACACATCTCATGGTGGATTGCATTGACATCTGTCCCCTTTCATCTCACCTGGGTGGAGACCCAATGTGCATCGTCCCTTCACAGTGCTGGCAGACATGGAGGATGAGGACGTCATACGGAAATTCCTTCTGGATTGACCTACCCTACAAGACCTATGTGCTATGTTGGAGCCGCACCTGCAGCCTCGCAGAACATATCGGACTGCTTTCACACCAACGTCTAAGGTGATGGCGGCTCTGCGTTTTTTTGCTACTGGATCATTCCAGTACATGGTGTCCAGCGCAGGTGGGATGTCACAACCTATGCTCAGCACGGTGCTACGTGATGTCCTATCCGCTATGGTGATCTACTAGGACAGATATATCAATTTTCCCAGGAGGCATGAATTGGCGGCTGTGAAGAGATATTGTTATGTCCTTGGGCACATCCCCAATGTTGGTGCCACTGACTGCACATGTTGACCTGGTTCCACCACAGGCACGTGAGCACATCTACAGGAACAGGAAATATTTCCATTCCATAAATGTGCAAGTGGTGTGCCAGGCGAATATGATCATCTCACACGTCTGTGCCAAATTCCCTGGCTCGGCCCATGACTCGTACATCATGCGTAACAGCATTTTGCCACAGCTGATTTATAATCTGCTTCCGGAGCGTGCATGGATTGTGGGTGAGTACGAAGAGTCAAGTAGCGTGCTGTGTGTGTGACATGCTGTCCTCTGCCACAGTTATATTACAAAGTTGGTCTGTGTATCTCACACGTAGGTGATTCTGCATATCCCAACCGTCCTTGGTTGCTGAGCCCACTGCAGAATCCCAGGATCCCAATTGAAGTCCGCTACAATGATGCCCATGGGAGGACACATTGTGTGGTGGAGCGTACCTTTGGTCTCCTGAAGTCATGATTCCGCTGCCTGGACAAGAATGGAGGTGCACGGTTGTACTCCTCCAAAAAGGTGTATCAGATTGTAGTTGCATGCTGAATACTCCACAACCTGGCCTTGCGCAAGCAGATCCCCCGCTCCTGGACGCTGATGAGCAGCCGAGGCCCCCGTCTGCAAACCAACCCATGTCCAGTGACGAGGGTAGCGGAGAGGAGGAAGGTGTCAACTTGCGTCAACAGCTCATCAACCGTTACTTCACTTGAAGGTGAGTGACCATGTATAACGGGGCCATTGTCTGCTGATGTCGTTGTTGGTGAAAAGGTCTATGTGAGCTTTGTGACTGCAGCCTGTTGTTGACTCAGTGCTGGCTGCCAATGTTTCTGGGACAGGGTAGTTTGGTACAGATACAGGATGTTTATGTTGGTACTGTTGCTCAGATTGGAGTACCCTGATGACAAGTGTTGTGTGATGGCTGTGATGCCACTGGCTGATTAGTGAGTATTGTTCTGTTGTGTTTTCCTAGGTCCTTTCAGCCTCTCCTTGCCTACAAACAATCCGTACTCCTGGAACATTGTAATCATGGTGAAGATTGCACATCCTGTAATAAACACGGAGTAGAAACAACGAGATAGGTGTGTAAGGAGTGTTTATTTACAATGGATACATGTGACAGGGTAGTGAATATTTAGAAAAAGGTGAATGGTGAAGCAATGAGTTTTCAGTGATGGTAGATGAGACAATCAAGTAGTGACCACATTGATGTGGTGACCCAGTCCAACAGACGGATGCCATTAACAAGGCAGTGTGGGGAAGGACAGTCAACAAAGTCAATGGCAGGGTGAAGAGAGTTACCATCATGGCTGGCTCCCTGACTGGCATTTGGCAGGTGCTTTGCCACGGGTTCCTCCCTTGGATTTGTTTCGGAAGGCCCCTTGGTCGTTTGGCAGGGGGGCCTCGGCTGCAGGGCCAGTGGGGGTTGAGGAGTCCCCCTCTCCGTGCCCACAGGAGAGGATGTGGAACTTTCATCCTGTGGGACACCGGAGGGAGGTGGAGGTGTTGGTTGTACCCCAGACCTGTCCCTCAGAACCACCGCTAGCTGGCCCAAGAGGTCCACAATTTGGCCCATGCGGGTGTCTATGGACCTCAGCAGCAGACGGAGCTAACGGGAATCTTCCTGAGGCCCCAAGGACTCTGGTGATGTTATCCAGGGCTTCGGTCCCAGTGTCGTGTTGGCTTCGAGTCCCCCTTGCCCTTCCACCTGCCCTACTGTAATGCACCTGTTGCTTTACCACAGTAGCCACCCGCCTACTCTCCCTGCCCTCCTCAGTTGGTGGGGTGGGTGGTCATCCTCTGGGGCAGGGAGAGTGTTGCGGGCAGCAATGTTGGTGGTGCTGGTGGAGGCCGCACAGGTCGTTCCAGCAGAGGTCAGCATAGTTGTTGTTGTTGCTGCTGAGGTGGTGGTGGGGGCAGTAGGGTCCTGGGACCTGTTGTGTCTTGGCACACCAGATTGGCCGGCTTCGAGCTCTGCATCTTCAAAATCCAGGGAGTCCTCATCCAAGAGTCCATGTTCCGGGGGTGGAGACTGGCTCTGCAGGTTGATGTTGTCGTCCTCTGCAGTCAGTTGTTGGTCACCTGTGGGACAGAGGGGAAATGGTCATTGACGTGCATACCTCAAGTTTGTTGTTCGATGTATCTTATTTACAGGTTATGCAACACACAGTTAACTATTTCGCACATTGTATGTCTGCACAGTAATGTGCATCATGACATGATGCTGAGGTACATACATACAATTTCCATGGTGTGACAATGGATACCATGCCCCACGTGTAGATTTTGTAATTACGAGGAAAGTTTGTCATTTGACAACTGGCAGAAATACAACTTGATGTGAAGCATCTTTGCTGATTACTCTGCCTGGCAGGCATTACATATGCGCATGTAGTAGCCATTGTCCTCTCATGCATAACTTTGTCAGGTCCTGTACTTTGATTTCTTTGTTCGACAGACCATGCTTTTTTATTTTCATATGGTCCTTCAAGCTCAGCCCCCATGGAACTTACAGATAGCATTCAGTGCTGTGCATGTTTGTGCCCTGATTTGCTTCAACGTGGGATTTGGTGAGTCACACTTCTGTTTCTGTGACAGTTACATACGCTTCGCTGGCTGCACACTGCAAGTGGTAATTGGATCTGTGTCAATTTTAGTGGGATGTGAGGGCTGGTGTTGTCATATGGCTCCATGCTCTATGAGAGGAATGGCGGGGTGCATGCACTGTATACTTACCTGTTCTGTGGTCACATTTGGGTTGAATTTATGACACATCTGTGTGTGTGTGTGTGTGTGTGTGTGTGTGTGTGTGTGTGTGTGTGTGTGTGTGTGTGTGTGTGTGTGTGTGTGTGTGTGTGTGTGTGTGTGTGTGTGTGTGTGTGTGTGTGTGTGTGTGTGTGTGTGTGTGTGTGTGTGTGTGTGTGTGTGTGTGTGTGTGTGTGTGTGTGTGTGTGTGTGTGTGTGTGTGTGTGTGTGTGTGTGTGTGTGTGTGTGTGTGTGTGTGTGTGTGTGTGTGTGTGTGTGTGTGTGTGGTGGAGTGCTCCATCCTGCTCAGGGGTGGGACAGGGCTGCCTGTTGGGAGTTGTAGTACAGGGATCCCACCCCCAAACAGCCCTCCCTGTGAAGATGGCTTCCTACCTGTTAGTTTGTTTGTTGTAATACAATGGCTGCCACAGGCTTCTGGCTGGGGGAGTGCTTCATCCTGCTTAGGGGTGGGACAGGGCTGCCTGGTGGGAGTTGTAGTGCAGGCCTCCCACTCACAGACACCCCTCCCTGTTATGATGGCTACCTATCTGTTAAATGAAGGTGAACAATGCAATGGCTGTCACATGCGTCTGGGTGGGGGGGGGGGAGTACTACATCCTGCTCAGGGGTGGGACAGGAGACCTGGTGGGAGTTGTGGTGCAGGCCTCCCACCCCCAAACAGCCCTCTCTGTGATGATTGCTACCTACCTGTTAGGTGAAGGTGAACAATGCAATGGCTGCCACATGCTTCTGGGGGGAGTGCTATACATCCTGCTCAGGGGTGGGACAGGGGTCCGGACGGGAGTTGTAGTGCAGGCCTCCCACCCCCAAACACCCCTCCCTGTGACGATGGCTACATTCCTGTAAGTTTGGTTGTTGTAATACAATGGCTGCCACATACTTCTGGCTGGGGGGAGTGCTCCATCCTGCTCAGGAGTGGGACAGGGCGGCCTGGTGGGAGTTGTAGTGCAGGCCTCCCACCCCCAAGCTGCTTTCCCTAGGAAGATGGCTACCTACCTGTTAGATAAAGGTGAACAATGCAATGGCTGCCGCATGCTTCTGGGTGGGGGGTGCTCCATCTTGCTGAGCTGTGGAACTGGGGGCCTGGTGGGAGATGTAGTGCAGGCCTCCCACTCACAGACACCCCTCCCTGTTATGATGGCTACCTACCTGTTGGATGAAGGGGAACATTGCAATGGCTGCCACATGCTTCTGGGGGGGGAGTGCTACATCCTGCTCAGGGGTGGGACAGGGGTGCCTGGTGGCAGTTGTAGGGCAGGCCTCCCACCCCAAAACCGCTTTCCCTGGGAAGATGGCTACCTACCTGTTAGATGAAGGTGAACAATGCAATGGCTGCCACATGATTCTGGGGGAAGTGCTACATCTTGCTCAGGGGTGGGACAGAGGTGCCTGGTGGGAGTTGTAGGGCAGGCCTCCCACCCCAAAACCACTTTCCCTGGGAAGATGGCTACCTACCTGTTAGATGAAGGTAAACAATGCAATGGCTGCCACATGCTTCTAGGTGGGAGGGAGTGCTCCATCCTGCTTAGGGGTGGGACAGGGCTGCCTGGTCTGAGTTGTAGTACAGGCTTCCCACCCCAAACACACCTCCATATGAAGATGGCTACATACCTATAAGTTTGATAGTTGTAATACAATGGCTGCCACATGCTTCTGGCTGGGGGGAGTGCTCCATCCTGCTCAGGGGTGGGACAAGGCTGCCTGGTGGGAGTTGTAGTGCAGGCCTCCCACCCCCAAGCTGCATTCCCTGGGGAGATGGCTACCTACCTGTTAGATAAAGGTGAACAATGCAATGGCTGCCACATGCGTCTGGGTGGGAGGGAGTGCTCCATCCTGTTTAGGGGTAGACAGGGTTGCCTGGTCGGAGTTGTAGTGCAGACCTCCCAACCCCAAACAGCCCTCCCTGTGAAGATGGCTACCTACATGTTAGGTGAAGGTGAACAATGCAATGGCTGCCACATGCTTCCGGGGAGGGGGGGGGCGGGAGGGGGGGGGGAGTGCTCCAGACTGCTCAGGGGTGGGACAGGACTGCCTGGTGGGATTTGTGGTGCAGGCTTCCCTACTCCAAACACCCCTCCCTAAGAAGATGGCTACCTACATGTTTGTTTGTTGTAATACAATGGCTGCCACATGCTTCTGGCTGGGGAGTGCTCCATCTTGCTGAGCTGTGGAACTGGGGGGCTGGTGGGAATTGTAGTGCAGGCCTCCCACTCACAGACACCCCTCCCTGTTATAATGGCTACCTACCTGTTAGATGAAGGTGAACATTGCAATGGCTGCCGCATGCTTCAGGAGGGGGGGAGTGCTACATCCTGCTCAGGGGTGGGACAGGGGTGCCTGGTGTGAGTTGTAGTGCAGGCCTCCCACCCCAAACACCCCTCCTTATGAAGATGGCTACATACCTATAAGTTTGGTTGTTTTAATACAGTGGCTGCCACATGCTTCTGGCTGGGGGGAGTGCTCCATCCTGCTCAGGGGTGGGACAGGGCTACCTGGTGGGAGTTGTAGTGCAGGCCTCCCACCCCCAAACTGCTTTCCCTGTGAAGATGGCTACCTACCTGTTAGATGAAGGTGAACAATGCAATGGCTGCCACATGCTTCCTGGCGGGGGTGCTCCAGACTGCTCGGGGGTGGGACAGGGCTGTCTGGTGGGAGTTGTGGTGCAGGACTCCCAACCCCAAACACCCCTCCCTAAGAAGATGGCTACCTACATGTTTGTTTGTTGTAATACAATGGCTGCCACATGCTTCTGGCTGGGGGTGCTCCATCTTGCTGAGCTGTGGAACTGGGGGCCTGGTGGGAGATGTAGTGCAGGCCTCCCACTCACAGACACCCCTCCCTGTTATGATGGCTACCTACCTGTTAGATGAAGGCGAACATTGCAATGGCTGCCACATGCTTGTGGGGGGGGGGGGGGGAGTGCTACATCCTGCTCATGGGTGGGACAGGGGTGCCTGGTGGGAGTTGTAGGGCAGGCCTCCCACCCCAAAACCGCTTTCCCTGTGAAGATGGCTACCTACCTGTTAGACGAAGGTGAACAATGCAATGGCTGCCACATGCTTCTGGGTGAGAGGGAGTGCTCCATCCTGCTTAGGGGTGGGACAGGGCTGCCTGGTGTGAGTTGTAGTGCAGGCCTCCCACCCCAAACACACCTCCTTATGAAGATGGCTACATACCTATAAGTTTGGTTGTTGTAATACAATGGCTGCCACATGCTTCTGGCTGGGGGAAATGCTCCATCCTGCTCAGGGGTGGGACAGGGCTGCCTGGTGGGAGTTATAGTGCAGGCCTCCCACCCCCAAGCTGCTTTCCCTGGGAAGATGGCTATCTACATGTTAGATGAAGGTGAACAATGCAATGGCTGCCACATGCTTCTGGGTGGGAGGGAGTGCTCCATCCTACTTAGGGGTGGACAGGGTTGCCTGGTCAGAGTTGTAGTGCAGACCTCCCAACCCCAAACAGCCCTCCCTGTGAAGATGGCTACCTACATGTTAGGTGAAGGTAAACAATGCAATGGCTGCCACATGCTTCCGGGGGCGGAGTGCTCCAGACTGCTCAGGGGTGGGACAGGACTGCCTGGTGGGATTTGTGGTGCAGATATCCAATAGAAGGGGGGCCCCTGAAGATCAGATGGGTAGGCAGAGGGGGCAGGGGAAACATAGAATCAAAGTATCAATAGAAATTACCAACTGCCTACAGCAAAGAGATATAAATAAGCCCAAAGCTGGGTCTGGATTAAATAGACAACCACAAATCGTGACTGACACAAAGGAGCAAAAGGACGTAGGATAAAGGATTATCAAAATCAGTTTATTTAAATATAAAGAGTCAAGATAATGGTCATTGAGAAAAAGGAATAAATGATAAATTGCATGATGCAAACATGTATAGGTCCCACGCTAGACATTCAAACACACATTCATTCCCACAACATACTAATTTATTCGACAAACACATAATTTCAAAAAACCAAATTATTTCATACATGGGTTAAAACCATCAATATTGGAAGGTTAACAATTTCGCAAAATAATAGTTCCAAAAAAACTTGTGCTCTCCCAATTCTTAAGGACAGATGGGGTCTTCAGGTAGGCACGAGATAATAGAAGCCAACGCACGTTTCGGTGTTGGGCCCACGAGGGGCTACACCTTCATCAGGGCACAGGTGGTAACAAATGTGTGGGACACACAATAGACACCTAGAATACAGTCAAAATGATACAAAAGAGAGAGAAAATACGTAAGAAACACATAAATTAAATCTGTGGTTTGATACATCATAAATCAACGTCAATCAATACAATCAAAGATTAAGATAATAACCTAAAGGTCCAGAGGGCTAACTTGAAATAGTCTGGAATCAGTGTCAGTCAGGGTAGGGTTCAGATACAAATGGAAGGATAGTTGCAAGATAGTCCAATTAGATAACACCGAGGTGCACCGAGAACAAACTTCTCAGAGGAGGTGAGTCCAGATAAACAAGAAAAATAACAAAGTCTAACATATCACCCGTGCAGTAAAAAGTAAGAATGACACAAGGGTGCAAAGGTTGTCAAAGAAATACCTAGAATGAAAAAATGTGTGCAGGCCTCCCAACCCCAAACACCCCTCCCTAAGAAGATGGCTACCTACATGTTTGTTTGTTGTAATACAATGGCTGCCACATGCTTCTGGCTGGGGGGTGCTCCACCTTGCTGAGCTGTGGAACTGGGGGCCTGGTGGGAGTTGTAGTGCAGGCCTCCCACTCACAGACACCCCTCCCTGTTATGATGGCTACCTACCTGTTAGATGAAGGTGAACATTGCAATGGCTGCCACATCCTTCTGGGGGGGAGTTCTACATCCTGCTCAGGGGTGGGACAGGGTTGCCTGGTGGGAGTTGTAGTGCAGGCCTCCCACCCCATAAGTGTTTTCCCTGGGAAGATGGCTACCTACCTGTTTAGATGAAGGTGAACAATGCAATGGCTGACACATGCTTCTGGGTGGGAGGGAGTGCTCGATCCTGCTTAGGGGTGGGACAGGGCTGCCTGGTGTGAGTTGTAGTGCAGGCCTCCCACCCCTAACACCCTTCCTTATGAAGATGGCTACATACCTATAAGTTTGGTTGCTGTAATACAATGGCTGCCGCATGCTTCTGGCTGGGGGGAGTGCTCCATCCTGCCCAGGGGTGGGACAGGGCTGCTTGGTGGGAGTTGTAGTGCAGGCCTCCCACCCTCAAACTGCTTTCCCTGTGAAGTTGGCTAACTACCTGTTAGATGAAGGTGAACAATGCAATGGCTGCCACATGCTTCTGGGTGAGAGGGAGTGCTCCATCCTGCTTGGGGGGGGACTGAGCTGCCTGGTGGCAGTTGTAGTGCTGGCCTCCCAACCCCAAACAGCCCTCCCTTTGAAGATGGCTACCTACATGTTAGATGAAGGTGAACAATGCAATGGCTGCCACATGCTTCCAGGGGGGAGAGTGCTCCAGACAGCTCAGGGGTAGGGCAGGGCGGCCTGGTGGGAGTTGTGGTGCAGGCCTCCCAACCCCAAACACCCCTCCCTAAGAAGATCGCTACCTACATGTTTATTTGTTGTAATACAATGGCTACCACATGCTTCTGGCTGGGGGGTGCTCCATCTTGCTGAGCTGTGGAACTGGGGGCCTGGTGGGAGTTGTAGTGCAGGCCTCCCACTCACAGACATCCCTCCCTGTTATGATGGCTACCTACCTGCCGCATGCTTCGGGAGGGGGGGGGGGGGGAGTGCTACATCCTGCTCAGGGGTGGGACAGGGGTGCCTGGTGAGAGTTGTAGTGCAGGCCTCCCACCCCATAACTGCTTTCCCTGGGAAGATGGCTACCTACCTGTTTAGATGAAGGTGAACAATGCAATGGCTGACACTTGCTTCTGGGTGGGAGGGAGTGCTCCATCCTTCTCAGGGGTGGGATAGGGCTGCCTGGTGGGAATTGTAGTGCTGGCTGCCTGTACACATGCAGCCCTGGGAATGTTGCAGGCTACCTTTGGGGTGATTTAGATGGAGTGGATGTTACATCTGTGAGACCTGTGTTTGGGTATTGTGGTGCATATGAATGGACTTGGGTCTAGGAGGTGTAGCTTTGTGGTTGTGCAAGACAGTACATGGGAGTGTTATGGTTTACATTTGTTTGTCCTTACCAGCCTGCACTCCCCCGGCTTTTCCTGTGAGACTCTCTGGATGCAGCATGGCAAGCAACTTCTCCTCCCATGCAGTGAATGTTTTTTGTGGAATGGGAGGGCCACCGCCAGTCCTCTGAGCCAGCTCATAGTTCTTGTTCTTCTTCTGTTTCACAACCCTCTTGAGGTCATGCCACCGCTTAGTGATGTCATGCTTGGAGTGCGGGGTGGTCCTTACTGCATTGACCTTATTGACTATCCTTTCCCATATTTGTGCTCTTGTGGATGGTGGTGTCTGTTGGACCAGGGTACCAAACAATTGTGGTTGTACTCTGATTTTCTCATCTACCATGACTGACAACTCACTCTATGTGAATTTGGGCATTTTCTGTGGTGTCATGGTGTGTGTTGTGCAAATGTTTAACGGTGCAGTTGTGAGGGTGGTGTGGAGGTGTGTATGTGTGTTGGTGTGATGGTGTGATGTGTGCAGATTTGCCTATCTTTTGTTCTTAGGGGTTGGGCCCTTCAGTGGTGGAGTAGTGCAAATGATTGTGGTCAGGGAAGGGGCTGGTTTTATACTCAGCTATGTGGGTGTGTCCAAAGAGGTGTTGCTGTCAGATGTGTTGTGTGGGTTGTCCTTGGATTTGTATATTTGAAGTTGCCATGGGGGTGTGTAATTGGGGTGTGTTAGGTGTTTTTGGGGGCAGGGCTAGTTTGATGTGTGCACTTGGTGGCCTTGTAGTGTGTTTTTCTTGTCGACTGCCATATTTGTCATGGAGCGTCCGCAGCGGTGGCTATGCTACAGCCCTTCCGCCTGCTCTCCCATTCATCACTGTTAGCGATCGCGGCGGTATGAAACAGCGGAACGCTCTGCTGTCATATCAGGGAAATCCTAATTTTATGTGCGGTCACTCCACATGCCTGGCTGCGGTTTAGTGTGTTTTCGCCGCAAATCTGACCGCTGCGGATGGATTTTCACCAGCTCCGCCCGCTACCGGCAGTCTTTCGTGGCCTCTTTCCGCCACAGTCGGAATTTTTGGGCGGTTGATCCTAATCGGACTGCCGGTTTTCCCGTGGTACCGGTGGGCGGTTGATATCCGCTACCATGGCGGTAGGGATGGTTTTCTGACCGCCATCCTAATGGACCCCTAAGTTGGACATTTTACTCGTACAAAAGAATAAAAATTCGGCCATTATATTTAGTTGAGCTAACTATAAGTCGCGCCCCCGCAATGCATTGCTGATGACGTATTACATTAGATAGCAGGAATTCCACTGCGTAGGAGTTACAGGAGGGCTAACTGGCACCAAAGTCCCTCAGGAGTAAAGTGGACTTCATCCCCCAACCAGTAGTGTGCCAGAAGGCGCGTTTGCAGATTGGTGGATTAAGGGGGGGCGGTTCCTTTTTTGAAGACCTCTTAGCAATCCCACTGTATGGGACTTACTGGAGATAACAGGAGGGGTAGTTGGCCCCCAAGGACATCCTTAGGGGCCAACTACCCCTCCTATTACCTCCAGTAAGTACCACACAGCAGGATTGCTAAATTCGCATAGCAGACCACGCCCCCTTTGCTCACTACTCTGCAAACGCGCTCCATAGCGCGCTTTTGGATGGGGATTGAAGTCCCCTTCACTACTGGGGGTCCTTTGGGTCCAATTAACCTACCTGTTACCTCCAGTAAGCTCCATACAGTGGGACTGCTGAGAGGTAGACACAGGCCATGCCCCCTTTCTCCACCACTCTGCAAACCTGGGGCTCTCTTGGTTGGGGGAGTAAGTCCCCTTGCCTCCTGAAGGTCCCTGGGGGCAAACTAGCCCTCCTGTTACCTCCAGTAAGCCCCATTGCTGAGAGTGGTCGGAGACCACGCCCTCCTTTTTCACCACTCTGCAAACGCGCATCCTGGCGCTGTGCTGCTTGAAGTCCACTTTAGACCTGAGGTCCTCAGGACACAAGGGGACCTCATCACCCCACCAGCAGTGCGCCAAGAGTCACTTTGCAGAGTCTTGTAAAAAGGGGCGTGGCCTCAGACCACCTCTCAGCAATCCCACTGTGTGGAGCTTACTGGAAGTACCCGGTGGGCTAGACTTCATCCCCCAACCCAGAACGTGCTAGGAGGAGCGTTTGCAGAGTGGTGCAAGGAGGGGCGGGGTCTCGGTGAGTTGCCAGTTTCTTGGTTTTTTTTGTTTTTATTTGGAATGGGGGCTGTGTGGCCCCCCTTCTTTTGTCCCTTTTGGTCCCTGGGGCACCCATGCCCAGGGTCTGAAACATTATTCTTTTTTTGTAAAAAAAAATAAAAAGGGAGGGGTGCACATGTCCCCACTCCTTAGGCCGACTTTGGCCCCGGGGACCCCATCCCCCAGGGCTAGGCCTTTCCTTTTAATTTTATTTTTAAAGTACGGGCCGTGCGGCCCTCCTCCCCAGGCCTATTTCGGCCCCGGAGACCCCATCCCCCATGGCCTGGCCATTTTATTTATTTATTTTTTTCTTTAAGGGGGGGTGTGGCCCCCCTTCCCTGGGCCAATATTGCGCCAGGGACCCCATCCCCCAGGGCCTGCCCTGCCTTTTTTTTTTAAATCTTTGGAGGGGGGCTGTGTTGCCCCCCCTCCTGAGGTCAATTTTGGCCCCAGGGCCCTCATCCCCTGGGGCCTGGACTTATTTTATTGTTTTAAAAAAAAAAAATGAAAGAAGGGAGGGGGCCGAGTGGCCCCCCTTCCCTGGGCCACTTTTGGCCCCGGGGACTCCATCCCCCGGGGCCAGCCTCACGCTCAACTACCTGCTGGCGACCATATATATATATGTATATATATATGTCCTGAAAATGATCACAGTCTTGATCCAAAAAAGCAGGTACGGACCACAAATGTGGTAAAGAAATTCTTCTTTATTTGCAGATTTCAAAGTGCGAGTGCATAGTCAATCCAAAGCAAGTGCCCAGCCTGACGCGTTTCAACTGCCCAACGGCAGTCTTGATCACATATATATATATGTATATCGGTCGCCAGTAGGTAGTTATAGTTAGGACCAAGTTTCCATAGGAAGAGCATTTTATGTTTTGCTGATAACTTTGGCATCTTTTGATGAATCTTCATGAAATTTTCCAAACGAATTCTTTGTTCATATCAGCGCCTATGTTGAAAGTTTGGGAGTGATTCGTCTGGGGGGGGTCGAGAAAACAGGGGGGTCCCAAAACGTGTTTTCTCCATGTTAATATCCATAGGAAACTTTAGACACGGCTATAGGTCGAATGGGTGAACGGAATTACCCCAAATTTGGCAGGGAGAAGGGTCTTGGTCTAGAAAGCACGCTTTTGTTTATTTGGTGTAAATCCGTTCCGTAGTTTTGGAGAAATATCGAAATTTACAGATATCAATATTTGGGAATTCTGCCTTATGATTGGCTGAGACGTTACGAGCACTAGCTTGCTGCCTATTGGCTGCTAGCGGTGCGAGCGGTTGTAACTAGGAAGTGTTGGCAGCAATTTTGTGATTTTGTTGAAGCGAGTAAGGGGAAAAAAGGGCAAAAAGAGTAGGAAAGAGGAGGGTAGGAGCGCTGTGAGATCTGTGGGGTGGTTAGGGTGTAATACACAGGGAGTGAAAGTGCTGTTTTGCCCAGAGTGAGATAGTGCTGAGGTGAGGTGCCGGTACACTCGGGGATGAAACCGTGAGCTGATTGCTGTAAACTGATGTGCTCTGGGCGCTGTAGCATACTGGCCGCTGTAGCATAGCTGTGCAAGTGATGTTAGTATTGGTTTAGACTATAGTGGGAGTGGGAAGCAAACTACTCACCCCTACCGGTCTGAAGACTCGAATAGAGTGTTTTAGCAACAGAAATAAAGAAATAATTGTGAAGAATATAATGCAGAATGTTGCAATGTCAGAGAAGACAAATGGTGAAATTAGGTGTGTTTAAGAAAGTGGCAGTGTGGGATAAAGCGATGGAGTCTGCAAGTTATATAAAAAGTGTCTTTATTTAAGTGCCATAAATGGAACCACTGGTGCAAGAGCTAAGGCATCCAGCTGAGGCAAACTCCAACCGCTTCTGCTGTATTCAAACCTAAGCTCCTGCATCAGTCCATTCCACATTACCTGTTACAGTTCCATGTGACATAAACAATACCTATTAGACATGAATGACTGTAAATTGTAAAATGAAAATAAAGGTAGGATACGATTATCACACTGTGCCAACCAGTTCCTAAACAATGCCGTGCTTTTTTATCTTGATCGCCATCTCGTGAGCAGAGGCTGAGGATGAGCTCATTTGTGTGAAAGGGCTTTGTGGATAACAGGCAGGCAGAGATACGTGTGTACAAAGAATATATATGGTTTCAAAATGGATGTCGGGTTTATGCTAATTTAGCAAGTAAATAGCGTATTTGCATAGACCATACATAGTCCATCCCTGGTTAGTGTGGAGACGTAAGGGCCAATAATGAAAACAGAGTTCAAATGCCTACGCATACTTAGAAAGTTATTATATGAAAATAGTTCAATTGAAGTGTCTTAAAAAATGTAATAGGAAAAAGTAAAAAAAGTTGGAGAAAATCAATCCAAGAATAAAGTGAATTTTTTACAAGTCTTGGAGATTGCAGTCCGGAAGTTCTTCAGCGGCTTGAGATGCGTAATGTTCCAAGAGGCAATTGTCGCCATCGTGTGAGAAAAGCGAAGCGATCCAATTCATATCCTCGAAGGGACAGTAATGTTCCTCGAATGTTGGCGCTGTAATTTGGATTGGCAGGCAATCTGCGATGTTGTCAAAGATCGCACGTTGCAGGAGATCTTTTGCGGCTGCGCAGAAATCCCATTCCGCCAGGATACCTTTTTGCGTTGCATCCACCATTGCTCCACTGCCCGAACAATCAAGTTCATGGTTTTCATGATACTCCATTACCTGCTGGATATCGGGAGCGTTTCCTGGGATGTTGGCAAGGCATAGATCCATTCGCCAGTCGATTGGGCAAGTTTTGCAATAAAAGATGGTTGCACGCAGATTGTATATATGAAAATAAATGTCATGTTGTAGCTGGCGCCGATGATAGATAGAGGCAGGCATGCTTGTTACCTCAGGGAGCACAGACATTTTTAACAAGCTAAAATAGTAGTAGGATGGCCGCAAACAGAGCGAGAATTATGGGCACTGTTGCTGTTATTCCAGAGATGATCGAATGAATGAAGTCTGGTAGTAGACTAAAACAGTTTGAAAGCCTGTGACAAGGCCGGAGGAGACAGTGTTAAAAAAGTGTGCCAGAACTTAAATGTCAGATGTGTTGAAAATTGTGTAACAATTCACAAGGTGTAATGGGATGTTCGTCTTTAAAAAGGAGTGTATTTTACTTGAAGTTCGTGCTATCTGCAGTCAATAATTTACTTTTGGAGAAGTGAGGGACACTTCTGTTTGAAACAAAACAAAAGCGCTTTCAGTTTGCTCCGTTTACTAAAATCTGTTTTCAAAGTAGGTATTGAAGGCAAAGTTGAAATTTGGGAGTTACTTTGTTTGGGTGGGAATAGAGATTGCCAGAGTAAGTTATCCGGTATGAGACAGTGAGGACATACGGCATGCCAGCTCACATTGCGTAGCAGTCCATGTTATTAAGAAGCAGATAACTGCCGTTAGAAATCTGTGTGAATGTTGGTCTGATTGTGGGAGTTGGCGTGCTTTCAAGAAAGCACGCAAGATTGGGGGCTGTAAGCCTAGAAGCGTTGTGCAGTTGGACATTCTTGCATAGTAATGAATGACTGCCATTGGGGTCCCACTTTTCACCTGTGAGAATCCTCTTTAAGACAGTGATATGTAAATGGGAGAAACCACTGCTCGTAAATAAACGCGCTACCTTATATAATCACAGACAACATGACAAACAACATGTACACCTAGCAGACACAACAACACTACGTACTGTGGGAACCGTGGCTAGCCATGTACACAAACCAAACATAGCACCTCTGCCACACAATGTAGAATGCGGGGATAGATAGGAGCAAAGTATGTGCGAAGGTGGCAAGTGATTCTCGATGATAAAAGTATACAATGCAAAGTGTTGAGGGGATGTGCCGGACAGACTTGAGTATGCAGAGCACAGACATGTACATGTCAACATACACTGATGTTACAAATAACCATCAGAAGGTGCCAACTCCATAGAAACAAGAATAGCTAGCCAATAATTGCTATAAGGGAGTGCATGAGATCCTACAGGTGATCGGGACACCACCTAACAGGAGGTTAAGAGTCCATCAGCCCACCCTTATTGGCGGAGCATCGTCATCTGGAACTCTAAGGAATCACGGTCTGAGCCCAGAATCATGGGTCACAGAAGACTCTGCTTGGTGCACAGGCCAGTGATACCCAAAAGAGAAACAAACTCCTGTCAGGGTATGTACCCAAGACTTGAGGACTCAAGTGATGTGCAGTGCTTATATGTGATGTGAGATTAAAAATTAATACTTGGTCAAAAAATATGTTTAATGAGGATTAACCAGGTTTCATGTCTAAAAGAACCTATAGTCTTTTTTTAAAAAAAATTTTAGACTAATTCTTGGTTCGATTATAGTGGGGTCGACATGTTTCAGCCGGAGTGGTCACTTGACCCGGCTTTCTTCAGGACCGAAAAACAAAACACAACTAAAATGCTACTGCTGAAGTAATATGTGAAAAAAAGTGAGAATCAAACCCATGCAATCCAAACGTGAATGTTGGGTAAGATAGTGGCCAATGCCACCCTACCAGACAAGCAGTCTCGTGCTTGAGCGCAAGAACAATGTCTTCATTCCCAGCTTTTAGTGGGAGAACTACCTCACCTCACCCGGCTGACAGCTCGGAGAAGGAGGCACCGCTCTGTCCGTCGATACCCCAGACTGGCCAACGAGCTGTCTGGAAGATCTATTGAGTGAAGTGGACAGTGGACGCAACCATGATAATACAGTCAAAAGGGAAGATTACAAAAACATAGCGCGTACGTGTCCCCTCCCCCGGCCCTAAATCGTTCGCGTAATGGGCTGGCTCGGCGTACGCAAGGCTAGCGTAGGGGTATGAATAAAAGGCACGTTTCTCTGGGTGTGGTTCTCTTGCGGAATAGCGAACATGTCTGTCAGGTCTGCGCAGCTTACACCGCCACGAGGCTGACGCCGTGAGCGAAGGTGGCAGCGGGAATAATGCTCTCAGCCTGCTGCTACCCTGAAACCGTCATGGCCGCTGCGACACACATATGCCCCACAGTTCACCTTTCGACACCGCCGTATGTGAAAGAGGGCCCACCACGTGCCGGCGGAAGCTCCTGGGCCGAGGTCTGCGAGCTGGGAAGACTCCTGAGATCAACGCTGGCTACCGCGACACAGGCAGGCAGAGCCCAGCCTGAGGCCCAGCACCGTGGAGTGCTCTGTATACTACTAACACAGTAGTCCAACAGGACCCAACAGTGGAACGGTGTCTTGATCCCACAATGGATGATGTTAGAACTACATCTGAGAGTGGAGATGAAGGTACTCCCTTTGACCAGGTGCAAGCAACTCTAGGTCCCAACAGTGGAACGGTGTCTTGATCCCAGAATGGATGATGTCCGATATTACCTGCTGCTTGGTTTTCACAGAACTCCCTCCGTTGAGGTACATCAGACTCTGTGCTTCCATAGCTAATTGCTGCACATGATCATTGGGCTTGGCGACTGCAGTCGCTGGAGTACACCGCAGTACAGCAGGTCCGAACAGTGGAACGGAGTCTTGATCCCAGAATGGACGATGTTAGAACTGCATCTGAGAGTGCAGATGAAGGTACTCCCTTCGACCAGGTGTAACCAAATATAGGTCCCAACAGTGGAACGGTGTCTTGATCCCAGAATGGACGATGTCCGATATTACCTGCTGCTTGGTTTTCACAGAACTCCCTCCGTTGACATACATCGGACTCTGTGCTTCCGTAGCTAATTGCTGCACATGATCATTGGGCTTAGCTGACTGCAGTCACTGGAGTACACCGTGGTACAGCAGGTCGGAACATTGAAACGGGGTCTTGATTCTGTGATTGAGGATGTTAGAAGTTAAAGTTTGTGATGATTTGTGTGTACCCCCTCCGATCAGATGCAACCAACTGCGTGCTTCCAAATCCAACGGCACGTGGCTGTGAGGCGTTAATGCCCACTGCCTCTAGCCTACACTGCGGTCAGCAGGGCTCACAATTCAGATCGAGTGGTGATTGCTTAATTACAGAATCCAGTAGGCAACTAACTACAATGTCTATTGAAATATACACTATAGCCTTTTAGTATACTTGCTTGAAGATGACTTATAGGTCTAGTACAATGACCAAATTCTTCTTGGTAGTGGTAAAGAACACTGAATAACAGTGTACACAGTGGACAGCAGAGATTGCAATTCGAATAGTTTTGATTTATTTATTGCAGAGTTTTGTGTAATTTATGTTGTTGTATTTTGTGAACAGGAAGTGAGAAAAAGTATTCATGGAAGATTGTGCTCACTACTGACTTTAATGTACATTGCAGACAGCAGTGTTCACAATTCAGATCGAGTCACTATTGTAGATAACGCAGTCCTGTACGCAAAAGACATTGCTCCAGTGCGCTCTGTCTGCACCACGCATACGCATCATCACAGGGTCCGCACACGGTTTTTGTTGCTTCGCGTACGGCAAACAGGACAGCTCAAGTCAACACCACGTGGCTGTGGGCCCTTGCAGACCGCTCTCTGGCCTACACTGCAGACAGCAGTGTTTACAATTCAGATCGAGTCGCTATTGCAGATGATGTAGTGTTGTAGGCAACAGACATTGCTCCTAGTACTGCCCGCCCACAGCACGCATCATCGCTAGCTGTGCTCATGCTGAATGCTTTTGATGTGGCTATCTAAGTGCACTAGACCTGATGGACCCTTTATGATACAATCTTGTTGTGTATAATTTCAGATCTAATGTCTGTACCTCAGTATACCTATAAGTTATGGTTTTTTTACGATAGAATCTTTTCTGTATTATTTCACATCTAGTGTCCCTATCTTACTGCAGCACCAACTATTGACCCTTTTATTATTGAATCTCTGTGTGTGATCCAATGATTAATTTTGTAGATGATGCTAGCAGTAACCATTCCCTGAGGGCTGGTTTACACTCACCCCACACGCATTCAGCACAGATGTCACTGGATATGTGACCCTGGTAATAAAAAGGAGTCGAGCGCACGTGCCTGTACCCACTTCCACTATCTATCTGTATCCGTGTGTTCATTATCTATGCATGATACTGCCCCTGGGCTGTACCACATTACATTGTGCTGTGGACAGCGTATGCAACCATGTTACCTCTGGCAGTGGGGAAAAGTTCTGTTATGTAGCTTTTAGATGCGTGGCTATCACAGGTGGAAGGCTACTTACAGAGCATGAATATTGATGAAGATGATGGTTGCATGTTGTGTGTAGTGTCAGATATGTGTACATAGCAAAAGGTTTTCAAAAAAGCTCTGTAAGCAGAAGAGGAGTCTCATCAAACGCTGTAGAGAGAATTATTAAAATAGGTGGAGTCCTCCAACTGTTACAATGGGAAATGTCATGAACCAATCAAATGCTTTTCTTTAAGGTCACATGGAAATCGTGCACCGAGCGCGCAAGGAGGCCGCACCCGACACAAGTTTATTACAGTTAGAAATATATAAATGCTTAAATTTTTTTAGATTATCGCTTGTTCTCATATACACTTTAAACTTATTTAGATATACTTTTGAGACCAAAAAGAAATGAGGGAATGGCGTACCCGGCGCGACACCAAACATCTATGACGTAACACAGGGCCTGGCAGCGTGCACTCGTCGCATACGCAATGCGCAGCGGGCGCGACCCCATACATACATGACGTAAGGCGCGACTTGGTACTGTGCACCCGTTGCATACCAAAGTAGCAGCTGGCAATACCACATACGTATATGATGTTACGCGGGACGCGGTGCCACGAACCCGTTGAATACAAAATGCGCATCCTTTACGAGTTTAGCAATATGGCGGATAGGATTCGCGTGCTGATGGAGCATGGTACACTACCGGTACGGTAGTGCTCACTTTGCCACTGGATTAAAGCAAGCCTGGCTGAAGACGGCTGAAATGCCAGAAACCGGTCCTAGGAAGCTTGTTTCCGGTCCAGGGAAGGCATGGGTTGGCAGCTCGAGCTGGACTGTTCCCATGAGGCACAGGGTCAGACTGATTTGCATATGGCCATGTCTGAACTGGGGTGGCAGAGTGGGCTAAAGAACGGTGATGGATCAAACCCAGATCTGTTGACTGGGTGTGAGTGTTTGATTGGTTCTGATGCTCCGTCCATCACCACCCCCTTTTGTACCGCTTTGTTCGCCATAAGTTGGCAGGGTATGCTCAGACGTGAGTCCCTTGCTCACTTTGCCACTGGATTCAAGCAAGCCTGGCTGAAGACGGCTGAAATGCCAGAAACCGGTCCTAGGAAGCTTGTTTCCGGTCCAGGGAAGGCATGGCTTGGCAGTTCGGGCTGGACTGTTCCCATGAGGCACAGGGTCAGACTGATTTGCATATGGCCATGTCTGAACTGGGGTGGCAGAGTGGGCTAAAGAACGGTGATGGATCAAACCCAGATCTGTTGACTGGGTGTGAGTGTTTGATTGGTTCTGATGCTCCGTCCATCACCACCCCCTTTTGTACCGCTTTGTTCGCCATAAGTTGGCAGGGTATGCTCAGACGTGAGTCCCTTGCTCACTTTGCCACTGGATTCAAGCAAGCCTGGCTAAAGACGGCTGAAATGCCAGAAACCGGTCCTAGGAAGCTTGTTTCCGGTCCAGGGAAGGCATGGGTTGGCAGTTCGGGCTGGACTGTTCCCATGAGGCACAGGGTCAGACTGATTTGCATATGGCCATGTCTGAACTGGGTGGCAGAGTGGGCTAAAGAACGGTGATGGATCAAACCCAGATCTGTTGACTGGGTGTGAGTGTTTGACTGGTTCTGATGCTCCGTCCATCACCACCCCCTTTTGTACCACTATCGGTACGGGACTTCAGTTTTCTCCCAAAAAAACAAAAAACGATATACATACTTTGTTATGAAGATATAAAACATTATATATTTTTGAAATAAAAATAAAGGATAATAGAGTTACAAAATATTACAAAAAAATAGAAAAAATATAGGTTTTATAAATATTAAACTATGAAATTAACATTTAAAAAACCTTTGAAATTCACTGAAAAAGCCATAGGTTTTACAGACGTTATAGTTAGGAATTAGCTGGATGGCGGCTAACTCTTTAAAAATCAACCCTGACAAAACGGAGGTCCTTGCCATTTCAACCAAAGGTAACCCCTGGAATGATCTTTTTTGGCCTCAGGAGTTAGGAGCTCCCCCCATGCCAGTACCTGTGGTGAAAAGTCTGGGTATAAAGATCGACTCTCAACTTTCTATGACCAACCAGGTTGTCGGTACTTGTGTCGGTCTGCTGCGACAGCTGAGGAAACTTGTTCCCCTCCTCTCGGTCTCGACCATGAAGACAATAGTAGCTGCTACGATAGTCTCTAGACTTGACTATGGAAATGCACTATATGTTGGGCTGCCTCAGAAATTGACAAATAAACTGCTGATAGTTTTGAACGATGCAACCAGGCTCATTTTTATATTACCCAGAAGAACTCATGCTACCCCTCTGCTGAGTGAACTACACTGGTTACCCATCAGGCAAAGAGCCAAGTTTAAGGGTTTGTGTATCACACACAAAGCCCTTTTTGGACATGCCCCTTAGTACATAAAAGAACGGGTACTCAAATACGTGCCAGGACGGGTGCTGCACTCAGCAGAAGCCAGTAGACTAATATGCCCTCGTTTTAACTGTGCATCCAAAGGGGGGAGAGCCTTCTCGATCCTCCTGCCTCAACTCTGGAATCAGTTGCCCGGAGAGCTACGGAACGAATCTAGACTTCTTTCCTTCCGTGAAAAACTCAAAACCCTCCTTTTCAGAGAAGCGTTTGATATGGTTGTGAAATCTTTCAGTATCTAAGGACCCAGCTTGTTTCGTTTTCTTGTTTTTTTTTCCTCTGTCTGAGCGCTATGAGACCTGCCGGTATATATGCGCTATACAAGATTTAATTAACAATAACAATAACAATTCCTCTCTATAATGTCCTAGCTCTGGCGTACTCCACAGCCGTCGCCAATAAAGCAGTGGGCGTGAGGCAATTAGGTCTGCAATGGGAAGGATGCCCAAAGCCATCCTTAGTGGCGTTAAAGGAGTACTTTTGGGCAAACACAAGATTTGTCTCATAAAATTATTTTCTGTTAAAGTGAGGGCATTAACTAAGCTATGTCCCCAAAGTTCGGCCCCATACATAGTTGCCCCCCTAGCTTGAACCTTGTAGATTTCTACAGGCGGGCTTATAACCTTTAGGGCGCAACTCTTATAAACCTTTAAAATCCCCCCGACTGCCTGAATTAGCTTTAAATTAGCTTTATTGATTTGGGGTCCCCACCCCATTTTGTCATTTAGTGTGAGGCCCAAATAATCGAAGATAGGAACCCTTTCTAAAGGTCCATCTTCCAGTCTTGGGTGCGGACAGTTTATGGAGTCAGCGTGGAAGACCATATATTTTGTTTTCTTTAATATTAACTACCAAATTCCTCCTTTTACAGAAGCGACTAAATTCCTCTAATACACGCTGCATCCCCATAGGTGATTTAGAGAGGAGCAGGGTGCCGTCCGCAAACATTAGGGCAGGGAATTTGCAGTTGGCTAGTTTTGGGGAGTCAATGTCCTTAACGGCAAGAAGGTCTCCTATTAGCCCGTTGAGAAAGAGTGAGAAAAGGGTTGGTGCAAGCACACAACCCTGCCTCACCCCCTTTCCCACAGGGAAAGGAGCCGTTAATTTCCCATTCTTGCCGAATCTTACCCTAGCAAATGTTCCCTCGTGGAGGCGTTTAAACTGGTGGCAGAGATATGGTGGTACTCCCATATCCAGCAAGATTCCCCACAGCTGGTCACGATCCACCATGTCAAACGCCGATTTAAGATCCACAAATGTAAGGTACAGACTACCACCCTCCAAAACTATATGCTTCCAATAGATCAGTTGAAGCCTAAACAACTGATGTATAGTAGATGTTTTACATCTGAAGCCTGCCTGTAAAGGAGTTAAAATATTAAGGTCTTCCATCCATTCCTGGAGTCTTCCCAATAAGACTCTAGCAAAAATCTTTTGAATTACATCAATGAGGCTGATTGGCCTGTAATTTGCCGGTTCTATGGGAGACCCTTTTTTATAGATAGGAATGATCACTGCTCCGGCCGCGTGGGGGGGGGGGGTCACATGCCATAAAGAATGGCATTAAATAATGTCTGGAGGTATGGGGCCCAAACAATATGTTCATTTCTATACAGGTCCCCGGGGATTCTATCCAGCCCAGGAGCTTTGTTTGGCAGTATTTTGGCTAAGGCAGATAATACCTCAGCCAAGGTATATGGAGGTATATCCCCAAGGGAATCAAAGGTATGACAGCAAGCCAATATCCCACTCTCACTAGGTCCATTATAGGCGCTTGAATATAAATCTTTAAAATAAAGACGCCAGGCTTCCTCAGCAATATTAGGCTCGAGGGCAGACCTACCATCTATTTTCCCGGTGTGAACTAAATTCCAGAAAGCTCTTGTGTCTTTAACGTCCATAGCATTCTTAATGGCCTGCCATCTTTCCATTTCCCATTCAGATTTCGCAGCTAAAAGATTTTTTTTTAAAAACACCCTTGCTTCCCTTATTTGCTTGCTATGCCCCCACCCCCCCCCTCAGGCTTGACAACATATATATATATATAACACTTACTGCTGTTCCTTCAGATTAATGTTTTAGAAAAACAACGGTTCTTATGTGGCCTAAAAAAGGTCCAAGGAAGGAAGCGGTGTCAGAAATAGTGACAATGATGAGCTAGACTCGAGATAGATGATAAATATCTCAGGGAGCGATAAGTAGTATGAACAGAGACTTGTAAGTCAAAATAACGTTTGTTATTTATTTTATGAAATTATGCAAGAAAAAATTGAGGTGCTCACATAGTAAAGTGACAACAAGCGTGACGTGCTAATGTGCAATCGAAGATTCATACTTCTCATGGCAGCCTTGACCCGCTGCACCACATTGTGGTTTTCATTCCTCGGCATTGGATAACGCTGGAATAAGCGGTCTCTCCTCGTGCAGTTTCAAGTAATTGCTCCAATTGCACGTTACTTCACTCATTAGCACCCTCACGGGCGGACGTCAGTCACAGTTGGAATAGCTCCACACTTTCAAGTCCAAGATTCAGGAATTCATGCCTCTTGCAGCATTCTGCTTACTTTCTCGCTAACTTTCTCCCTGGCACCGCCCAGTTTTGAATTCAGCTTGCTCACAATTGCTATGTCCTGAAGATGATCTTGAATAGCTGAGATCGAAACGTCGTTGACCCCCTACAACAAGAACTCTGTACACTTTGTATAATTTATTCTTGAGGAGTTTTCCTATGTGTTGTCAATGCGATGTTTATATTTTAAAGTCGCCCCCACTTAGCACGTCACGCTTGTTGTCACTTTACTATGTGAGCACCTGAATTTGTTTTTGCATAATTTCATAAAATAGATAACAAACGTTATTTTGACTCACATGTCCCTGTTCATATTACTTATCGCTCCCTGAGATATTTATTATCTATCTCGACTCTAGCGCATTGTCACTAATTCTGACACCGCTTCCTTCCTTGGACCTTTTTGGCCACATAAGAACCATTGTTTTTCTAAAACATTAGTCCACCACGGATTCACTTTTTAGGGTCCTCTGGTTTTCCTTACTACATGTTCCTTTAGATTAGGCTAGAGATACAGCCGCTACTCTCTCTGACTGAATTGTCCTCACAGCGTCAACACTAGTCTCACTGAGACACTACCTTTTTTTTTTTACAAGAATGCTTCAGATATTAGTATTGCTCATGCCCGTAGCTGAAAACTGCACTCTGCTCCTAAAACTACAATATAAATTCTCTCAGACGATGCGCTCACCAAAGACACTACCTCTTAAACAATAGATTCAGTTGAAGTGTGCAGCACGTAGTTCGCGCATGTGTGTTAATAGGAAGCTTAGTCCTGGAGGCTCTGGCAACTAGATCACATAGTGATGGCATTCTGAATGTGTCGGCCGTATTGAAAAACTCACCGTTACTTCCTTGCAGTCTTCACAACACAATGTGACTTAGAAACTTTCAAAATAGGCATCCTCTTTTCTACCGTGGATATTTGGTGGTGCTAAACAATGTTCCTTCTAATTTTTTTCCTCTGTGTGCGGCAGTGTAGGGTCTCTCTGCACTGCAGCCATGGCTATGTGCGCCAGGAACTAGACCGCGTGTGTGCAGCACCAAATATCACTCCAAACGCTTGCTTAAAACCCTAGTAGCCCAGCTGTTAAGAAGAGAAATTGTATTCCTCTGACTGATGCAACATTTCCTGTACATTGATTTACACACTATAATTCAGTGTCTCTGTGTAATGTGTGTGCAATGTAAAGTGCTTAACACCTTACACTGGTATGAGTGGCGTTAGTAAACAAAATAAATATGGAAGAGAGATGGGTTATGGAGACTTGAGGGGCACTGTTAAAGGTTGGTAATGAGAGTATCTGTGGCGGAGGTGGTTATTGGGGCGCCAACAAACATTGTCACACCAGGCACCACCAGCACTAAAGCCGGCCCTGTTCAAATTGCACTAATAATTACAGTGAAATTATGAAAACATCCCACATTGCAATTTGAAACCTTGGCAGCTACGTTTCTGCATTTCTTTTCTTGATAGGGTTGGGGTGATTGTGTGCATTTGTTAAGGTTTTCGTGTTGATTGAAGCTCATGATGGGTGCTGCGATTAACATGAAAACTTTAACAAATGCACAGGGACATCTTAAGGATTTTGAGTGCCCTGGGCCGAACTTATTTCTGGGGCCCCTGATTAGAACAGCTTTGGATTTATGATCCAATTTCAGCTTTTTCATGTCCTTTTTTGGCCAGGTCACCAACACTGCAGAGGCACACTGGTCCAAATTCTAAATGTGCTTCCATCTAATAATCAGGGATAATGGTATGTGTTTTCAAAATTGTAACATAGCCTGAAGGAAAAGGAGAGACTAGTGAGAAATAGGATTTAGTGGAAGAGAAAGGGGGAGAGAGGAACAAAGTAGAAAAAAAGTCAGGGCGCAAAGACGAGAAATGGGGAAGGGGGTAATGGAGAAATTGGTAAGAGAGGGACTGAAAGAGAAAGGCAGCTAGAGGCTTTGGAGAACTGGGTGGGAGAACGGAGAATGGAAAACCGGTAGAAGAGAAAGCAAAGAAAAGGCAGAGAGGGGGAATGGAGACAAGAATGGGATGGGGAAAGGGGGTAAACGTGGAGCGGGACTGATATGAGGAAGAAGAAAAAGAAGAGAAGGAGACGGCGAGAGCAGCTGGGGAGTGGAAGAAAAAAAGGAAAAAAGATATGTCAGAGAAGACAGCGAGTGTGGTATGGCAATGCTTCAGAAGTAGCGTCTCTGCATATTGACGTTGATGGGTTCTATAAGGAGCCTTTTTTGTCATCTTATCATTTGTAAACACTTGTTCTATGTAACTGTGCTCACCTGAATGAACTAAGAAGGGTGGAAGGCTGGTTAGGCCTTGCCAAGATTTTTAATCTTGCCAAGATGCAGGTCTGAGCAGATGGCAGCTGCAAGTGTGTAAATGACTGATCCATCTGTCGGGAGAATTCTCTTCACTAACACTTTCTTCCCATCTCTGTTTGAAACTCAGGGGCAACAACATTGTTGTGGTGTCACCAGGGCTTTAAGTGGAAGCTTTTTCAGTATTCTATAAAAGCCATAGTTGCTGCTTATTTATCTTATGCAACTAACAACCACTGACAAAGCCAATAGTCTGACTAGTTGTAGGTATACATTTACTTTTTGTATCATATATGTGGATGCAATGACAGAAACAGGAAAATCAAGTTGGAGGGCACACTATGCCAAGCACAGAAAACTTTAAAAGTCACACAATCCCCCCGCAGCCCAGCTCTATTAAGAAGAGAAATGCAGCAAGTCTACAAGCACGGCGTGTGCTTTACACTCCATGTGTGTAGAGTTGCTGCATTTCTTTTCTTAATGGAGCGCAGCTGCAGGGTGATTGTGTGCCTTTGTTAAAGTTTTCAGGTTAATCGCAGCGCCCGTCTGGAGATTCAATTAACAAGAAAACTTTCAGATGAAGTGAAACAGGATGACTAGGAGGGGCATTGCACTTAGAGGCTTTTATAGGTGAGAAAAGTGATCACTGAACTGCTATGCAACTTTCAAATCCTAGAAAAAATACAAACTTAGACAAACATTAAAATGCTGACAAGATATCTGTGAAAACCTGCACCATCACTGCACTGGTACATCACCTAGCCATGTGGAATGCTCAGGTAACAGATCATCATGTATAAAAAACACACTCTTTCTAGATGTCAGTTTCTTGAGACAATAATAGAACAATAATTAAGACCCTAAAAAAGACTCTACTCCTCCACTGCTCAAGACTACTGTTACCATCATGAGCGTCTCACTGGGTCAAGGTTCATCTAGTCTATTCTTCAGACTTGACATAATGAGCACCTACATTAACCCCTTCGGTGCTCATGACGGAACGGTTCCGTCATGAGCCACGGTTGAGCTGTGCTCATGACGGAACCGTTCCGTCATGACCACGCCCGCGCAAGAAACCGTCAGCACAGCGGCGGAATTCGCGCAGCATGGAAGGGGTTAATAAAATAGAGCAATACCACAAACATTTCCCCTTTCACCCTTCCTCTGACCCCATTAGACCTGGAAAGAATAATCACCCTACAATTTGAAAAATATTTAGAAGCAAGCCAACTGTTGAATTCCCATTAGTCACTTTTATGTCCCAACCACAGTACGGAAGCTGCACTACTAGATGTATGGCAAGCTCCTATCACAAGACAGTCTGCTTAACCTGATGAATTTCAGAGTTTTGTACAGAAAATCACCCCCTTTCGCCCTAATATTTGCAAGTACAAAAAAGGGAATCTCATTAACAGTCAAACTGCTTCTTGTTAAAATGTCACATTTTGTCTAAAGGGGTTGTTAAAACTGTACTACCAGCGTGACCATTACAGACACTCAAGCAAGTCTCTGTCATTGGCAGCCTAATCACAACTAGAAAGATGGCCGGAGAGTTTAGCTGTTTTCAAATTCAGATTGAATTAATTCATACAAGCCATTGTTGCTGCATATTTATCTTATGCAACTAGCAACCACTTACAAAGTCAATAGTCCGACTTGTAGGTATGATCAGTGCTTTAAGTGGGCCTGGTCTCACCGGTGCTGAGCACTGGCAGTTTATTTAAGGGGGCCTCAAAACAGGTCTCTACTGGGCTCTGTTTTGTGCCCGGGCACAGGCGATCCGTTTTTTCCCAGACTGCAGTGACAGTAAGCACATCGGTGTGTGCATGCTCACACTGCTCACTTCTCACTAGTAGAGAAGTTAGGGCATGACGTCATGCCAGGTGAGCCTTGTAGGTAGGGTGACCAGGATTCCCGGATTTGCCCGGACTGTCCCAGTTTTTCAACAGTTGTCCCGGCAGATTTCGGTAAAAGTAGCTCATGTCCCAGTTTTTGAGAAGGTGAACTAAAAACAGTGAGAGGCATCTTTTTTAGGTGTTCCAAAGCAGGGCTAGTAAGCAGATGTTATAAGTAAGCAGTTTCATTAACAGGTACGATGCTGGTTTTAAAAATTACATTTTATTAATTTTCTTAGTGCCTGTTCTGTGTTTCTTTGAGGATGAGGACTGTCATTATTTGCCACTTTATTGATGTACATTTGTAGTCCTTCCTCTATTTCCACGAAATGTCCCGGTTTTTGGGTCGCACAATCTGGTCACCCTACTTGTAGGGGAGAGAGTCATTTTCTCTCTGGATTTCCCTTCTCTTTTTGAAACTCGGGAGCAGCAACATTGTCGTGGTGTCACCAGGGCTTTAAGTTGAAGCTTTTTCAAGCCATAGTTGCTGCTTATTGATCTTATGCAACTAACAACCATCGACAAAGCCAATAGTCCTTACTTGTAAGTATGATGTTATTTGTTGTAGCATATATCTGGATGAAATGACAGCAGCAGCAAAATACAAGTCAGTGATATACTATGCCAAGTACAGATTTTTAGCATATGTGTCTTAAGCCACACCCTTAATTACACTGGCCATGCCCCTTTGCGAGACCCCCCCCCCCAGTTTTTTCATCCCACTTAAAGCCCTGGGTATGATGTTACTTGTTGTATCATATATCTGGATGCAATGACAGAAACAGGAAAATACAAGTAGGGTGGCACACTATGTCAAGCACAGAAAAGTGTAAATCACCACACAGCTGCGCTCTATTAATTAATTCATGTTTTTATTTGCAGAGTTTTATATAGCGCTGGCTAGACCCGGAGGTATCCAAGCGCTTTACATGAGGATCAGCGAATTACAAGTTACAAAAAATCACATTACATCCTGTCATAGCACACAGTTTAGAGGGATAGTGACCGTAACTTTAAAATGTAGATATAAGTAGCAAATATCCTGGGATGATACATTATAGTATTGGGTTGCCTAAATAATATTGAAGTCTTCCCTAGTCAATGTATATGACAAGAACACCGACTCGCCAAATTCTTCAATGAGGTACAGAACACATGCCTTACAATGCAAGTGAGGCCTCTGTTTTGGGGTAGAGACTTACACACTTTTAGAAAGGAATCTGGACAGATCACAGTGAGCTCCAAAGATCCCCTCTTAGTCCACCACCGTGATCACACACATTATGTATATGAAAGATTATAGTGACATATGATGAGCCCAGCACCCATTCAACAAACAGTTCACATGTTATTCATTAGGTCATGACTCTGGCCTGTGTTGCAGAGGCTAACAGACTAGGTACAACATAGAGAGTGTTAGGACATACTGCACATCTAAGATCTTCTAAATATTTATTGGCCAAAAAGGCCACCTCGGCCACTTCATTTCAACCCAGTCTTGTGATTATTGTTTAATATAGATACTTCCTGTGTCTGTCTTCAGGTTACAAGTATTCAAACCAGGAAGCACCAAGATAGGCACTGCGAGTAATCTATGATCACACCAACTGAAACATTAATCATCAATGGACATAACCAGGGTCACAATGTAGGGCCACCAATGTGCTTTCCTCAAAACAGATGCAGTGTCCTGCGGGTACCACCTAGATAACCCCTGGTCATTTCTGCATCCGACACTGAACCTGCAGCTGATAAAAAAACAATCCCTCTTTTCAACCTCGTCCATTAAGAAGAGAAATCAATAAGTCTACAAACACGACGTGTGCTTTTCACACCGTGTTTGTAGAGTTGCTGCATTTCTTTTCTTAATAGAGCTCTGGGCTACGGGGTGATTATGGGCCTTTGTTAAAGATTTCAGGTTAATTGCAGTGCCCGTCTGCAGCTGCAATTAACATGAAATCTTTAACAAAGTCACACAATCACCCCGCAGCCCAGCTCTGTTAAGAAGAGAAATTCAGCAAGTCTACAAACACAAGGTGTGCTTTTTACGCCCTGTTTGTAGACTTGCTGAAATTCTTTTGTTACCTAAGTGTGCCTTTGGGCTGATTGTGTGCTTTTGTTTAAAGTATTCATGTTAATCGCAGCTCGTGAAGGCGCTGCAATTAACATGAATACTTAAACAAAAGCACACAGTAGGCACTGCTCTACATGTAAGAAACACCCATTTTTTGCGCCGCTCGTGCGAACGTTCTCGTTTAATGTGCTGTGTGTGTGCGTGCACCACACACAGCACTGCCCGCTACAGGTATCAGAGGTACGCGGGCGCTCATGCGTGCACCTTATTGGGAACCATGGTGCTAAGGTACTTAGCATCTTTCGGAGTTTGTTTGGACATCAAAACATTACACTTCAAGGTATTCTTGAAAGGAGGATTAGGAAACTGCACAAGAAACTGGAGGAGGAAGGGTTGGAGGCAGAGAGGAGGAAGATGATAGAAGCTGATGTTCATGTTTCCCAGGATGATCTAAAAGTGCTCTTTGAAAGGCAGTACACGGAGAAGTGGAAAGCGAGTAGGATTAGCCATTTTGAGTATGGAAAAAAGTGTGGATTACTTACTATTTTAATTATGTTAGTATAGTTTGTAATTTTTAATGCATATTTTTTTTAATTGAATTAGAAATGTAGTACTGGGTTGTTGGGTTTGTAGAAGAAGTTATTTAAAATATACATTATTGTTATGTATTTTTAATGATTTATTTATTATAATTAAAATAATAATTGATAATTATGTAAATTGTTTAATTGATTTATTTTAAGTATTTGTTGTTGATAAATTAATTGCTAAAGTTTTCAATCAGTGTATTTCATGCCGTAATTTTGAAAAAGAATTTAATATGTTATTTTTTTCTTTTTTGAATCTTTTTATTAATATTTGCACAAAGAATTTTATATTTAATATTTGTTTTAATTTTATTTGGTTTGTTTTATTCAATGATTAATTCAATATGAATAATTTTTTAATTTATTACTGTATTTATTTTTTGTGTATGTTCTTGAATTTTTTAGGGTTTATTGGAAAAAAAACATTTGTTATATGTTTACTTTTTTAAATATGAAATTCGTTTTTCCAAATTACTTGTACTTTTAGTTCCCTATGAATATGATTTTATTTTGAATATATTTGAATTTTTTTATTTTGTTATGTATTTTTTTATTGTAATTGTAATAGGAAATTGTAAATGTAAACTTAACCGCTCCAAAAGCCAACGATTTGCCTGTTTTTGCATGTGTTAGTGTGCTAATATTAAATGTAACAACTCCAAAGGCCAACACTTACCCTACTGCTCAGATTGCATTGGGAATAGCATATATAACTCATTCAATTTTTCCCTTTCTTGCTTAATTTGGAGTGGTAATAGTAAATGAAAACCCTCCAAAGTCCAACACTTTCCCTAATGTTGTTCAAGTTGGAGTGTGAATAGTAACTCTAACCCCTCCAAAGTCTAACAATTTCCCTACTATTGTGCAGATTGGAGTAGGGAATAGCAATTCTAACCCCGTCAAAGTCCATCATGTTCCATGTTTTTGTTTACGTTGCAATGGCAATATCATATCTAACCATTCCCAAGTCCAATTCTTTTCACACTATATCTTAGATTGGAGGCATGATAGTAAATGTAACCCCTCCAAAGACAAATACATTACCTGCATTTGTTTATGTTAATTTGACTCCTTCAAAGTCCAACAGTTTCTCTAGCGTTGTTTATTTTGGATTGTTACAATTTATTTAATTATTGTTTATTTTTTTATTTAATGCATGAATTATAAGATTTTTTAATTTACATTTTATTTAGTTGGACTTTTATTATTTTATGTTTTTATATTAATCTTGGTACGTTTTTGTTACATTTATGCTTGTTAATTTTCATTTTTAAATTGTTAATATTTTTAACATAAATATTTAAATTTTTAAAAAATTATATTTTTTTGAAAGAGTATATGTGTATATATGTAGAATAACATTAATAATTAAAACTATATATCTTTAATTACATTATTATTTTGTAGTTGTAGTTTAAACATTTAAGTAATTTACATATAATGTTATATGAATCTATTTGTGGACATACTTACATTTTTTAGGATATTGTGTTCCACAATGTTTTTTTTTTTTTACATTTTGAATGCTTACATACAAAGTATACAAACTTGATATTTTTGTTAATGATTTTTTGACATGATATTCTTGAGTCACTATATTTTGTAGATGATATTTTGTCATACAACTGCCTTTATGGTACAAGCTGTGCATTTAAAAGTGTACCCTATAGATCACATCACAATCACATTTTACACTTTCCATTCTTTGAAAGTATTGTGAGTGTAATTAAAACCCAAGCACTCTGTTATGGGTAAAAGTCTTATATTTTCATTCCGAAATAGCACAGCGAGGCAACTGGTTGTTGCTTAGTCAATTGTTTAGGCTTTATTCATGTTACTATCCACGTCATCAATATACTGGTAATAAATATTGCCACTACCTAATTTGCTTATAAGTCCGTATTATGGTAAAAGTCTCCGCTGTTGTCTGTCTTGCTAGTTGTTGTCTTTTCAAATTTTTCAATCAGTCTTGCTTGACAGCAAACAAAAATATGGATAGTGACTTAGCAAAATGCACATCAGTTTGATACACGAGTTACTTGAATTGCTGAAAATTTTAAAGCAAAATACATATTACTAAATAAAAAAAACAGCTTTAAGAATGTGCTGCCTATGTAATCAGCATATGGACTATGCCAATGTGGGCTCAGCTGTGAATGTTAGGAAAGTTATTCTTGATTCTGTTGTACTTTGTTTGTTTCCTTGTGTCTTTCTTTTCTTCCTTCCATTGTAGCCTAATGTGCTAGATAACGAGGTACCACTGCAGGTTATGGGACGAACCTCCATTAGTGCTGTTTATCCTGAATGGAGTAAACACAGACGAGACTTTGAAAACACTTGGGATGTCTAAAACAGCTGTGATGTAAAGAGAGAAATGTGATACTTGCCGCGGTGTGATGTGTATTAAAATAAATAAAAACAAGCTGAAAAGCTGTCTCCCAGTTATATTTCTGAAGTAAAACGTAAGCATCTTACACATCAGAGATACGTGGTTTCTATTTAACCTCGTATGATATATTATCACTGCGTGGTGAGGCCAGAAGAAACCCCACAGCACACGGAAAACACACAAGGAAAGACCTATTTAGTTATTTGAAGAAGAGTTCAAGCAATGATGCCTTACAGAACAGTAGTTTATTGTTAAATGTATCAGTAAATTATACAGAAATGTATTTCACGGATATAGTCAGTCAAACGACATGCTTGAAAGATAATCTGAAACTGGAAAATGTGGTCTGCTTCTTAGGTGACGATTTCGATCCAGGTCGGAAAGCACTCCGACCTAGTCGGATCCGGAGTGCTTTCCGACCGAGCCAGACCCCTACAGTCCGACCGAGCGAGTACGATGTGCACATATGCTGTCGGACTCGGTTCGGTCGGACTCCCATAGAAGTCAATGGGAGCCAGTTGTATGACGCGTACATGCGCTCCCATTGACTGAATGGGTACGTCTCGAACAAGTGCGCCCCCTACAGTTGGTGCGCGTCGGTGCCATCTGCGTCGTACATGCCTGTGTGGGGGAGACCCATGGGTCTCCCCCTGTGTGCGAGTCATACGGCTGCGGGTGTTGGGGGGACCGACGCGGACCCCCGAAGTCCGACTCCGGGAGCTTTTGTGAGCCGGACGCTCCGACTCGGTCGAGCTGTCTGATTCGAGCATCGTACTCGTTTGGTCGAGAATCGTCTAAATTGCGCGTGTCGGTTTGCGTGCGACCGAGTCGGACGGATCGAGTCAGAGCTGGGAACGAGTCGGTCGGAGAATTCGCGCATCTTCGCATCGTACTTCGTCGTCCGGACCTGTGTACGGATCGGTCGGAAAAGAAGCATCGGAATCGGATCTGCTACGGCCGAACCCGATTCGGTGCCCTTCCGACCGAGATGGTAATCGGCACCTTAGTGGGCATTTATAAACCAAGGGTGGTCTGTGCTTTAATTGATCAAGTATATTAATAAATAATCGATTACATGAACTGATAAAATGTGATCCACAGGCTTAGCTGCATGCTGTGTTTGCTCATCAAGTGCCTTCGTTTTAACAGATACAATCGGCACCATCAGAGGAGAAGGCTTTGGAAGTTGCCTGCAGCACTCAACTAATCACATCACAGCCGGAAACCTTAGAAAAGGGGGAGATTGAGAGCGCTGCTGGCATCGTTGTTCAGATATTAAACAACTCGCAAGTTACAAATAATACTGAGGTGAGTGCAATTACATATTTTTTATGTTTTCATTATTTACAAATTCCCATTCCTTAGCCTTACTCTGCCAGGAACCATCAGCTAACTTTCCACATGAGCCCTCCTTTAGCTGAGCGCATTCAGAGTATAGGCATTAGCACACATTTCACCAATTTCTGAAGATCTGAGCGATGGTGGTACAGCAATTCATAAATCACAAGCAACAAAAAGCTGGTGATAAAAACATGCAAAAAATGCCGAAAATGTCTGTTCTGTTGTTACCGTAAGGTAGGCTTTATTTTCTGTACTAAAACTCTAATGTCGTGCAATTCCAGTATTATCACACCCATGCATTATTGCAGAACTGTGGGGCTTATTTACAAGCCCATTGAGCCCCCGGTGCGTCATTTTTATTGACGCGCCGGCAGAACAGTGGGCTTCCCCATATTTACAAGGTCATATAGTCACTCTGTGTAAATTTTCATGGCTTATAAATATGTTTCCATTTCACTCATTACTCTGCGTGAAATGGGGCGCTGCAGGGGTGTAGATGTGGTTGTTCCCATGCAACATTCATGGAACTTGACACATTCCCAAATATACAACATTTTGTAAATCCCGGGAATGTGTCAGAATCCTAGGTGCAACGAGGGGAAATACTTTAATTTCTCCTTGCATCATGCATAGATTGTTTATGTGCAGGAAGGTGTCCCTTCCTGCACAAAAACAATCATCCCCTCAGCGCAGGCACCCTTGCAAATGAAGGCAAGGGTGTCTGCACTGGTGCATCGGCTGCTGTTTGTTCGCCAGCGGTGGGGAGAAGAACAGGAATGCGTTGTATCTTGTAGATATGGCGTATTCCTGCCCTTTTATTTTGAAGCACGGCAGGGCACCAGGAAGGCTTGCTGTGTTGCTGTGCATCAAAATATTGTAAATGAGGCCCTTTGTATGGGATATTAAAGGAACCCCTTGGTATGTTATGTTATCTACTTTTTATTGAACACACAACCAATGTAGGGTCTCTCATCGCAAAAAAAGGAGGACCTAACCATTCTACAAAGTTAGGGGCAGATTTAGAGTTTGGCAGAGGGGTAAATCCATCCGAACGTGACGTATATCCCATCCACCATATTTCAAGTGCCATGGGATATAATGCTCTTGTATTAAGGTGGGCAGGATTGCCGTCACGATTATGATGAGTTAGCCCTCTGCTAAATTCTAAATCAGGCCCTTTGTTTAGATATTTCCTGGACAGCGATGTCTTTATAGGAGGAAAAATATTAGCCCAAAAATATTTCCCTGAAAAATGGTGCTAATTGATAATAATGCGTTGACCTAGAAATCAGGTTGTAGTTTGTGGTTATGTTTTGTGCCTAAATTCTTAAGCTTTTAGCTAGCGGCAAAAGGCCAGGCAGCGACGGTCTGCCACTAGAATTTTATAGATGCTTTCAGGGGCACCTCACTAAACACCTCGCAGCGATGTATCTCAGGCAACATTGGCAATTTTTTTTTTACCATATTCCCCCATGGAAGCCCTTATTGTACCTCTTCCTAAGGATGAAGGTGACACATTGGGCAGGAATTCCTACCTCCCTGTGTCCACACTTAATTTAGATTGCGGAATCCTCTGGAAAATCATAGCTAAACATATTCTTCCGAGGCTGTCCCTCTTAATCCATCCGGATCAGTCGGGATTTATACCCGAGCATAGTACTTCAGCTAATATTAGGAGACTCTTTCTTATTCTCAATGATCTCCCTGCGCCAGTGACATGGGCAGTTGCATTTTGATAGCCTCTCATGGACATACCTGTTGTCCGTGCTGAAGCTCATGGGCTTTGGGGACTCCATTATGTTGTGGACTCTGATCCTTTATTCTGCCTCGTTCGCCCGGGTGCGTGTTGGAAAGGATTTTTCTGATCCTTGGCCCATACGCCGCAGTACGCATCAGAGAAGCCCACCTTCCCCATTACATTTTGCTGTTGCATTTGTGCTCTAGCTTGCAGGATTCTTTTGCTCCGTTAAAATCACGGACTGTGAATAGCTGACCATATGCATTCCATCTCCCTTTACACAGACAACACACCTTTGGGTCATTTTCTGGACTTAATGTTAATAATAAGAAGTCCGGTATCTTTCCTTTCTCAGACCCATATGCTGCCTTTCTGGAGAAAGGTGGGCCTACCACTTTACTGGCAGCCCTTCGCAATTTGAAATATTTAGGTGTCTGGGTATATCGTGACCTAGATCCCGGTTGGGAAGGTAGTTTTGGGGGGGCTTTGGTGCGGATATAGTAGTCTGCCACCTTTTGGAAGCAGCTCCCACTGTCTCCAGTGGCCTGCGTGGTGTTGTCCAAGATGTTGGTCATGCCTCCCGTCTTGTGTTTATGTGCCAATGTCCCAATTTTCTTCCTAAGGAAGGCTTTTAAGGAGCTTAACACCTGGTTGTCGGACTGCCACAAGACCTTCCTGAGCAGGGTTTTTGTGAAGGCAAAGGACCCTAAAGAGACGCATTTATTCAGTACTGTAACTCATTTTATTGTTATATGCAACAGCCAGTTGGGATAACCAAAGAATCCTGCTTAGAGAAGCAGTCTCGCTGTCACCAAGGTTCTTCACGAGGTATCCCGAGGTCACTGTTCTTCGGCTGTATCTCGCAACGAAATGTGGAAGACAAGAAAAACAACAAACAAAACAAGGGTCAGTCGGAAGGATTATAACCCTTCTTTTACAGGGTATGGGACATGAGGGACTTTCACCCGTCAGATGTGACACTGTTACCAGATTACGATGCCCTCCCGTTACAGCGTTTCCTTTTCTGCCCAGTGCCCTGAGAGGCCCCGTAGCCTGGACCTTACCATGTACAGCCACCCTCCTACTGGAGAGTGGCAGGGCGATGCGCAGTCTCGTTGGTCTCCTGGCGTCTCGCTCTCCTTTAGGGCGGGGTTCTCCTCTACATCTTCCTTGGACTTCCGAAGTACTCTGTCACAGACTGGCGTGGGCATCTCCCATTCCACTTCCTTCCTCTCTGCCTTTTCTTCCTGCTTCTTAAATCCGCCCGATGTGCTTCGCCAGACACAGGTCTCCTCTGATAGGCCTGACATCATTGGGTACACCCCGTGATAGTCTCCCTCGTGGTTGCCGTGATAACATTTAAAGGGCTCCTCCACAGCCTGCGTGTGAAGTGACAGTATGTCAGTTACAGTATCCATAGGAGAGCAAGGTAACTCAATTGGCTGTGCATCCTCAGTCTCATGACACAACCCTACCCCAGGATTTCCTCAATCGGGGGAAAGAGGGAAACGCGACAAATAATCCGCGTTGGCCTGATCCTTGCCCTACCGGTGGCGGACTTCAAAACAGAACGGTTGCAGGGCCAGAAACTACGAAGAACCCGGTCGTTCCTTTGGAGCCAAGTAAGAGTGGCATGGTCAGTATATAAAACAAAACTCCTCCCTTCCAGATAGTATCTTAACTTTTCAATGCTTCACTTCAGGGCTAGACATTCTTTCTCAATTGTAGGATAAGCCTGCTCCCTAGTGAAGAGCTTCCAACCTATATAAAGAATTGGTCTTTCAAGTCCGTCTGTGTCTAATTGGGAAAGACTGCACCTATGCCCATGCCAGAAGCGTCTGCAAGATGAACGGTTTCTGAAAGTTGGGAGTGAGCAACACGGGTAAAGTGGTCAGAATGGTTTTCAAGGTCTGAAAGGTCTGGGTTTCTTGAGTGGATGGTGACCGAAGGAGAGAAGGGGTTGCTGTCTTTTTTAATAAGTCAGTAGGGGCATCAGTGTCAGAAAACTGAGGGATAAACCGCCTGTAATATCCAACCAGTCCTAGAAAGGCTCTCCGTTCTTTCTTGGTTTTGGGACGGGGGTGTCATGTATTGCCCTCACCTTTTCCTTTTGAGGTTCGATTAGGCCCTTTCCTAGTAAATAGCCCAAGTATTTAACTTTGTCAAAGGCAAATTTGGACTTTTTTGCATTGATGTGAAGATTGGCGTACCTTAGGTCAGACAAGACACCGTTAAGATGTGATTGGTGTTCGGCCCACATTTTGCTATATATGATGATGTCATCTAAGTATGCAGAGGAATACTCCAGGTGTTGCTTTAGCAGAGTATCCATTCATGTTTGGAAACAAGTGGGGGCACCATGTAAGCCAAACGGCAGTACAGTGAAATGGTATAACCCGTCTGGAGTGGAAAAATCGGTCTTCTCCTGGTCATCGAGACGTAACGGGATTTGCCAGTATCCCTTGGTGAGGTCAATTGTGGAGATGTAACGAGCCTCACCTAATCGTTCAATCAACTCGTCCACTCTGGGGAGAGGCTATCCGTCTTGTTTAGAGATTTGATTTACGGCCCTGAAATCAATACAAAAGCGGGTGCTCCCATCCAGTTTTGGCACCAGAACAATCGGAGAGCACCAATTGCTCTTGGAGGGTACTATTACGCCTAGGTCTAGCATCTGGGCGACTTGACGTTGTAAGGCAACCCTACGGGCTTCAGGCACCCGATATGGCTTCTGTTTGATAATGACCCCTTCTGTAGTTGCTATGGAATGCATTGCTAAATGGGTTTTTCCGGGCCGATCCGAGAAGATGTCAGTAAAGCAGTATAAGAGGTTCGTTAGGTCTTGTTTCTCGGATGCCGTCAGGTCAGGACTAAGGACAGTGGCGTCGACAGTATGAGGGGAAGTGTTCACTAAAGAAACAGTGCAGGTCCTCTTGGGAGGAGGTCCTAACTATTTCTTTAGGATATTGACGTGGTACATTTGGGACTTCTGTGGGGAGATACATAAAACATAGGTGGTTTTCCCAATCTTTTTTATGATTTCATATGGACCCTGCCACTTCTTCTTTAATTTATAGGTAGAGGAAGGCAGGAGGATCAAAACCCATCCCCCACATTGGAACTATCTCCAACCCTTGCTTTTGTCATAATGGTATCGCTGTTTGTTCTGAGACCTTTCTAGGTTGTCATGGGCTAAGGATCTTAGTTTATGAAGGCAAACCTTTACTTGATTAGAATAGTCCAACAGGGCCTGTGCTTCGGTTATTCCCTCATTTTCCCAGCTCTTCTTGGTGATCTCCAGAAGGGTGCGTGGTTTCCACCCGAACAAAAGTTCGAATGGGGAAACACCCAAGCTACGTTGAACTGAGCTTCTAATGACAAAAAGGGCCAACGGAAGGAGTTGGTCCCAATTCTTGCCGTCCCCTGTTAGAATTTTTTTTAGGGTGAGCTTTAAATTGCCATTGTATTTTTCCATAAAACCATGCGTCTGTAGGTGGTACATGGAGGTGGGAATGTGCTTAATGTTCAGCTGTTTGCAGACCTCCTTTATCAATCTTGATACGAAGGGGGTTCCTTGATCAGTAAGGATTTCACATGGAAATCCCATACTGGAGGATACTTCAATTAGTCTTTGTCCTAAGGTGGTGGTGGTTGCTGATCTCAAGGGAAGAGCCTCGGGTTATCTAGTGGAGTAATCCACAATGACTAGGACATACTGGTAACCCCTAGAGGATTTAGGAAGAGGGCCTATAAGGTCCATTCCTATTCGCTCAAAAGGCCTGCCTATTATGAGTAGGGGTTGTAGAGGTACCTTTGGAGGAACATATGGATTCTTTTTTTTGACATATAGCACACTCCTGACAGTATTTCCTAATTTGCGCATAGATCCTTGGCCCAAAAAAAAAATGTTTAAAATAAACTGACGGATTTTCTCCACCCCACAATGGCCTGCCAGGAGATGGGAATGAGCAAAGAAAAGGATCTGAACCCTAAAACCAGCTGGGACTAACTGGGATTCTGCTCCTTTGGCTATTCTGTACAGGAGTCCATTGCGCTCTGAAAAACAAGGATATGATTTTCTGGGTTCATCTTTTGTATCCCAGGTGTTCTGCCAGGCGTTACTAAGGGTGCTGCCATTTAGCTGAGCCACCCTGAAGTGATTGTCCATGGCCCAAGGTTCAGAGGTAAGCAGACTATTGTGAGTGTTTTTCTGTAGAGAATATGTTTTCAGGTTACTGGCAAGGAGTCTAGAATAACAGGGATTATCTATACCTAGTATGAGCTGTTCTGGGAGAAAAGGGAGGACTCCTACGTCAACTGTGGTTTCTATACCTGTTTCCGTTTGAAGGGTTACCCGCGCCACATGATAGTGTTTGATGTCGCCATGCACACAATGACTACTAAAGGTCCTCTCGAGGATAATATGGGACACAGGGACTAACTCTTCTCTTACTACTGAGTGCTTGCAACCTGAGTCAAGGAGGGCTGTTACTGTCTGGTTGTTTATCCTGAGACTTACGTAATAAACCGGTCCCATCTCTTGTGTATAAAGGACAGGTCTGGGCGCATAACTAATGTCCATTAGTTCGTCTTCTTGCTTTTCTTTTCTACCCAGTAGGAATAAGGTGGCAATGAAAGTTTCTGACCCCAGACTTCCAAGAAGAAATTGATCCATTTAGAGTTCTTTCATTAGCAACAATTCCTGATCAGTAGATCCTACTAGTAACCACCCCACCTGTCTCAAGGACTATTACAATAACCCCGTTAGGGGTTCCAAGCTTCTACACATTCTCGATTTAGCATCCCAGATATTTGTTTTCCTGCAAGAACCTACCCCTCTGCGGTGAACCTACCACACTGAGGCGATTTGTTGAAAAAAGAAAAAAATAAAATAATTTAGGTCGGTGGCACCACTGATCTTGCTGCTATTTGTCAGCTAGCAACGGCAAAAGTCTGGTCCAATCTTCTAAGAGAGGGGAACCATCATTGGCCTTACCAATAAAGAGAGATGTTGGGCCACAGTAATGCAGAAATTAACTCATTCAGAATCAACTACCCACCTGGCTTATCCAAAATTTTAAACACAATATTCTAAGGAGGAACGCTGAAACTCCCATAATGGACGCCTATTTTTGCTTCCCAAAAGGAGTCATTAAGACCGATCTGATCTTCCGCACAAGACGCACAGCAAAATGACGGAATGCATTTAACTCCCTCAAGGCATTTAACGCCACACAGAACATCCCTTATGGTCTCAAACTAACAATATTACCCTCCCTCTTACTCAGAGCAAAAGCTACCATTTCAATTTATAATATCTTTGGAAAGACCAGGCCTAGATAACATGTTCCGTACCAATGGTCCGGTAACCTATAATAAGCTTTGTTCCCACAAATAAAATAAATCCCTGGGAAAACTGGATCTTTTCCTCCATTAAATCCCCATCCCCCTAGAAGTCTGTATGTATCTCGGCATTCACTAGCACCCACAAAATAATTATCATACATAGTGTTATCTCTACGAATGCACAATTTTCCTTGTTGAGGCAAATCTAACCCTATTGCTACATTAGTTTCGCTCTTATCATAACTTCCTTCCTCAAAACCCCAAAATGGTGTTTTCATCTTTTCTCCTGCCACTTTTCTTTGAAACTTAACTCTTCTATCCTCTACCATGTCTAAAAATACTTTTTCTTCTTTTCTTAATCTACCAGTGAGGTTGTTTCTAAATGCATATTCTAATGTTAATTCTTTTGTTTCTAAGAAAATTCTCCAAACACTTTACTGGGCTTCACCTTGTTTAGTTCAGAAACTACAGAAACTTTAGCAAAAATATCATCCATATCAGTATAGTAATATTCTAATTTGCCTGTCTTATAAAATAAACTGCAAGTTATTCCATACGTCAAAGGAAGGTGATGATATGTTACACCCTCTGTCACAGACCAGGTAACTGCATACAGACATAACAATCCGTAACATCCATTGTCTCTACATATTCATATAAAAGCTTTGTAAAAACATTCTTAGAAAAATCACTTATTGACCTGTCTCTATGAAACTCAGTATTATCTATCAGTGTTATAGTATCCTTTGTGTTATGTGCCTTATCACTATTTATTTTATCCCAGACGAATTCTCTGCAGTTAATCTAAGTGGAATTACTATTGCTAAAAATGAACCAAATAAGCATCAGTGAACCTGTACAATAAAAACACATTCTACACCATCTGTGTAGAAAAGTACACCTAGATCTTCTATTTTCATTCTCTGCCATGGTAAACTATAATCTAAGATATGTACAGAAAAATGTATCTCTCCACACTCAGAAATATATGGCCTTTTAACCAACTGCCCTGGGCGCACTGTTTGGTCCCTCAGATTTTCTTTAAGTTCACCAGTTTATCTTTATTCTGTTTGGCTCTTCAGGATGGGCACAGTTCACTTTCACCCTCCTGTTTACATTTTCCGTTTGAGTTCTCTTGACTGCTATCCACCTCTTCGATTTCAGTCCATTCAGGTGATTTGTATTTCAAATTAGGTCTTTTTACTCTTTTCGGTCTTTGCAATTGTCCTTTATTAAAATGTATTTGATTTCTTTGACTTATTTCATACACTTGTTCCTCCTTGTCTTTGTCAAATTTATTATTTTATATCTCAGTCTTTTACATTCGTTGGGCCAATTATCTCCTTTTCGTGGCCTTTTTAGTCCAGTCTCTGTTTCTTCTCGTTCCACTTTCCAAGCTCTCTTTCTTGGTCCTCTCCTTTGTCTTAATTCTTCTTCACTTTCTTCCGATTCTGTTTCAGATCTCACTTCACTTTCTTTAACTTTGAACTTTATGATTTCTGATTCTTCGTCTGATTTTAGATTTTCTTCTGTTGTTCCAATTAATTCCGAAGGGATTTCCTCAAAACTTATAATTGTACTTGGTTGTTCGACATCACTGTGAATTATTTCTCTCTCCTGTTTCAATATCAATTGTCTGTTTTTCAATGTCCTCTGTTTGCTTTTCAATGTCCTCTGTTTGCTTTTCAATGTCCTCAGTTTGCTTTTCAATGTCCTCACTTTGGTTTTCACCAAATTCAGATTGTTCTGCTTCAGATGTCGAACTGGTATCTGATATTTCCAGATGTCGACTCACAGGTCGATCTCCAGGATCTGGGACTTTGATCATATGACTGGCATGAATCCAATGTTTCACACCTGCACCCTTTACTGCTGTGTTAGTCACTAGGATCACTTGTCGTGGTCTGTGTCCCAGCGAGGAACCAGGCAATTTCTTCTTCGGTCAATCAATCAATCATTTGTAGAGCGCACTACATACCCGCGAGGGTCTCAAGACGCTGGGGGGGGGGGGGGCGCTACTGGTCAAACAGCCAGGTCTTGAGCAGCCTCCTGAAGGTCAGCAGGTCTTGGGTCTGTCATAGGCTCAGTGGGAGGGTGTTCCAGGTCTTAGCGGCAAGGTGGGAGAAGGATCTTTTGCCGGTGGTTGTTCTACAGATGCGAGGGACGGTGGCGAGTGCGAGGCCGGCGGAGCAGAGCTGGCAGTTGGGGATGTAGAAGGAAAGTCGTCTGTTGAGGTAGGCTGGTCTGGTCTTGTGGAGTGCCTTGTGTGCGTGGATGAGGAGCTTGAAGGATATCCTCTTGTTGACGGGGATCCAGTGCAGGTTTCTCAGGTGGGGTGATGTGGTTGTGGCATGGTACATCGCGGATCAGTCGAGCAGAGGTGTTTTGGATGCGTTAGTCGTTTGATGAGCTTGTTCGGGGCTCCCGCGTAGAGGGCGTTTCTGTAGTCGAGTCTGCTGCTGACGAGGGCCTGGGTGACCGTTCTTCTTGTGTCTGTTGGGATCCACCTGTAGATCTTGCGGAGCATGCAGAGGGTGTTGAAGCAGGAGGAGGAGACGGCGTTGATTTGCTTGGTCATGGAGAGCATTGACTCAAGGATGATTCCCAGGTTGCGTGGGTGGTCGGTGGGTGTTGGGGCTGCCCCCAGTGCTGTCGGCCACCAGGAGTCGTTCCAGGCTGAAGGGTTGGAGCCGAGGATGAGGACCTCCGTCTTGTCCGTGTTCAGCTTCAGTCGGCTGATCTTCATCCAGTTGGTGACGGCCTTCATTCCTTCGTGAAGGTTGGATTTGGCGGTGATGGGGTCCTTGGTGAGGGAGAGGATCAGTTGAGTGTCGTCGGCGTAGGAGATTATGTTGAGGTCGTGCTGTCAGGCGACGTGTGCGAGCGGGGCCATGTAGATGTTGAACAGTGTCAGGCTGAGGGAAGATCCCTGGGGTACGACGCAGATGATCTCGGAGGCTTCGGATCGGAATGGGGGAGGCGGACGCTCTGGGTTCTGCCGGAGAGGAAGGAGGTGGTCCATTCCAGAGCCTTGTCTCGGATCCCTACAGCGTGGAGGCGTGCGCATAGTGTGCGGTGGCAGACGGTGTCGAAGGCGGCGGAGAGGTTCAGAAGGATGAGGGCGCGGTCTCACCGTTGTCCAGCAGGGTCCTGATGTCGTCGGTGGCGGCGATGAGGGCAGTCTCGGTGCTGTGGTTGCTGCGGAACCCTGATTGGGAAGGATCCAGGATTCTGTTTTCCTCAAGGTATCGGGTTAGCTGTCTGTTGACGATCTTCTCGATGACCTTGGCCGGGAACGGAAGCAGAGAGATGGGCCGAAAGTTCTTGAGGTCTCTTGGGTCTGCTTTGGGTTTTTTGAGTGGGGCGATGATCTCGGCGTGTTTCCAGCTCTCTGGGAAGGTCGCGGTCTCGAGGGAGAGATTGATGACGTTGCGCAGATGGGGTGCGATGGAGCTGCTGGCTTTGTTGAAGATGTGGTGCGGGAATGAGTCTGACGGGGAGAAGTGGATTGTGCTCATGGTCTTGATGGTGTCATCGAGGCTCACGTTGGCCCAGGCTAGCAGGGGGTCGTGGTTGATGGTGTGCGGAGAGTCTGTTGTGTTGATGTCTGTTGGGGCTGTCTAGGTGTTGAAGCTGTCGTGGATGTCTGCTATCTTGCGGTGGAAAAAAGTGGCGAGGGAGTCGCACAGGGCTTGCGACGGCGGGATGTCGTTGGTGTTGGAGCTGGGGTTGGAAAGTTCCTTCACGATGTTGAAGAGCTCCTTGCTATTGTGTGCATTGTTGTTGAGACGGTCCCTGAAGGAGGTTTGCTTGGCAGTCCTGATGTGGTGATGGTGGTTGCGGATGGCGTCCTTGTGGGCTGCGTGGCTGTCCAGAGTCTGCTCACTGTGCCATTTCTTCCTTAGTTTCCGGCAGGCTCGTTTGGAGGCTAGGAGTTCTGGGGTGAACCAGCTGGCCCTCTTGCTGGTGTCTCTGTAGGAGGGTTTCTTCAGTGGGGCGATGGTGTTGGCGCAGTCGTCGATCCAGCGTCTGAGGCTGTGGGCAGCGTCGTCGGTGTTAGAGGGTTCGGTGGGTGGGCTGAGAGCGAGGTTTGCGTGTAGTTGGTCTTCGGTGATTTTGCCCCAGCAGCGGCGGGGAATCTGTTGGGTGCGGTGGTGTGTGGTTGGTTTCTGGAAGGTGAAGTGCATGCAGTGGTGGTTGGTCCAGGGGAGTTCGGTGGTGTGGCTGAAGGAGACGTGGGAGCTTGAGGAGAAGACTGGGTCGAGCGTGTGGCCGGCGGAGTGGGTAGGCGTTGTGACGAGTTGCTTCAGTCCGAGGTTGGCAAGGTTATCGATCGAGGTGGTGGAGTTGCTGTCGTTGTTGTTCTCAAGGTGAAAGTTCAGGTCTTCGAGAAGGATGTAGTCGGTGGAGATCAGGGCGTGCGTGCTGATGAAGTCGGCGATGGAGTCGCTGAACTGGGGTTGGGGTCTGTAGATGAGGGTGCCTCTGAGGGTGGAGTTGGGGTCTGTGTGGATCTGGAAATTCATGTGTTCGGCGGTGCTGAGAGTGCCGTCGGTGCTGGTCGAGACCCTGATGCTGTTCTTGTTGACGATGGCGATTCCTCCTCCGACTCCGGTGGGGTGGTCTCTACGGGTGATCTTGTAGCCGTCTGGGCTGGCAATGGCGATGTCGGGTGCGGAGGAATTGTTCATCCAGGTCTCTGTCAGGAAGGCGACGTCCGGGGATGAAGTGTCGAGCAGGTCCCAGAGCTCGATGGCGTGTTTGCGTGCGGAGCGGGTGATCAGTAGGATGCATCGGAGATGATTGTGGTCTTTCTTGGCGGGTGGTTCGGCAGCTCTGAGGCTGGTGTAGCTGCAGATTGGCTGCAGCCAATCCTTTGCAATAGTCCAGAATAAGATCCTCAGTTCTAGTCAGCAGTTTGTTGACAGTTACGAATGCTTGTCCCATTACTCTTTCCATTATTATTTCATGCGGACTCAAACCGGTTTTTCTGTCTGGTACGCTCCTCATGCTCATGAGCACAAGAGGCAGGGCACCTGGCCATTTGAGTCCTGTGGCTAGACACATCTTTCCTAGCCTATTCTTGATTGTGCCATTTACTTGCTCAACCACCCCAGAAGCCTCTGTTCTGTAGGCACAATGCAGCTTTTGTTGAATGTCTAATGCTTCACATATCAGCTGGATAACTTCATTTTGGAAATGACTTCCTCTATCTGTTTCTATTCTGACTGGAAAATATGTTCTTTTTACCTCCTCCGATTCATTGAGGTTGCATGTCTGGCACAATATTGAGCTATTTCATCAGCGAACCTATTGCCTTCTGTAATGTAGTCATCACCATTTTTGTGTGCAGCACACTTCACGACTGCAATCTGTTTAGGCAGCTGTATCTCCTCAAGTACCATTTTCACAAACTCACCATTCCTAATTGGAGATCCTGAAGAGGTCATGAATCCCCTCTGGGACCAAATCTGTCCAAAATCATGTACCACTCTGAAGCCATACTGGCTATCCGTCATCACAGTGATTTGGAAATGTCTTCCCAGTTTACAAGCTCGAATCAGAGCAATCAGCTCAGCAACTTGGGCTGAACATATTCCTCTCAAACAAGATGCTGCCATGATGTCTGCCAGCATACGCAGCACTCAAAATTCCTTCTTTCATTCTCAAGCAGGATCCATCCACAAACATCACATAATCTGATTCTTCTAGAGGTTCGTCTCTGATGTCAGGGCGGGGCTTTGTGCAGAATTCAAGTACATCCAAACAATTGTGACCAACGTCATCTTTGACCTTTGCATTTACTGCATTAGGTAATAAAGTGAAAGGATTCACACTTATGCATCTCACAATCGTTACATTGTCTGCACCCAGAATTACCTTCTCATATCTGGTTAATTGACTATGTGTCATGAATTGGGTCTTTGTTCTGGTCAAAAGGATTTCAACTGAATGTGGGACATATACCTTTAACGGATATCCCATAACAATGTCTTCACTCACACAGGTGGCTGCTACTGCTTTTAGACATCCATGCAATGCTTTTGCTACTGGGTCCAAAACAGCTGAAAAGTATGCTATGGGTTGTCTCATTCTTCCATGCCTTTGTACTAGTACCGAAAGTGCACATCCGTCTCTTTCACTACAGTACAACTCAAATTATTTCTCATAATCAGGCATTCCCAATGCTGGGGCTTCACACAACCTGTTTCTCAGTTGCTCAAAAGCTTCCATCTCTTGCTCATTCAACACAATTGGATCTTTTACATCACTTTTTGTTAATCGCTGTAAAGGCTTGGCAATCAATGAAAATCAATTTATCCACTGTCGGCAGTAACCAACCATTCCAAGAAACATTCTCACCTCTCTCTGTTATTGGGGCTCTCATTCCTTTGATAATCCTGATTCTTTCTGTCGTTATTTTTCTCATCCCTTTTTCAATTTTATGACCTAAATATTGTACTTCTTGTTGACTGAACTGCAGTTTAAATGGGGACACCTTATGCCCTCCTTCTGCCAAATGATTCAACAAGGCAAAGGTGTCAGTAATACATACCTCTGTGGTCCTTGATGCCACCAATAGGTCATCAATATACTGGACCATAACAGATTTATCTGGCATTTTCAAACTTTCTAGAGATTTCTTCAGAATCTGATTAAAAATGGAAGGACTTTCAGTATACCCTCGAGGAATTCGGCACCATGCCAAAATACGCTCGCCAAACCGGAAGGCAAATAATGGCTGGCGATCAGGGTATAATGGAATTGAAAAGAATGCATGGCACCAATCAATAACTGTGTACCATTCTGCATCATGTGGAATTTGATACAGTATTACAGCAGGGTTTGGTACAATTGGACAACAGGGAACAACAATTTTATTCAATTTTCTCAGGTCTTGCACTATCCTATAGGTTCCATTAGGCTTTTTCAATCCCATTATAGGTGAATTACATGGGCTACTCATTATTTCTCTCAGAATCCCATGTTCAGCCATTTTATCAATCACTGGTGATATTCCTTCAATTATTTCTGGCGTTAATTTGTACTGTGGAGTATTCAGGTAAATTGCTTCTTCTTTTACAGTACTTTTGACAGGGTCAACTCCTTTCATTAGACCTATATCTTCACCCATAAAATCCCATACATCAGTCTTCACTGTTCCTTTCAGTTCAGTAGGGATTTTCTCTGCATCAAACACAGGAAATGTATCACAATTTTCTGGTTCAAGTGCTGTCATAGTCACTTTATACAGAACATCGTCATCTGATGTCTGGAATGCAATAACATCTGGGGTACAATAGATGGTGCCATTCATTTTACAAAGGATATCGCGTCCAAGTAAATTTACGGGACTGCAATCACACACTACAAAAGGGTGCATGTCTTTAAAGGGACCAATTTCCACCTCTACTGGTTTAGTAAGAGGGGCTTTAATTTGTCTGTTGGAGACAACTACAACTTGGATGAATTTACCTGAGAGATGAAGGTTTGGAATTTCAACTGATCTTACAGTAGAACGGGTAGCGCCAGTGTCCACAAGGAAAGTAACATTTACACCATTCACCTTTCCATCCACAAACGGACCTGACTGATCTACCTCTAGAGTTGCGCCAAGCACACACTCCTCTTCCTCTTCTAGGCACCGTCATAAACTTTCATCCGATTCATTTCCATCCGGTCGTAGCCAATACTGTGAAACAGCAGCTGCGCGCGGCAATTTCGTTACCTACTCTCCACCGTAGATTCCTGTAGCTGCACTGTATCTTTGAAGATTTACACTCTTTGGGAGAGGTGGCTGCGGCACCTGACTCTGTTGAGAAACTAACTGTTGCTGTGGCAGTTGTTGATAACCCACCTCATTCTCCACCTGTGGATTAAAATGATTTATTTTCGGTATTAACTTTTGGAGGTAATTTACACTTGTTTTTCCAATGCCCTAATTTTCCGCAATTATGACATGGCCATTTCTTTTTAGCTTCTTCTATATTCATCTGACCTTTTCCTTTACCAATGTTTGATTTCATTTTTGTCTGCCCTGCGTCATTAGTCTGGTTAAGTATCTGGGCTTCTTGCTGCTCTGCAACCTTCACCTGTGCCCACATTGCTTTTTCTTTGAGCTTACGTTGTCTAGCTTCAGTGTCATCACTACAATATTTTGCATACCTTAAAACCTCATCCACTGTACTAGACTGCCAACATAACGTGTGCTGCTTAATCATTTCACTTATCTCGGGTCCCAGACCATACACAAATCGATATACAAAGTGACTCGTCTTTTTCACTCAAGCTCTCATATCCACTGTACTGTTTAAAAACTAGAAACAACCTTTCATAATAAGCATGCACAGACTCTTTTGCTTCCAGAGTTGTTCTATCGATCTTTACCCAATCTGTTTCTCTCGGACGAATCTTATTTTTCAAAAATGTGATTACTTGCTCATATTTTCTCATTACTTCTGGACCTGGAGCTCCTGTTTTTGCATCTCTAGGATATTCTTCCTTTGGCCAAGCAATAGTGATTTTACATTCCGTCCACAAAGCGGTATACATCTTAGTTGCTGGAGACAAAACGTACCCAACATATTTTGGCAAGTTTAGATCGAAGTCAGTATGTTTTGATCATACATCTGTTAATAGGATCTGACCTTTCCAGATGATGCTTAGGTTATAACCTTCCATCAGACTGCTGGAACCATCCAGCCAGATACTAATGAGTGGTGTAAGGCAGGGCTCCTCCTGCTCTTTCCTATTGTTTAATGGCTCCATGTGATCAGTGGCATAAACTCAAGATCACAGATCAGTGTGTATAAGGATCTCGTGAAAGGAATGCTTTTTATTTGTCAAGTATTTTCCCCATCCTTATTTTAGGAGTAAACACCATTATGCCACAGGTGCACACAATATGACACAAATTGCCACCATTTTCTCAGATTTTTTTTTTGCCATGGTTGAACATCATCATTCCATGGATGCCCACGGTCTGCCGATATTTACAACTATTTGTATGGGCAGTGCTTAATTTGAGTCGGTGGTAGCAGGTGGGGCTCATCAGCACTCATTTTTGGGGACCAGGACTTGTTTTTCTTTGTTAGACTGTGACCCAGAATAAGAAAGAAAGGCAGAAACAAGGGGGGAAGAAAGACAGAAAACCAATGACACTGGGAGAAAGTGGGGATGAAAAAGAGCCTTCAAGAATGAGATGTAGGGGCAGGGATTATCTGATGGTGGATAAAAAAAAGACATGCGGTGAATACAAGACTATGCAGCCTTGGTATTCAGTACCCCCAGATATTTGTAGCACTGGCCGTGGGTTTCTGAGCAAAACCTTGGGGCCCAGCAAGTAAGTAAATAAGCAATGCACAACAGAAGCATTCTACCAGAGATGGGCAGCAACGGGTAACATGCTCTGAATGCCCACCCAATGGAAAAGTTACTACCAGTATGCCATAGCCTGCATTATATCAGGGGTAGGCACCAAAGTGCCACGAATGGTGGCCATTACATCAAGGCAAACATTAAGTTCAGACGGGCACAATTGTTCTCAAGATCCCTGCAATATGACAAGAATTACCATTATGCCAGAGGTTGCCTCTCCACAAGCCAGAAATGATCCCGGTATTGTGGCCCCCGGCTGAAATGCTAGGCGTCAAGCTATGTCTCAGTGGCCACTGACTGGTAATGCTGCATGTGAAGGGGGAACAGACACACTCCCATGCTCTTTTTTACACACACATATATGAATGCAAAGACATGCACAACCAAATATTCACTCACTCACACACCAGACCGCAATCTCTCCCACCTCACTGTAGCAACATCCAGAAGGTTTTGTACTTACTTGCTTGTGGCTGTCTCCTGTGCTCAACCCTGATACTGATCATGAAGCATAAACGTGTTCAGACTTTCATACCACAGACGACTTCTTTCAGTTCCAGAAAGCTTCTATTTGGCCATAAGTGTTACTAGGAGCCTGGAAAGTCAAGGGAGCCATGGGCAAAATGCAGGCAAGAAAGAAATTGACCTGTTAGTTGGAGGGTAAGAATGTCTTGCTTAGCATAGCATTGTTAATTTGGGCTATTTGTTTAGGGCTGGGTCAGCATTTTTTTCATGAAGATGATGGAGAAACAAGATACTTTTTTACAGACTGTATGCTTCACAGTTTTCGCATGCTCAGTTTCGCGGGCAGGAAAGCTGGGGCTCAGACCACGCACCTGCAGTCAGATTCTAAGGTCTCTTACTCCACTTTGTTAAATATTTAGTCTCAGACGTGACAGTGAGATCCACTCTGAAATAGTGGTTGAGACTGCGAGTATACTTACTTTTTTATTCTGGTTGAAATGATGAATAATTGTGAAATGACAGCTGAAGTAGGAAAGCATATCAGTAAACTTGGAATTTAGCGAGCATTAGGATCAGCAGCAAAGGAGGAGTGATCAAAAATGCCAAACGTACTGCGCCCCCCTCTCCCCCCCCAAATAAAATATTTCAGTGTCTGTATTGTTAGAGTTATTTGGTGCCAAACAATGCCAGGAATGGTAATTGCTATTATGTTATTGTTAAAACAGTGTATTTATTCTTGCATGGATACTGATACCTACAGACCCCTCATTGCTTTCAGTGCAGGTAGCAGATATGTGTGTGTAACATAAATGATGTAGGCTAAAAAGTAGGGCATAGTCTTTCATCCAAGTATGACACATTTTCCTTGGGTTATTAAAATACTTATGATTGACACACTAAGGGTGCGATTTTGAGTTTGCGGGACAAGGTACTCCTGCACAAGCATGGTGAACCCTGTCTGCCACGTCGTCAGTCCGCCTGCTCTATTGTGAGCCGGGTGGACCATCAGGTTTGCGATGGTGGAGCCCCGCTGGCTCCACCATTAGAAACCTACACCGACGGCCTGATGGACTATGGCTGCCAATATAACATTAAATTGCCTGCCCTTTTTACAGCAAACTGAGTGATGTTCTTTTTTTCTGTTTAGGTCATCCACAGAAAACCTCCCAGGGTCTCAGGGTGTTGAGGTTGGTTCTTGAGGGTTCTTGTGTATTGCGTGATGTTTCATGTGGGTTCCTGGGGTGAACGTTGGATCTGGAGTGAGGGTCCTGGTGGTCCCTTACCTGACTGCCTCTGATCTCAATTTTGTTTCATTGGTTTGGGGCGTGCACATTATTTCAGTGGCCATGATAGAAAGCGAAAGCCTGTCGAGTGGTGCACTGGAGCTCGTTTCTTTCTGCTGGTTTCTCGCCTTTGGTCATGCAACTGCTAGCCTGCCGCTCTTTCCTCTTGACGATCGAAGACTCTCAAGCCTCCACTCAACACTGGTCTTGTCTGCCCATTTGTGATTGCGGACCAGTTCCATGCTGTGCCCACATTTTCTGTATGGAGTGGAGTTTATCTAACACTCCAAGTGCTCCGCCATTTTCTCAATGTTTGTTTTAACTGATGATGTGAGTGTGAGTCTGTGGTAAAATAAAGACGGGTTTCACCGTATGTAATTCATGTAAGTTGTATTCCTTAAGTAAAGCCCAACGGCTGTGCATCAGGCAAAGTAGATGACTGCAACGCTCAGGTTGAAATGCTGTGAAAGCACTCAAGATGGGGTTGGAGACATCACAGTGAGCCTTAAATACTTCTTTCCTTCGTCACGATGCTTGTTCAAGTGGCCAGGCATTACCACTTGCCACGTTGTTCTCGCAATACGAGCTCTGAGCTGAGGTCAAAAATGGCTGGTGCTGCTGGCATATGCATCTGTGGGCATTCAAGATTCCGATCGTCACCAACTGTGGTAAAATGAGAAGACGGTTACCACCGGATGTAATTCATGTAAGTATTATTCCTTGCTTGAGGAGGGACACTGCCACTTTTTAGACAAACCCTTCACGGAGGAAGAGGTCATACAGGTTATTAAAGCTCTCCCGGGAGACAATGCTCCTGGTCCGGACAGCCTACCGGCCACGTTTTATGAGTAGTATGCACCCCTCTTGGCCCCACATCTGATCAATATGTTCAGCGAGTCCTTTGAAAAAGGCAAATTACCCCCATCGCTCAGAGAGGCACTCATTGTTACTATTTTGAAGCCCGATAAGGACCCACAGCGCTGCAAATCTTACAGGCTTCTATCCATGATTAATGAGGATAATGAAATTCTGGCCTAGTTAATTGCATCGCGGCTCTTCCCGCTACTTTCTCTCGTTGCTCGCTAGGATCAATTGGGCCTTATCACGGGTAATTTGCGCCCTTTCTTTGCAATCCGTCAGGTGATAGAGTCATTGATTGCAGTAGCGGCAATTTTCCTTGATGCTACTAAAGCATTTGATTCTCTTGAGTGGTCGTACTTGTTTGCCTTATTAGCACGTCTGGGGAATACCCCCAGATTTATTCAAGTGATTGATCTTCTTTATGCTGGTCCCACAGCACTGCTCCAGATTAATGGAGTGGTCTCCCCATCATTTTGGGTCTCCTGGGCACGTGACAGGGATATCCACCCTCCCCTATTCATTTTGCTATTGCCATGGAGCCCCTGGCCGTGCGTCTCAGACAACACCATGCCCACTGGGGCCTTGCCTGTGCACCTCGCGTGGTGTTGTCTCCATGTATGCTTATGCTGTCACATTATATGTTCAACATCCAGCTAGAAACCTGGACTCCTTGATCAGGGAATTCACAAGGTTTGGAGGGCTCTCTGGAATCTTCATTAATTGGGCGAAGTCAGTGGTTTTCCCGCTTACGGAGGCAATAGAGGAATTTATCTTGGAATTGCCCCTCCGCTAGCCTAAGGAGCCAATTACATACATAGTCATTTGGGTAAATCAGAGCAGTCCGGAAGTCAGAGCAGAGCAGACAGAGGAGAGGAGAGGAGGAGCAAGCAGTGAGCAGCAGCGAGAGCAGTGGGAGCGGAGCCAGAGTGCTGCAGCCGGAGCAGCCAAGCAGTCACATAGCACGAGCAGCGCACACGAGCCGTGTGTCATTGTGGCATTAATTTGAACCAAGCCAAATCAAACCAACTTCAGCGTGCATCTGCTCCAGTGGTGACATTAGCGGCACCACAGCTCTATAAACAGGTTAGCCATAGCCGCAGCTGTGAGTTGGCGTGAGGTGCAGGTCATGGACGCTACCTACTAACCGCCGCCCGAGGGGAACAAGGGCAAGAAGCAAGTAGCAGAGGGTCTTGTGGGTACTGTCCGATTTCGCGGAAGCGGCCGACATTAGGTCGGTGCGGCTTGCGAATCGGTGCTCCTTTAAGGAATAAAGGGAAACGTAACCCACTCCGCCATTTTGCTGATCAACACTGGTTAACACTGCTTATCACTGTTTATAAGTTCGGCCGCAGGCGTGAGACCATCCTAGTTATAACCCCATTTCAGCTCAACCATAAGCACAAGTCTGGTCTTGGTTAAGGCCCCAGTTTTGCTAGCTGAAGGGTGGTCTTCGAACCTCTGTAAGGCACAGCACAGCAGGAAAGCAGTAGTTGGCTATAGGCCACTGGACAGAGTGGAGTCTCCAGATCCAGTTTGGAGATAGCGGACGGACGAGTGGAGAGTGAAGCGGAGAGGAGCGGAGAGCGAAGGGCCTGGCGTGGCCGGAAAGTTGAAACACATTTTTCTGATTAGGCGAGTGGAGGTATGAGTCAGCCAGGCCAGCCATGTAGGCACGTAAGCCTGTAAGCCTGAGCAAGATGACCTCTAGAAAATTACGCTCGGATGTGTGCTCTCCTCATCATCAAGTCAATCTCATAAATTAAGAAGATCGTTCAGCAGCACGGGACAATTACAGCAACTTTGCTACAAATCCCATCCTGCCAGTACTGTTTTTTCTGAAAAATGCATCAGATTACTCATGAGTTGGCAGCAGTGGTCCAAGAAGGTTTGGCCTTCAACTTCCACCCAGCATAGTCTTCTTCATTGCCCCTCATGGAATCACAGGGAAATCAGTGTAGTTCTGCTGGGTACCAGGTGCAGTTTGCGAAGGGACACGAGCCCGGGCCCAGATAACTGAAAGGGTTGAGGATGGTTCAAGTGAGCTACCGTCTGACGCTCCTCCCTGCGCAAACTTGGTTTCAGACTCCTTTGTTATCCAGCAGAGCAAGCTACATAGTTCCTTGAATAGGACAAAGCAGCCAAAACAGTCAAGGCTAGACTGCATGACTGATGTTACACCTGCAGTTTTACCGGTTCGGGGGGAAATCCACAAGGGACCAAGCTAGGATGGTGGTTTGGATGATCCTCTGGGTGATGTTTCTCTCATGATTGAGAGGGCAAAGACATGTGAAGAGTTAACGCCAGGGGAAGACTTTACACTCCCTGATATTGATATAGAAGCCCAAATAAGGGACTGGGGAGATTCTCATGACCATTCCCAAAAGGATGATCATTTAAGGAGTAGATCCAGGAAAAAAATATTCCAGTTGCAAGCTCTTCTCCTAGGCGTCTTGCTTTGCCTTTTTTATAATGTAGTACAAGTAGTACTGTAGTACTATAGTACAAGTCATTTGATTGGTACTTTTATGGATTCTGCCCATGATGTCTTCCTGTCTTGTTCACAACCAAAATTGGGAAATGAGAGGGGTGGTGTGCCCTCAGAATATCTTGATTGCATTGAAAAATTCTTAAATTCCATTTCATCTTTATTAGAGAAATCTGTACTGAGTTCTGACCATATATTGGAAATGATCTCTGTAACGCTATTTGAAGTGCAAAAGGTAAATAAGTCTGACACCATCAAACCTATGCCTACGATACATTCCCAGAGGGAAAAACTGGCAAATGCTAGGCCAGTATTAGTCACTCCCTTGGGAGAGTTGAGAGACGTCAGCGTGCAAGCAGGAATGCCTCTTTATTTGGTGCCCCCCACAGTACCTATGTGTAATCTTGAAAAGTAAGAGCTTTATTTAAACATATTATTCAGGGAGGCTGAATTGAGTCCCCCTCTGGAAAAGTCCATTTTGAAAATGTTTCCCTCTGTTTAATAAAGGTAAAAAAGGGGGCACCGTAGAAGTTGTGAAAACCAGGGGTCATGCTAAGCAAGTCACGCAGGTGGGGAGGGGGGGAGGTGAGGAGGAGGTCCTAACCCCATTTACCACTCAGGCTCATTCCCCTATATCGACAGCGAAGGGAGCATTGAAAGTAGGGAAGAGGGGTAGCCCCGTAATAAATCATAAGGGGGAAAATATGAAAAAGAAATACCAAAAAAAAGACAATTTTCTAAACGAAAAGCGCCAACATTACATTTTTCACTGACCCCCGAAAGCTAGGCCAAATACCAACTATTACCCAGGCTGGGTCGAACAGAATCCCCATAGAGACCACATCTCTGACAAATAGAAACTTAGAGGCCCCAACCTCCAACACCGTCTCTTATTTGAATAGTCAGCCTGATGGTGGTGCACAAGCTGTTAGCTTTAGCAATAGGGTTCCTTTATGGATCCCCTGGAGGGACGCTACAAAGAAAACTAGTGGGGTACAGGTTGTTTCATCTCCCATTGTGGATTTTACTTGGCTATTTGACAATGAATCTATCCCGGTAAATAGAGGATTCATCCTTAGCCTTTTTTCGGAAATAGAGGCACCAAAGCTGATAGCAAGCAAGGATATTTTAAATTTGATGATTAATGTATATAACACTTTTCCCTACTCCAGAGTCATCTTTGGCTCCTTGATCATGGCCAATAGAGTTATGCAGAATTGTGAGCTATTCTTGAAACGAGGGCTTGATATAACATCTGTTATAGAATATGAGGATCATCATACTATGGGTTCTACAACTCACTGTTTGACAGTCCCTAGGGCCGTCAATTCAGTGGCGCTAGGTGCGTCGGGCCCTGATACTGAGTATTCCATGGGTAAACCTAAAGACATTGTGGTCTCCGTGGACAAGAGGGGACGCTCAATAAATCTCGTGTCTGGTGCAGCAGCCACTCCTCAGGTCCCCGACACAAAAGATGAATTGGCCCAGTGGAGTTGGGTTGCAAGAGCCTTGAACAACACTCATCCGGAAGCTGAGGGGGGGGCTACTTTTGTCTTGGAATATGGCTGGTTTGGGACCAAATGAAATGAAATTGAATTCTTTGAAAACCAAGAACACTTTAATTATGGGTTTACAAGAAACATGGTCTTGCAAAGAGTTCAATTGTGATGGCTATTTTGTTTACTCCTGCTATGCTAAGCGTTCAGAAAGGTGACACGCCAGTGGGGGGGTTTCCATTTTGCTTAAGAACTCCATTAATTGGAATCAGAAGGTGTTTTTCCACCCCTCAAATCTTTGTATATGCCTGAAGCTGGCTTGTTTGGGAGATTTTGCAGGCCCATTTTCTTCCTTGTGGCAAACCTGTATATCCCTTCTGGGAGAAACTTTGATCACTTTTTGAGTGTATTTTTGTCTTATATTCAGGATATAGCTATTAGGGAAGAATGCCCCCTAGTGATAATTGTGGGAGACCTAAATGCTAAAATCTCGAACTCAGCTTCGGGGATTTATGCCAACATAGATAATGAGGAAATTTGGCATATACCCAAGATTTCATTACCAGAAAAAATAAAAGCAGATATACGGGGGTTCTTTTTGCTTGATAGCTTTAGAAGTTTAGATCTTGTTATCCTAAATGGGAGAGGGCCTGTTGACAAAATAGCACAATTTACTTTTCACCCCCAGCACACTCGGTGCCTTTTAGACTATGTGGTTGTCTCCAATCAAATGTTCGGGGCTTGTGAAAATATGTTTATTCTCCCGTCGATATGGAGCGACCAAAGCAAAGTGGGTATGACAGTGGCCTTTGATCTTCCTGTATTGGATCCAGGGAATCTTGGCTAGGGCATGGCTACTTTTAATTGGCTCGATGGTGAAGAGGGCCGATGTAGAACAGCAGGGTCATGCTTATGCCAATATCACACAGCTCTTTGAGGCCCAAATGGAGAAGATACGTCATTGAAGATCTAAATCTCCCGGACCTTGTTTGTTTAAACAGGGTTCGTCCTCGCTGAAACTTTTAAATCAAGAAATTAACCGACTTGTTCGAAAACAGTACATACAATTTCTCACAGGTCGACAGTAGGAAATTAATCACCTTAAGTGAGTAAGAAGTCGCTGTAAATTTAGTGAAAAGAGAAGGGAGTTCGATGCCAAGTGGATTGGGCTTAGGGAAGCTGCGAGGGCCAAAGATTCAAGAAAGTATTGGCACTTGATTGTGGAATACTGTGATTCAAGGCAGAGGGCTCTGCCTATACCGATCCCAGAAAAGGACTGGGTGGATTACATTTCCCCATTATACAAAAATAACAGCCCATTTGTTCCTGTGACGATTGATGTGGATAAATCTTCTCTTACAGAATTTGGCACCCCGTCAGGGGAGGAAGTGGTAAGTTACATAAAGAACGTCAGAACCTCCGGCGCACAAGGGCCAGATGGATTACCGATTGCGCTAATTAATCAGCTGCATGAGGAGATTTCTTAGTGCCATTTTTTAATTACTGTTTTCTAACGAATAACCCCCCCTCCCCCCCCCCCCCTCTTGGAAGGGGAGTATTATAGTTCTGTTGTATAAAAAGGGTCCGAAAACTTTGCCTGCTAGCTTTAGGCAGATTGCTCTGCTGGATGCTACAGGCAAATTATTCGCAAAAAGTATATTATGTCATCTGCAACAGTGGGCCCATGACCAGAATATCCTACCACCTGAACAAGCTGGTTTTATAAAGAACCATGGTACCTTGGACCATATTGCAGTCGTTCAGACCATTGTAGAGAAATATGTTTTCTCACAAGGCATGTCAGTGTATGCAGCTTTTAATCGATTTCTCCACAGCGTTTGATAAAGTGGATGGCCAAACGCTGTGGAGAAAGCTTTTCCACCTTGGTATAATACATCACCTTCTGGGTCTTTTTATGGAACTGCATACAGAAACCTGGTGCCAAGTTCTGATGGGAGGTTCGCTGGGGTTATCATGCAAGATCAGAACATATAATGGGCTTAAGCAGGGCTGCCTACTGGCCCCTGTTTTGTTTTCCTTGTACATTGCTGATCTCCCCGGCGTCCTGAACTCAGTGAGGGGGGATGCACCCAGAATTGGTACAATGTCAGTTGGTTCCTTATTATATTCGGATGATGTGGTAATATTCGATCTATAGTCCAATGGTCTGCAACGCCGTTTGAATGCCCTAACCAAATATGCAGAAGAGCACTTCTTAAAAATCAATATTGCTAAAAGCAAGATTTTGATTTTCCGCAAGAAAGGGCTTAGAATAAAGAGATGTCTAAAATGGATACTTGGTTTAGAAAAATTTGAATTGGTTGATTCGTATCTATATTTGGGGAAGGTTTTTTCAAACACAGGACGAGACCTTGAGCACATCAAACTTTGTGTTAGCAAGGCTGTCTCCCAGACGAGTGCATTAAACAGATTTAATAATACTTATGGGAGATGCCATTTTGGCATGTTTTGTGAGTTTTCAAGGTTAAAATTCCCCCTACATTAATATATGCTGCTGAGGTATTGGACATGAATCACTGGCTCTCTTTTGATAAGGCCGAAGGACGAATTCTGCGTCAAATTTGTAACCTAAACTCTCTGGCTGCCCCACATATATTACGTCTTCTTTTACTCTATCTCTGGCAGCGCTTCTGCGGTGGGGTAACTCCCTTTGTTTGGGAGTTGAGGGCACTCTTAGGGCTGCCTTGAGAATAGAAATCTTTGACATATTAAAAGATCAATGTTCTTTAGGTCCTTTATATATGCAAATGATACATTTGGTCTTAGCTTGAACTCCGCTTCTTCTATGCCAAAGTTTGTACTGAAGCAGCTTTCAAAGACATCCGTATCCTTTATCAGTTTGGTGAGAGATACTGCTTTATGTCAGTCCAGGTCAAGTTTTGAGGTGGTCTGTGGGAGTGCCCTGGGGAATAAACCACAGCCTTATTTAACTTGAAATATTACTCATGGGATTAGAAGGCTGATACTCCTACTGAGAATTAACTTGCTGCCCCTAAGAGAAGTTACTTGTATCTGGGATAAAATACCAAGAGAGAAGAGAATATGTGAAATGTGTTATTTACAAATCCAAGTTCTTAACCATGTTTTATTTGTGTGTTCCGAGCTGCAAAGGGCCAGGCATATGTTTTGAAGCCATTGTTGATCAAATGTAATATTCACTCGGCCCAGGAGGCCAGCTCACTGGTTTTGTCCCCTCCAAATGAAATGGTCTGTTATAAGGTATACCAATTCTTTAAAACATTTCTGACTATTTATTAGGTAACTTTTAATTGTAATTTTACTCTTAAGTCGTAACGCTTGATGGTTGGATATTTGATTGTCTCATATATTTATTGCACTATTTGTACATCATACAGTATGTTCAATATAAGGATCTCTTATAAAGGAAGAATTTTGTATTGTATGCAATGTATGTCTCTTTTAATCTGTTTGTGTATTTTTGTGGACTTCCAGCAGAGTTCCATATCAAAATAAATAAATAAATTGTAAAATGAGGTAAGTCGGGAGGTGGACATCCTATGGAGGTCAAATTATGGATGCTTGATGGAGTGGTTGGAGAGCCGGGTAGTTGCATGGACGCGCCTCCTGTTCTGTATGGCGGGACAGCTAGCCATTGCTACAATGATTATATTGTCTACATTTCTTTACTTGTTGCTTAGCCATCCCCTGCACCGGATTTGGATTTATATTATAGCTGTGCTCAGGCGCAGTTTCTGTTTTAATGGTTGTATCCTACAGAGTTCATGGCGCATACAGAACATGAACATGCAGCACCAAATCCGCTTCATATGGTAGTATACAGTGCACAGACCCGCCTGCGGGGGGCAATAGATACGATTAGTTGAACAGTTTGGGCTTGGCATAAGCTGCACTGGCGTGCTGGACTGGATCTCCTGTTTGCACCTTCAATGCCATTGACCAGGCATCCTGCTTTTCCCTTTACCCAGGATGTGGGCACATGCATTAGGATAAGGCGACTCCAGACTACCACCATGGAAGCAGCGTTCCCAGATGGTTTGTTCATTGTGAGAGAATGAGTTGACCCTGCTTGACCGATTAACCTACTACCAGCTTACGGCTGCTATACGTGCTTGAGAGTTTTATTGGGAACCCTTCCCTGTGCAAGCTGATTACTAGACTGCACTCCGAAATGCAGCGCACGGCCCCTATTTGTCCCCTTAGTAACCGTCTACAGGTGGTGCCTTTCAACCTCCTGCGGATTGGAGGCAGCTCCCTGCCTGTTGATGCTATAGATGAGATGACAGGTCTGCGACCTGAATGCCCTCCTCTTACTGCTCTATTGGGATATGTCAAAGATGTCCCCCCAGGATTTTGAAAGACGATTGAGCTGCTGTTGCTCCTAGGAAAGGGGTGAGTGGCAATATACTAGGGTTGTCGCCCTAGCCCTCGCTTGGAGGATTTGTTGAGAGATGCAGTGTATTGATAGAACCAACTAGTGACCTATTGGGACTCAATGCAGCCTCGATCCTGTTCCAGGGATATATGGGAACCTTTACAGGCCTACATGCGATTGCGTAAGCTAGCTGATAGTACTGTCGACTAGGTCTGAGAAATGGTGCAATGGCAAACACCTCCTTTTAACAGGTGGTGCCTGTCGGCCTCCTGTGGATAGGAGGCAGCTCCCTGCCTGTTGATGGTTCGCTAAGGGTGCGTCGCTTGCCCCCAAGGCATAGACCCATTAGCCTGTGTGATATTGTGTCAGCCCTTTTCTCTTCCCCCTCTTTCTCCCTCTGCCCCTTCCTCTCTTGTTGCTGTGAGATTATTATTGAACAGTGTGTCCCAGTAAGTCTAATGTTTTCTGTAACTATGCTATATCGATTTGGGCTGCTATGACACTTAAACTGGCCCTCTCAGATGTATGACTTGCAATTGCCTAAGCATGGTCTTTTTTTGTTTTACATGAACCTTGTATCATTTTGTGATAAAACTAATGAACAGATTCCCCCCCCAAAAAGTATTTTTCCCTAAGTAAAATGCCAACGACTTAAACACGTCATGCCTTGTCAAGTTCCAGGAAGCAACTGACAAAGCTGTCACTGCTAGAACCTTGGACAAGCAAGTTCCACCTTAGAATTTAAGAGTTCATAATACTTCATAGATATCTGCACGTGCTTATTAAACTACAATGCTGCAAACCACAGAGTGGCATCACACAGCGCTCGCTATCTTTTTTCAAGCGGCGTTTGGAACACTTGCAACAAACATTAATACAATGCAAGTGTGCGTTGCGTCATGCAACGGCCGCCATCTTTAAGTAATGTGGTTCTTGGAACACTTTTAATAAGCCATTGCAAATGCCAATACTGAGTCTAGGCCAGCATCAGGGTTTCAGGCGGCTAATGAACACCTGTACCAGCTTATGAAATACCATTCATTTACCATGCAGTTGTCAGAAATTGCTTGAGCCACTGTAACATCCTGCAACCACCACCATAGCAAAAGTCAAGTCACTTGTCAGTTACCATCTTAAAGGAAAGATCCATCATTGTGCACACTTCTTTTCTATGCCAATGAGGCGTTGTTTCACCAAGTGGGGAGAGTTGTAAACTGTTACTTATGTTTTTGTAGGATATTCTTGCATTTTACTAGAACCTGGATATATGTATATCAATGGAAGGGATAACTCCTCCCCATCCATTTTTAATTGGGCCTGGCAAACTGCCACTGGAGTGGTCGAGAGGTAAAGATACTTATGAAGCATATGTTGATTTTGTTGATGGTGACACATTCACCAACAAAAAGAAAATAGCCATGCTTGTGCATAATTTGAGGCAGGTAGGCAGATCTATTTTAAAAACATTGCAATTAATTGACGTGAGACATCCATCTCATTAAGATGAGGGGGATTACGGGTATATGTTGTGGATGAGTATGCTACAATAATTCTCCCAGCCGTAATGCAGTGTTAAAAAACACATCTTTTTACAAAGAACAAAACAACAAGAGGAGTCAATTGATGGCTTTTAAAAAAATCTTTTTATTGGTTTTCTCATATCAAGTCTTATACATGTATATATATGATTTATGCATACAGAGAAGAAGTTATGCTGCTGCGGTTGTAGAGGAAAAAATAAACAAATCATGCCAGAAAACCACAGCACACATTTATCTTATTTCTATGCTAATCGTGGATGGCGGTCTTTCATTATACAAGCTACTGTTGAGCTATAAGGGTGTCTTTCCAGGGCTGTCCTAGTTGTCGCAATCAAGGCTTATGTGGGGTCATTAGACCTGGGGCTGTCCATACTCACCCTCTGGGTTACTCTCTGTGGAATCAAGAGAGGGTTCTCCTGGAGTACCTGGTCGAGCAGGGTAGTCCAAAAATAATTGTAGCCCCTCTCTCCATACATCAGATATGGGTCTCCTGCACACTCCGCTCTTCATCTCTTAGAAGTGATTCTTCTTCAGCCCCAGCCCAGTATTCTACCTCTGTTTTCCATCTCAGGTATGTAGGATACTTTTTGGATTTCCATGTCCTGGCAACCAGTTTTCTGGTCAGGGCCAGTGCATGGTCCACCAGTTTGTAGCTGACATTTTTAGACTACGGTCTTTGAAAGCTCCCCAGCAAATAATTCTCTGGTGTTACCTCAAGTTCCATCCCCAGGCTCTCTCCTAGGTGTGTAAAGATATTCTACCAGTAGGCCTGTAGGCCAGGGCAGATTAATTCCATATGCAAGAAATCAGCAGCTTAGACAGAACATCTGGGACAAAATCCTGAGGTAACTCCGTATATGTCCCCTATTTTCTTGGGGGTGAGGTGTTATGAGCCCCAATGTACCCAAATATAGGCCTGGGTCGTTGCATGACCTTTTACCTACATTTGTCCTACCTTGCACTACATAACGGTTCTGGCACTGACCTTTGACCTAGGTAGGTGCCCAATATATGTTGTGTGGTTTTCTTCGAAAACTAACCTAATTTGTTATGCATGAGGATTCTTAGTATTACAGCAGGATTATCATCTTCTGCATCATAACTCTGTGCAAAGTAGCCGCTATCGTCATCCTTGGCCGACATGCCCACAGTACTATGACACATCTAGGTGGAACCCCTCAGGGTACCTTTCGGGTATATAAGTACCACATCTTCGTTGGGCAAACCAGAGTAGAAACTTACATGCTAACACAAGACTCTGCAGTCCCTGCATGCAGACACTCTAGCATGAAGTGGTCTCACATCCCTTGCGGGGTGTCCAACTTGAGACCAAGACGGGGTCCTTCATTCGCTCCCATCAGGTAATGGGGTTTGCTCTTTCCTAGGGGGATTCTTGGCTTTCCACCTACATACATGCTAGGTACACTGAGGTACAGTTAGCTAGGGTTAGCATCTTAGGAGTACGCATGATTACTGCCATGTATCTATATGCTTGCATATATTCACTGTTTTAGCACCATGATAGAACTCTACCTTTTATTTACTCTGTTGGTGCTTGTAATTGTATATATCTGTTTCTGTCTAATGGTTGTTGCAGCACACGTATTTTATACTAGAATGATGCTGGTTCAATAAATACTTATTGAAAACGTCCCCACTGTTTATTCTGTGTATATCTCTGAGACATAGTGAGCACGAGTGACTGAGCGAAAAGTACTGTACTGTTTGCACAATCCCTGAGGGGTCAGGGTTGTCATGTTCGATAGTTGCCAGAAACTATTTGCTCCTTGGTAAGATTGTGGGGCTTGTAGTGGCACTGTGAGCTAGCTGGTCTACAGACTAACATCCTTTGGGGGTGTCTGGAATCAGTCTGGACACCAGTCCCTATGTTGCCTAAACACGCAGATCCTATATAGATTTGTAGGAACTACACGACAGAGGTATGTTTGATGCAGGAAGTTAAACTGGGTATACTCCTGCCAGTGTTGTGGGACACCCCTTGCATATAATTCAATACCCTTTGCCATTCCCTGTGTCCTGAATTGTGATCAAGGTCTTCCTTCCATCTACGCCTCGCCTTCAGTGGGCCTGCCCTCATTATTCCATTAAGTGCCCTATATAGCCATGTAATCATATGTCTCCCATTTCCCATCATCAAAAGCAGGTGTAGGAATGCCTATTGTGAGAGCTCACCTGATTTCAGGTCCCATAATTGTGTGAATGGGTGTTTAAGTGCCCCATACATCAAGAACTGACTAGGGCCTGGCCACAGTCCTGTATCAGCTGCTGCAGGGTCATGACCGCCCCATTCAGATATTCCTTCCCCAATGTGAGAAGGCCAAGTTCTGTCCATTGCACCAGATGGTGGGCTTTAAAAATCAAGGGATTTTTCCTCCCTCGCGGCAAACCCACAAAAGGTATAGCAGGAGAGTATAGGCAGTGCTGTTCTGTCTGTTTAGTGCACCTCCCCCAGCATTTCAAGGCTAGGGTGAGTCAGATTGAATTTTAATGGGGTGGTGTTGCCCTCTTAAGTAAGAGGGCTATCAGGGCTCCCTCATTAGGTTCCCTCCCAATATGTCCTATTTTCGCTGTCCCTTCACCATCCAACCAGTGTGCAGTCCACTGCAGCTATGCTGCTATGTAATATAGCACTAAATCAGGAACACTGAGGTCCCCCGGGGTGATTGGATACTTAAGCGTATCTAGGGTAACCCTCTTTCTTTCAATGTCCCAGATCAGTTACCGCACCATGGAGGTAAAATGCTGAAACGATTCCCTTAGTATCCATACAGGTAGGTTGACAAAGAAATAGAGCAGCCTGGGCTACTTTATCATTTTCGTTAGAGGTAATTTTGCCATAATTTGGAACTGAAAATTTCTCAAGAATTTCACTGATCCCTTGAGAGCCCTAAGTGCAGCCCCTAAATTCCCATCGCTCAAGTCAGCTGGGGAGTAGTATATGTTCACCTCTAAGTACTTAAAGATATGAGGGGACCACCTTATTCCTAACTTTGCTATGTTGGGTGCCTGACCCCCCTGGTATTATGGGGAAGAGTTGTAGTGGCTTCCCTCACTGTGTGTTTCTCTATTGTGGAATGTTCACCCCTCGCGGGTATTTGTGTGTGTGTGTTCCACAACAGAACTGTCGCCTGCCCAATGACCCCGGACAACTGTTCTACTTTGGAAAGCGATGTTTATTGGGTTTAAGTACAGAAAGGGTATGGGTTTCTCAGGAGGGTAAGACGTCTTGGTCCGTCGTGACTTCCTCTGTTGCCGTAGAGGCCGGGTCGTCTCTTCCTTCCCCTTCCTCTTCTTTCCTGGCGGTGGTCGTCCCCTCGGTAAAAAGGAGAGAGGCTGTTAGTAAGGGGTCCCCCTTTTTTAACAGATGGCTTCCTATTCGCCAGCACTCCCTCTCCCCTCTTCTGTCTTTCACACTCTCCTGGCTGCTGCACCCACCCTGGTGGTTTTCCAGCCTCGCAAGCACTGAGGAGCCTCTTGCTTCAGGTGCTTCCCCGGGTCCTGGTACCCTATTTGCACCTCCCTGGTGGCTGGTGCCTTGCACTGTCTGGTCTTTCCCTTCCCAGCGGTTATCAAAGGAAAGAGTCCCAAACTAAAAAAAAAGAAAAGCAAGCAAAGTGACTAACCCGATTGGGAACGGGGAAGAGAAAGGCCTCCCTACTCTCTCCCCTGTCCTTCGCTTCTCCGCTACTCTCTACAGACCCGTGAAGAGCGCCTGCGTGTGCAGCCACCCACCCAGCCGGCGTCCAGTTCCCCCGAGCACTTGCCTGAGGCCGTGACCCGCTGAAAGGGTCACGGCCGCCTCATCCAGCATGCCTTCCACAGGGGACGCCTCTGCCTCGTTGTGTGGGGCATTTCCGCCTACCTCCAGTCCTCCGTGCTTCCATCTTCTCCTCCTGCGGTCTCCAGGTCCTCCTCTGTAGTCATCCACCTGTTGTCCTCGCGTCAGGCTCCTGCGTTTCTCGGTACTCCGTTCCCGGTCTCCGCTGTCCTCTCGGTGTCTTCCGGGTCTTTTATTCCCGGCATGCCTGTGCTTTCTGGTTTTCCTGGAGACGGTGCAGGTCCTCGCTCCCGGGTGCCCTCGGGGTATCCTCCGCCGTCCCCCTGGGGCTCCCTGCAACAAAAACCTTGAACACTGGGTTTGAATATGTTGAGCAGTTGAATTAAGTTGCCTGTTCTATTGGCTGCTGCGCAGTCCCTGTTGCAAATAAAGTTCTTGTGCTGGTACCTACCTGTGTTTGCAGCAACTTTTTCACTACATTTATGGTGGCGACGAGCGACAATGGACTGCAGGACCCACAGAGTTTCTCGAGATCGGCTCTCTGAATATCGTCTTCTTCTCCCTAAAGCTTCTCCTGCCTCGTGATCCTCCAGCTGTTCAAGGGACTCTCCGCCTGACTCCTGATGCTTGTGGTGGTCTGTGAGGGCCGGACACCTTGGGGACTGTTTGCGCAACACGTTTAGCTGCCTGAAGCAGCAATGCAATTAACGGCCTTGTTCTAGACGAGTGCAGGCATTCTAGAAGCAACATTGCATCACTCAAGGTGCCATTTTCAGGTCAGGCGAACGAACAACTAAATCCAGGCCAAGGACGTGGTAACGCTATGTCGTCTTAAAGCACGTTACGCATGTACCGTAGCCAGCATTGCGGCCTTTTTGTATTGCCCGTTTTTGTCTGTGCTGGTTTCTGCATTGCAAGCTCCTATCTAAACGAAGCACACACCGGTGACATGCACACCTTGTGTGTCAGCTTGCGTTTCAGCCAGTTTCATGGTTTTGCTCCATACCTGTCAGCCGCGAGTTTCGGTGATGCGCACACCTTGAGTGTCAGCTTGCCTTTCAGCCAATCTACATGTTTTGCTCTAAACCTGTCACACCTTGCCTGTCGGTGTGCAATCTTCCCGCGGTGTATTGTTTATTCCACATTACGCTTTTCCTTTTTTGGGGACATGCACCCCTTGTGTGTCACTTGCAGTTTGTCTTCAGTTGCGCTACATCAAGCCAGATATAAACACCTACGGTGACAGGCACACCTGTCATTTTCCTATGTGCTGCATGATTGTTTTCAACAACGGTGACACACACACTCTGTCTGTCACTGATTGGTCTGTCTAGCTCAAGTTGTATTTGATCTGTAATCAGCCAAACGGTGACACGCACACCTGGCGTGCCATACCTGTTTCTACTCATCTGTACGCATTTTTAGGCTCTTCTCAAGGGTTAACGCATACATTTTGTGGCCATTGTGTACTTTTATTGTCTTGTCTGTTGTTTTGACAGATAATCAAAAATCAGCTAAGACATTACCTTCTACAACTAACATGCAATGTGTTTCTCCCCCACCTCTCTTTCTCAAGGTGCCTGGAAACCTGCCAATAACATGGAAAAATTGGTATGACGCTTTTATGACTTACTTGGGAGCTATTGGAGCATCTCGTTATAGGGCGGAAAGGAAACAAATGTCTCCTTCTGCACTCCCTAGGTTTCAAAGGGAGATCAGTGTTCCAACATTTGCCACGATTAGTACGAGCCCAGGAGGAGGAAGCCATTGATGAATATGTTGAGGCAGTAAAGAAATTGAAGTTTGGTTTTGACGTACAGTCCAGTTTTGTTGTCAAGTCAAGTCAAGTCAAGAAATACTTTATTCAGTTCATAACAGAAACCATAAAAGTATAGTACATAGTACATCGAAGTCAAGACCACTATTAAAATATAACAGAACGATTGTACGAATTTTTACAAACCATACAATACAATTACATATATATATAAAAGACATACATTTTAAATATCATTAAAAAGAACGATACAAACACATTACGAAAGAAGCAAAGCACTCGGTCATAATTCATAAATTTCCCACTATGTACACTATAGCCAATTAAACTTTTTCCTCAGTCTCATTGCTTTTGCCAAACAATGTGTTATATTAAAGATCTCCCAGGTATTACACGACAGCTGTAGGTACAAAAGAGCAGGTTTAACTTGTCTAAAGCCCTTATCTTTAATAAGAGGAATAATGAACTTTTTACGAATGGGGCACAAATGTTTACAAAAGAAAATAAAATGCACAGTGTCTTTAATAGAGAATCTATCACAAGAACAAATCTCCAAATCCATCTCCTTCGTCCACCCTGGGCATTCGGTAAGCAGAAGGTGGAATTTGTTCAATCTAAACTTAGTCAATAAGTATCGATGATTCATATTGTTGACGATTCCCAGGTAGAGTTCTATGCCACTGGAGGTAATTAACAACTGGTAAGCCCTTACTGTTCGTTTACATAATTCCTTTTCTTCTCTTGCTAGATATACCGACTGCTTGTATGTATCTTTCACCCATTTCACATCCCCCTTTAGTAAATTATTTGGGTGATCAAACAATTCTGGACGACCCATTTCTATTGTTAGTTTTTTAACATAGTTCAACCAGGGGATGGTATTACCATACTCAAGGGCTAAACAATCCCTGAGAATCTCATGATTCAGTTCTAATTCAGGGTTTAACCATATTGAGATCCATTTCAATAGCGGGGCTAAGGCTATGCGGTCTACTAGATATTCTACCCCGCACTCTTGGTGAACAATATATCCAGGTGTTGACTGGGGAACGGATAAGATAGATTTCAAGAACTTATCCTCTGCCACCTGCAACGCCTTTACATTTTTGAACCCCCACAGATCAACTCCGTACATAGCTATTGAGGTGCATTTGGCGTCATAAGTTTTCAACACAGCCTGTAAAGGCTTCACCCCTAATTTACTGGCGAAGTCCAAGACAGCCAAGATAGACCTAGCAAAGGCATTACGTTTGGCAACTAGTTGGGGCAACCAGGTGGACTTATCGTCAAAAATAACACCCAGATATGGAAATCTTGTAACCCTAGATAAAACATACCCTTCACAGTGCATAGCCTTAAATCTTTTGGGCTTGCTGCCCACGATCATTACATGAGATTTTGAAAAGTTCACACTTAAATCCAGCGCTTTCATAAAATTGGCAAATAGGTTTAAAAGACATTGCAGCCCCACTGCTGTGCGTGCTATTAAAGCGGCATCGTCCGCATATAGTAATGCCGGAATGGAATACTTGCCAGCCCTTGGAATATCTTTGCACGCCTCCGTTAAAACAGCACCCAGGTCATTAATATAGAGGGTAAAAAGTAGGGGGGCTAAAATACACCCCTGCCTTACCCCGTTAGTGATCCCAATCTTGCCCGTACAGTTACCTAAGCGGTCATATCTAACTGTGGCTGTAAGGTCCCTGTGTAAATCAGCGAGAAAATACACAATGTTTTTATCAACGCCAAGCTTAAGGAGCAATCCCCAAAGTTTGGGCCTATTCACTCGGTCGAAGGCCGAGGAAAGGTCCATAAAGGCTAAATATAGCGTACCCCTTTTGGCAATGGTGTATTTTCCAATTAATAGCTGAAGGTTGAGGCTTTGATCTATAGTGCCTCGTCCCTTCCTAAACCCATATTGCAGGCATGAAAGGGTATCTGTATCCTCCAACCAAGCTGTTATTTTGCCTAGAACCAGTCGCCCTAGCACCTTCACCGCAGAGTCAATGAGAGAGATAGGGCGATAACAACTGGGATCCCCTCTATTGCCTTTCTTAAAAATGGGTACGTGACAGATTCAGACCAGGTGTCCGGAATGCCTGCAGTACATACCCTGTTAAAAACGTTTGTTAAGACTGTGGACCAGGTTTCGACATCTGATTTAAAGAGGTCTGCTGGAATGCCATCGGGACCCGGAGCCTTATTGCTCATCATCTTCCCGATAGCGTCTGCCACCTCAGTCTTAGTGACCGTTAAAGTATAGGGATCGAAAATAGGGGTAGGCATATTCACCTCCCCACAGTTTTCCCCTTCATAGACTGACTTAAAATGGGAGCACCACAACTGTTCCTGAATACCACAGTCTAATTGGTCATTCCAAGGGTCATGGAAAAAGGGTTTGTTTACGACAGCCCAGAATTTGGCGCTGTTCCTGAGCACATCCACGGAGGTTAATTCTTCCCAGGCATCCTCGTGAATCTCCCGTCTTCTGGTTTCCAGAGCTTTATTATAACTTTTCCTTAATAAGGCCACAGTAGCCCTATTCACTGGCTTACAATTCAGGGCGGCCTTCAGCTTTTTACTGGCTGACGAACAATTTCGGTCAAACCACCTCATCTCAGCAGGATCCTTAGCTTTCCCTGTACGTCTAAGGTCTGCTGAGACCTGGGTACAAATTATTGAAAAAGCCTCTAAGACCTCCTCATTCCCCGCTTCCAAATTCAAACACGTGTCTAGCTCAGATCCTACCTTCCTTATTAAGTTGGTATGAAATTCTCCCGGTATGACTCTACTCCATCTAATCCTACGGGCCTGATCTATTGGACAAATATCAGATTTGTCCGTTCTATTTTGATCTATCACAGGCTTTATGATCAGGTCCGAAACACTGAGGGCCACTGGGTTATGGTCGCTGAAATGTGACCAAACCGGCGAATATCCATGAATCCTATCCCCCAGTGCTAAGCTAATAAAGATATAGTCAATAACTGAGTGACTACCATTCCCTTTAAAGGTAGGTATCTCCTTATCCAATGTGGATGGAAGCATCAGGTCATTATCCGCCAAAATTATTTCAAGGAGATCTCCCTGTGCAGAATGTTCAAAATGAGTCTCCCCTTGCTCTGCTGGACCTAATAGATCTAATGACAAACATTTATCCGGACAGCCATGGATATTGAAGTCTCCCATAACTATAATAAAACATTGATTTTTATTGACCTCCTTGTAATCTGCCAAAAAAAGATTTAACATGGCCAGGTGATCAGTTGTGGTGACTCTGTCGTATGAGTTATAAAAGTTAATAATTAGGACATCTCCCACCCCACTCAGAGAAATTTGTACTGCTAGGCAGTTTCGTGATCCCGTATCTAGTTGGACATGGGTACCGGGAATGGTAGCTGAAATTAGAGTAACCAGGCCACCCTTCGCCCTCCCCATATTAGATGGAACCGCCGGAATAAAATAACTCAAGTAAACCATCCAAACTCAGGATATTCCCTGTATCCCAGGTTTCTTGTAGTCCTATAATATCACCCACACCAATAAATTCTCTCCATACTGGGTCATCTATTTTATTTTTGAGACCAGCAACATTCCAAGTTACCAACTTTATGGATGTACCCCTAGACCCTTGATCATGCCCATCTACAAGGGGGGCGTTTCTTACCAGTGTAGCTGCACTGGGAACTCTAACCGGGGTGACAGAGATAATAGTATCTTCTTGGATCCCTAGTCACTCGGTTTCTCCCAGACTAGAAAAGGTATCAAATCTATTGAAGACTGGAACAGTGAATTCATAAGGACCTCTCCCTTTAAATAGATCACTACACACTGGCCTGATGTTATGTGGGGGATAAAAGAACCCCAAAGGGAGTATGTTTACATACTCATTTTGAATTCTGACTGACCCAGCCTGCCTCAATATGTCATCAACCAGCCTGGGGAATCTAAAGCTTATGACGACACAGTCGCCTTCTAAGCTTTTCTTGATCTTACCCACCCACGGCACCCTTCTAATCATCATGAAATTGTTATCCAAATGTTGTCCCAAAACTGTTTTGTTGGACAGGTAGTGGAGGGCCTTATTGTTTAGTGAGGTCCAATGTTCATTTTGGCCGCCCTCAATTTTGGGAACATTAGCAAGGATTATTGTATAAGGACATGCCTCTACTGGTAGATGTAATGACAATTCTCTCTTGGGGGGCTGTGTCGGAGGACTTAGTCTCCCCACTGGGCCCTGAGGACCCTGTTTCTCTCCCTGAGTGGCTCCAGTGACTTTTGGCACTAAAGATGGAATACTTAGTCCTACGCCCTGGGAAGTCGCTAGGGGTACCGGTTGTTGGAGTGGGGTGATTATATAGAGTCCAACAAGTTATTAACTGAGGCTGTAACTACACTTAGTGAGTGAGCTGCCGATGTACTTGGCCCCGTCTTTGAACCCTTAATGTTAAGATGATTTTCAATTACATTAAGTCGGTCCTCTATTCGTTCCAACTTAGCCATTAAGGGCGAAGTAAGTGACCTAAGACGTGCATTCAAAATCTTAACAAAATCTGACATAATTCCCCCACTGCTGTTCTCAGTATCTAAATCAATACAATCATTTCTTCCCTCCCCCCTGTCCTCATTGTCTAGGTGGGGGACATTAACTCCATTTCGATCCAACCCAGATGCGTAGTTGCTATTTCTCGGCTGTTTTGCCTGTTGCCGGCTACCATATGGGGTGTTCTTAGCTTTCCTTTTCCCTGGGACGGTTTTACTACGATTGGTTATCATGTCTGGTCTAGCCCTCAACTGCCTGGTGCATATAGCCACGGGGAAAGGGGCTACACTAGTTACAGGTAGGGGGGCGGGAGAAATCGTAAGACTATCTGCTGCTACCCATTTGAAATCATGTAGGGGTGCGAGCAGTCCAATGAAGCATCAATGGGGGCAGGTTCCACTACAGGTAAGGACGGAGAAACTGTTTGCCTAATTGGATCCAAGGACAATCTCCTCTCAACTAAATCGATTTCCTTTGCAACTGCAGTTTCTACCTGTTTCAGATAACCATCAAGAGTACCCATACCCACCGCCCTCATACCTGTTTTGGTGTTCACTTTAGCCATAATAATGGGTTGATTGTTACTAGTTACACCTTCCCCTTCAGGGACAAAATCAGGTTCTGATTCAAAAAATAAAATGTCCCGCACCACACTTACAGTTCGAATGGCCGATATTTATCCACAAGTAGGAAAGGGATTGTCCCAGCCCAGCCTCCTCAGGACTCTGAGGGCCTAAGAGGGCCCGCCCTTTGCCCGGGCTTGGGCCCGCCCTTTGCCCGGGCTTAGCCCGGCGCCGCCCGCACGCGTCCCGCGACGCGGAGGAAGCCTGATTGTATTTAGCATCTCCGGGCGCGGAAGTGGCTGTGTGTGGGGGCGGGAAACAAGCCGGGGATTATGGGTGTTGTAGTCCTGCTCCCCCCACTCGGCGACCGCTAGATGTTCTGACAGCGGTGGCGGGGGGAGCAGCAACCCAGGCAACAAGCGCTCGCAGCACGGGTCCAAGCGGCAGCCTGATGGTCCCAAAACGAGTCCTAGGTAAGGGCAAAGGCAGCTTCGAATTGACAGAAGTTTTGTTGTCATTCAACACAAGTTCTTCAAAAGGGAGCAGAGATCTGGAGAAGATGTTGATGCTTTTGTGTCTGCTCTTCGTAAATTGAGTGCTGAGTGTCAGTTTGATGTGTTTACGGAACAATTGGTCAGGGACCAGTACATTTGTAAATGTTCTGACAAGACTATCCAGCAGAAGCTGTTATCCATGGGTAATCCCTCCCTCGAGGAGACTATTCGAACTGCGAAGAGTATCGATCTCTCCAAAGCTTCTGTCACAGAGTTAGAGGACAAGTCAAATGAACTAGTGAGGGCAGTTAGACCCAAAGGTTTTATAAACAATGTTGCTCCACATTCAAAAGTTCATTTTTCAAACAACATAACGTGTTTCCGCTGTGGGGACCACTCACATGTCAAAGGGGGTAGAGGGTGCTCGGCCAAGAGTGTTATGTGCAGGTCCAGTGGCAAGCTAGGGCACTTTGTCAAGGTCTGTCAAAGTAGTGAACAGGGTAGTTTTACTTGTTGGCAAACAGGACAACACCCCCTCTATCATGAATGTGTCTGATGTGGAACGTGTTGACCCTGACAATTACCGTAGTATTCATGATTAGCTGAGAGACATTATTTTGGTGACTGGCGAGAAGCCTGTTGTTGTGGGTGACATCTCCGAATGTGTTGACACCTGCGTAGAGATTGGCATTGGAGATAAAAAAGTGTGTCTACCTGTGGATTCTGGTGCAAGAATAACCATGATCACCCAGGAAATGTTTCACAAGGTGTGGGGTTCTCGTCCTTTGAAACCTCCTGACAGGGCTCCTGTTTCTCATGAAGGGCGGAGTATAGAGTTGATTGGTTACTTTGAGGATATTCTTGAATTTAAAGGTAGGAAGATCCTCGGTAAGGTGTATGTGGCCATCAATGGCTTGTCCATTCTGGGTTGGATCCATCAAGATCTCTTTCAGATGGTTCTTAGGCCTGACGCAAGGAAACCGGTATCTATTGTCTCCTCCAATGACTATTCTGAAAATGTTTTCAGACGTTTTCCCTCCGTTTTTAGAGAAGGGTTGGGACAGATCAGGGGTTTTACCCATCTGATTAGGGTTAAGGATGATGCCGTTCCTATCAAGCACAGATTCTGGAGTGTCCCTTTTAGTGTCAGGGATCGGCTCGAGCAAGAGATTAATGACCTGTGTGAGAAAGGCGTTATTGAGCCTATAGAGTCCTCCCTGTGGTTTTCTACTTTGGTTGTGGCCATGAAAAAAAATGGAGATCTTTGCGTCTGTGTTGACTTATGCAGTCTCAATAACAATAGATGGATTGACTCGCACCCTCTTCCCAAGAGTTTGGAATTGTTGACAATGATTAACGGGTCCAAGTGGTTCAGCACACTGGACCTAGTGTCAGCTTATCACCAGGTGGTCTTGTATCCTTCCTCAAGGCACCTCACAGTATTTGTGTCGCACATTGGAACATTCCAATATTGCAGGATGACATTTGGCCTTGTGTCTGCGGCAGCTGTCTTTCAAAGGATTAAGTGTCACGTGCTTAAAGGGGTTAAGGGCGTCACTGTCTTTCAAGAGAATGTCTTGATCTATGGTGCATCCAAGGAACAGCATGATTAATCCTTGTACCATGTTCTGGACATCATGCAGGAGAAGGGTGTTGTGCTTAATAAATAAAAATGTCTGTTCCTTTGAAGGAAGGTTGAGTACTTCGGACATGTTTTGTCTGAACAAGAGGTGGAACCGAAGCCTGGTCTGGTGAGGGCCGTAGTTGACTGCACAGCACTTTCTGATAAGGTTGGTCTCAAGTCATTTATGGGACTCTGTGAGTTCTACTCCCGGTTTGTGGGCTGATTATGCATTTAAGGTCCAACCCCTCACCAATATGTTGAAGAAAAGTGTGTTTTTTGTCTGGGATGGTTACCCTCAGGAAGTTTTTGAACGGATCAAGACCCAGTTAGTTGGTTCAAATGTTCTCAAACCTTTTGATCCCAATGTCGGGTGCACCATCACCGTCGATGCCAGCAGTGATGGGTTGGGCACTATACTCACACAGACCAAAGACGGGACGGAGAATACTTTGGGTTATGCATCAAGAGTTTGGCGTGGTCCAGAGTTGAATTTCTCTGTCATTAAAAGAGAGCTGTTGGTGGGCCATCAGAAAATTTCATCCTTGCATTTGGGGCAACCATTTCGTGTTCCGCACCGAGTCCCCTTGTTTCCATCTTTTCTGGGGACGAAATTAAAGAACACACTCCAAGAATAGCTAGGTTATCCACCAAGTTGTTACAATATGATTTTGAGGTTTCCTACCTGTCTGGTAACAAGAATGGCAGGTTGGACTTTTTCTTGAGCTTTCCTGTGTCAGAGGATAATTCCTTTTCAGGTGATGGTGATGATCTGGACAATTGTTTTATTGTCCCCATGGCTATGGGTGACATGTGTGCTGTAGGTGAGCAACAATGGATATATGAGTTATCAAAAGAGGTCTTGCTGTGACAAGTCATGAAGTGTATCAAAGATGGTTAGGCAAAGGAAAAGAATGCACCGTACTCCTTGCAAACCTTTGTAAAGGTCTCCCTTGAACTTTCTGTGGAAGACAGCATCCTGGTGCGGGGTGATAGGTTGATTCCTCCTGATAAACTCAGGGAAAGATTGATTTGTGGTGCTCGCAAGGGGCATTTGGGTAAAACTCTCACAAAGCGCAGGCTACGTGAGTGTTTTTGGTGGCCCATTTTGGACAAGGACATTGATGCTTTTGTAGGGGAGTATGTCATATGTTGGAAAGCTGAAAAAGGAATGAAAGTGAGGACTCCTCCTCTCCAACACATTGATCTTCCAGCTAGGCCCTAGAAGAAAATTGGTATTGATCTGGTTGGTCCTTTCAACCTTCTTCCTCCCTCCTCACACTTTGCTATAGTTGCCATTGATTACTATTGCAAGTGGCAAGAGATTCGTTTTTTGGCGCCCGAATTCCAAAAATGTAATCGATTTCCTCAAGGGAAAACCCTCCTGCAGGAGGATTTTTCCTCTACCATTTTTTCTGACAACTGGATACAGTTTGTCAGTCAGGAATTCCACGCTTTTTTAGCGCAAGGTGGTATTGCTTACTCCAAGAGTTCTTTTTATCACCCACAAACTAAAGGCCTTGTGGAACAAATGAACAGGGTTTTGAATAACTGTGTACAATGAGCTTCCTGCTAGCAAGTGCATCGTTCAGAATGCTGTGCGCTCCATGCTCTGGTTCTACTGAACCCCTCCCCACTCATCCACCAAGTTTTCCCCTTTTGAATTGTTGTGGGGAAGGAATCCTTCCTCCAAGGTTTGTCCTGGATGTATGTCTAAATGGGTGAAGATGGATGCCATTTTGTGTGTGGACGACCTCATCAGGGAAAATGACTCCAAAGCTCATTTACGCCAAAAGTCTGATTTTGATCCTAGGAGAAGAATGGTGCCTCGTACATTTGTTGTTGGGGACACTGTGCATGTGAAGATTCCTATTCACAGCAAAAAAGGAGATGCTAAGTTCTTTGAACCCATGGTTGTGGACAGGTGTAGGAGAGTGGAATCTGACTAATGGTTGCCCCCAACTTTTTGCCTGGTATTTGAGTGGTTTTTGACTAGTCTGGCTGGGAACCTGCTATCCAGGACCCCAGCCTATCTGCTTTCTCCCTAAAACTGATGTAAGTACTTTAGGTACAAACCTAATTGGATGCTGGGCATGCCCTACCAGTCCCTTGTAGATGGTACCCTAGGTACCCAGGGCATGGGTCCCCCAGTAGGCCTACCAGGGCTGCAGCACTTATTGTGCCACCCTGGGACAGCCACCCAAACTGACACCACCAGACCACTACTGTAGTCTGGGTAAGGTGGTGCTAGCACCCCTTACAGGGATGTAGGTACCCTATATCCCACACCATTACAACACATATGCTCTCATAGGTCACCCCTATGGCAGGCCCTGGTAATCCTACAGGGCTGGGTGCTGAGGTATGTGTGAGGGGGGACCCCTACGTGAGTAGGACCTCTCTGCAACCTTCGTAAAATCGTTACTGGGTTGTTTGTAGTGTAGCCATACCATATACTCTTAACCGCATTATAAGTAAATCGCGTCATCGCGATAACTTGAGAATGGCTACACAGAACCATATCGTGTTTGGTGTCAAACATGAAGGAATCATACCCCCAGTCCAGCCATGGGCATGAGGATACGATTCCCCCTTGCTAGAAGGGCGATATGGGAAAAGCGGTAGAATTTAGACACCAATTTAAAAGTGCACAAGTTACACAAAATGGCTACTGCCCGCCACCTACATGACCCTGGCTGGCTGTTGCTGGGGAAAACCCCAGCCTCGCCAGCTGGACAATAGGGCTCCTGTGACAGGGAGGTGCTAGCATCTCCCCAGACAGGATAATGTGGATTGGAACAGGGTGGGTGCACCAAATGTCCATTCAGAGTTGCACGTAGGCAGCTGCAGAGCCCCAATTCTGCATACACCGCCTGGAACCGGTTCAGGGGCATCCTTCCCCTCGCCCAGGCGGGAAACACACAAAGGGGAGTGGGTGTAGCCACCCTTTCCCGCCTCTACTCTGATTGGTTGGCTCTTGTTGGGACCATCCCCTAATCTTGGGGATATATGTGAATAACCTGGCCCCAGAGCCTCAGATTAATCCAGAACTTTACAGAACTGACCTTCGACGAGCTGCTGCCCAGCTGACTGAAGAAATCTTCCTTGGGATAAAGGAGTTATCCCCCTGCTTGGCAGGCACCTGAAAGACTGCAAGATACCCGGTTGGAACTTCGCTGCTCTCACGAACTTTGACGTCTTCCAGCAACCTTGAGGTGGGTCTCCAGAGCATCCCAGAGTCCTGTGAGCGTGCCCAGCAAGTCTGAGCACCGTGGACCACGTGGGTGTCGAGATCCCTGCATACCCCGAGACCCCGGCCACCACTTGCGTAGCACACAACCCCGACCAGTGGGGAAGTTGTGCTTTGGCCTATTTCTGAGCCAACCTTCCAGCAGCATCCGTGCCAAATCTCAGCTCCCTAGCCCGCTCCGGTGGCCCGTGGGAGCCCTTTTACGCACTCCATTTTGCTGCCTTTTGCGGTCCCTTGTCTCTCAACTTGTGGGCCCTGGCGGAGGACAATCTTCACATCCAAGAGTTCCTCTGGTTGCTCCAGGCCTGCTCTGCGCTCTCTCCAAAGGAGAGCACCCTCAGACCTCGTGGGTCTGCACCAGCAGCTGCTTTGTTCATCTTGCGTGGGTTGCGGTTGCCAAGGCTTAGTGGATTCAATCGGGAAACTAACACCGCAGCGACCCTCATCCGACGTGGGACAGTCGCCCTCCAGAAGCTGGCCTTCCTTGAAGCCTCCCGGAGCCCGTGACTGCAGAGCCAAGCTGCACCTTCCTCACCTGAAGCACCCGACATCGAAGGGCTCCTTGCTGTGAGCCCCCTGGTCACTGTGCCCTGACCCAGACTCTGTCCCCTCTGCTTTCAGGTTCTTCTGTACATTTTCTACATCTTAGATCTTCACGACTTCATCGACGCTTTCAGCTAGCAGCAGTTTGGACTCCTTTTCCATTGAAAATCAGCCCGCGACCCAACACCAGAATCGACCTATGCACCCGGCTTCCCTGGGGCAGGTAACAGTGGTACTTCGGTACTCCCGTGGTGGTGGGCTCTCCAAAGCCTTAAGTCTCAAGCCTTAACTTTGTACTACTGCTAGAAGTGTCTTTAAACTGTAAATATTCAACCGCGACATTCTCCATAGGCTAACATTGCGATCCCGATAGCAGCTCTTTGCACTGCACGCGTCTCCCGTGGGTCCCCTTCCTCTTAACTGTGGGTGGATTCTGAAGGGGCAAGCGATCCTGAATGCCCTAGGCATTGCCTGTAGAAATGTTGTGGTTCTTATACCACTATTTTAGTATATGGTTTGGTCCCCCCCTGGGGCCCATTGATTTCTGTGCTATTTATTGTGTTTATAAATGCTTGTTTGAAGTGTAACTTTGCCACTAGCCACATAAAGTGACTGTGGGATTCTGTCTAGAATAAATACATATATTTTATATATATACCTGTGTGGGCTACTCTTTCATTTGGTTATTCAAGAGGTTATTATGGTAAAACAATAAGCTTAACACTCCTTCAAGACTTAGCCTGAAGGCTGCTCTCCACAGCTACCACTAGGATAGCTTTCTTTAAAGGTTGTCTTAAACCTATCATCAATAAGAGTCGAATTGGACTGGTGCAAGGTGTCCCTATAACTAGGAACAGCATATGCCAGGCCAACTTCTCACAACAGGGTTTTTGGAAATGCTGTTAGGGTGAACAACAAACATTGGTGGAACATGTCCAGGGTTGTTAAGTTGACAAGATATGCTCCCATCTGTCGCCCGTTTAGCAGTTCTGCTGATGTGTCTATTGAAAAACAAGCAGATGTTCCTGTCCTTCTGGAGTTGCATAGGAGCAATAGACGCCGTTCTGTTCCTATGACATTTCGCTAATTTGGTTCTCTTGTTCCTTTCTGTGTCCACTTTCTCTTGTTTTTTTTTCATGTGCACGTCTGCTCTCTCTCCCCTTTCCCCCCTCCTATCTACCCTTGCTTCCTCTTTTGTTGCTCCTGTTTCTGGTTTCTTTAAAAAAAAAAATTTAGAGGAGGTTGATAATATAGTGGCTTCCCTCACTGCATGTTACTCTGTTGTGGAATTCTCATCCCTTGCGGATACTTGTGTGTGTGCATTCCACACCAGAACCTCGAACGCTGGGTTTGAATATGTCGTGCAGTTGAATTAAGTTGCCTGTTCTGTTGGCTGCTGCGCAGTCCCTGTTGCAAATAAAGTTATTTTGCTGGTACCTACCTGTGTTTGCCGCGGCATCTTCACTACAAATTGTTTGCTTTCAGGCCTGAGACGCCTCCAAAATCTTTAAGTAGCAGTTGAGTTAGGTTCAAGTCAGGTTCTCCATTCTTAACATAAAATAGGATTTTGTCAGGATATAAGAAAATTACATGTGTGTAGACCCACTGTGGTATACCTCTGCCCCCACCCTCAGCTCTACCCAACGCTACCAGAGGTTCTATCGCTATGGCGCATAGTAGGGGGAAGAGTGGGCAGCCCTGTCCAGTGTCATTATGTATTGTGTACTGTGAAGAAATATGTATACCTTTCTGCACCCTAGCCCTCGGGTTAGAATAAAGAGTCTCATTGCAGCATGCCCATTGTGCTCCCAGGCCTTAACGAGCCATGGTGGCTCCCAGAAACTGCCATTGTACCATATCTAACACTTTCTTCAGATGCTACTAATGCATCCAGTGCCCGGGCGAAAGCATCCATATCTGTCTCATCCAATACCCTAAACAGTCTCCTCAGATTAAGTGACATGCTACACTTCAGTATAAAACCACTCAGCGTAGGCATGTGGTTATAGAGTCATGTTGCAAGTAACATGCTCAGAATGTTAAATTCAAGGTTGAGCATGGAGAGTGCTTGATGGGTGCTGACTGGGTCTGTGGGTTTACTAGGCCTTGATAAGGGGATCACTAGTGCCTCTTATGTCGCCTCAGGGAGCTTTTCCGTTTCCAATGCAGCTGCATACATCTTAATGAGCTGTGCGATGAGGAGGTCAGAGTATATGTCATAAAATTCAGCCGTTATTCCATGAAGCCCTGGTCTCTCTCCACTGGTCAGCCCTTTAATGGGCCCCCATATTTCATTCTGGGTTAAAGGAACTCCCAGTGCCTTCCTATCCTACTTTCCCAAGGTCATGAGTGGTGCCCTGTCTAGGAATGCAGGCCTCTCTGGTAACTTCTTCCTTTGGCAGTCTAATTTCTCTTTGTAGTCTAAGAAAGTGTCTTTGATTTGGCCCTGTTCATATACCACAGTGCTTCCGGTCCTCTGGACTTGTAGTATTGGAGTGTCTCTCGACTCTGGATGTACAAGCCATGCCAGCAGCCTCCTGGTTCTGCCCTCTCCTGCTTGTACTTTAGTGACATATTCACGATAATGATGAGGGTGAAGCTCCATAAGCTGTGTGTATTTCATTTTACTATTCTCAAGTCTCTAGAATCTGGATTGTCTGTCATTTCCAGCTCAAGCACATGTATAGTCTTGTCTAGCCTAACTAGTTCTGCATCCAATTTGTTACAAATTCTCACAGTCTTGCCAAAACAGTGCCCCCTCACTACCACCTTCAAGGCCTTCTATTCCATAAGTGGGGATGAAGCTGTTGCTCATTTAACTCAAAATATTCTGTGATTGTTGCCTGCTGAGATTCTCATAAGGGAGGGCCAGTCAAGGTGCTAGGTTGTAGTATCCAGGTCTCCTCAGGTAGAAAGGGTCATCTTACCCACCAGGTCACAATGAGGGGGTTATGGTCAGAGAATGTTCTCCACAAATATTCAGACCTATCCAGAGATGGGCCCAGCTGGCTCAAGCATAATGCCTTGTTGAGGTGGAGATGGATAATGGATATTGTGTAAGCTACAGTAGTATAAAAAGTCTTTTGTTGTGCCATGGTGTAATATCCAGCTGGTGAATCCCTTTGTCACTGCAAGCGTATTGTGCCCCAGGTAACGGGGGTGTCGAGCGATCCAATCGAACAGTAGAGACACAATTATAGTCCCCATTAAGTAGCATGGGGTATGCTGGCAAATGGCCAAATTGTCATCAGAGAGTATCTAGAGGGTGTATGTGCTACTTAGGAGAACCTCCTGCCCATCAGCTGCTAGAACCCACTTCCACTCTTTATCGATCCTAGATCCTAGTAGCACCATGGCTAATCCCAATCAAGGCTCCTCTCACTTATGCTGAGTACGCAGTCGCAAAAAGTTGCCCTGTGAACATCCAGACCATATAGATATAGAACATATTGCTGGTAGGCAGGCAATGTGTACTCCATGCCTTCTTAGGTATGGAATCACTTTGTACCTCTTCGCAGCTGAAACCAGACCCCTAACATTCCAAGTGATGAGAGTGAAGCTATTTGCAGTCCATTCCATGGTGTCTCCCTACAAGCTTGACCCATCTATGGGCAGACAGACCATTGTAACCATGAGAACCTTGTGTGTGCAGATATAACCCCAACTCCCAGTCAACTGCCTACCACCCACACTAAGTCACTGCAAGCCAACATTCGTAGAGACAAGCCCTATGGGCCATAGGCTCAAATTGGGGGGTGGGTATGTTGACTACAGCGGGGCTCACAGGGCAACCTAGGGCGCCTAGGGGATCACAGTTATACAATGTATTTTCCTCAAGCAAATAGAGCTGTCCTCACCAATGGTCTAATCCTGTCAGTCGTGCCGGTAGCCAGCGTCCTGGAATGGTTGCCCATTGTATGTGATCATGCCCTAGAATCAGGTTCTGAGGACCTCTGTTTAGAAATCCATGTGCTTTCTTCTTCTGATAGCTGTCTGCCTCCAGTCTCTGTAGCTGCAAGCATCGCAGCGGCTCTGCATGTCTCCAACTGTTGTCTCGTCAGCTTCCCGGTGTGTCTCTGGGCCCACCGTTTACCGTGCACCACCCTCCTAGGCATCCTATGTTGAAATACCCAGTTGGCGGGCCCATCCGCTTTCAGCCTTATATAGTTCCAACCAGTCCTTGTCTTTCTTGGGCTCTGTTAAGAATAAGTATTCCCCATCAATCATGACTTTCAATTTCACTGGGAACATTAAGACATATTGTAGATTGGCCTCCCTGAATGGCCTTTTCACCTCTCAGATAGTAGAAAGCACTCTTAGCCTGCACTGCCAACTTATAATCTGGATAAAAGAAGACCAAGCTATTTTCCACAGTATATGGTCCTTGCTCCCTGGTCTTTTGTAGGAATGGATCTCTATCCTGGTAATGCAGGAGCTTGCGAACCACCATCCTGGGGGGTTCCCAGGGGGTTTTCGGGTGGGCACCCTATGTGCTCGCTCAAGTGCGAAGAACTGTGTCAGTCCAGCATCAGCCACCTCAGTTTGCACCCATGTTTCCAAGTAGGTGACCATATCTGTGCCTTCTGCCCCCTCGGGTAGGCCCACTATATGCAAGTTGTTTCTCCTCTGTTTCTCTTCCGCATCATCTGCTCTTCATTCCAATTGGAGACGTGATCTATAAGGGCCCTGAGCTTCATCTGCATCACTTTGCCTTTGGGTCCGAGCTCGCTGAGTCCATCTTCGTGAGTGTTCACCTTTCCACCAAACCTGGGAGGCTGCTGGCATGACTTGAACACCTACTTCTAGTGTTACAGTGTCGATTTTGGTCTCCAAAGCTTGTTTGGAGGCATGAATGGCAGTCAGTATTTTGTCTCATTGCAGTTGCAGGTAATGTCTTGTGCCGCTGGAGTAAGCCCCTTTGGCTCAGAACTATCTTCCCCCTCTCTTACTGCTGCCTGGGGGTCAGGGTCTTTAGGCTGCTTTGGCTTCCTCATGGCACAACTCCACCTATAGTGTCGCTCTGGCCCACGCAAGGATAGCCAGTCAGTGTACTTGTGCTGTTAGGCACCCCTTTATCGTGCCCAGATGGTCTCTGGTGATGTACCAAATGGTTATGGCAGACTGCACTCTAGCATCCCCATGGAGGTGGCACACCCCCCTGGGGCATCCCACAGCTTCTCCCAGGCTTCGTCTCCTAGGCCTTGGTAGCAAAGGGGGAGCAGCTCCCCAAGGCCACTGATGCATCCAGGGTTGTCCTCCTCAGCCATTTCGGGCACTCCCTGACTGCACAGTCCTCTCCTCACTCACTGCAGGTCCTGGAGGAAGCCTGGCTCCCATGCAGCAATGACATGCACTGGTAGAGCCGCCTCCGGCCCCTCACTGAACTTACCGCCTCTCCGAGTGGTGGCCTTCTTTCATGGGCTCTCCTCTCTCCCAACTGCTTCCGATGGACGTGTCTGAGTGGTTCAGGCCACACGTGACCACCAGGCAGTCACAGTGAGCAGCAGCTGCTGCCATCATTATAGCTGCTTCAGCGATGGTCAGCAACCTCTCTGTGCTCAGTCCCTGTATGGGGCCACCAGAGCACGCTGCTCAGAAGAGATCACCTCTTGTGTCGAGGGGGTGGTGCACTCCGCAATAAAAATGAGAATAAGCAGGGGTTTTAGGGAGACCCAGCCCAGAAGATGATGCCTGTGCCTCCAACCTCATACATGGTTGGCCACAAACCGAGTCTGTTGATGATTTTATCTTGGTTTTGAGGACATTAGACATCACCTGCAATTATTGTGACATAACCTATGAGATCATTTGTGAAAAGCTGATTGAAAGAATATGCATTAGAAATATTCAAGAACAGTTATCTACTGACAATCCTGATCTGTAAGTTGCAATCAAAATGGCAAAGGCAATAGAGAATTCTGAACCTTATTTTAAACAATTGTCATCCCTTGTGATACAGCTCAGTATAGGGAAATTACTAGACTGCAACATAAGGGCTCGACTAAAATTCTAAAGGAATTGGTAGTAGAATTCAAGAATGATATGAAGAGTGACAATGCGCAAGTCAAAAATGTATATAATGAGTTTTAGGTTTGGCAGCAGAAACCACACCTCATCAGCAAAAAACTATCCAGTGACATCTCAAGTTTTCTTTAAGTGTCACAAAAAATGTCTTATTGCCAGAGTGTGTCTCGTGTCACGCAGAAATGTGGTATCTAACATAGAGGAGGTCAACAACAGTGAAGAGGACGGTGATTTAGTTCTGAGTATTACAAGTTTTAGGGTACATGAGAATGTGGACATTGTTGAAAGCAATGTCGACATAAATATGTCGACATGAATATTGCATGCAACATTAAAAGAAAACCACCAACTTTTGACATAGTCATAAATGGTGTTGTAGTTGAAGTAATAGCAGATTCTGGGTCTCCATCTCTGATTGTTGGGTCTGATGTGTTCAAGAAATGTCATCCTCTGAAGTTAAGACAATCTAGTGTGAAGGTTTATGCTCATGGGGAAATGCAAATTGAGGCAGTGTAGTATTTGTAGCCAAGTATGGATTTAATTTATTAGGGTGGAATGATCAGGAGGGATTGGGTATAATCTTAGACCCCAATCTTCCAGGTAGGGTTGTGTCCAAATCCCAGTTAACTTAAGACAGGTGTGAATTGTGCATGAATGTGCCTGTTGGTGAGCATTGGATTCAAAGGTTTCCCTAGATATTTAACAGCAAACTTGGTAAGTTACGTGGATTTCAGCACAAAATTGTGCTAAAGGACAATTCCAAACCTGATGTTCACAAAGTTCGTAAAGTACCACTATGCTTGAGGGGGAGTTGCAGGTTAAATTCAATCAATCAATCAATCAATCAATCAATCAATCAATCAATCAATAATATCTTTATTTTGGTCAGTTTGACCTTAAAAGCACATATAAAATAACTTACAGTTCATTTACTTTAAAATCAAGATAAAGGAAAAAGAAAAAACCGAGTACGTACAGAATAAGAGGTTGGATAAAACATACCCAGGTATGGCCTAGAACATTATGAAATACAGTGCAATCTATGATAGCAGCTCAATGAGTGGGGCATCTTTACATATAGAATAGCTGAATCAATCAGAGGTAGAAAGCAGTATTGGCATTTTAAAGTGCGTGTGCAAAATATACGGACAGTTCACCAGTCAAAATTTGAGAGATCAGAGCTTTATCTACCCGGTAAAAGCGGTCAAATCTCAGAAATAACAAACCAGTATGTAGAGAAAATTCGAGGTATAAATAAGTTGCACCATTAAAAAACATTCTAGATTAAACAATCAATTCCTTTAAAATTCCTTTGTTTGGCAACTGGTGTACAGGAGTATAGACCTCATTTATTAGATTGGTTTTAAAAGTACTCATAGAAAATAAAACGCCTGCTACCGAATATACTATGGGGAGGCTGGTGTCGTGTATCAATATCCTGAAGGCCTCAGAACAGCGCCTTGTTCCTAGGTGTCTGCATATCTGCACCAGCCACCGTTTTCTCACTTTGTGGTATCCCGGGCAGCAGAAGAACACATGGTAATCTGATTCTGCTGAGCAGTCACAGGCCGGACAACCCAGAGTTTGCAAGCCCGCCTATTTGTTTGTAAAGCAGCGGAGTGGAAGCACCCCATATCTAAACTGTAGGTAAAGCTTTCTAGCAGTTGCCGGCTTGATGTCGGTCTGTGCTGGCTCTAAGCTATACCAATCCTTGATTTCTAAAAAAGCTGCAGTTAGCTTGTCTGCTAAAGGATTACTCTGAAGTTGAGCCAATTTATACTCCCAATAACAATCCTTTAACTCCTTCCTAGACACTGTGGCGCATGCCTCTTCTGGGTCATCCCAAAGATCGCCCCGTTGTGGAGATTCTCTGAAGTGTGGCGAATGTGAGAGCGCCAGGGTAATTTCCCTGCCCCCGGTAGGCTCATCACCTCTCTTAGTTCATCCCTATATTCTATAAGTTCTGGGGTGACCCACAGACGTCGCAAGAATAAGAGGGGTCTAAGATTGACTTCTTCAGCAATAGCCCTTACCCCCAGGTCCAATCAGAGCGGCGTGAGTGGGGTGCTCCGTGGGAGGCCAAACAGTTGCCTAAGAAAGGTGTTTTCTGTCTGCATGAGACTGTCAGAACAATGATGACCCCAAATTTGTGAGCCGTACAATGCTGCTCCCCTGGCTTTGACCTTATACATTTCTATGGCTGGGCTCACTGGTTTGTGGCTGGATTTTCGAAATATGTTTGTGCTAATTTCAAATTTAAATTAAACCGTTTATGCGAGCTTGAAATCATCAAGCCTATTGAAAGTTCTGAATGGTTTTCCCCAGTTGGTTTAGCTCGTAAGAGGGACTTAACCTTTAAACTATGTGTGTACTTGCGTGACTTTATTCACAATATTTATGTTGATCGTAAGCTGTTGACCGATCTAAAGACATTTTATCCACTTTGAAGGGTGGCACTGTGTTTACTACTGTAGATATGTCTGCGAGTTACCACCAAATACTTTGAAACCCCTCACATCATATATTACCCCAGTAGAGGCCTTTCGTTACAATTGTATGCCTTTCTGCCTGCCATCAGCCTTGTCTGTTTTTCAAAGACTTAAGAGATTAATGTTTCAGAACCACAAAGGCCTCCTATATTTCCAAGATGACATCTTGGTATTTGGAAGTAGCATGAGTGAACTTAACAAGAGAAGGCCAGAGTATTATCTGTGCTGAAGAATAGAGGTTTGACATTGCGCTCTGACAATTGCAAGTTTGAAGCGAATGGGGTAGAATACCTGGGACACCATATTAATGCTAAGGGCATTGAACCTAAAATTAACATTCTAAAAGCCATTGAAGAAGCCTCATACCCCAGAACAAGGACCAGCTGAAATCCTATTTAGACTTAGAGTATTATTTGAGATATGTTCCCCACTTTGCCCAAAAACTGCACTTTCTTAAAACTTGTAATCTGCATGTCTGTAGTGCGGAGTGTCAGAGTGCCATTCTTCCTGTGTGATTCCAACATTTTCATTAATGATGTAAGTAACTTTGGCCTTGGGGCAGTATTATTGTTACAAAAGAGAAAAATGGCAGAGAGGATGTAAATGCCTTCTTTTCCAGGCAACTACGGGGATCTGAATTAACCTACACAACAATTAAAAAAGAAGCTGGGGCGTCGTGGTGGGGCACCTAGCATTTGAGGATGTACATATGGGGTGTATCCAGTTGTGTTAGGCACTGATCACAAGACACTGTTTTTTTTTTACTTTTTTTTTTTAAAACATACGTTATTGATTACCAAAATGGAATTGCAACGTGACATAGTTAGTACAATTGGCATTTTGTTTTGTTATTTTCCCTTCTATGTACAAATTACATCTTTATGCTGAGACAGTTCGGTTGTAAATGATCATAGTTATACATCCGCCTGTGCGGTCAGGAGTTACAGGTGTATTTACTTGAGATGCAATATTTCACCAGTAGTAATGGCACATAGTATGTTTAAACATTTCAGAAACATAACATATGGAACTTCCCCCCCCCCCCCTCCACCACCCTCCCTCCTGGTCTGCCATTATTTGTGTAAGTTGCTGCCTATGAGTACTGTCCACTTATCTTGACTAAACCATCGCTGCCTGTGCATGATTGCAGTGTGTCTGGTGCCTATAAAAACATCCCCAATGCACAATCATCAGCTGTTTGGATGTGTTATTGGGAGGAGTTACTGTGTGAGGGTATAAGGTCCAGCTGTTTAAAGTCCTCCAACATTATGTCCCACGCCATAGAAATAGGATGTTTCCGCAACCCCCTTGCCTCCTCTCGTCTAAGTGCTGCGCTTTAGGCGCTGCCCCAGAGTATCACATCATCCTGTCATGTGGACAACAGGGGGCCTCTAGGGGATTTCCATCTCATTGTGATTGTTCGCACCGCCAATATAAGGGCAAGGTCCAGAAACCGTAATTGTACCCTTTGTGCGCTAGTGCGTTTGCGGAGGCCCATGAGGCACTCCAGGATACTGTCTTGTACTGTTAGGTGCGTAACTTCTCCTAGGGAATGCCGGACTCCGCTCCAGTAGTCATGGAGGCGTGGACATGTCCATAACATATGGGCAAAATCCGCCTCGCCTACCTTGCATCTGGGGCAGCAGTGTTGCGCCTCCGCGAACATGCGGTGAATTCTCTTTGGGGTTAGATAGGATCTGTGCAGTACCATTGTTTGAATAAATTTAAGGTTGACGTTGCGGGATACCCGCTTGGGATGTTCTAACATGCCCTCCCAGGCCTTGTTGGTAAGTACTATGTCTGAGTCCTCCGCCCATTTAGTTCTGAGGTCAGTAAGTGCGATAGCCACATGCGCCCTGATACCTGTGTGTAGCCATTTGACTAGGTGGCCTCCTACCCCCATGTAGTATAGTAAGTGGACCAGGTCATGTTGTGGAGGTTCTCTGCGTTGAGGAGCCCATGTCTCCCTGATATAATGAGACACTGCCGCATGAACCAGATATAGGCGTTCTGGTGCTCCAGTGGCCTGTACGAATGCGTCGTGGTCCAGGAGATTGCCGTCACCAAAGAGCGACCTGACAACCTCCACGCCAGCCTCTGTCCAGTCATGTAGTCTGGCCCTCGTGAGCCCACCCCCAGGGATTGGGATGCCCACTAATGTAATATTATGCGCGTAGGGGATTGCACCTGAAGTATATTGCAGGGCCTTACGCCAACATTGAAGTGCCGTCTTAAGCAGTGGAGGCCCGTCCGAAGGGATTTTGGCTTTTGGCAGGAGTGGGGAATGTAGTGCACCCCTATCCAGTTCCCGTGGCATATAATCTATTTCTTGTAGGTTCCTCCCCGCCGTCCAGTAAGACAGCCACTGGAGTTGGCATGCATAATAATAGGCCCTGAAATCGGGAACCCCTAGACCTCCCCTGTGGGTCTCCAGTTGTAGTCTACGGATACTTACATCACAAGCCACTGGTTGATCTATTTAGCATAAAATGTGGGGGAAGAGCTACCCCAAGAATTGCCAAGTAGCAGTACTGTTTTCTAGAGTACAATTATAGTGTAGAATGGCCCTGGTAAGAATGTGTGCTTGAATCCATGGCAGCGAACCAGATCTTGTTCCTCAGATGAGCCTTGGTTTTTGCCACTCTTTGGTGTCCGGTGTGTGCAAGTGTTAAGATTCGGTACCTCAGCTGGGGTGGGGTGACAACCGTGTGCCTCTGCAGGAGAATTCCATTCTCTGTGACACTTAAATCATTTTGCATGTGCCATAGTGATTTGATCTCTCTCTGATAGACATCATTGTGGTTGCTGATATTTGGTAGGAAATCTTTCCATTGATTAAACAGGACAGAGTTACATGCCAGTTGGAGGTAGATGTCAGTCTTTGTTGCCGCAGCAATTTCTGTGAGTCTTGCTGTTCATAGACAGTTAGCAGTGGTGACCATTTCAATGTATTTTTTAGCTCCTCCAGAGTGATCTGGTGTGTCGGGACTCTTGGATTGAGAATGCTGAGACAGGTAGTCGGTGGGGTTGGTGGAGAAGGGATTGTATCCTACCGTTAATTTATATTTGTGAATTTGGAGCACCAAATTTGCTCTACTGGGCAGAGGGTACGAGGTCTTGCTCAGTAAATAGTTGTATGAGTAGTTTATGATCTGTGGTGATCTTAAACAGTTGCCCAAACAGGTAAAAATGAAAGTGAGTACACCATCATTTTGTTGCAAGAGCCTCTTTCTCAATGTAGGTGTACTGTTTTTTTGTATTCATGAGGACTTTTCTTGCCAAAGCAACTGGTGTCCATGTATCCTCATGTACTCATTGCATGAGAACTGCTCCAAACCCAAAGTAACAAGCATCCACGATTAGTTCAGAGTCTTTGGAAAGGTCGAAGTAGGACATCACCGTTTCTTGCAATTGTGCATCCTTAATTGCATGGAAAGTTGCCTCCTTCATGTATCCCCACATCCACGGTGTCATAGATATTAACAGGCTCCATAATGGCCCTACCAGGGTTGCTGAATTGGGATGTAATCTCCCACAATATGTTGCTAGACCTAGAAAACCTCTGACTTCAGATGGAGATTTCGGGAATACTGCTTCTCTGATGTCTGCACTTTTCACTGGATCAACCTGGATCCCATCACCAGAGAATCTGTAACCATAGAATTCTATTCTCTGATTGAGAAATATATATTTTTATCTATTGAATGTTAGTCCAAATTTGCTGATTCTGCAGAGAGTGGCAGTCATCCATCGCTGCGGCAGATCAGACACCAAAATTGAGGCAGCCATATTGTTGGAGGCCTACGTGAGAATATTTTTGTGTAGGGGTAGTCTTAGTGGAGCTCCAGTTGGTTATATCCCAAGTTCAGATGTAGTTTTGAAAACTATTGGGCATTGTTAAGGTCATTTTTTAGGTCATTGATGGATGGGGTGATGTGCATCTCCCTTCATATTGCTGTATTTGGCAGCTGCATATCAATACAGATACAAAGGTTGCTTCAGCGTGCCAGTGAATGCCATGGGTGAAACTCATGATGTAGGGAGAATCGCTTCCCAATGACTTCTGCATCTTCTAGTTTTTGCAATTCAGTTTCCACCGCCGGGCAAAGGTGAAACGGACTCCGGCAGTGGCGGAGGGAAATAGGTTTGATGGACTTGTCAATGTCAAGGAGTACGGGAGCCCTCCGTAAGCAGCCAAGTACTTTGAAGGTGCCACTGGAAGTTCTTGAGAAGATCCTCTACACTTCTCTGGTTGACCTCTGATGTAAAGCGTGTCAGATTGACCAGCCAAGTAGAGTCTCAATTCCTACCATGGTGACAAAGAGATTGGTTATACAGGAGAATTTGCAGTGGGATACAAGGCATCTAATCATTCCTTCAAGCTGAATGTGGTTGGACCATCGATAGGCAAAGATCTTTGCATTAGGGTGTAGGGATGCTAGTTGTGCATGTCTCGTCTCTTCTGTTATGTCACATGACAAATTACAGTGGTTTGTGAGGTAATGGTGGTGTGCACGTAAGCGTTGTGGTGGTGTGTGTGCATAACAGTGTTGGTATGTCTGTGTAGCAGTGGTATTGTGTGTGTGCCAGTGGTGGAGTGTGAAGCTTGGGGTTTGGAAGGTTATCCCCTCTGTACTGATCACTGTGCATTTTGTAAAGGCACAGTGCAGAGAAACATGATTGAAAAACTCAAGGAGAATCCACCAGATTGGGGTTTCCTTAATGTTCTAGCAGGAGGGTTTACAGGTTGGATTGCTGAAGTATGGTTCAGAGCAGTTTGGCACCATTTCTTCATCTGTTTTTCAAAAGTCAGTCATTCTCCCCTCAAAGGAGCAATCACATGAGCGCCTAAACACAGGTCCATTACAAAGCACGGACTTTGTATATTTGTGCAATTATGTAACTGTGCCCAGTAGTATTTTTAGTGATGTACAGTAGCTCATAAAAATATTTTCCTTTGTGAACTTTCTAGGTTACAAACGCTGCCATCACTACTGTAAGTCAACTCTTGGAAGCACCAGCAAACCAATTTGAGAGAGGTTTGACAGAAAGGTAATATAAATATTTTTATCACTCGGATGAAAAATTCTACTTGGAATTTCCAGTAAGGGTGGACTTTATGTAAGCATAAAAATTTCACATGATTGTACATTAGCTCTGGCGCACGACAACGCAACCACCTTCTATTTAGGACAGCCAGACAGACGGTAACGGCTGGACAGGCCCCAATCTGCAGAAATTAGCCACACCCACAAGCAGGCTGCACAGTAGCCGCGGTACCCCGTCTGACTCACATATCCTGGATCTCACGAACACCACCCCAGTTTCAATCCCCAGTTATAAGTTAAGCACTGTAACGGGTAGTTAATACATCAGTACGCAACAGGAAGGAAATGCATCTTCATTTGAAAAGACATGCAAACTAGTGTGAAGTTGATCATTGAAGCGATTGTAATATGTAATAAATGACAACCCAGAGAAATGATTGTAATTCCCAATGTTTAATAACATATGAAATGAAGTCAATTTAAATGTACTATCACGCAATGTGTTTCTCTTACGAAAATGTTAATATACAAAAATAAATGATTCTACATTAGCTCAATTCACAAAAAAGTGCTTCCTGCATGATAGCCCTTCTATACTATGCTAATAGCGTTTAATACTTCTAACTGCAGAGTTCTCAGATTTAGATTATACCCAAGTGCTAGACTTTATCTAGAATTTTTTTCACAATCTTCCTACGTGCCTTGAGGTGGTGCAGTGTGCCTGCGTGTTGGCTTCATTCTGCTCCAAATGTGATGGAAAAACCAAAGGAAATGATGGACGGAGTGTTGAACATTGAAAGCACTCACCCCCAGTCAACTGATCTGGGTTTAATCTATCACCGTTCTTTAGCCCACTCTGCCACCCCAGTTCAGACATGGCCATATGCAAATCAGTCTGACCCTGTGCCTCATGGGAACAGTCCAGCCCGAACTGCCAAGCCATGCCTTCCCTGGACCGGAAACAAGCTTCCTAGGACCAGTTTCTGGCATTTCAGCCGTCTTCAGCCAGGCTTGCTTGAATCCAGTGGCAAAGTGAGCGAGGGACTCACGTCTGAGCATACCCTGCTAACTTATGGCGAACAAAGCAAATACCAAAGGAAATGATGGACGGAGTGTTGAACATTGCAAGCACTCACCCCCAGTCAACTGATCTGGGTTTAATCCATCACCGTTCTTTAGCCCACTCTGCCACCCCAGTTCAGACATGGCCATATGCAAATCAGTCTGACCCTGTGCCTCATGGGAACAGTCCAGCCCGAACTGCCAAGCCATGCCTTCCCTGGACCGGGCTGGACTGTTCCCATGAGGCTCAGGGTCAGACTGATTTGCATATGGCCATGTCTGAACTGGGGTGGCAGAGTGGGCTAAACTACGGTGATGGATTAAACCCAGATCTCTTGACTGGGTGTGAGTGTTTGATTGGTTCTGACGCTCCGTCCATCACCACCCCCTTTTGTACCGCCAAATGTGATGGAGCACAGCCACATAAAAGTGCCATCCCTTCGCGTCAACATCAGTTCCTTTGTTTCTACACCCTTGAATGTGGATCTGGAGATCAGCTTCCATTGTCATCAATTTTCAACAACTTTTCAACTTCAAATCCAGTGTCCAAGTGAACAATATTCCCCCCTAAACATACAGAGTTTAAACCATGCCATGACTGTGGGAAAAAGATGTCATTTTTAGAAATACGCTGTACATGTTGTTTTGTAATTTTGCAACTCTTCTTGGGATTCGGTCTGCATATTTCGTACAAGGTTGTCTAGAATACATAACACCATGTTGTGCCGTTTTCTGCTCAGTCAGTAACAACTCTCATGATTTTAGAGATTACACAGTAGCCCAGCGTCAGCCTTCCAATACAGTAGTTTTATCATATAAACTGTGTCTTGTCCCTTTTGGGGTAGAGAGGAGAATTCCGGCAGTGAAACCTGGCCTGGAATGGACACACGCCAGGTATGGGGTCCGTTGCTTATTCCAGAGATCACTGATATATTCCTTTGCTTACACAGTAAGAATAGGCCTAGACAGATAGATAATTTGCCATGGTTGGGTTGTTTATTGTATGCAGTCTGCTAGTAATGTTGGTTACTTTTCTGAGTTATATTTGCCTACTTATCGCTGCACATCCCGCTTCATAATAGACTACAATAGTTTCAATAAATGTATTGTAAACTTTCATTGTGTCCTTCTGTTGTTTACTAAGGGCATGCATGAGTGAGAGACTAAAGGTGAAGATTTGTTTCCACGGTTCCCTTGGGGACTAGAGGGTTATGTTCTATGTTTGCCAAAATCACCTGCTACTATGAGAAGGTTAGGAGATCAGGTGAGTCACTGTGAGCTAGCCCGGATTTGGGCCGACAGGTACTGACGTGGTAGAGAGACACAGTCCCTACATTCTGACGTCCTGTCATCCCAAGGCACATTTCTGCCTACCAGCAGAATCCCTGAGAGACTGATGTCTGACCCCAAACCAAATCCGTCTCGACCCTGACCAACGTTGCACTCCAAATCCACTTAATGGCACCCTGATTTGGACAACATGCAGCCACCATCACAGAGTCATCCTTAGGGGCTCCATCATCTGTTTGGTTCTGATTCTGATCAAAGTTTGCCTCCTGGAGATGACAGTGATGAATATGGGGATGATTTACCCCAGCATTTTTATGATAACAGTTTATATATGGCCCTCCAAGAGGCCAGTGGGCTGTCTACTTCTTCTTATACAATGGTGTTATACCCCCCGTTGTGCCCCCAACAGAAGAGAGAGCTTCTTTTGCTGTAATATTTCGACTGCTGCTGAAGTCCTTCTGAGGTGCATAAAGCGAATGACCTTATGAGAACCTTGCAGCCTGAGCCGGCTTCCTCTGAGCACGTACTCCTATTCTATGAAGCTCTTACTAATACTCTGATGGGCACCTGGTCTAAGACTTGCTCTTGCAGGTGGCCAGACACCAAAGACAGGCATGAGGCGATCCTCATTTTCTGATGTAGCATCTTACTCCAGACAGTCTCCACCAGCATGGTGAACACCAATTAATTTCCTATGTCCTCGCCTGGACAAAGAGGATTGAGGGATTCAGAAAACGAAAGTTCTATTCAGGGAGCCTGGCCTTCAGGTCGGTCAACTCAGTTTGCCTTCTGGGCCGATACGTACTCACGCAGGGACATGATCAGCGAGATCTTGCTGGTGGTTGCTGGTGGTTCTGGAAGAATTTAGGGCCTCCCTGACTCAAACTATTCAACTACTATAACATTGTTCGTGTTCGTCTGCTTATGCCTGATTGCTGAGGTCGAGCATTCAACATAATGTGGTGCTTATGTGGGTTCTGCATTGGAATCTGAAGTCTCATTTGGCCCAGCACCAAGGGAAATCGTTGGATTCACTCAAGGTTTCAGATGAGACTGTAAGAGATTTGTAGTGGTGGCTGGTCAACCGCAGTTGGACCAGCGGCAGACTCCTTTCCGTGCTCTACTTAAAGTTTGTGTTGGTGACAGATGTGTCACTACTGGGTTGGTGAGGTCATCTGGGGAGGTGTGGATCAGAGGAGTTTGGACTCCGGTGGTAATATGGCTCCATATCATTATGTTGGAGTTGCAGACTATTCGCCTGGCACTGAAGGCCTTCCTGCCATCCATAAAAGGGAATTTGGTGCAGGTTCTCAAGGACGCAATTTGGTACTGAAACAAGCAGCATGGAGTATGGCCCTGGGTCCTGTGCCTAAAGGCTCTGCTCCTCTGAAGCTGGTTGGGGCATCAGGGCATTTCCCTGATTGTGAACCATCTAATGGAATCTTTAAAACATCATGGTGAACGAGCTCAGTTGGCGGCACCTGGCAGATCATGAATGGAAGTTGCACCCCGAGGTGGCACATGGCATCTTCTAACAGTGGTGAGAGCCGTTGCTTGTTTCTTTACACCACTGTCAAGAAAGCTCCGCGTCTGAGGGGTAGAAAAAGATGAGCAAGAAACTGATGTTGGCGCGTAGGGGCAACGCTCATATGTGGCTCTGCTCTGTCGCTTCCAGGGTAGAACAGCGCCACCCAGCGGTGTTTGGGAGCAATGCCGATAAAATCTCTGGATCCAGTCTGGCATTTGGGGATATTTTAAAGGTGAAGAACCTGCGGTTACATAGAGCACCCACCAGAAACAGCGTAGAAGAAGCATTGATAGATGGCTATCACAAATACTAACTCAATTGAAGAAGAATTATGAAGATGACTGTACTAGGAAATTTAAAAAATGAGGCTGCGGACAGTTTCAAAGAACCTTTTGATTCATCAGGGAGGAATGCATTTGGTGTATTTAATCTTTCTTTGAAATGACCATTCAGAAGTCACAATATATATATATATATATATATATATATATATATATATATATATATATATATATATATATATATATATATATATATATATATATATTATCTACTGGCGGTCGCCAGTTTATAGTTATAGACCGAGTTTCCATAGGAAATCTGAAAATTCTATTTTGATTAACTTTGGCGCCGGTTGACGAATCCTCGCGAAATTTTCAAAACTAATGGGGCGCTCCGTTCAGCTCCTACCCTGAAAGTCTCGGGGTGATTCGTCAAGCGGGGGCGAGAAAAAAGGGGGGTCCCAAAACGCGTTTTCCCCATGCATTTTTCCATAGGACCTTCAGTCGAAGGTACAGCCCGAACGGCTGAACAGAATTACTTGAAATTTGGCAGAGAGGTAGTCCTCAGGTCAGGGAAGTGCCTTTTGCAGGTCTGGTGTCAATCTGTTCAGTAGTTCCTGAGAAAATAGCATTTAAAAGCATATAAATATCTATATGCGCGCACCGTGCACGCACCGTGCGAGCACCCTAACGTGCGCGAGCGTAATTCTGATTGGTGGTTACATGTTAGTCAACATTCGAATTGGTCGAAATCAGGAAGTGTTGGCCGCCATTTTGTTTGTTTTCAGTGGGAGAGTGAAAAAGGAAGGTGGCGAACGTGAAAAGGGGGCAGGGTAGAGAGTTCCTGACCCCCTAGCCTTTGTCAGGGGGTCCCTGAAGGACCCCGAAGGCAGAAATTTAAAAAAAAATAATTTTTTTTTAAAAATCGCACGGTGAAAAACCAAAAAAGAAAAAAAAAAATTTAATACGTAGTTTATTGTAAAATAAATATATAAAAAAAATAATAATACATAAATAAATTAGCATTTAAAAAACCGTACAAATTCACTGAAAAAACCATAGGTTTCACACACGTTATAGTTAGGAATTAGCATTTAAAAAACCTTGCAAATTCACTTAAAAAACCATAGGTTTCACACATGTTATAGTTAGGTGGATATTTCACTCGTAAAAAACCAATGAAATTCCCCCGTTATAGTTAGTTCAGATAACTATAACTTGCGTGACCGCCACTCTATCACAAGGATGATGTCATCAGTGATGTCATGAGTGATGCCACTGACCATGTCATGAGTGATGTAATATGTGACGTCATGAGCAGTGGATTGCGGGCGCGCGAGTTATAGTTATCTGAACAAACTATAACGGGTGAATTTCATTGGTTTTTTACGAGTGAAATATCCACCTAACTATAACATGTGTGAATCCTATGGTTTTTTAAGTGAATATGTATATATATATATATATATATATATATATGTACCCAACAAGCCTCCAAGCTTTTAAAGGTGCACTCCACAAGGATTGGTTCAACAGAACATTTAATTCCAGAAACGATTACAAACACCTGATTCATTTAAAGCCCTGACACGTTTCGTTGCCTCCTGGCATCTTAATCATAGGACAGGCAGATCGGAAACCCAGTACTGGACTGCCACATCTTTTACCCATTAGCACTTGCTCTCCAGTGAACAGTAAGCTGGGAGTGGAAGTCCCGATTCTTCCCCTCTGGTGGGGTCCGTTTCTCGACCAAAATTATAACTGCTGATATTTAAGTAATTTTTCACAACCCTCCAGTGGGCCTCAGGTACAGGCAATCGCTCCCCCAATCAAGTAATCCTTCGCGCTGGAACGCGACTGCAAACAGTTTACAGTCTCACAGACCTCCTTCGGTAACTGGCGGTGCAACCTTCCACGGCTGGAGCAGCCGTGCATTCATGTACCCAACAAGCCTCCAAGCTTTTAAAGGTGCACTCCACAAGGATTGGTTCAACAGAACATTTAATTCCAGAAACGATTACAAACACCTGATTCATTTAAAGCCCTGACGCGTTTTGTTGCCTCCTGGCATCTTAATCATAGGACAGGCAGATCGGAAACCCAGTACTGGACTGCCACATCTTTTACCCATTAGCACTTGCTCTCCAGTGAACAGTAAGCTGGGAGTGGAAGTCCCGAATCTTCCCCTCTGGTGGGGTCCGTTTCTCGACCAAAATTATAACTGCCGATATTTAAGTAATTTTTCACAACCCTCCAGTGGGCCTCAGGTACAGGCAATCGCTCCCCCAATCAAGTAATCCTTCGCGCTGGAACGCGACTGCAAACAGTTTACAGTCTCACAGACCTCCTTCGGTAACTGGCGGTGCAACCTTCCACGGCTGGAGCAGCCGTGCATTCATGTACCCAACAAGCCTCCAAGCTTTTAAAGGTGCACTCCACAAGGATTGGTTCAACAGAACATTTAATTCCAGAAACGATTACAAACACCTGATTCATTTAAAGCCCTGTCGCGTTTCGTTGCCTCCTGGCATCTTAATCATAGGACAGGCAGATCGGAAACCCAGTACTGGACTGCCACATCTTTTACCCATTAGCACTTGCTCTCCAGTGAACAGTAAGCTGGGAGTGGAAGTCCCGATTCTTCCCCTCTGGTGGGGTCCGTTTCTCAACCAAAATTATAACTGCCGATATTTAAGTAATTTTTCACAACCCTCCAGTGGGCCTCAGGTACAGGCAATCGCTCCTCCAATCAAGTAATCCTTCGCGCTGGAACGGGTTGTGAAAAATTACTTAAATATCGGCAGTTATAATTTTGGTTGAGAAACGGACCCCACCAGAGGGGAAGAATCGGGACTTCCACTCCCAGCTTACTGTTCACTGGAGAGCAAGTGCTAATGGGACTTCCACTCCCAGCTTACTGTTCACTGGAGAGCAAGTGCTAATGGGTAAAAGATGTGGCAGTCCAGTACTGGGTTTCCGATCTGCCTGTCCTATGATTAAGATGCCAGGAGGCAGCGAAACGCGTCAGGGCTTTAAATGAATCAGGTGTTTGTAATCGTTTCTGGAATTAAATGTTCTGTTGAACCAATCCTTGTGGAGTGCACCTTTAAAAGCTTGGAGGCTTGTTGGGTACATGAATGCACGGCTGCTCCAGCCGTGGAAGGTTGCACCGCCAGTTACCGAAGGAGGTCTGTGAGACTGTAAACTGTTTGCAGTCGCGTTCCAGCGCGAAGGACTACTTGATTGGAGGAGCGATTGCCTGTACCTGAGGCCCACTGGAGGATTGTGAAAAATTACTTAAATATCGGCAGTTATAATTTTGGTCGAGAAACGGACCCCACCAGAGGGGAAGAATCGGGACTTCTACTCCCAGCTTACTGTTCACTGGAGAGCAAGTGCTAATGGGTAAAAGATGTGGCAGTCCAGTACTGGGTTTCCGATCTGCCTGCCCTATGATTAAGATGCCAGGAGGCAACGAAACGCGTCAGGGCTTTAAATGAATCAGGTGTTTGTAATCGTTTCTGGAATTAAATGTTCTGTTGAACCAATCCTTGTGGAGTGCACCTTTAAAAGCTTGGAGGCTTGTTGGGTACATATATATATATATATATATATATATATATATATATATATTACCTACTGGCGGTCGCCAGTAGGTAGTTATAGTTAGGACCACGTTTCCATAGGAAATCCGCAACATTCTATTTTGAATAACTTTGGCGCCGGTCGACGAATCCTCGCGAATTTTTCAAAATAGGTGGGGCGCTACGCTCCGCTCCTTCCCTGAAAGTCTCGGGGGGATTCGTCAAGCGGGGGCTGATATAAAAGGGGGGTCCCAAAACGCGTTTTTCCCATGCATTTTTCCATAGGACCTTTAGACACAGCTACAGCCCGAACGGCTGAACAGAATTACTAGAAATTTCGCAGAGAGGTAGTCCTCAGGTCAAGGAAGTGCCTTTTGTAGGTTTGGTGTAAATCTGTTCAGTAGATTCTGAGAAAATAGCCTTTAAATCAATATATATATCTGAGCCAGCTTACGGTGCGCTTACGGTACGCTTACCGTACGCGTACGGTGGCGTGCGCGAGCGCGATTCTGATTGGCTCTTAGATCTTAGTAAACATTCGAATCGGTCGAAACCAGGAAGCGGCGGCCGCCATTTCGTGTGTTTCACTCAGGAAAAAAAAGAGTGATAACAAGAAAAGGGGGCAAGGAGGAGAGTTACAGACCCCCTAACATTTGTAAGGGGGTCAAAGAAGGACAGAAAAGTACAATGAAAACATTTATTGATTTTAAAAAAAATCTCGGGGTACGCGTACGGTAAGCTTACCGTACGCGTACGGTAAAAAAAAAAAAAATGAAATTAAATGCAGATTTAAGTGTTTAGATATTAGGGGGCTCTAAAAAGAGCCGTTATGTTTATGAAGTGATTTTTTTGTGGTACCTACAAGTACGTACCGATGCAGAGTCTAAGGTTCAAGAGGAAGACTCTGTTCCCTTAATCATTGAAGTGCACACCATCTCCTCTATAAATGTCTTGCATGTCATAACGCAAGTTGTTGTGGTAAATGGAACCCATACCATAGTCACGGAGGAAAGCAGAAACAGATTTGTTGACGTGCTTTCTTGCTTTGTCAATCTGCGGACAGAAATGATTGGACCAGTTCCATTTTTGCCTTTGGCATATGTTAGAAAACACAAAGGCAGTTTTAGGGAAAAGTGAAAACAGTTGTGCAAAGGTGTCCTTCATAAGCATTTCCAGACCTACCCCAGTCAAAGTGCCTAGGTCATTGCCACCACAGTGCACTATTATGAGGTCAGGGTGTTGGATGTGCATGAAGGATTTCACCAATGGCATCAATTGGTGCCACTTTAACCCTCTCTGACCAATCCATTTAATGTCTACATTTGGCAAAGCAAGGTCTCTCACCATACCTGTTTTCTCTGCAAACTTTTCACTCCAGAAGACATAGCTGTGCCCTACAATCCACACTGTGAACATCTTCAAAGGAGAACTGGATGCACTCAGGAGGTGTAATTCAGTAGAATGGCAATATGAAAAGAAAGACAGTTTGGAAATGGAGGCATACATATTTTTTTCATAAAAAAAAGAACTGATTGGCTGTTTCATACCATTCTAGAATAAAAACTAGGCTGTATGTGTAAATTAATAGAAGCATGTTTTGTATTGGTACAGAAAAATGTGTTACCAAAGAACAGTACTATGGATTTGCTGTTAGGTTTGAAAAGTCAAGCACTCTTGCTCTGTGGAATTGAAACATTGTTTGGCGAACTTCTGACCTGACTCCACACAGCAGTGTTCCATGAGCTGTTGCTATGGTAGCAGGCAGAAGTCAAGTTGGGGGAAGGGTACTAGGCAGAAGTCAAGTTGGGGGAAGGGTACTTTTGGAAAAGGGTTGGTTTTCAACCAATAGAAATGTGTGATTACATTTGAAAAAAAGGGGCAAGCAGTGAGATTTGAAACTAACATGTATATGTGTGGAAAAAGAGAGGGAAAGTTTGCCATTATCTGGTTCTGCTGAGAGGAGAGAGGTGTAGAGAACAGAGATCCTGGCTCTGATAATCTGCTGTTTGAGTGCCACATTTCTTTCACAACTAACTAATTTTAAAGGTGAGTTTAGAGTCTGAGAGGGGATGTATATGGTAAATTAAGAAATGAATAATAGAAATGCAATTCTTTTTGTAGAAGTTGTGTTTATTATTTTCTGTTTTGGGAGAAATTTAAATGTGAGGAACATGTAAAATAATATGGACTATGTTTTCACAATAAATTAAGGTGTACTGGTATAATAAAAGAATAGTTTAAGGGTTTGAGGTTGGACTCAGTAATGCAAATACATTCAGCATCACTAAGGCTGGTTGCCCTTGCTGGAGTGTAGGCAGACACCCAGGTTACAAATGATGCTGGTCTGAAAAAGCAGTTTGGACAAGTGCTTTGTAAAAATTCTGAAAAGTGGATTCATAATGTGTCAGTCTGTAAAAGTGTTTATCACTTGCCAAAAAAAAAAGCAGTAAGTGTGCTTTCAAATTGGCAAAGAAATTTCGTTTTGTGACTAATGTGAAAACATGACTCTGTGTGCAAATAGGAATTACAGGCATAGATTTATTGCGTATTGCTCTGGTGATTTCACAGTTGCATTAGAAGGAAAGGGGGAGCCTTTTTTTGGTGCAGAAGCAGACTCTTAGCACACGGGTAGCTGCTTACCATGTGGAATCATGCACAGTATTCACAAGCGAGTGGGGTTTGAGGTTTCAGTCAGTAATGCAAATACATTCAGCATCACTAAGGCTGGTTGCCCTTGCTGGAGTGTAGGCAGACACCCAGGTTACAAATGATGCTGGTCTGAAAAAGCAGTTTGGACATGTGCTTTGTAAAAAATCTGAAAAGTGGATTCATAATGTGTCAGTCTGTAAAAGTGTTTATCACTTGCCAAAAAAAAGAGCAGTAAGTGTGCTTTCAAATTGGCAAAGAAATTTCGTTTTGTGACTAATGTGAAAACATGACTCTGTGTGCAAATAGGAATTACAGGCAGAGATTTATTGCGTATTGCTCTGGTGATTTCACAGTTGCATTAGATGGAAAGGGGGAGACATTTTTTGGTGCAGAAGCAGACTCTTAGCACACAGGTAGCTGCTTACCATGTGGAATCATGCACAGTATTCACAAGCGAGTGGGGTTTGAGGTTTCAGTCAGTAATGCAAATACATTCAGCATCACTAAGGCTGGTTGCCCTTGCTGGAGTGTAGGCAGACACCCAGGTTACAAATGATGCTGGTCTGAAAAAGCAGTTTGGACATGTGCTTTGTAAAAAATCTGAAAAGTGGATTCATAATGTGTCAGTCTGTAAAAGTGTTTATCACTTGCCAAAAAAAAGAGCAGTAAGTGTGCTTTCAAATTGGCAAAGAAATTTCGTTTTGTGACTAATGTGAAAACATGACTCTGTGTGCAAATAGGAATTACAGGCATAGATTTATTGCGTATTGCTCTGGTGATTTCACAGTTGCATTAGAAGGAAAGGGGGAGCCTTTTTTTGGTGCAGAAGCAGACTCTTAGCACACAGGTAGCTGCTTACCATGTGGAATCATGCACAGTATTCACAAGCGAGTGGGGTTTGAGGTTTCAGTCAGTAATGCAAATACATTCAGCATCACTAAGGCTGGTTGCCCTTGCTGGAGTGTAGGCAGACACCCAGGTTACAAATGATGCTGGTCTGAAAAAGCAGTTTGGACATGTGCTTTGTAAAAAATCTGAAAAGTGGATTCATAATGTGTCAGTCTGTAAAAGTGTTTATTACTTGCCAAAAAAAAGAGCAGTAAGTGTGCTTTCAAATTGGCAAAGAAATTTCGTTTTGTGACTAATGTGAAAACATGACTCTGTGTGCAAATAGGAATTACAGGCAGAGATTTATTGCGTATTGCTCTGGTGATTTCACAGTTGCATTAGATGGAAAGGGGGAGACATTTTTTGGTGCAGAAGCAGACTCTTAGCACACAGGTAGCTGCTTACCATGTGGAATCATGCACAGTATTCACAAGCGAGTGGGGTTTGAGGTTTCAGTCAGTAATGCAAATACATTCAGCATCACTAAGGCTGGTTGCCCTTGCTGGAGTGTAGGCAGACACCCAGGTTACAAATGATGCTGGTCTGAAAAAGCAGTTTGGACATGTGCTTTGTTAAAAATCTGAAAAGTGGATTCATAATGTGTCAGTCTGTAAAAGTGTTTATCACTTGCCCAAAAAAAGAGCAGTAAGTGTGCTTTCAAATTGGCAAAGAAATTTCGTTTTGTGACTAATGTGAAAACAAATGTAGTAATATATTTAAATAAACTAAAGGAATTTATAGTGAAATGCAATATTTTCTGAAAACAGCAAAAAAAAGGCAAAAATATTTTTTGAAAAATATGTAAATATGTGTACTGTATTATTAAATGTTTTTTTAAATATTAATACTTTTTTCTTTTTTTTCAGATTGAGATAGAACATTTTCGAAAACTATAACCATTTAAAAAGCAATTAAAAATAAATTAAATGAATAAATCTTTTTTTGAGTGGGTATGGTAAGTCAATAATGTCATGGTCCCTTTTTTCCACTTCTCTACAATCACATTTGCAGTTTTTAATTGTACTCTCAAGGACCTTGTAATGTGATAATTGATTTTTAGTGTTTTTAAAAAAAAACAAAAAAAAAAAATTACGCGTACGGTAAAAAAAAAATAAAAAAAGTTTTTTACAAAATATATAAAAAATAGATGAAAGGTAAGGTTGGCTCTTAAAAGAGCCGTTGTGTTCATGCAGGGACAGAGGAAAGAAAGATTGGGAATATTAGACGGTACGACAAGTGTGCTGATCTATTTTACTGTTCACTAGGGAAACACTGGTCTCCCTATAAGTAATTAGATTGTGACAAGTGGCGCACCGTACTTCAACCCTCGCAAACCGAGGGTTAATTTCCAGAGGACCAGAAAAAGGAGATGCTCCCCCCCACAGATGAAGGGCTCACCTGACCTGCAGAAGAAGGACTCGGCTCTGCAGATGATGGTCCAGGCTGAGCTGCTGTGGATGTGCTTGGTTGACTTACTGAAGGGTTACCTTCAGTAAGTCGAGCATGTGTCCTTCTGTGTACATCCTTAAGGTGTCTCATCATGGTGTGATTCCCAAAGGAATACTTCCTGTCAGGATTACCTCTTGAAAGTACACGCTTACACAGCTTGCAAGTCACTAAGGGTGCATTTACCTTTTGCTGGCCTTCTGGAAAAGTAAAATAATCCCATACGTAAGAGGTCTTTTGTTTCCTCGCTGTCTGCCTCAAGGTAGTGCTGCTAGCCTCACTCTCAGAAGGGCTCTGCTGTTCTGCCATCGTATCACAAAGACAACCCAGCTCCTTCTCCTAAGGGATCACAAGCAGAAATGAGGGGAATGGGTGTGGTGTAGGAGAGTTCTAGAACTGAAAGTAGTTTCAACCAATCAAAAGTTGTGTTTCATGATCACATGACCTACCGTACGCTTACGGTACGCTTACGGTGCGCTTACGGCAAAAGTACGCATGCGCGTAAAAAAGACACGCGCTTGCGCGCATGCGCTTAACAGTCACTCCCCGACACTTCCGCGTAACGTGCGCGTGTAGCGTACACGCGTACGCATCCCACGCGTAACTATACACAAACAGCGTAGATAAATTACGGACGTTGCGTAAACCGTACGCTTACCGTAAGCTTACGGTACGCGTACTAAAAAAAAAATAAAAAAAAAAAGGAAAAAATGTATTGCAAATAAATTTTACATGTTTATTTTATAAAATATATTAAAAAAAACATATTATAGAATTTTAAAAATTTAACCATAGTCTTTAAAAAAGGATAGAAAATTAAAAGAAAAATATGTAAAAAAAAATAGAAGAAAAAAAAAAAAAATTAGCATTTAAAAAACCATGCAAATTCACTGAAAAAACCATGGGTTTCACACACGTTATAGTTAGGAATTAGCATTTAAAAAACCTTTGAAATTCACTGAAAAAACCATGGGTTTCACACACGTTATAGTTAGGAATTAGCATTTAAAAAACCTTAGAAATTCAATGAAAAAACCAAAGGTTTCACACATGTTATAGTTAGCTGGACATTTCACTCGTAAAAAACCAATGAAATTCCCCCGTTATAGTTAGTTCAGCTAACTATAACTCGCGCGCCCGCAATGCACTACTGATGACGTCACATATTACATCACTCATGACATGGTCAGTGACATCACTCATGACATCACTGATGACATCTCAAATGACATCACTGATGACATTATCCTTGTGACAGAGTGGTAGACCTCCTCTCACCCTAATATAACCTTTGATACAAACATTCAAAAATAGACACTAAAATTTTCAAAACAATGGACATAACAATAACAGTTACAACAACCTATTCAGTAATTCTAAGAACCACATACACATCCACTCATCCACCAACAATCCTATACAGTCACTCATCCATGTACTCACACATCATATGTACTCATACACCTATACATCCTGTTACACAATGCCACTCATCCATAGAGTTACTCACACACATAGTCACTCATGCTAATAAAGAAACAAACATCCATTTACTTGCATATACAGTTATACACACACCACCACACTTACTTTAACAGAAACTTACACATACTTAGTCTTTTTAACAATCACTTATAGAAACACATACTTATTCATACAGGAACTCTTCCAATCTCTCACTCTCACATATACTCACTTATAAACAACAATAGTCACATATACTAGTTTAAAACATATGTAGTTACTCATAAAGACACTATTGAGACAGTCATTCACTCACTAACACACCCATACACACACTCATCCACCCATACAGTCCTGCACACATGCTGTCTTCAACACATACAAACAGTGAGTCACTCATTCATTCACCTATGCACTACGTAATACCCCCCACCGAACCATGCAGACACTCAGACTGATACTCAAAAAACCAACTAATAACCTATATAGACACCCATGTAGCTACTCACCAACCCATGCAGCCACTTATACACAAAGTGAGAGACTGATACAGATATTTACATATTTAAACATTACTCACTAAGCCATGTATTCACTATGATACACTTAATCAGTCAGTTACACAATCAATTTTTCAAAAACAAATCATCCATTTAGACACTTATATACCCATTTATTCTTCCATCATTGTTTAGATATACATATATAAAACATATTTAATTTTCTGAAAAACAGACATTGACTGGATGATGTCATCAGTGATGTCATCAGTGATGTCATTTGAGATGTCATCAGTGATGTCATGAGTGATGTCACTGACCATGTCATGAGTGATGTAATATGTGACGTCATCAGTAGTGCATTGCGGGCGCGCGAGTTATAGTTAGCTGAACTAACTATAACGGGGGAATTTCATTGGTTTTTTACGAGTGAAATGTCCAGCTAACTATAACATGTGTGAAACCTTTGGTTTTTTCATTGAATATATATATATATATATATAGTGACAAAAAACGAAAAGCGAATCTTCAGGCATGCCTCTGGTCAGAAATGAGTAATTACTCAAGTTAAGTTGCTTTCATACCAATGCACAATACTCAGCCTTCTGCTTAAATGTCTCAGACTGGCATCACCCTCTGATTTATTTACAGCAGATGCCAGAACATTGGTGTTTTTGGAGACCGAAGCCCTCTCAGTGATTCATCACACACGAAGGCAATTTTGTTTAATGATGAAATCTATGCAGGTGTGTCTATTTGTAACTGTTGCCAATTTTAACTGAAAAAGGAACATGAAGTATACGGTGTTGAAAGGATTTGCACAGGATTACACAGTTGTGGTTAAATTGTAATGTTCAGATTATAATTTATATATGCTGGTTCTAAAGTGAATTGCTGTTATGGCAACAGCATTTAATCAATCCTTTGCAATTAGGATTTTTGGCCTTTAGGATGGGAATATTCACAGCCTATTATTTTTAATGTTTAATAAATAACTTTCATTCTCTTTTTGTGGCAGTATATGATACTCAAGTATTCTCTCATCAATATAATGGAGCAACGGGAACAATATCTTTCAAATATTGCATTCAGTAGTATCTTGCTGCAGCTATGGCACAGCTATGTTGGTAGGAATCTCAGTAGCGTCTAGCGGGGATTATTAGATGCAGGAAGAGAAGACAATAAAAACAAGGAGAAGTTACTTCAATCACCCATCTTGGGGCAGCAGTCAAAGGCCATTTGGTTCTCAGGTGGATAATTTGTTCAAGAAGACCTTTGAGGACATGAAGCATGCCCTGCTCTTTCAGGGCAAGCTTACCTCTAATACTTTTCTCTCTCTCAAACCAATTGCTTTTTTCCAATTCACACTGTTTCAGGAAACTTACAACGCTGGGTAAGTGTTTTATCACTGCTGAATTGCCAAGTCTCGTCCATCAATAAAAAGTTCCGCAGCAGTGTTTCTGTCTATGCAGAGGGTTTTTGTGATCCTGTCTGGGGGAAACATCCATTACAACGCAGTCATTACATCGCACTGCTTTTACAACGCAACTGTTACAACGCAACTGCCTTTACATTGCATGCAAATACAATGCATGCCATTACAACGCATGTCACTACAACGCATGCCACTACAACACATACCATTACAACCCATGCCATTACAACGCATTATAAGGTAGGTAATGGAGATTTTTTAGTTTTAGGGTGGGTATGGGTTTTGGGGTGGATGGGAATAGTAATTTTTACCGCTACGCTATCCAACACTTTCCTTACTGTTGCACTCACTGGAGTTGGAATAGTAATTTTTACCTCTTCCCTATCCAACACTTACCCTACTGTTGCCCTAAAAGTATTGTGCGTTGTAATGGTATGCATTGTAATGCTATGTGTTGTAATGGTATGCATTGTATTGGAATGCGTTGTAATGGTAGGTTTAAAAAATGCGTTGTAATGGCATGCGTTGTAAAATCATGCATTGTAATGGTAGTTGCGATGTAAAAACTGCATTGTAAAAGCATGCGTTGTAAATGTTTGCATTGTAACGTCATATATTCCTGTCTGGCCAGCAAAAGGTCAAATTCAGCATTATTCTACTCTACCTTTGTACGATTTATCTCTGGTCCTGCAGTTGCCTCAATTGTAATCACTCGTAGAGGTATTTTCAAATTTCCTTTTTCCTTAGGTGCTATTTATTGGTGTCATTTCTTTAGTTGGGCTAGATAGTCAAAGGGCAATAAACGTTTTCCTATTGTGAACAGTTGAGTCCTGCAGACTTCAGGACTTTTCTCCTCCTGGACAGAGGGTTTAACACGCTACAGCAGAAATTTCTGACATGGAAAACACATTGTCTAAGCACTTGTCCAGTGAGAATGCACTGAAACATTTGTCGTGGAAAGAGGTGTGAGACAGGGATGCGTATTGGCTCCCTTTCTTTTTTCATTGTATATTAATAGTGTGGGGGAATACCTAGCGACACATGTTAAAGACTTTCCACAAATAGGCGTGCGCACAGTCCCAGCCCTCCTCTACCCCGACGATGCGGTCCTCATGGCCCGTACCTCTTTGGCCCTGCAGCAGCTGCTTACCAGATTCATTGACTATATGAGTGCACTGGGCCTCTAGGTGAACCAGTCAAAAACATGTGTAATAAAGTGCGGGAACAAATTCACAAAATGTAAGGAAATAATGATATCTACTACGAAGATTGAGTTCACCGACACTTTCTTATACCTGGGGGTTTTGTTTGATAAGGCTAACTCTTGGCAACAGGTAGCAGAAAATAGACAGAAAATGTTTGTCAAGGCTTGCTGGGCCCTTAGATCTTTTGTGATGCGGTTAGGATCTAACCCACCCGAGATGATGCTGAAGATCTACAAAGCAAAGTGTCTCAGCATTGCCTGGTATGGGGCGGGTATATGGGGACACAAGAAGTGTGAAGGTGTTCAGGTGGCAGAAAAGGATTTCTTAAAATATTTGCTGGCAGCCCCAAAAAGCACTTCAGTATATGCAATCCATGCTGAACTTGGTGTCCCTTATGTTACAGATATGATCAAGGTAGAACCCATCCTACTGTGGCACAAATTTTGGACATCAGACCATACAGATTTTAATCGGGCAGTAATTAGTGATTGCTTACAATCAGCCCGGTATTCAAGTATAGAATGATTAACGTATGTTCAAAGGTTTTTACGAGACATGGGAAAGCCCGAGTATTTTGATAAACCGGAATTATTGGGCATGATCAGTAGGAAGGCTTTGAAATTAGCAGCTATGGGGCATTTGGATTCGTTAAAATTTACTAATGAAATCTGTAAATCTAGTGTTTTAAAAAATCAATTGATTTTAACTACTTTCAGTATTCAACCGTATTTGAAATATGTTTTAAATGCTCGACATAGGCTTATAGTTACACGTTTTAGATTAGACATATATCATAGGCTAATAACTTATCCTAATATGAATGACTGGTCACAAAAACTGATAAATTGTCCTTGTGACGATAAGATGCCTCAGGATACTATGCATGTGGTGTTATTCTGTAAGTATTACACCGCGCATAGGAAATTTTTTTTTGAACTTGCGCCCCCAAGGCGATTTATATAAGAGACAGCTGAGAAGTTGTCTAAACGGATCAGTGTATTTGAGTTCTTTAAAACTTCCTTGAAGCTCATAATTGCATTCAGACCTGCAAGCATCTCCAATGAATTTATGTGAAGGGATTTTTCTTCCAAAGACCACCTCCCTCCGGTCTCTAGATCTTTTAGGCGAGCGCCCCATCCTTGATTGCTCGCATCTGATTCTATAGTAAAATCCGGGGCATTCCCGAAGATAGCTTTCCCGTTCCACGCTTGAAGGTTTTTCAACCACCAATGAAGATCTTCTTGGGCATCTCGCGAGAGAGGAAGGGAGTCCTCGTACCAGAGCCCCTTCCTCAGGCCCAATGCCTTTAATCTTTGCAGACCCCTGTAATGAAGAGGACCTGGTGAGATTGCCTGGATAGATGAGGAAAGGAGTCCTAAGACCCTGGCCAGATCTTTTAGACGGATAGATTCTTTGGAAAGGATATGAGAAACATGTTTTTTTATTTTGGTAACTTTCTTGTGGGGAAGGGTTAGGTTGGAAAGAGCAGTGTTCATGCTGAAACCAAGGAATTCTAGATCTTGTGAGGGGATCAAGTTAGACTTCTCCATATTTGTAATGAAGCCCAAGTCTTGAAGGAGGTTCATGGTCGTATTTACATTTTTCGTAATTTCTAACTTGTCTTGAGACATGATAAGGATATCGTCTAGATAAATTATTAGTCGGATTCCTCTCTCTCTAAGATAACTGACTACTGGACGTAGGACCTTGGTAAAGCACCAAGGGGCTGATGATAGGCCGAAAGGAAGGCACTGGAACTGATAAAGAGTTCGTTTCTAAGACTCACGAAGACCAGACTGCGAGACTGGACAGACAATGGGGTTGAAGGAGTGGGGGCGTTCTTTGGGGATGGCACCATGCTGGATCATGACTCTTTCATGCAGGCCACGGGGGCCCCCCCACGCTTATATCTCTTACACGCTACTGTAACCCATTACATCAGAACCGCTTGGGCCCCACAGAGGAATGAGCCCCCACAACATGATTTGGTACACCTATTATACTATATGGGACCCGGGGGGCATTTAGTACGTTGGCTACACACTGGAGTCAGGGCACATGCAGCAATTACACTTACTTCCCTTAGGGCGCACTGGGTGGAGTTGAGCTTACGGATAAAGCATGGAAGAGTATGCTGGAACACCCCCAAAAAGTATCGCGTAATGCAAAACTCAAATTTATTCAGACAATGATCCTTCATACCTCACCCCGAAAAAGATACATCGCATGTTTCCATGACTCCCCTCACTGCTGCCCCCGCTGTAGGGGAGACGAGGCAGACTTTATTCATATGCTGTGGTCGTGCCCCTGCATACGGGGCTACTGGGGGAGAGTGCGTCATTCATTGACGAAGGTAACGCAGCTCTCGGTTCCGGATGAGGCCCTAAACTGCCTGGTGGGCCTTCGTCGGCGCTCAGGGGTGGAAAAGGTGCGGTTAAAGTTCTTGGACCTAGCACTCATTTTAGCGATCAGAGTACTTACTATGAGGTGGAAGTCCCCCAGATGCCCGGCGGTCGCTATTTGGCAAACTGACATGCTTCAGTGGGGACGGGCGGAGGTTGCAGCTCTTCGCAGAGAAGAAGAGAGAGGGCTAAGGAAGCATCCTATCTCACTGGAGTGGGAGGCTATGATAATTGAACTGGAAGCACTTGATCTATCCCCTACATAAGCTAACCTGACCCAGCAATACGCAACAACGCCTTATGGCCTCTCGGAGTCAGGCCCTGAGACCCGAGAAACTATGTTCTTGCTATGAAAATTACATCCCCTAGGAGAATAATGTACATAGACCAATTACGATCACCGTGCTAGTTGAAGTAAGAACGACCAGGAGTGGGGTAGTGAGGGCTGGGAGGGGGGGGACAATGAGTTCGAATAAGCTTTATCAGTTGAATGTTAATATATACAACTTTGTAATGACACTAACAAGAAAACATTTCCACTGTTTGCTTGGTAGCATTATTGCCACAGAATGCGACCCTTAGCTTCCTTTCTTTTTTTTCTCGTTTATCGCATATAGGAAAATGGAAACAGAATTTCTGTGGGGGCATATATATTGTAATTGATGTGCTAAGGGCAAACAACAAAATAGACTGTATGGAATGCATATTGCCTATGTTATGTATCTGACACATTGCGGTCATCAATACAGTGTTTCAAAATAAAAAAAAGAGTTCCTTTCCAAGTGAAACAAAGGTATTTGCGATATTCCTCATGCATGGGTATGGTAAAATATTCATCCTTCAGGTCCAACTTTACGAGCCAATCCCTGGTTTGCAAGAAGTCCCTCAAAAGATGGGTAACTTCCATCTTGAAATGTCTGTATATTAGAAATTTGTTTAAAAATTTGATATTTATGACGGGACGCCAACCCTTCTCCTTCTTTTTGACAAGGAAAATAGTACTTAAGAAACTCTTTGAAATTTCTGAAGGTGGAATTATTACAATGGCTCCTTTGTCTAGCATTTAAGAGATTTCTAGTTCTATTAATTTTGAGTTTTCCTTGTCTAGAGAAATTTCATTTGGAATTTTCTTTTGAAAGGGTTCCTCCCAAAAATCTATCTTGAACCCAGTTACAGTTTCTAATACCCATGGATCTTGGGTAATTCTGAACCAATTGTTCGCAAAATGTTTGAGTCTCCCAGCCACTTTGGAGGGGAAGGAAGGATTCAGACTTACCTTGGAAAGATTGGTTAGAGAACCTTGATCTTCTGCCACGGGACCTCAAACCCCTTCCTCTCTGGGGATAGAAGTTTGAGCGGGTTCCTCTGTAACGACAAGAGTCTCTTCCCTCTTGAGGGTAGAAATGGGACCTGAAGTAACCACGGCTGACAGGTTGTCCCATCCTGTCAGCCCTTCCAAAAAGTGGTCTTCCCCCAAAAACTCTGCGCATGTTGGATTGGCTTACTGAAAGCATTGAGGGTGGAAACGTATTTTCCCAAAGATTTCACAAAGTTATCACCAAATAACAAGCTTTTAGCATCACACATGTCCTCTTTCGCGGAAAGGTCTGTGAGTTTGGGGTTCATTCTAAGGAGGACAGCCTTCCTGCGTTCAGTGATTAAGTTGCGTTAGCATTTCCAACAAAACAAATTGCACGTTGGGACCAACCCCTCAAAAGTTCAATATCGATGGGTGTATTGTTAGATCTGGCCTGTTCAGTCATATCAAGAATTCTGGAAAGCAGACTCAGGACATCAAGAAGCTTATCTTGACATTGCTTCAGGGATCTTTCAATTCCTTTTCTTGGGTCCCTCCCTGATTTTTAAAGGAAGGTGATCAATTCTAGGTCAAGGTTGGGGGTATTGCAGATCTTGTCCTCCGAAGAGGGGCGAGGGCACTCATTATGCAATAAATTGCGTGTATCTCTGTCCAATGGCTTTCTTACCCATTCTGATAAATATTTACTCACGTGAGGCATAGGCCACCACTCCTTAGTGCGAGGATGTCGAATGGCAGTGTGATTGAACATCTCCTGGCCAAAGGAGTCTTTAACTGTGAGTGAGGACGTTGAGGGGAGATCCAAGTCTTCATCAAGATCCTCAGGGGTATCTTGGGGATTGAAAATAAATTTGTCCTCCTCTAGGTCGGAGTCATCAATAAAATCATTGGTATTGTAAAAAATACCATCCTCTATAATGCCGCTAAGGGCACCTCTTCTCCCAGTCCCAGGAAACTGGGATCTCTCTATTGTGCTGCTATGAGCACCAGCATCTTTTGTAGCGCGAGGGCTACCAATTTCAATAGCATGAGTGAATGCCTCTTTCATGCGTATTTTCTTTTGAAGTACTTTACCCCCAATCTTGGGTCCACTGCCAGAGGGAGAGTCCCCATCAGAAAGAGAGAAGTACGTCTCTTGGGGGGGGGGGGGGGGGGGGGGAAATCCTCTTCCTTTTCAGTAGGGCAGCATTAACTGCTCCCCTGACTGATAATTTGACCTCTTCATCAATTAGTTTTTTTAAATTATCCCCCAAAGGTTCTTTGTTGGTCTGAGGGGTATTAGGATCAGGATTCATTTTTGTAAGTATACTTAAAAATGTAAAACCAAACGAGTAGCCTTGATATGGCTTACTCCGTGACAAATAAATCCTTTAAATATAATCAATTTGATGATGTTTCATTCTGGCAGTGTTTACTCACGGTTCTGCCTGATCTGCGTTGAAAATCTTATTTAAATATTTGCTTTGCCGTGTAAATGGAGACCTCTGCACTGTAAATCTTTGTTAAATATTTGTTGCAGTGTAAAAGAAGGCCACCGGGTGGCGATCTTGATTAAAATGTCTCTTATTTCGTTTGTTTAGAGGCTCCGGCTCTGTTTCCGTCGGTTAAGCTAACGCGCTTAAGAAGCAGCGTAGCTATGGGAACTGACGGCAGAGAGGAGACGCAACTTCCTGCTCATGTGAGGCTGAAGCGCGTCTCGTATCCTAGCATGTTGCTAGGATACCGGAGTTGAAAGCAAAGCTCCGATTCAGCTGAAAATATCGTACATTTCGCCTGGAATAACGTTTTAGAAAATAAATTAACTTTAAAACACGTCTGCCTAAGGAGGGGAAGTAAGGCAAATTTCAGATCAGGGCATATTTTGGGATATAACGATCGTAAAAGATCGACGTGGGTGAAGTGAATCTAAAGTATTGTCCCCGCCATAAATTGGACAAGGGGAGATAAATAAATGAATAAAGCGAGTATTTTCCTGAAAGTAAAGGTTTGGTTAAGAATATAAATATCATATGTAAAAAACTAAGCGTTTCTGTAAAATAATCAAAGCGTTATGTTAATAGATATAAAGACAAGCCCTTACTATCTTATAAGAAAGCTTACAGAAGTAGTAAAACACTCTTGAGTAGATTTCATAGGTCAACAATCATAAACAGATAAGAGAAGGTGGAAAAGAGTACTTAGCTGTGTCAGAGCAGCGAACAAAAGAGGAAGATGAGAGCATACAGTCTACTCGTCATGTTGTCAATGTTCTACTTCTGTAGTAGGGGATCTCTGTGTATAGTCATAATCTAGTGAATAGTCCCGCCCATGTGCGTGGACCCCGGAGCAATAAAAATAATCTCTTAAGTTGTCAAGCCATGCAGACCTGCATCTACACTTAAGAGAGTATTCAAAGACAGATAATGCAGCCTATATCCACAGGCTACACTGTCCAGTACTTCAACTAGAAAATTCCACCAACATTCACCAACAGCACTGCCTGCCCAGCTTTTTCCACAGAGAAAAAACCTGCCTCTACCAGCAAAAGCCTCTGAAATGATAGGGAGGGAGGAATGGACAGACAAGCCCCATAGGCTGCCATTATGTGGCTCAGAATAGGATACTGTGCCTTTAAGAAAACTTTCCAGAACTTTTCCAGTATCCCAGAATGCACAGCAGGCCCCTTTTACTTTCAGTTCTTTTTTCCGGCTCCTGCTAGCAGGACCCTGGAGCATTGAGCTCTCCCTTTTCAAGGGTTTATTTGGATTTATTCACTTTTCAAGTGTTTATTAAGTAACTTGTTTGCTTCCTTCTTGCGTGTGCTCTGTGTTGTCAGCATGCCTGCCTTGTTTGACAAGTGCCCAGAGTGCGAGAGAAAGAAGGCCAAGTCGGACCCACACAGGGTGTGCATCGTCTGCCTTCCCCAGTCCCATGTTCCTGAGGAGTGTGACATTTGCCAATCTTTCTCAGCCAGGACCCTGAGAGACAGGATGAAGATCAGGCTCCAGGGCCTGGAGGACAGAAGGCTGAGGGATGAAGGTGGGTCAGGACGGGCTGGTTCTGCCCATGCTGATGCCCCTGGGGGGCTCCCCAGGGGCAGGAAGCCCAGCAAACGTCCCCATTCTCCTTCGGCGTCGACTACGGCGTCGAGGGGGATGGCTGCGGTCTGTTCACCATCTCCCCAGGGCTCTGGGGAGAAACGGCGTCAATGCTCGCCGTCGAAGGAGCTGAGCAGTCCGCCGTCGACGACATCATCATCTGCGTCGCCGCCGTCGGCTTCTCCGTCGAGTCATCGGCGTCGAGACCAGTCCCGGCGTAGGCGCTCGCCGTCGAGGCGAGGTCGCCGTTCGCCGTCGGCAAAGAGGAGAAGGTCGCCGTCGAGGGGATCCCTGACGTCGAGGACCTGTCGGAGGCGTTCGCCGTCGAGGAGGCATTCGCCTGTCGAGGAGGTGTTCGCCGTCGAGGAGGCATTCGCCGTCGAGGAGGCGTTCGCCGTTGAGGAGGCGTTCGCCGTCGAGGAGGCGTTCATCGACACCGAGGCAGCGCAGGAGGAGTCCTGACGCCGGGAGTCCCTCGGGGTCACAAAGGAAGAGGACGGAGTCACCGGACTCGGTGTACTCAGTGGTGTATACACCTCCTCCTCCTCCTCCTCCTCCTCCTCCTCAGTCTCCTCCTCCTCCCGTTCCGCCTCACACACCGTCGGGCCCACCTGTGGCCCCGCCACGGTCGGTGTCGTTGCCTAGGTATCCAACGCCGCCGAAGAGGACTCCGAGACCGCGGCACCAGGTAACGCCACTGTCGCCTGCGAGGCCGGCTGAGCGGCCGAAGCCAACCAGATCGCGCTCCCGCTCCGGACGGAGAGGAAGATCACGGAGCCGTGGACGGTCGTCATCGACATCTGGGCGACGCCGCAGGAGGTGCGGAGCCAGATCCCGCACCCAATCGTCTGCCAGGGACTACTCGCCGACGCTGTCGGACTCGCCAGGGACGGGCGTATCGCCTGTCGACGATGTAGTCTCCTTCCAGGAGGTGCTACTGAGGGGTGCGGCCAAGCTAGGGATCACAGTGACGGTGCCAACACCTACGACGTCCGTGATCTTCGAGACGCTGCACAAGAAGCAACTGCCTCGCCCCCTGCTGCCACTAATGCCGGGATTGGTGGAGCCCGCTACGGAGTTGTTCCTCACTCCGGCGGTGACGAAACCAGCCCCCTCAAGGCTCCTGAAGAAGTATCGAGCGCCGGAATCGGACCCGACCTTTCTGAGGATGGACCCGAAACCGGACTCGGTCATTGTGACGGCGGCAAGGAAGCAGCATGCTACCACTCCTTCCTCGACAGTGCCGCCTGATAAGGATAGCCGTTGGCTAGACTCGGCGGGCAGAAAGGTCTGTGGGACGGCTTCTACCACCATGAAGGCGGCAAGTGCCGGGGCTCTGTTGGAGCGCTACGACCATGCCCTATGGGAGTCTCTCCAGCTGCTGCCTCGCGACAAGAAGGAGGACTTTCTAGAGACTTTGCGTGAGGGGATGCTGGTGTCAAATCAGATTATCAGCGCGGCGGCGGATGTGTCTCTGTTAGCGGCACATGGATATTGTCATGGCATCAACCAACGGCGTCACGCTTGGCTTCGCCTTACCTCACTCAAACTGGAGGCACAACAAAGAGTGGCCAACCTGCCTTTCTCGGGGGAAACCCTGTTCGGCCAGCATGCGGACGACGAAATGGCCCGCATGAAGACGGAGGCAGAGACCCTGATGGCTGTCGGGTTAGAGAAGCCTGAGAAGAAAAAGTGCCCGTTCCAGAGACGGTTCGGGGCTGCAGGCAGAGGGCGTGGGCAGGCCTCGGGACAGCAGCATCAACAGCAACAGCAGTTCCGGAAACCCTTCCAGAAGTGCCAGAAGGGCAGAGGAGGCCAGCAGTCCGCTACAGTGACCAAGGGCCCGGCTGGGTCTCGGCCCTGAGCGATTACTTCCCCTGCAACCGTTACCCACTCCAGTGGGGGGAAGCGTTCAATCTTTTCTGGCAGAGTGGGGAAAAATTACTCAGGACAAGTGGGTGCTGAATATTGTTTGCAATGGATACAGTCTTCGGTTCATCAGCCCGCCTCCAGCGATTCCGCCGGTAAGCTCACAGTATCAACTGCGAGAGCTCCAGGCGGAGGCAGACATCCTGTTGAGGAAAAAGGCGGTGGAAGACGTTCCTCTGTCTCAAAGGGGAAGAGGTCTGTACTCTCGGTTCTTCCTGGTTCGCAAGAAGGACAAGAACGAGTTCAGGCCCATTCTGGATTTGCGGCAGGCAAACAAATGGATTCGCAGAGAGAAATTCCGCATGCTATCGTTGCACCAGATTTGCCCTCAGCTGCAACGAGTAGACTGGCTCTGTGCCATAGACCTACAGGATGCGTACTTCCATGTGCCCATTGCACAGAAGCACAGGAAGTTCCTGCGATTCCAAGTCGGCGCCAATCATTATCAATACACAGTACTCCCATTTGGGCTAAAGTCTGCGCCCAGGACCTTCTCGAAGTGCATGGCAGTGGTAGCTGCACACCTGCGGAGGAACAAGGTGTTTGTCTACCCGTACCTAGACGATTGGTTGATCAAGGCCTTCTCCTTCTCAGAAGCACAAGCGCACTTCCAGAAGACGTGCGTTCTCTTGAACAAGCTGGGGTTGCACGTCAACATGTCCAAGTCTGTCCCGACTCCGGTCCAGTGTATACAGTACTTGGGGGCCTCAATCAATACGCTGTCAGCAAGCGTGTCTCCTTCGGAGGAGAGACGGTTATCACTCCTTCGGAAGGCTCAGGCTCTTATGACCGCTCCATCGACGACAGTGAGGAAGGTGTCTTCGCTGCTGGGATCGATGGCTTCATGTATCTTCCTCATGCCTCACGCACGGCTGCACATGAGACCACTGCAGGAGTGCTTGGAGGATCAGTGGGATCAGAGGACAGGTTCTTGGGACGACAAGATACGGCTGTCTCTGCATGCTCTTCAGTCGCTGAGGTGGTGGTGTTCGGCAGAGAATCTCCTCAGGGGGGTTCCCTTCCGTAAGGACATTCCCACGCAGAGTATCGTGATGGATGCGTCTCTCCACGGCTGGGGAGCGCATTCCGGAGACTTACAGATACAAGGAAAGTGGTCCCCGTTGGAGTTGACGTACCACATCAATTTCCTGGAACTCAGAGCCGTTTACTTGGCATTGAAGGCCTTCCATCCGTCCTTCCAGACCAACTCGCTGCTTGTACAGACGGACAATACAACCACGATGTATTACCTCAACAAGCAGGGGAGGTCGAGATCACGCACTCTGTCGCAGGAGGCGCAGTCGATCTGGCACTGGCTTCTGGCCCGAGGACTGACGATTACGGCCACGCATCTGCCAGGTGTGCAGAATGTTCAGGCGGACGCACTGAGCAGACTGATTCAGGAAAACCACGAATGGGTCATAAACGACGAAGTACTAGGGGACGTCTTCGCAAGGTGGGGAACTCCAGACTTAGATCTGTTCGCCACCGCCGAAAACAGCAAATGCTGAGACTTCGCATCCAGGTACTACCAGCGGGGGACGCTGGGGAATGCGCTATGGATCAACTGGTCGAACAGCTTTCTGTATGCTTTTCCACCCATTCCCCTGATTCCGGCGGTGCTCATCAAGCTGTCCCAGTCCGGGGCGCGGATGATCCTGATTGCCCCGGAATGGCCCAGACAGTGGTGGTTCACGGACCTGCTTCACCGGTCTCTCCTTCCTCACATACGGCTGCCGTGCAGGCCGGACCTTCTCACGAAGTTCGGGGGGCAGTTGGTGCACCCCAACCTCTCGTCTTTGAGTTTGGCGGCATGGCTCCTGAGATAGTGCAATATGGCCATTTGAATCTACCAGCAGATTGTATGGACATACTGAAGGAGGCTAAGCGACCTTCCACTAGAACGTCCTATGCTTACAAGTGGAAGAGGTTCTGCATCTGGTGCAAGTCCAAGCACTTTGACCCGACGACATGTAAGGAAGATGTCATCCTTCCGTACCTTTTGCATTTGGCGCAGTCTGGCCTTAATTTCCATTCCATTAAGGTCCATCTCGCTGCTTTGACTGCTTACAGGAAATGCCCTTCACAGACTTCCTTCTTTCAGATCCCTGTGATCAAGGATTTTTTGGAAGGCTTGAAGAAAATGTTCCCTCCTGTCAGGCTTCCCTCGCCTTCATGGGAATTGAATGTGGTGCTGTCCAGATTGATGAAGGAGCCTTTTGTACCTATTCACAAGGCTTCGTTGCAGCACCTGTCTTGGAAGGCGGCGTTCCTAGTGGCCATTACATCGGCCCGCAGGGTGAGTGAACTTCAGGCGTTGTGTTGCCTAGAACCTTATACGGTATTTCATGCTGCTAAGGTTGTTATGCGTACTCACCCTAAATTTCTTCCTAAGGTTATATCTGATTTTCATGTCAACCAGACCATAACTTTACCTACGTTTTTTCAGAATCCTTCTTCTCCAGCGGAAAGGTCTCTACATTCCCTGGACGTTAGGAGGGTGTTGAAGTTTTATCTTGATAAGACCAAAGATATTCGTAGGTCAGACCAATTGTTTATCAATTATGGATCAGTCAGGACCAGTCTTGCTACCCCCAAACAGTCCATCTCTCGGTGGATTGTGTCCTGTATACAATTGTGTTACCAAAAGGCTAATAAGACCTTAGGGGGTAAACCTAAGGCTCATTCCACCAGGGGCAAAGCTGCCATGACTGCTTTGCTGCGTAATGTTCCGATTGCAGAAATCTGCAAGGCGGCCACTTGGAGGTCGGTCCATACCTTTGCTGCGCATTACTGTCTGGACACGGATGCCAGGGCAAATGCTCAGGTTGGGCAGGCTTCGCTGCGAAATTTGTTCGCACAGTAGTGGTATTATTTTGTAGTCTTCTCCACCGCCGTTTTGGTGTGGGGATGGGCTTGCCATTCTATTCACTAGATTATGACTATACACAGAGATCCCCTACTACAGAAGGAGTAGTTTCTTTTCTGTAACTCCAGTTCTGTAGTAGGGGTATCTCTGTTATAGTCATAAGCGCCCGCCCTCCTCCCCGGTGGAGAGATGAATGTTAATGTAAGGAATGCTACAGGTCTGGCGTGTTACGCCTTCAAAAAGAACTGAAAGTATAGGGGACCTGCTGTGCATTCTGGGATACTGGAAAAGTTCTGGAAAGTTTTCTTAAAGGCACAGTATCCTATTCTGAGCCACATAATGGCAGCCTATGGGGCTTGTCTGTTCATTTCTCCCTCTCTATCATTTCAGAGGCTTTTGCTGGTAGAGGCAGGTTTTTTCTCTGTGGAAAAAGCTGGGCAGGCAGTGCTGTTGGTGGATGTTGGTGGAATTTTCTAGTTGAAGAACTTGACAGTGTAGCCTGTGGATATAGGCTGCATTATCTGTCTTTGAATACTCTCTTAAGTGTAGATGCAGGTCTGCATGGCTTGACAATTTAAGAGATTATTTTTATTGCTCCGGGGTCCACGCACATGGGCGAGACTATTCACTAGATTATGACTATAACAGAGATACCCCTACTACAGAACTGGAGTTACAGAAAAGAAACTACTCCTTATTATGATGTAGTTACATTCTTTAAAGGGCTGCATGTTTTGGGCAGCAAATAAAAGTATTTGCATAATGGTAGCCTCCGGTCTTGTAATGAAATTAAGCCTTTAAACGTTCATTAGCTGATAAAGCTCTTAAACACTTACCTTTCATAACTTTCCATCTATAAGAGCTATTCCAATGATGATTGCAAATATAGAGGGTTCATTTTTGAGTGCCAATTCTATAAACGTTATGAAACTAGTTTAAATTGCTTAAGGCAGGCCAAAAATCAGAATTTATAGTAGACATTTATCTTCAGCGGGAGCTGAACACGTTCAAGCTGCTTATGTGGCACCCAAAAGTGCACGTGTGAAATTGTTGAATATTGAAAGGAATATCGTCATGTAGAAACACATTTGGCCAGAGAGTGATGGTACTGTATACTGCAGTAGTGCACTGGCTATTAACATTTTAAATCTTGAAACTGTAGCCTTCTGACCTGTCCCATTAGCAGCCTCAGGCCATTTCTATCCATGTTGGGAAAGTGAGGCTGCAATGAGGGAAGGAAATGCTGTACATTCCCGGCCACTGCCAGAACAGGACAATGGCTCTGCCTGGCTGCTTATCTTACGTTACGTATCAATCAGAGCTGCCGACTTTGGAGCTGGGGAGCCAGGTTCCAGGCTTGGCGCCGTCTCAGCATCCTGTGATTCTGGGCAAATCACTTAATCTTCCCGTGCTCACCCAAAAATGAATGTGTCCTTGTGTAAAGTAACTGTTGCTCATGTAAAGCGTTCCAATACCTTCGGGTCGAGTTCGCGCTATATAAACTGCAAATAAAAAAAATAAGGCATAATCGTTGGTACGCTGGTTTAGGGGACGTTCTGTGCCATGCGTTGGTGGGCTGCACAGGAGCAAAGTAAGCCAACCTCCCACCCTTAGAACAGCAAAGGCTCAGCAATACTTTTTTGTTGCTGCTAGCTGTAGGGGCACCTTTTGGCTCAAAGTGATATTATGGTGTGAGCCAATTACGATCATTGCCTTTGTGTGGAGTATTCCCCTCAGGTTAAGCAAGAGTGGTGCCATATCTTCATATATGGTGAGATCTTTAACAGCATTAAACTAAGAATTAAACTGCCCTCATCCGTCTGGGTGTGAGATTGCAACATATGATTAGCTTTTAATAATACAAGTGCTGTCAGGCATGCTTCTACTTGTTGGTGTTATCATTCGACTAATGTAGCTGTTTTGATGTAGCTAATCCAGATGTTACGCTTTTATGAACCTCAATTATGTGCAGCGTCCTTGGTTTGTAAGCAATGTGAAGTATCTGCAGAGTTACAGGTAAACATTTTGTAGTCTGGTTTTGGTCGGCGGCTGGATGGAGGGAGTCCTAAAGCAAATACATGCTGTCCCATCACAATACAGTTTGCATAACATATAAAGGCTGAGGGTTGGTCAGAAGGCCCCAGACACCAGCAGAGATATAAATCCAAAACAAAGACCTCTGAAGGCAAACAATGGGCAGATGGGATTTCTCAGATTATTGAAAGCACACTGACAGAATCCATCTGGGCCTTGACTGCACCGGAAAGAAGTTTATCGGCGAAGGACATTAAGTGTTACAACTTGCAAATAAAGTAGTAAGGATGATACATCACACATTCAAAATATTTTATAATCACCCACTCTTTGGTAGTCTATGACACAGATGTTTGTGATTGCGGACATTGGGCGGGACTCCATCGCCCACAAATCTTTTGTGCTGCCAGGGTGTTAGAGGGGCGTGGCAGGACGACATCGCTGCTATAAGGGTCCTTTGAGACCTGTGAAGTACTGTGAATTTTAAGCCCAGCGGTGCAGGGGAACACACCCTATGACTTCGGGTTCTTCCTGTTTCAGACCTACAGAAACACAGAGTCTTCTGGGTGAAGTCAAAGATCAGTTTATTGGCTGCAGACCAATTACAGGCATCCTAGAAGTACAACAGCGTGTATGTTCTCAGGAGACTGCTTAAAATTACAGAAACGGGCTTCTCCTTAAATACAAAATATCCTGCTTCAGGCACACATTCCTTGTTTTATGATATGGCCATATAAATGTATACGTTACAAACGAAAAGGCAGAGTCATGATGACCATCCCACATTCCAGTTAAGCCAGCCCACAATTATTTACCCAGCAAGGCTCAGATCCCACATCAGATATCAACAGGCCCCAATAAAGACGAGCATCTCCTGTTGGGAAAACAAGCCATAAAGCAGGAACAGTCAGGTGTGAAAGAGATTAGCTGGAGGCTCGTGTGGGATGAAAAGGCTTTATGGTGTGTCAAGCCCTGATGCTAATCACAGGTGGCCGTAGGACGGGGAGCTCGTGGGACCGGAGTGACCTGGGGCAGCGGAGCCAAGCTGCCCAGGTCACAGAGAAGTCAAAGGAAGGCACATGTGCTCTAAAGGCCCGTATTTGCTTCATAATATGTAGCCTATGTGAGGGCAACCATAAGATGGCCACCGCTCTAAGATGGAACCCACGTAGTGATGTATAATATCGTATACACAGTGCTTTCATAGCTAGAACGTTATACAAAGCACTTGTACATACCACATTGACCATTCGCGGTTCGCTAATACCGGGATAGACAGGGGTAGGGCCCTGCCTCCTACGCGGCCCTTACATAGGCAATAACTATACTCACATCAATCCGAGTCTAGGTCAATATTCACGAAGTCATGGAGATGTTGCTGTAGCATCATCCTATTACTTAGCTCGTCCCTCGATACAGGTTTCTTTACACATAATGTAGCACAGAGGCCACATATCGCAGGAGCACACTGGATGCACAGACAGAACAGGAAAAGGATGGCTAAGATCATTCCAATGACCATCAGAATCTTCCAACCCCAGGCAGATATCAGTTCCCAGAACCACCCCACCAGTGACCAATCTCCTTTATCCACGTGTATGGATTCAGATATTTTATGCAGTTTGGAGATGGCTTGATAAACCGTTGGAGCGTTATCTGGTATGAAAATGCAACAACTGGATTGGATGACCTTACATACCCCACCGCGGTCTGCAAGTATGACGTCTAGAACCATGCGGTTCTGCAAAGTCATGAGGCGATCCGCTTGGAGCTCAGCTGTCAAATTACCAAGGGCACCAGCCGTAACATTAACAGTGGATTCAACCACACGAGTCAGTTGTCTCAGGTTCCTACTATTGACCATAGGTCCCCAAAACGGCAGGAAACCCAAAAAGAAGTCTCCGGCTTCCTGACCGGCAGTATCCTCCTTACTAAGCACGCCTCTCACAACTCTGGTCTTGTGATAGTCAGAGGCAGCAGTAAATGTTGGCGGTAGCAGATTTGCAATATAACACGTGCCCGAGAAATCAGGGGGCAACCATGTATATGCTCGGTCATTGCAGACAAAATATGTACCCTTGGCAGCCAAAAACGCAGGGGAAAACTGCGATGGAAAAGTGTACGTTTCAGTACAGTCACTTCTCCCCAGTTGAGCTCTTGGATTCTGACCATTACCTTGTAAACAGAACCGACCTATGTGGGGTACGACCCAAATTGGGGATGAGATTTTTTGCTGTCTTTCACTCAGACTAATACTATACCCCGTCGCGTTCCACCCTACATAAGCTCTCAATTCATCTTTGGGAATAGATGAGTATGCATCGATATCTCTGCTCATATCTGCAACTCCTTTCATTAAAGCTTTATTATTTGTGCTAGGTCTGATGGAACGCGGTTGTCGCGGGGAGTAGGCATCTAGTGCAAAGAGAAACATGGTCTGGAATGCCCATGACGATCCATTGTAACTAAACGGCAGCACTAGATAAGGAATACCCTTATTAATGGTATGTGGCATTAAACCACACACCCAGCAATTGGTTGTATTCATGACTAGTTGGTGCTGGTGCAGGAGCTGAATAAACGAGTTGTTTACAAACTCTGATCGTCTAGCTTGTTCATGTTCAGGCAGAGGGTGAAAGGAGTGTGAGGAGACAGTAGGAGGAGGTATAGGCTGTACAGTGGGTGCAATGGGCTCTTGAGAGGAGAAGAATACAAATCCTACGGTAAATACTATCATACTACATAATACAAACAGACATAAAAATACAAAACGTTTGCTCTTCATTATTTTACATACTTTTGCTTTAAAGTTCATTTCCTCAGCGGGTCTCTCCATCTTGAAAAACTCCATCCTCTAATCGTGCCGCTCGCGGCGGGTGAGTATCTTCTGCTAAGGAGTACGCCTGTCAGTCCAGGGAACGCCCTAGACCAACCAGAACCGTTGACCTAACATCTTCGGCCTGTACCCCAAAGTCTTGGCACCGCGACCCTGCGGCTGAACCCGGATGGTGGTTCGAAAAACAAAAATCAAGAAAGTCCTTCAGATGGGAGAGCTATGGTATCAAAAACAAAAAGGTAAGGAAAAGAATATTTATTTGTCCATAGGCCTTGGTCTTAAGTTATAGTGAAAACGGCCAGGTACTGTCTGATCTTGAAACAAGAGTTCAGGCTCTGTGGTGTCCAATCGAATTGACGGTGGCACAGCTTCTTGCAAAATATCGTCACTCTGTTGTGCTGAAGTTGTGCCTCTTACGCGTTCATCACTGAACGGCACAAAACGAGGTACAGTGTCTGTTTCAGAGTCAGCGATACCCTCCTGGACCCACTGGTCCTACGATAGAGGCAAAGGTATCCTCTTGATGTGGGCGCCGTGGATCCAATTCTTTTTCCCCTTTACTCGAACAGCTGATCTTGTAGACAGAAGTACGAGGTGAGGGCCAATCCAATGGGGCTCATCGTTGCTCTTTCGCTGGAAATTCTTGATGAGCACCCATGTGCCAGGGTCGATAGGGTGTCCTGGAGCCTCAGAGGCCTGGGGGAGAGTATCATGCACCTGTTGGTGTAAAACACGCAATTTAGCCGTCAATTCGTACAAATAATCAAGCAGTACTGGATGTTCGATTTCGCTGAATTTCGTCGGTCTTGGCACACCCCATACATTGGCTGGGCGGCCAAAAATAACCTCGTATGGGCTAAGTCCCACTCGTGAGTGTTCGGTCATTCTGGTGGACAGGAGTGCTAGAGGCAGAGCGTCAGGCCATTTAAGACCGGAGCTCGCCTGGATTTTGGCCAGCTTACGTTTTAGAGCGCCATTGTAGTGCTCTACTAATCCAGCTGATTGGGGGTGATTTGCAGCATGGAACTTCTGCTTAATCCCTAATCCCTCACACACATTCTTCATCACTCGACCCACAAATTCACTCCCATTATTACTCCACACCATTCTTGGCATTCCAAACCTAGGAAAAAATTCCTTCACAAGGGCTTTGGCTGTGGATAGAGCAGTGTTGTCTTTTAGGGGATATGCCTCTATCCATTTTGAAAAAGCGCAGACAACCACCAATACATATTTCAGGTTGTTGCACCTTTCCATGTGGATAAAATCTAGCTGCAAAACTTCAAATGGATATGATGGAGGCGCAAAATGACCAGCTGGAGTTGGGGTTCCCCTACCAGGGTTGTATTTCAAGCATACCATACAATTCTTGACCACATTCTCTGCACACTTGGGAATTCCAGCATTCTGCCATACTGGAGCCAACAACTTACAGATTCCTTTCATACTGATATGTGCCATTCCATGTGCCATAGTAACCACTGGAAGCACATATGCATCAGGCAACAACCATCGCCGATGTTCTGACAAATCAATCCAACAGCCATTCTCATCCAATTTACCCGTACTTTCTCTCCACTTGCTCAACTCTTTCTCTGTGGCTTAAGCTTGAAGGGACTTCACACTCTCTATTGTGTTTTCACACATTCCAACATCACCAACCCATCTCCACATATATTCGAGTCTTCACATCTTTTGCTGTTTCTTTCGCGACTTCATCAGCAAACGCATTACCACGACCAACATCATCAGTGATTTTCTTGTGCGCAACTTGTAACGGTAGGGTCAGCGACTCAAGGAGATCATTCACCAACTTGCCATTCTGAATTTTAGCTCCATGCGAAGTCAGAAACCCACGTTCTTTCCACAATCGCCCAAAACTGTGCGCCACGCCAAAGGCGTACTGGCTATCCGTATATATGTTCACTTTCATTCCTTCAGACAACACGCATGCTCTCGTAAGGGCAATCAATTCTGCTGCTTGAGCCGAATTTTGTGGCACACGTGCAGTTTCAACAATCGTGTGCAAAGTCGTGATAGCATATGCAGCAGTCGTATCACCATTTGGAAGCTTGAAACACGAACCATCCACCCATAAAGTACCATCACACTCAGTCGGGGGAGTATCTTTAAGATCTACTCTCCCTTTCGTCTCTTCTTCTGTTCTGAACAGACAATCATGTTGCTCAATCTCATCTAGGTCTGCTGGAATTGGTAATAGTGTAGCTGGATTCAACGTGTTGCATCTCTTTATGTGTATATGATTTGCTAACAGTGTCAACTCGTATCCGGATAATCGCGCACTAGTTAGGTGTTGTGTCTTGGTCCTGTTTAACAATGTGTCCACAGCATGTGTAACCATAACAATCAATGTATTATCCATCACTAGGCCAGCAGACTGTCGAATAGACATAGCTGCGGCGGCTGTAGCTCTCAGACAGCTTGGCAATGCCCTCGCTACCGGGTCCAAGGTTGACGAAAAATATGCGCATGGACGCGGTCTGTCGCCAAAAGGCTGTGTTAACACTGATAATGCGCAACCATCTTTTTCATGAACATACAATGTAAAAGGCTTGCTGTAGTCAGGGGTACCCAACACAGGAGCTGAACACAATGCATTACGCAATTCCAAAAAACTTTTCTGACACTCTTCAGACCATGGGATAGGATTCGGTGTGTCTTTACATGTTAATGCTAACAAAGGTTTCGCCAGCAAGGAGAAATTTGGTATCCAGTGCCTACAGTATGAAGTAATGCCCAAGAAAGCACGTACTTCTCTCTGTGTTCTAGGCACACTCAACTGTGCAATAGCTTGAATTCTTTCTGGGGTCAGTTTCCTTCCCTCCTTCGATAAGAGATGACCTAAATAGGTCACTTCTTGTCGACAATATTGCATCTTTGAGAGAGACACTTTGTGATGAAAGGCAGACAAATGACGCAACAATGACAATGTAGCTTCTTTGCAAATCTTTTCAGTATCCGCGGCGATTAGTAAATCGTCAACGTACTGAATAAGGATAGCGCCACTAGGTAAAACAAGTGCATCAAGCTGCGCTTTTAAAGCCTGACTGTATATTGATGGACTTTCACAGTAGCCCTGTGGAGCGCGTTTAAAGCGGAAGCTGCGACCTCCTAAACTGAAGCCAAAAATGTCTCTGCTCTCCTCTGCAATTGGGATGCTAAAGAAAGCATTCTTCAGATCGATCACTGAGAACCATGCAGCGGAGGCTGGAATCATAGTTAACAAGGCAGTTATATCAGGGACAACTGGAAACTGTGGCACAACAATCTTATTAACCTCTCTAAGATCAATCACAAATCTGTAAACAGGTGGCTGTGAAGGGTCCGTTTGTTTTAAGACAGGTAAAACAGGACTATTGCAAACGTTGCCTCTTGTCTCTTCAATTACACCCTTTTTAATCAAATCGCTGACAATTGCTAACAACACTTTCTGACCTTCATTGGAGATCTTGTACTGGGGAATACGTGGCAATCTGACATTGGCTTTTAAAGTGACCACGTTTGGCGGTATTTCCACAAGACCCACATCATTGGGACCAGTAGCCCAAAGGACATCCGGGAGGGATGACAATTCAGGTGGCATTGCATTCTTAGACAAATACATCGGGGAAATCACTTTCTTACCGAATGTAAGTTGTACTCCTGAGGGAGAACAATATAGCGTTGCATGCAATCTTTTTAACAGATCCAATCCTAGCAGATTTTCACCACAACCTGTCGTTAAGATGAGGGGTGCTTTTAGCTCACAAGGTCCAACAGAAAGTGACATAGGACTAGAAATCGGGTTCCTAACTGGGGCGCCTGAAAAACCTACTGAAACATTCATTTCGCCAGACAAAGGCGCGCCAGGGAGTTTTGAATGCATGATTGAACTCTTTGCAGCACCAGTATCCAGCAGAAAGGGCTCCGTTACATTTGCTGTAGTTACTTTAACAGAAGGTCCGCTCTGATCCACTGGCACTGAAACAACTCCCTCTCTCTGTCTACGGCTGTCCTAGTAATCATTATCTTCTACATTGTCGTCTTCTGCATAATAATCATTATTGTAGTACTGAGCTGTATTACCAGTCGCGTTGGCTTGCTGATCAAAGCTATTTATGGTATTTTGAGGCGGAAGAGGACGCGCGTTCTGGGGAGCATTTCCACGCCCTCTGCCTCTAGGAGCTTGTTGACCACCTCTACCTCTTGCACCATACGCATTACTGTTACGCTGCATTAACTTAGGGCAACTATATTTAAAATGACCTTCCTCTTTGCAATATGAACATTGGTTGGGACCTATAGGAATACGTGGTTGATAATACCCATTCATTTGCTGATTATTCTGAAACTGTTGGGGCTGCTGATAGATACCTTGGGTTTGCCTATAATTATTCTGTCCTCCACGTGGCGGATAAGCCTGCTGTAAAAGGACCTTCGTTTTCAGTTCTTTCGTTTTCTTATCTGTTCTATCTTTCTCATCTTTATCTCTATTTTCATAATACTGTGCAGTAGCCCATATTTGCGCTGAAGAGGAAACAGCCCAAGAACTTTCTGAGTCTTTTAATTTCTTACACAACTCGGGAAGTAGATTCTGCACAAATTTATCAACAAATAACCGTTGGCCACCTTCAGTGCTCATGTCTTGACCACTGTGGTCGATAAACGTTTCTTCAAACCTGGTAAAGAAATCGGACACTGTCTCATCTTTCTTCTGCTTACATGCGGACAGTTTATCCCAATTGACGCGCATCGCGGGCATTATAGTCTTCATGTATGTAATAATTCTACCAGGGAGTTCTGCTACTAAAGGGTCAGGTTTCGCACCACCAACTTGGCCAGCATCTGCAGCAATGATATTAGCCCATGTGTTACCCAATTCTGCAGCGTGATCTACATTACTAATGGATCCCCATAAAGGCTGTGGAACCACATTCCCAAACAGCATATCTATGTCAGCCAGATTCATGACACACGATTCTGCAGTTTGTGATAACTCCTTATAATATCCTGTAGGGTTTTTACGGGGGTCAGGCAATGTCTGCTTAAGTGCTAACACCTCAGATCGTTTCCAAGGGACATGCACCCAAACACGCTGAAAATGTGCTGAGACAGGTGGAACAGCATTTGGCTCAGCAGGTCTCCAAACTGGGGGAACCTCACGCATTGGATATTGGCGTGCTTTTACCTTTTTCCCCACAGGGAGTTCCTGTTCGAACAATGATTGCTGACAATCGCCATTTCTGAAGGACAGTAAAGTCGCAACTGCTTTATCTACATTGGGACCCACAATTGTACCTTTTTCAAAATCAAATCGCACTCGACACAATTCCTGGGGGTTTGGGTTTGAACCATTATCTTCCAATTCCTCACAGAGGAATTCACACATTTTGTCAAAGACATACCTCTGTGTTGGGGCATCCCATTGGTGAAAAACGTTAACAACTGATTCCACATTATAGAGTGAAGGGAAACCAATCCACCTACGCGCCAGATGATCTAACTCCTCTTTCTCGTCGGGACCAGGCAGCTGACTGCGCAATTGCTTACGCTGTAAGCCAGGAGTCGCACTAGATGATCCAAAGAGAGGCGACATTAAACTAGTAACTACATTAGCTAGTCGTTGTCGTGCTGAAGGAGAAGTTGAGGCGAAAAGGGGGGGATAGACAGAGGGAAGAAAAATAGATTCAGATACAGGTACCTGGGTAGTGTAAGAAGGAGCGCCAGGGGAGGCAGCTGATGTGCTAGGCAAAGTCGCAGGAAGCGCGGGGGCAACAGGTAACAAAACTGGCAACCCTTGAGAGGGCTGCACTGCAGGGATAGGAGCCAGCTGAGGAGGAGCTGGCGGCTGTGGGAAGGCTTGCGGCATATTTACTGGGGGCTGCACATTTACAAGCTGTGGAGGCGCTGTGGCATTCTGCGCATACGGGGGTGGCGAACTTAACAAATGGGACATTAGGGAATCTTTCTCTTTCTCTTTTGTCTCATCTTGCACAAGGGGTGACAAAACAGGGTAACATTTATCGATCCCTAGTTTGCGCTGTCTATGTAGCTGTTCATTCATTTGTTCCTCCTCATTGTCTTTAAATTGCACAGCTGCTTGCATTACAGACATACCTCTTTCTCTCTTATTCCTTTTCGCTAGCTTAATTTCCTTCTGTTTGGCTTCCTTTCGCCATAGGCGGAAAGAATCAAACATCGCCGGCCAGGCTTTCTTTTTAAACAATTTCACTTCCAAATTATCTAAGATATCTGTATCGAAACTACCATTTTGGGGCCATTTTAAAACACCGTCCTTTCTGGTGTATCGGATCCATACTTCATTATATGCAATGGGGCCCACGCCATGTTTTACATAAAGCTCATAAGTTGGAGTTCCAATTGGAGGAACCGGACATGAATCCTCTAACTGGAAATCCCTTCCACAACCCAAACAAAACAATCTTCCAAATACACTAGAACCAGGCATCTTCGCTCACTAGTCTAGTTCCAAACTTCAAAGGATTATCGATTACGATAGTCTCGTGAATACACGAGTCCTCTGGCTTTGGCGTTTGCAAACTCCAAATCAAAATGATCCCGAAGGATACCAAAAATCCCAAAGGATACCAAACAAACTGGGAGACGCTCCACTTATACTTAACTGAATATCGATGATCGATGGCGTCACCAGAAGACTCTCTCGGTTGTTTCGCTCTACCAAAATCGTCAAGGGTCCAAAACAGGGCGATTAATCAGGGCAGCAGTCCTTCGTAGCCGTCGGGACGCGGAGAACCTCGCAGAAAAGACTTTCGGACCACGTCGACATGCAGGGGTCGATGAAGTGGCGGCCTTCCTCCAGAATTTCCACACGAAGCTCCTCACGAACCTCTGGCTTGGACTGGTATGTTATGTTATGTTAAATGTGATTTATAAAGCGCACTGACACCGAAGCTTCCTGGCGCTGATGAACAGAACAGATGAGGGGAGAACGTAAATGACAGATTCTAAGTAGGAATGGGGAAGAGATGGGTTTTTAGCATTTTCCTGAAATTCAGAAGGGAAGAACAGGATTTGATTGGGAGAGGGAGGAGGTTCCAGTGCACAGGAGCTAGATGAGAGAAACGACGAGCGCCGAATCTCTTGGTTTTACTCCTTGGGGTAGTCAGTAAATCGCGGTGAGCAGAACGGAGATTGCGTGTGGGACAGTGAGGGCGAATGAGGGATTTTAAAAAGATAGGGCTAAGACAATGAAGTGCTTTGAAGGTGAGGCATGCCACCTTAAAGGCGGCCCTTCGATCGATTGGGAGCCAATGGAGGCTCGTGAGCAGAGGCTTAGCTGATTGCCATCTGGGAGTTCCATGAATCAGGCGGGCAGCCTGATTCTGGACAACCTGAAGGCGTTGAATCAAAAATTGTGGCAAACCGTGGTAAATGGCGTTGGAAAAATCCAGACGGGAGAGTACCAGCGAGGTGATAGTTTGAGTGAGTGCTGCTGGGGGCAAAAAGTGACGGACTTTGCGGATCCTTCGGAGTTGATACATGCAGGAGGAGACCACCGCTCCAACTTGAGCCCTGAGTGAGAGCTCGGTGTCAATGATGACACCCAGACTCTTTACTGTTTTTGCTGGGGTAGGGGGGGAGCCGAACTCTGGAGGCCAGAACTGAGGACCCCAGTAGATGTGACTGAGTCCGGGGAGAAGGAGCTCGGTTTTGCCGGGATTCAACTTCAATTGGTTCTGGTTCATCCAGAGTTGGATGTGAGTCATGGCTCCGTGAAAGGTTTTAATAGCGTGTGGTGAGTTGAGAGAGAAGATAATTTGTAAGTCGTCCGCATAGTTATAGGTGACGATATCCCATTTCAGAAGAGAGTTGATAAGGGGCCGGAGATAAAGATTAAAGAGGAGCGGGGAAAGAGAAGAGCCTTGGGGGACACCACAAGAAGTGTAGATCTTATTTGCAGTGTAAGGACCTAGGCGGACTGCCTGTGTTCTTCCCGTGAGGAAGGATTTGACCCACTCAAGAGCAACGCCCTGGATGCCCGCCTGCTCGACACGGTGGAGAAGGGTGTTATGATCCACCGTGTCGAACGCGGCAGACAAATCCAGTAAGACGAGGGCTTGGGGAATACCCGCATCTGCGTTACTCCTGAGTGTGTCAAGGACTGCCAAGATGACGGCTTCAGTGGAGTGGGCAGGTCTGAAGCCAGCCTGGGTCGGCTCAAGATAGCAGGAAGATTCAATGAAACTTGACAGGCAGCGGGTGACATGGGCCTCCATGAGTTTAGAGAAATAGGGAAGGAGGGAAATGGGGCGATAGTTCGATGGCTCCGTCACATCAGCACCAGGTTTTTTTAAAAGGGGTACCAGGATGGCCTCCTTAAAGGAGGTGGGGCAGATGCCGCTGCTGAGAGAGCTATTGAGTAGGTACAAGATGCTATCGGGTAATTTAAGACATAAGCTCCGCAGGATGAACGGCGGGCAGCAGTCGTTCGGAGAGCCAGATTTGACACGAGTGGCTAGTTCCGCCAAGGAGATGGGATCTAGAATAGGAAAAGAGGTGAAGGTCGAGAGATTGTTAAGGGAAATGTCCGGGGGTGGCGATTGGGGGAGTGGAGGGATAGATTTTTTGATTGTAGAAATTTTTTCTAAGAAGAAAGTGTTCAGGGTATCGCAGGCTTCCTGGGTGGGGGTCTGGGCTGGGAGGGTTCTCTCGTCGATAGTTAGTTCGTTCAGAACTCTGAACACCTCCTTAGATTTATCAACTGCCGAGGAGATCCTATTGGAAAAGTGTTCAATTTTGGCTGAACGGATGGCTATTTTGAAGTCTTTACGAGCGGCCAAATAGGATTGTTTGGCAGAGTCAGAGTAGTCATGTCTCCAGGTGCGTTCTAGCTGACGTGTTTTTAGTTTCCGGGCTTTAAGGTCGTTGGAGAACCACCTGTGAGAGTTCCGGTGTTTGGTACAGGGAAATTTAGCTAGGGGGGCAAACCGATCGCTAGCCGACTCAAGCCAAGAGGTCATATCTCGTTCTAACCCATCGATGTCAGTGGGGTCGAGAATGACTGGGCGGGAGTCGGCCAGGGTAGTGATGAAGCCCTGGGGATCGTAAGAGCTCCATTTACGGGAGAGGCCGCCGGCCATCAGGGGGAGAGGGGTCTGACCGGCGACCGTGATGGTGGTATCCACCAGATGGTGGTCAGACCAGGCACACGGGAATATGTCTGGTAGAGATAACTTCAGGTTGCAGGACCAGATCTGGTCCAGAACATGTCCCCCAATATGAGTGGGTTGAGAGACGTGTTGGACGAGATTCAGATTTTTAAGGGTCTCGAAGAACTCAGTAGCATGGGGGCCGGCGTTGATATCGCCGAACCAGTAGTTTAGGTCCCCAAAAATAGCGAGGTGGGAGTGCAGTGTAAGAAGGGAGGACAGTTGTTCACTCATGATGGTAGAGAAAAACGGCATGGGGTGTGGGGGACGATATAGCAGAAAAAGAGTGAGGGGACCGGTGTCCGTTTGTACATTGATGAGTAGATTCTCCACCTCAGAAATGGGGAGAGAGTAGGAGGAGATTGATTTAAGGCGTTTGGAGATGATGGCCGCTACCCCACCTCCAGGCCGGTCGCCAGGGCGGTCGGCGTGGAGGATGTAGTAATCGGGGGGAAGTGCCGCCAGAATATCTGGCAGGGATTCTGAGGTGAGCCACGTCTCTGTGAGGAGAAGCATATCGGGACTAGAAGTAGATAGCAAGATAAAAATGTCCTCAGAATGTTTTACTAGCGAGCGGGTATTCAAATATGATACCCGGAAGGACGTGGTGTTCCTAGTCGGCATAACTGGGGGTAAACGGCCGTCAATGGGGGATAGGTCAGGGCGCATGAGGCCAGCAGAGGAGATGCAGTACAGAGCTGAGGGAGATGGTACAATGGCAGTGTTCTCGAGATCTCTGAGTGCCTGAGGTGAGTAACTGATGGAATGGACAGCGTGGCGTGCCCTCAAGCCCGTCCTGGCGCGGACGGGCGCAGATGGGCTTGCCTTTGGCGCGCCTTTGGCGCGCCGCCGGCGCGCCCGCTGCGCCCGTCCGCTGCGCGGACGTGGAAGGCACATGGTTTAAATAGAAGAAAAACAACAGGAAGGGGCGTAGCCTGTTGTAAAGGGGGCATGGCCTGACCAGGCTTCCCCAGAATGACGTGGCGAAGTGTAGCGGCCCGCGACAGCGTTTCGATCGGCTGTGCGGGGATGGTGGTAGCGAGGGTATTGCCAAAAGGTAGGTTAAAAGACACAGAAACCGGTACCGCTGAAATCGTCCCGAGTTGGGCGCCAACTGAAGTACTGGGAATTTTAAGCCCAGCGGTGCAGGGGAACACACCCTATGACTTCGGGTTCTTCCTGTTTCAGACCTACAGAAACACAGAGTCTTCTGGGTGAAGTCAAAGATCAGTTTATTGGCTGCAGACCAATTACAGGCATCCTAGAAGTACAACAGCGTGTATGTTCTCAGGAGACTGCTTAAAATTACAGAAACGGGCTTCTCCTTAAATACAAAATATCCTGCTTCAGGCACACATTCCTTGTTTTATGATATGGCCATATAGATGTATACATTACAAACGAAAAAGGCAGAGTCATGATGACCATCCCACATTCCAGTTAAGCCAGCCCACAATTATTTACCCAGCAAGGCTCAGATCCCACATCAGATATCAACAGGCCCCAATAAAGACGAGCATCTCCTGTTGGGAAAACAAGCCATAAAGCAGGAACAGTCAGGTGTGAAAGAGATTAGCTGGAGGCTCATGTGGGATGAAAAGGCTTTATGGTGTGTCAAGCCCTGATGCTAATCACAGGTGGCCGTAGGACGGGGAGCTCGTGGGACCGGACTGACCTGGGGCAGCGGAGCCAAGCTGCCCAGGTCACAGAGAAGTCAAAGGAAGGCACATGTGCTCTAAAGGCCCGTATTTGCTTCATAATATGTAGCCTATGTGAGGGCAACCATAAGATGGCCACCGCTCTAAGATGGAACCCACGTAGTGATGTATAATATCGTATACACAGTGCTTTCATAGGCAGAACGTTATACAAAGCACTTGTACATACCACATTGACCATTTGCGGTTCGCTAATACCGGGATAGAAAGGGGTAGGGCCCTGCCTTCTACGCGGTCCCAAATTTCAAAGTACGACACCTGCAACGCAGGGCTGTTTGTGATGGTGGACATTGGGCAGGACTCTAGAGTAGCATAAGTTTGGCTCCATTCTACTACGCTTGGCTAGGCCACATACATATGAATTTACACTTGGCCTTATGTACTCGTGTGACACAATAATACTAAAGAGATATGGTGCATTGAAGGTATGGAAGTGCATCTATTGTCTATTTGACATATATGTGTGTGCATATTAACGTTTTCCTTTTCAGAAACATCTGGATTACTGATATTAGTCTTCTATAGGTTTTAATTGTAAGGTGTTGCGCTAAAATGCATTTAATGTTGTGCATTCACCATGGATTAGTGAGAATGAAACATATGTGTTAATGTTTCCTTATAGAATGTGATCAGTTGTCGTTTTTGCTTAAAATTACAAGTATTATTTATTGTGCCACATATAAGAGTACCACATGATATAGCTTGATTCATTAATAAAGATTTCATTTATTGGATTATATGTAGGTTGTGGAACTAATATGTTTTAAAAAGAAATGGTAAGTTAGCATGACTGTGGGCCTTGAGCTTACAGTCGAGATAGCTAATAGTAATGTCAAAGTTGTTTTTCTCCTTTGCAAGTGCAGGCCAAAGGTATTCGTTAGTTAGTTAAAAGCACATTGTATTTTAGAGATAGTGAGGCAAGGAAGAGCTGGCAATGACAAATGATTTTAATGAAGAACAAAGGTAGTGTTACCAGTTGATGGAGGAACCAAGGATGCTTTGGAATCAAAGACTGGAATATGGGAGTAGTGTTCAAGGCATCAAGTTCTTCTCTGGAAACTAGAAAATATATTATGATGTGTATCAAATCATGTTTTCTCGAATGTTCTTTGTGCATTTTAATAAGTGAACCCTCTTTGGGTTTAGTCAGATTTCCTTTAGAGTTAGAGACTAACAGACCTCTCTTGACATTTCTGATTGTGCGGCTTCATGCTATACATGATTCTTTACTTATAGAACTTCTACAGAGGTTAGGTTCTGATGCTGACATATTTCTTGCTACCCTGCTTCAATAGGGTTTTCCTTATCCTTAGGTTTGTGTAGGGTTAATAGATGCTGCAAAATGTTTCCATGTATAGGGAGACGGATCTAAATCATTCGACGAGTCACCAAATTATTTTCCTTATTTTCTGTATTACGGCTACTGAGATACCTATATGTTCTTTACTGTTGAGGACCAATAGTCTATACTTGTATACTGTGTTTTTGAGATTGATTTATATTAGTCTGGCTTTGAGCTTGTAACAAATCTTTTAACGACAAGTTACTGAGTCAGAATTTAATTGAGCGGTCCTAATGATCATATGGTGCTTTAAGATTTACGTTGCCGTTAACCCCTCTTCCTCTCCGGCTACTACAAAGGTCTATTGACCAGAGTTGAATTGGAAGAAGTGGCCCAGAGCATTTTCAGATGGTAGCAGAGGATGGTTAGTACCTGAAGTAGAGTGATTTGAAAACATTTACTTTAGATTACTTTAGATTAGCCTAGATCCAATCACAGTCTCTAGTGCCGATGTTTTGACTTGGAAAATCAGTGTCAATTATGTTTCAGTGGTTCGAAAGCCAGTTGTAGCCACGGAAGAGTGAGTATCAATAGGATTGTGTGTAAATGACTTATGCTTAGCTTGTGGTGTTTGTGGCAATTGTGTGGTGTCTCACAGAGATTGCGTGATATGGCGTGGTAATGTTTTAGATGATTGTGTGAGTGTAGCGCTTATTTTGGAGATGTTGTTATCCGGTCCGACGTGGCTTAGATTCCTGGATGATATTAAAAATTGTATAAAACACTGTATAGTAATTGTCTGTTGAGGTTTTGTGGGGTTTGTCATGACACGAATTCAACACCCCAATTGAGACCGGGACGTTTATCTTTTGTGTGAAAGTGAGGTATGATTCATGTGGCGGACCTTTTGCTCAGAGGGAAGCTGCACTGATCAGAGGATTCTCTGCAGGACGGGGTTAGATTTGAATGTGTGTTTGTATTCCTTTCGTATGATTGATTTATGTAAACTGTTTAGTAAATCAGGCAATTTTATTTGTTGTTATCGCTAAGCCTGGGCAAAGCACTAGGCTACGCTCGCGTAGTTTGCGAAGTTTGCGCTACTTCGCACTACGCAAATTGCACGTAGCACAGTGCGAACACGCGTAGCGTAATGTTGCGTAGTGCAGCGGTCATTTTTTGCTTGCTCGCGGTCCTCAATGTCAAGTTGGCGACCGCGAGCAAGCAAAATGACATCCCGGCGAGACTTTTTCCTTGTTCGCGATCAGCAACATCAAGTTGCCGATTGCGAGCGTGGAAAATAAACCTCCCGGCGAGATTCTCAACGCGAGGAGGTCAGGTTTCTCATTGCGAGTGGTCGCGTATGCTCGCGACCGCTCGCGATGAGAAACTACCAGTCCGCGTTGAGAAAGCTGCCGCTCGAGTAAAAATCTACTCGAGCGGCAGAAAACTACAGCTCGCACTGTGCAAGATGCCGTTTTCAATGATTGCACAGTGCCGGTTGCTTGTCCGCACTGTGCAATCATTGAAAACGACATCTTGCACAGTGCGAACAGGGTACTACGCAGTTCGCGAAGTGCTACGCGTACCTCGCATAGTGCGAAGTGCACAATGCGTAGCTTCGCGTAGTGCTACTTCGTGAACTACGCCCAGGGTTAGTTATCGCATTGTATTTAGTTGCAAGTGTGTTGCTGAAAAGAATGCTTGTGTGAAAATTGTAAAAGAGGGTGAGCTGCTGCGAGGGAAGAGATTGTCGTCACAGCATGCCACGCTGGGATACATCGTTTGGTCCGAAGTTGCGTTGTTATTTGCTGTCTTAGTCATGAGGTGCCGTCCTGGGAGATGATTTGGAACGAGATTTTTGAGTAAAATACAGATTTTTGTGTTGAAACAGATAATAAATCTTGAATAAAAATTAAATGTTTTAAAGTTGTACGAGATTTATTTTAGAGAATATGTTCAGATACTTCTTAGGGGGGGAGATGCCCGCCCAAAGACACTGCAGGTAATTTTATAGCGATAAATGTAGGGTTACACACATGTATTTTGCTAGAACAATGGCACAAGATCACTGATAAAGAAGGTGCACTGGCGTTTCTACGTTATAGTACATTTAATCTGAGAATTATTGAAAATTTTAGGAGAATTCTCTACGAGATGAAACCACAACCTAGACCTATGCAATTTGAAGCGCCCAACGCTTGGGAGCATGCAGCTTATGCCAGAGAAAAAGAGAGATATCAGGGATGAGTGAAAAAGGCAGTGCGTTCTTATACAGGTACGAGCTGGGATGCAGAGCAGGAAAGGTAGACAATGGACATGATAGACAGAGCAAAAGATACCCATTATTGCAAAGCAGAGATGGGACCGAAAAGAGAAAAAAGGATAAAACAAGAGAATCTGGAGAGAAAGAAGAAAACAGTAATAGTGCACTAGTGATAGTCTTTTAGATGTATTAATGCCTGAGCGACCACCTCCGTATAATGAGATTTTAATGCAGGGAGGTGGGAATACTGGATTGCCTACTGCACCAGTAAGTACGAGTTCTGTTATGATAGGGATTTCTCCTGTGCAGAAGCACCAGAGCATGATGGGGACTATTTCAGTGAATCAAAACAAGATAGGAGGGAATTCAGGGACTTACATTCCTTGGAACTCCACTGGTTTTACAGTCCCAGATGCGCTTACAGTTCCTGTTACCATTGGACCAGTGGTTTCTAAATATAAATATGGTTCAGGGGGAAACAAGATACAAAACTCAGCTGTTCCCGCTCAACAACAAGCCTCAGAAATTACACCCATGAGTCAGAGAGTAGGGGAATTTGTTCCTTTAAGTCCGATTAATGCAAGTTCTCCTTGCAGTGCCAGTGTAGACCCATTTGTTCATCAAACTGCATTTTGACCTTTAAGTTCGTTCTCGGGGTTACCAGATCTGGGTTCACTTACCTGGGAAATGCCTTTAACTATGCATAGTAGCAAGCCGGAAGTAAAGGCAGTATCTAAGCTCCTAAGGTACATCCTGGTCTTAATGTTCAGGAACTGAAAGACTTTTTGAAAGTTCTTAATGCTACATCGAATGAGAGTGGGAATACGGGAGTAAGTCAAGGAATTCTTTAGTCCACTTTGAAAGTAAACTTGGTGGATGTGGTAAAATTGAAGTTGGAATTAGATGAAATAAGTGGTTGCCGTGCATTGGATCGAATAGAAACGTATTAGCAGAGTGAACATTTGTTCATGAGTAAGGAGAGCAAGACAAGCCCATGATAAAATATCTAAATAAGCTCAGAAATAGGAGGTAGAATTAGAACAGATAAAGGCTGTACAGAAGAGCCACTGATCTGCTATTAGTGATCAAGATTTAGAACATATGAGAATACCAGGGCTGAAGATGCAAATTCAGTAATTTTATTCACAGCATCTGAATTTGGAGTGAATTTGAGAAGTTGGAAGTTAAAGGGTCAAAAAGAATGACTCCCTAGAAAACGACGGGCGAGCTGACTCATCCCAGAGTGAAGGTGGGACCTGAGCTACAAGCTTTCCTTTACCAAAAGTAGCTAGCGGAGGTTACAGATAGGTACCTTGGAGCAGGAGTGATCTTGCGTCATTTACAAATGAATTCTCTAAATTAAGAAAGAAGCCTGCAGAGTGTTACAAACGAGTTGTGCAGTGTGTGAAAATTGTTAAGGTTTTGTGGACTGATCTGAATACTTTGTTTGATATTGTGGTCTCAGGTGATTTATGGGCAGCATTTAAAAAAGCTGTAGAGTGGCACGAGAGAAAGCCGACAAGAGACCGTGTGACTAATGGTCCTTCAGCTATCGTAATGAAAAATATGAACAGGTGATGTTGCATTTGAAGTCTAAGGTGCCACCACAAGATATTGACTGGGTCAAGATTGATTGGACAAAGCCAAAAGAACCCAGGAACCGAAAGAGACAATTCATGCATACTATGAGAGATTGTTACAGGCATTTAAACAGTATAGTGGAATGGAAACACTAGAACTTAAAGATATGGTACACTTTCTGTCCAGGTTTGTGACAGGATTAAGGGCTGAAATTAGTATGATAATTCAACAGCATATGATTTGTTAGCAGAATACATTGGTTCATAAGATTTTGGCATAGGCTAAATACTGCAATGATGAGATTGAAATGAGGCAGAAAAAATGAAAAGTTAACGGTGGTACAAATGAAGGCTGCTCAGAGAAGGATTCAAAATCCACTGTTTGTAGGGAATGCCCCTCCAATGCAGGGAGTGTATCAACAGGGACCTCTGGCAATGCAGGGTGGAGGTAGGTTTTAGTCACGAGGTAGAGGTCAGGGTGTCCCTATTGATCAGAGTATTGGAATTGATATAGCTGCATTGAAGAAGTCTAATCCCTGCAACTCCTGCAATAGGTTGGGGCATTGGAAGCAAAAATGTTTTCTTAATCCTGCAAATCATGGTCAAAATCCAAAGTTTGCACCACCTTTGAACTGTAATTCCATGCAGCAACAAAATGTATCCAGACCTAGATCTCAGAATTTTAATGTGTAACAAGCCCCAGTGATGCAGGTTCCTCATCCTCCGATGCCACAGCAAGCTTCAAATGTACCCATATTTTCTAAAAACCGTGTCCCGAATTTGAATCAGAATGATTTCCAGAACAATAATCCTTTACAACAATTTCCCATGTTTTAGACAAGTGAAAATGTCATCATCGATCAGTCTTCCTGATGGTGCCTGAGGGGGAGGAAGATTGCGTGCTTGGTGCAGTCTTGGAGGTAGACCAGGGTATCCCATTTATAAATGCTGAGGTAAATGGCTACAATGTATAATGTCTGGATGATACTGGTACTACCTGTTCTACTTTGAGATCAGTGGAAGTCCCAAACCTTCCCCTCTCTGGACTAACTATCCAAGTCATTGGAGTTGCTAATCAACAAATGAAGAATTCCATTACTGAGGATGTCCCTGTAAAGATAGTAAGTTTTGAGGATAATCATCAATTCATGGCTTGTGATTCGATTCCTGTGAGTTTGCTAGGATGCGATTTGTTGTACAAACTGAATTGCACCATATATTGTACACCGAAAGGAATAGAGTTACAAACTCATGATCAGGGCATTGCCTTTAAGTTGGCAAATCAGAATTCAATTATTGGAATGTATCCAATGATGACCACAGAAGACTTGCCTTTAGATCGCAGAGATTCAGTGAGATCAGAAGTTTGGGATTTTTCAGGAATGGACATTGGACTCATTAAAGGAGTCAAGCCAGTCCGTATACAAATAAAGCTAATGTGGAATATCCCAGAACACCGCAGTATAATTTGACCACTGAAACAATTGCTGGAAGAACTCCGGTCATTGTGACAATGATTCAACAAGGTATACTAAAGGAAATTATGGGGAGTCCAAGTAACTCACCCATTACAGGCTTGCAGAAGCCTAGCTGCATAATACAGGACCTGCAAAAGAGCAATAATGTTGTCCCTTGTTAATACCGAATCCTGCTGTAATTTTGTTTCAGATTCCATGGGCCCGATTCACAGAACAAACTTAAGCCAAAATTCTAAACTTAGTACCATTTTGGTATTCACAGAATGCACTTACTACTTCTGGTATTCACAGAATGAACTTACTACTTTTGCGATTCACAGAATAAACTTACTACTTTTGCTATTCACAGAATGGATTTAAGACTACTAACTTTACGTCCGCACTCGGGCCGGAAATTCCGGCCCGGAGGTGGAGCTTCCGGGCCGGAGGCGGGGCTTCCGGGCCGGAGGCGGGGCTTCCGGGCCGGAGGCGGAGCTTCCGGGCCGGAGGTGGGGATTCCGGCCAGTGGCGGAGATTTAAAATCTCCACCTCTGGGCCGGAAGCTCCGCCTCCAGCCCGGAAGCCCCGCCTCCGGCCCGGAAGCCCCGCCTCCGGCCCAGAAGCCCCGCCTCCGGCCCGGAAGCCCCGCCTCCGGGCCGGAAGCTCCGCCTCCGGGCCGGAATTTCCGGCCGGAGTGCGGACGTAAAGTTAGTAGTCTTAAATCCATTCTGTGAATAGCAAAAGTAGTAAGTTTATTCTGTGAATCGCAAAAGTAGTAAGTTCATTCTGTGAATACCAGAAGTAGTAAGTGCATTCTGTGAATACCTAAATGGTACTAAGTTTAGGATTTTGGCTTAAGTTTGTCCTGTGAATCGGGCCCCATGTGAGGCTGAGTGGTTTACTGTCATTGATTTGTGTCAGTCATCCTTCTCCATCCCCTTGCATGAGGACAGTCAGTTCCTCTTTGCATTCAGGCTTGGCAACCGTGGTTTGGCATGGTGCTGAGTCCAACAAAGGTATACGGAGAGTCTTTCTATTTTTAACCAAATTATTAAGAAGAATTTGGAGACTCTTGTTATGCCTTGTTACTCTGTCTTAGTTCAATATATTGATGACCTGCTGGTTGCATCAAATACTCGTGAATCGTGTAAAAATGACACTATTGCATTGATAAACCACTTGGCTCAGAATGGACATAGGTATCCCCTAATAAGTTGCAGTACTGTTTGAGAGAAGTCATTTATCTTGGTCATCACATTGAGAAAGGTGTGAGAAGGGTGTCACAAGAGAGCATCTCGGCGATCATGCATGTGAATCCGCCAACAAAACAGAAGGAAGTCAGGATGTTTTGGGAATGGTGGGCTACTGTCGTCAGTTGATAACCAACTTTTCCCTAGTGGCCAAGCCTTTGCTGATGCGGGCACACAAGGATATATTGGATACATTACCTTGGGACAATGATTGTTTGGTTGCTTTCCCAGAGTTCAGAGAAAGACTGCCACGCCCCAACACTAGGAATGCCTGATTACAAAAAGCATGTTCGCGCTTTTGCAGAGCTCGAAGCCCAGTTGCCTACCTCTCAGCGCTGCCTGGCTGCCTTAAAGTGGTGGCGGCGACAGGTGTCCGCATCGAAAGGTGTGAAAGTATAATAACGGGTCATCCCTTAACTCCTCATTCTGTCGAGCTTTTGTTAAGTAGAACGAGGACACAGCACCTCATGAACAGTCGCCTGACCCGGTATGAACAAATGATACTGGTGGCTGTGAAAGTGTCCCTAAAGAGATATTCTGGTTTGAATCCTGCCACTTTGCTATAATTCCTGATTATGACAATGATGATGGTGAATTGGAGCAGGACTGTCTTGATGTCACTGAACTATGCACCAGGCCGAGACCAGATATACAAGATGGACCACTATCCGAATTTATTACATAATGTTTGTGGATGGCTTGTGTTTATGAGATCACAAAGGAAATTTGAGAGCTGCTTATGCAGTATGTACCATTTCAGGAGTAGTGGAAGCTGCTTAGCTTCATGGAGTAGTCTCCGCACAAGTGGCTGAATTGATTGCTCTTACTCGAGCAGTTTATGATTCAGATTGATTACAGGTGACTATATTTACCAATAGTCAGAATGGCTTGGTGTGGTACACATCTTCAGACTTTTATGGTCCCAGAGGAGATTTATGACATCATCAGGATCCCCCATACGTAATGTTGAGCAGGTGAGAAAACTGTTAGAGGCTTTGCAATTGCCTGCGCAAGTTGTGGTCGTGAAATGTTCCGCACTCTGCTAGGGAGAGGATTATGTGACAGCTGGCAACAGATATGCTGACAAAAATCGGAAGGTGCTGTGCTTACAATGCTTGTACATTCAATGGAGAGTATGGAAATGAAGGAATAGACAAGACCAATTACAACCTTTTGCTTACAGCAGCCGATACTTGGAGAAAGTTAAGAGATTACAAGAAGCTGGGTCAGAAGCAGAACAGCAGAGTTGGGTAAATGCAGGTTGTGTTCAAAGAGATGAGGATGAAATATGGGTTTCAGGAAATGGCAGACCTGTGTTGCCAAATAGCTTGTTGCCGCAAATGGCTAGACATTAGCATGGTCCGACTCGTAGGGAGGGATGCCATGGCCAGATTGTTTTGCCAAATATGGTTTAATCCATAATTTAGATTGATAGCGAAGTGTTTTGTCATAGATGTGTTGTGTGCCAACAATCAATCAATCAATCAGGGAATTGTAAGCACTCTACTCACCCGTGAGGGTCTCAAGGCGCTGAGGGGGGGGGGGGGGGTCCGCACATCTGTTTAGCCGAAGAGCCAGGTCTTGAGGGTCTTCCTGGAGGTGTTCAGGGAGGGGGCGCATCTGATGTCTGCCGGTAGCTCGTTCCAGGTTTTGGCTGCAATGTGAGAGAAGGATCTTCTGCCTGCTCTGGCTCTGTGGATGCGCGGGGTATAGGCCAGTGCGAGGTTGGAAGATCTGAGGTTTCTTTTGGGTACGTGGAAGCTGATTCTGTCGGTGAGGTATTTGGATCCGTTGTTGTGTAGGCATTTGTAGGCGTGAGTGAGGATTTTGAAAGTGACTATTTTCTCCACGGGGAGCCAGTGGAGACTTCGTAGGTGTTGGCTGATGTGTTCGTGTCGGGGGATGCTGAGGATGAGTCTGGCGGCGGTGTTCTGTATTGTCTGGCGTTTGCAGAGTAGGGACTTGTTGATGCCGGCGTAGAGTTTGTTTCCATAGTCCAGTCTGCTGGTGATGAGTGCTTGGGTGACTGTCTTCCTTGATTCAGGGGGGATCCACTTGAAGGTCTTGCGGAGAATGCAGAGGGTGTTGAAGCAGCTGAATGTGAGAGCGTTGACCTGTCGATTCATGGTAGGTGATGAGTCGAGTACGATGCCGAGGTTCTTGGCGTGGTCTGTGGGGGTAGGTGGGCTTCCGAGGGCGGTCGGCCACCAGGTGCTGTCCCATGCAGAAGGGGTGGTACCGAGGATGAGGACTTCTGTCTTCTCAGCGTTGAGCTTCAGGCAGCTGTTGGTCCTCCAGACTGCGACGTCTTGCTTTCCTTTTTGGCAGTGGTGGGGTCTTTGGTGAAGGAGAGGATGAGCTGATTGTCGTCGGCGTAGGATACGATGTTGAGGCTGTGTTGTCGGACAATGGCTGCGAGGGGGGCCATGTAGATGTTGAAGAGGGTGGGGCTCAGTAATGAACCCTGTGGGACTCCACAGGTGATTTTCATGGGGTCGGAGAGGATGGGTGGGAGTCTGATCCTTTGGCTTCTTCCGGTGAGGAATGATCGGATCCAGTCCAGGGCTGTTCCTTGTATGCCTACATCGTGTAGTCGGGCGACTAGTGTGCGGTTGGAGACGGTGTTGAAGGCTGCTAATAGGTCGGGTAGGATGAGGGCTGCGCAGTGGTCTTGGTCCAGGAGGGTGCGGATGTCATTTGTGGCGGCGAGTATGGCGGTCTCTGTGCTGTGGTTGCTTCGGAATCCGGATTGGGTCGGGTCGAGGACAGCGTTCTCTTCAATGAATCGTGTCAGTTTCCTGTTGACTGTTTTCTCTGCAACTTTGGCTGCGAAGGGGAGGAGCGAGATGGGCCGATGTTGAGGTCGGTGGGGTCAGTTGTGGGCTTCTTGAGCAGGAGTCTGACTTCTGCGCACTTCCAGTCATCTGGGAAGGTGCCTGTTTTGAAGGGGGTGTTGATGGTGCGTTGTAGTTCGGGTGCGATGGCAGCCGCAGCTCTGTGGTAGATGTGAGGGGGCAGAGGTCAGTGGGGGCCCTCGAGTGTATGCTTTTCATGGTCAAGGCGGTGTCTTTGGCCGTGATCGGTGTCCAGTTGGAGATGGTAGGCTGGCTGGTGTTTGTGGGGGGCAGGGGGCCTTCTGTGGCATCTGGTGGATGGTCGATGAAGTTGTCGTAGAGGTTTTTGATCTTGAGGTGGAAATAGGTTTCAAGCTTGTCGCAGAGGTCTTGGGATGGGGTGATGTCTGTGGCTTTGCTGCGTGGGTTGGTGAATTCTTGAATGACACTGAAAAGTTCCTTGGAGTTGGTGAAGTTGGCCAGGATTTTGTTGTGGATGAAGTTCCTCTTGGTGGCTCTGATCTAGTTGTGGTAGTCTGTCATGGTGTCTTTGTAGGTGGTGTGGTTTTCGGTTGTCTCAGTGTTTCTCCAGCTCTTCTCCAGGCATCTGCAGGTGTGTCTGGCTTCTTGGAGAGCGGTGGTGAACTAGACGGCTTTCCTGGGGTGTTGTCTGTCGGGGTTGCGTAGCGGGACGAGCTCATCTGCGCAGTTGGAGATCCAGGTGTGGAGTTCTCTGGCTGCGTCGTTTGCGTCGGGTGCCCAGGTGTGGTTGTCTCGGGTGAGGGTGGAGTTAAGGTGCTCGTCTGTAACCTTGCTCCAGTTCCTTCGTGGTGGGCGTGGGGCTGGTTTGGGTGCCTTGGGTTTGTTGATGGCGAAGTGCACACAGTGGTGGTGGGTCCATGGCGGCTGCGTTGTGTGGAACAGAACAAGATAGGGAAAATCACTGCAGTGACGTTGAGCCACATAAGAAAGTCAGGTGGTCCTTTCACCAGGATGCAGATGGACTTCATTGAGATGCCTGTGTGCAACGGGCTGAGATATGTTTGGTTGTTGTGTGCATCTTTTCATGATAGGTTAAGGCATATCCCACAAGAAGGAATGATAGTCTCATAGGAAAAACTATAGGGAAGAGCTTAGAAGAATGGCTTGGGAAGACAGGGAGATATGGACCAAAGTAACTGTCTCCCTGAGATGGGAAAGTGCTTAGGGCTTTTGAAATATAGTAAATAGAGTATTGGGGGCAACCAAATATATTGTAGCAGTGCCAGTCCCGGAGGAAACATGGGTGAGGTATATATCAGAGCTGTATAAATTTAGAGAGGTAAATGACGGAGGAGGGGGGAGTATACAGGTTGAGGCCTCAGATACGGGGGCGGTGAAGAGCCACTTGGCTCTGCCAGTAGGGAGTATTGAATCCATCATAAAAGGCCTAAAAGCGTTACAACAAACAAATGATGGACGGAATGCTGACAATGCATACATTCTCCCCCAGTCAAGAGATCTGGGTTAAATCCATCGTTCTTTTGCCCACTACACCACCCCAGTTTAGACATGGCCACATGCAAATCAGTCTTGACCCTGTACCTCATGGGAACAGTCCAGCCCGAACTGCCAAGCCATGTCTTCCCCGGACCGGAATCAAGCATCCTAGGACCGGTTTCTGGCTATCAGCCGTCATCAGCCAGGATAGCTTGACTCCAGTGGCGTAGTCAGCACGGGTCCCACGTCTGGGAATACCCATCCCACTGAGGGCGAAAAGCGTTACAACAAACAAATGATGGACGGAATGCTGACAATGCATACATTCTCCCCCAGTCAAGAGATCTGGGTTAAATCCATCGTTCTTTTGCCCACTACACCACCCCAGTTTAGACATGGCCACATGCAAATCAGTCTTGACCCTGTGCCTCATGGGAACAGTCCAGCCCGAACTGCCAAGCCATGTCTTCCCTGGACCGGAATCAAGCATCCTAGGACCGGTTTCTGGCTATCAGCCGTCATCAGCCAGGATAGCTTGACTCCAGTGGCGTAGTCAGCACGGGTCCCACGTCTGGGAATACCCATCCCACTGAGGGCGAAAAGCGTTACAACAAACAAATGATGGACGGAATGCTGACAATGCATACATTCTCCCCCAGTCAAGAGATCTGGGTTAAATCCATCGTTCTTTTGCCCACTACACCACCCCAGTTTAGACATGGCCACATGCAAATCAGTCTTGACCCTGTGCCTCATGGAAACAGTCCAGCCCGAACTGCCAAGCCATGTCTTCCCTGGACCGGAATCAAGCATCCTAGGACCGGTTTCTGGCTATCAGCCGTCATCAGCCAGGATAGCTTGACTCCAGTGGCGTAGTCAGCACGGGTCCCACGTCTGGGAATACCCATCCCACTGAGGGCGAAAAGCGTTACAACAAACAAATGATGGACGGAATGCTGACAATGCATACATTCTCCCCCAGTCAAGAGATCTGGGTTAAATCCATCGTTCTTTTGCCCACTACACCACCCCAGTTTAGACATGGCCACATGCAAATCAGTCTTGACCCTGTGCCTCATGGGAACAGTCCAGCCCGAACTGCCAAGCCATGTCTTCCCTGGACCGGAATCAAGCATCCTAGGACCGGTTTCTGGCTATCAGCCGTCATCAGCCAGGATAGCTTGACTCCAGTGGCGTAGTCAGCACGGGTCCCACGTCTGGGAATACCCATCCCACTGAGGGCGAAAAGCGTTACAACAAACAAATGATGGACGGAATGCTGACAATGCATACATTCTCCCCCAGTCAAGAGATCTGGGTTAAATCCATCGTTCTTTTGCCCACTACACCACCCCAGTTTAGACATGGCCACATGCAAATCAGTCTTGACCCTGTGCCTCATGGGAACAGTCCAGCCCGAACTGCCAAGCCATGTCTTCCCTGGACCGGAATCAAGCATCCTAGGACCGGTTTCTGGCTATCAGCCGTCATCAGCCAGGATAGCTTGACTCCAGTGGCGTAGTCAGCACGGGTCCCACGTCTGGGAATACCCATCCCACTGAGGGCGAAAAGCGTTACAACAAACAAATGATGGACGGAATGCTGACAATGCATACATTCTCCCCCAGTCAAGAGATCTGGGTTAAATCCATCGTTCTTTTGCCCACTACACCACCCCAGTTTAGACATGGCCACATGCAAATCAGTCTTGACCCTGTGCCTCATGGGAACAGTCCAGCCCGAACTGCCAAGCCATGTCTTCCCTGGACCGGAATCAAGCATCCTAGGACCGGTTTCTGGCTATCAGCCGTCATCAGCCAGGATAGCTTGACTCCAGTGGCGTAGTCAGCACGGGTCCCACGTCTGGGAATACCCATCCCACTGAGGGCGAAAAGCGTTACAACAAACAAATGATGGACGGAATGCTGACAATGCATACATTCTCCCCCAGTCAAGAGATCTGGGTTAAATCCATCGTTCTTTTGCCCACTACACCACCCCAGTTTAGACATGGCCACATGCAAATCAGTCTTGACCCTGTGCCTCATGGGAACAGTCCAGCCCGAACTGCCAAGCCATGTCTTCCCTGGACCGGAATCAAGCATCCTAGGACCGGTTTCTGGCTATCAGCCGTCATCAGCCAGGATAGCTTGACTCCAGTGGCGTAGTCAGCACGGGTCCCACGTCTGGGAATACCCATCCCACTGAGGGCGAAAAGCGTTACAACAAACAAATGATGGACGGAATGCTGACAATGCATACATTCTCCCCCAGTCAAGAGATCTGGGTTAAATCCATCGTTCTTTTGCCCACTACACCACCCCAGTTTAGACATGGCCACATGCAAATCAGTCTTGACCCTGTGCCTCATGGGAACAGTCCAGCCCGAACTGCCAAGCCATGTCTTCCCTGGACCGGAATCAAGCATCCTAGGACCGGTTTCTGGCTATCAGCCGTCATCAGCCAGGATAGCTTGACTCCAGTGGCGTAGTCAGCACGGGTCCCACGTCTGGGAATACCCATCCCACTGAGGGCGAAAAGCGTTACAACAAACAAATGATGGACGGAATGCTGACAATGCATACATTCTCCCCCAGTCAAGAGATCTGGGTTAAATCCATCGTTCTTTTGCCCACTACACCACCCCAGTTTAGACATGGCCACATGCAAATCAGTCTTGACCCTGTGCCTCATGGGAACAGTCCAGCCCGAACTGCCAAGCCATGTCTTCCCTGGACCGGAATCAAGCATCCTAGGACCGGTTTCTGGCTATCAGCCGTCATCAGCCAGGATAGCTTGACTCCAGTGGCGTAGTCAGCACGGGTCCCACGTCTGGGAATACCCATCCCACTGAGGGCGAAAAGCGTTACAACAAACAAATGATGGACGGAATGCTGACAATGCATACATTCTCCCCCAGTCAAGAGATCTGGGTTAAATCCATCGTTCTTTTGCCCACTACACCACCCCAGTTTAGACATGGCCACATGCAAATCAGTCTTGACCCTGTGCCTCATGGGAACAGTCCAGCCCGAACTGCCAAGCCATGTCTTCCCTGGACCGGAATCAAGCATCCTAGGACCGGTTTCTGGCTATCAGCCGTCATCAGCCAGGATAGCTTGACTCCAGTGGCGTAGTCAGCACGGGTCCCACGTCTGGGAATACCCATCCCACTGAGGGCGAAAAGCGTTACAACAAACAAATGATGGACGGAATGCTGACAATGCATACATTCTCCCCCAGTCAAGAGATCTGGGTTAAATCCATCGTTCTTTTGCCCACTACACCACCCCAGTTTAGACATGGCCACATGCAAATCAGTCTTGACCCTGTGCCTCATGGGAACAGTCCAGCCCGAACTGCCAAGCCATGTCTTCCCTGGACCGGAATCAAGCATCCTAGGACCGGTTTCTGGCTATCAGCCGTCATCAGCCAGGATAGCTTGACTCCAGTGGCGTAGTCAGCACGGGTCCCACGTCTGGGAATACCCATCCCACTGAGGGCGAAAAGCGTTACAACAAACAAATGATGGACGGAATGCTGACAATGCATACATTCTCCCCCAGTCAAGAGATCTGGGTTAAATCCATCGTTCTTTTGCCCACTACACCACCCCAGTTTAGACATGGCCACATGCAAATCAGTCTTGACCCTGTGCCTCATGGGAACAGTCCAGCCCGAACTGCCAAGCCATGTCTTCCCTGGACCGGAATAAAGCATCCTAGGACCGGTTTCTGGCTATCAGCCGTCATCAGCCAGGATAGCTTGACTCCAGTGGCGTAGTCAGCACGGGTCCCACGTCTGGGAATACCCATCCCACTGAGGGCGAAAAGCGTTACAACAAACAAATGATGGACGGAATGCTGACAATGCATACATTCTCCCCCAGTCAAGAGATCTGGGTTAAATCCATCGTTCTTTTGCCCACTACACCACCCCAGTTTAGACATGGCCACATGCAAATCAGTCTTGACCCTGTGCCTCATGGGAACAGTCCAGCCCGAACTGCCAAGCCATGTCTTCCCTGGACCGGAATCAAGCATCCTAGGACCGGTTGGACTGTTCCCATGGGGCACAGGGTCAAGACTGATTTGCATATGGCTGGGTTCAAACTGGAATGGCATGGTGAGCAAAAAAACGATGGATTTAGGCCCAGATCTCTGTACTGGGGTGAATGTATGACATTGTTCTGCATTCTGTCCATCAATTGTTGTTTTTGCATTTGTCACCCCGAGTGGGAAGGGTATGCTCAGACGTGAGTCCCTTGCTCTCCATGCCACTGGAATCAAGCTATTCTGGCTGACGAGGGCTGAAAGCCCGAAACCGGTCCTAGGATGCTTGTTTCCAGTCCAGGGAGGACCTGGCTTGGCAGTTCGGGCTGGACTGTTCCCATGGGGCACAGGGTCAAGACTGATTTGCATATGGCTGGGTTCAAACTGTAATGGCATGGTGAGCAAAAAAACGATGGATTTAGGCCCAGATCTCTGTACTGGGGTGAATGTATGACATTGTTCTGCATTCTGTCCATCAATTGTTGTTTTTGCATTTGTCACCCCGAGTGGGAAGGGTATGCTCAGACGTGAGTCCCTTGCTCTCCATGCCACTGGAATCAAGCTATTCTGGCTGACGAGGGCTGAAAGCCCGAAACCGGTCCTAGGATGCTTGTTTCCAGTCCAGGGAGGACCTGGCTTGGCAGTTCGGGCTGGACTGTTCCCATGGGGCACAGGGTCAAGACTGATTTGCATATGGCTGGGTTCAAACTGGAATGGCATGGTGAGCAAAAAAACGATGGATTTAGGCCCAGATCTCTGTACTGGGGTGAATGTATGACATTGTTCTGCATTCTGTCCATCAATTGTTGTTTTTGCATTTGTCACCCCGAGTGGGAAGGGTATGCTCAGACGTGAGTCCCTTGCTCTCCATGCCACTGGAATCAAGCTATTCTGGCTGACGAGGGCTGAAAGCCCGAAACCGGTCCTAGGATGCTTGTTTCCAGTCCAGGGAGGACCTGGCTTGGCAGTTCGGGCTGGACTGTTCCCATGGGGCACAGGGTCAAGACTGATTTGCATATGGCTGGGTTCAAACTGGAATGGCATGGTGAGCAAAAAAACGATGGATTTAGGCCCAGATCTCTGTACTGGGGTGAATGTATGACATTGTTCTGCATTCTGTCCATCAATTGTTGTTTTTGCATTTGTCACCACGAGTGGGAAGGGTATGCTCAGACGTGAGTCCCTTGCTCTCCATGCCACTGGAATCAAGCTATTCTGGCTGACGAGGGCTGAAAGCCCGAAACCGGTCCTAGGATGCTTGTTTCCAGTCCAGGGAGGACCTGGCTTGGCAGTTCGGGCTGGACTGTTCCCATGGGGCACAGGGTCAAGACTGATTTGCATATGGCTGGGTTCAAACTGGAATGGCATGGTGAGCAAAAAAACGATGGATTTAGGCCCAGATCTCTGTACTGGGGTGAATGTATGACATTGTTCTGCATTCTGTCCATCAATTGTTGTTTTTGCATTTGTCACCCCGAGTGGGAAGGGTATGCTCAGACGTGAGTCCCTTGCTCTCCATGCCACTGGAATCAAGCTATTCTGGCTGACGAGGGCTGAAAGCCCGAAACCGGTCCTAGGATGCTTGTTTCCAGTCCAGGGAGGACCTGGCTTGGCAGTTCGGGCTGGACTGTTCCCATGGGGCACAGGGTCAAGACTGATTTGCATATGGCTGGGTTCAAACTGGAATGGCATGGTGAGCAAAAAAACGATGGATTTAGGCCCAGATCTCTGTACTGGGGTGAATGTATGACATTGTTCTGCATTCTGTCCATCAATTGTTGTTTTTATAAAAGGCCTAAAACCTCTAGGGCCCAGGGTCATAATGCCCCTCCCACTGACATAATTAAACTCAACCCTAATTTGTAGGCTCAAGCCCTGGCGCTGGTATTTGGAGAAATAATCAGTGGTTGGGAGATACCAAGAACCTAGAAAGGTAGTATTAGGGTCCCGCTGTATAAATATGGGAAGAGGGACCTGCCATCAAGTTACTGTATGTTTACACTGCTGGATATCCACAGCAAGGTATATGCTAAACATCTCCTGGGGTTGTTAGAAGATTGGGTAAGCAACGCAAATATCCTACCTAAGGTCCAAATGGGTTTTTGTAAAGGCTATTCAACAACGGATAGCTGTCTAATATTAAATCTTTTGGCTGAAAAATATGTCTTTAAAAAGAAACAACCCCTGTATGAGTCGTACAGCGATTTGTCAACAACATTTGACACTATAAATAGGCCTTTACTTTGGGGGAAGATGAGGAAATAGGGGTGTCCTCCAAGTGTATTAAAGCTGTTCATCCAACTACACGAAAGCTCATGGACCAGGGTTGAACTAGGAGGTAATGTCTAGAAAAATTGCCATCCCTAATGGCCTGAGGTAGGGGTGTTTGATGGCCCCGCTCCTGTTCTCTCTCTATATATTGTTGACACCATGGTAGGATTAAACTGGGGTTGATCATTTCCACCAAAATTAGGCAAGGAGGGCATCTCAGTAATGTTTTATGCCAATGATACGGTTTTGCTGGATCATACTCCGGTCGGCCTTCAGAGGAAGTTAGGTGTTTTTTTCTGAATATTTTAAAACCAAAGTTTTGGTCTTCTCGAAAGGGAGGGTCCAGAATAAAAGGTTTAAGTGGTGGCTAAATGACATCTCAGTAGAGGTGGTTAAAGAATACCGCTATCTTGGTCTTCTTTTTAGATATAACCTCATCCTTACGCCTCATATTGACCTCCAGGAAGTGCGAGCTAAGGCTATTGTAGGTGATTTATGTAGGAAAGACTTAGCATTGGGTCATAGGTCCATTGAATGGCTAAAAGAGACCTATAATGCAAACATTGCTATTGTATGGCTGTGGGATACTACCTGTAAAATATTTGAGGAGGGTGCAGATCATAGAAATGAATGTGTGGAAAACAAGCTTGGCCTGCCGAGAGGATCCGTAAATAGTGCCCAGAGGTTAGAATTGGGTGTTACTAGTGTACTATTTAAATACAAGCAGAGGCTCCTTAATTATTGGTTAAGTCTCCTTAGAGCAGAAGAGGGCTCCTTAAGGAAAATAGTAAAATCCTTACTGCAAGAGAAATATGCTGGTCAATGGGCTGCTAATCTCCTTGATATTAAGGTCTACCTGGATGCTCCAGTAGGGGTAGATCTCAAAAGAATGTCCCTAGTGCAGCAGAAACAAACATTAAAGCTCTTAGCAAAAAGTGCTCCACAAGGAGTGATATAAAGACATGTGTGAAAGAGATTATTTGTATCATCTAAATGAGTCAAGTTACGGGGGGCATAGTAAGCCTTACCTATGGGATATAAATAGCCTTTATATAAATAGGTGGGCGCTGAAGGTTAGGTTGGGGCAGGTCCTAGCCTTTATAACATGGAAGTTGGCAAGGCAGAGGCTGAAAGAGTTAAGTATCCCTGTGATCCGGCCCTCCCGGTCATTCGGGTTTCCAAAATGGCCACGCCTCTTTCCACAGTGTGACAAGACACCAGCAGTCAAATCACAGACGTATCATGAGCATGACGTCAAGGAAATAACAAATCTGAAACCATCAGGAAGTGTCGGGCGACGACGAGCAACAAATGAAAAGGGAAGACAAGAGGAGAGATGCAGAGAGGAGTCCTTGTGGAAAGGAAGGACACAGTGCGAATCAGCGGGACGCCGAACCGTTCACCTGACTTAGCTGGAGTGAAGCCGGGAGTGAAGACGTGGAGCAGGAGGAGGTCGCAAGGACCAGCCAGGAAGAACAACGCAAAGCCGACAGAGCAGTATACTTCAACAACGCTGTCGAATCCAGTGGTCCACAACGAGGAGAGGATGCTGAGACGACCCTTGCCATGACCCCGGAGGGCCGTGTCCTCAGGCAAGACCCATTCTTGCGGTACTCTTCTATATGTGGTTGGTGGCAGAGAAAGACACAGGGCACAACCAGGGTTAATACTACATTAGCCCAGCCAGGGCTGATCCCACAAGAGCACAACCAAGCCAGATATAGCACAGGACACAGCCTGTGTTAGGTTAAGTGTACGAAAGTCACGGGTGTGGTGGTGGAAGTGAAATAAAGGAATTTTCACCATAAAACTGATCTTCGTTTTATTTATTACGAGGGAGAGCGAAAATATCAGCAAAGGGTCTAAAAAGAGTGCCCTGGGGAAGAGGACCACAAAGGCCAAGAACAGCTGAGCGGGAAGCCAATCAACCTGTACCTCATTGACTTTACTTATTATTATTTTTTTCTTCTCCTTTTTATGTTATATTTTCCGGGGTACCTACCTTAAAGTGACACCATTACTAATAAACCCCGTTAAACGAGAGAAACTTAAGTCTGGGAGTCTCATTGTGTGACCACAGTCCATTTTGCCAAAATGCATCATTAACCTTTCTGCATATACTTATAGTTTGAACACGCTTTAACAATAGTGGAAGAAAATTGCTGTTACCGGCTTTCAGAATGTTTCAGGTTTGCCACATAAGTAATCTAATAAGAGTAATCATTGTGCAACGCAGTAGGGAAATTCCTGTCTGTTGTTTATGAACGGTCAACAGAGAGGAGCGACCCACTGTAGTAGAAATATGGAATGGGAAAATTGAGGCCTGTTTATGTGTAGAAATTGGGCCTACACTGTAACATGAAGCGATCTTTTGGGGCCCTTATAGCTATTTCCACGTTTTTGCACAAGTATAAATGTTGTATTGTCACCATTTTACCTATTATGAAAGCAATGGTATTTTGCACACTGTCAATCATATATTGCCCAATTGCACTCCGTATAACTATAATTGTAATTCCCACTACTGTCGCTCAATTTTGCACAAAAGGAACTGCACTGAGCACAATGATAATGTTTGCCCTGCGATATATATATATATAGAGTAAGAAGTCTTTATTGCTCAGTTAATTAAAACCATTGCAATTGTTAGCATATAAAAACCATAAGTTAAATACAATTGATGTTTAAAAAAAAAAAAAAGAAAATGACAAATATATGTATAAAACGAGATTAGCTTCGGGTAATAAAAAGAGAATAATTATAATGGGTACAGAAATTTATACTTATTTCGGACTGAGCATAGAATTTAAAAGAAGGACTGTCTGTTGTTTTGCACCTGGGTGTTAGGCCGAGCTATGGTATTTATTGCTGGGTCTGTTAGATCATAACAGTCCCCTGCAGTGTTATTGTGTCCTATTTTGCCATTCGGGTGTCAGGCCATTACCCATATCGAATGAGATAATTCCTTATCAATTTTGGATTTCACTTCGTTAGTTGGCGTCGGCCTATTTTGGCCCTCTGTCATTCTTGTTTCTTTCCTGCTTTCTCCAAGAATTTGACGACGTGGCTTGCTAATTGAATGTTCGTTCCGTCCAAGCAAGCCTTTACTGCCTGCCGGTGTGTTCTTATGCCCAGCCTGTTGAAGTGCTTTTTTAGAAGGGATCTGCGCTCTGCGTCCAGACCTTTGCAGGTGCATAGTAGATGCAGGATGTCTTCCTTTGAGTTCCCACAAACTCGGCAGTTGATTGTTTCTTTGGGCCTTGTCCATGGGGGGAGGTGGTTTTGTACTGGAAGTTGGCCCAGCCGTAGACGTAGGAACTTCTCCTTTGTGCGCCTAGTGAACCCGACTCCTAGGTAGCTTTGGCAGAGGCTGGTTGTATAGCTTTGGATAACTGTCCAGCCATGGGCCCGGGTTGCTAGGCTTGCTTTGTCCTCGATTAACGACATGGATCCAACTGATTTGTTAACTGATTGTTTAAAGGTGTTGTGAGATCCAATGCTCATTCAGGCTTCTTGTAGGCTCAGGGAATTTAAAGAGTGGTTGAGAAATAGCGCAGCCGCGCTCTTACTCTTGCTTTCCATCTCTTTCCATAGGTGGTGATTTAGGCTTGTGGTTTCCCCTCTCTGTATCTTGTGCCATCTTTTGGCAAAGGCGCCCATTCGCTCTAGAGTTTGATTTCTCAGGCCAAATTCCAGCCTAATTTGTGCCTGGGAGGTGTATATATATATTCATTTATTTTTTTCTTGAAAATGGGTTTATAGAAGTGTCCCAACTTGAATTATGCGAAGGTCAAATTTTAGTGGTTTTCTTTCATTGACTTACTGTTGTGGCCTGTTTTTGTTTAAAAGGAATTCATCTTTGTCTGGATGAAAATTGAAATTTGTTGAAATATGTGAATTATCTCACTTAAAAGAAAAAAAGTGTTCAAAAAGTTTTTATAAAAATGTATATGTTTTTAGGACGATCGGAGATCTTTTTAAAACAGTATGTAGCTTCTTAATGCTATGATTTGTATGTGTATGAATTGTTTGTATTGCCTTATTGGCATGCCATCAAACTATTAATAAAATCAATCAATCAACCGATACCAAGGCTCCGCTTCCCGGCTTCTTTGGAATCGGACAGAGGCACGCACTTCAATACCGAAGTGCAGAGGAGGCTGTGTGCTGCTGATGGAGCAAGGTTTCGAAGAAAAGAAACTTGCTCAGATGCAATCCACTTGTTTAACTTACTAACAAAGTTATTAATTATGTTCGTGAAAACTAATACGCACCACATGAACACGCAGGTTAGTGAAGCTTGCTTATGTGTGTACTAACGCGGATAACTAAGAAGACGGACTAATATCGCTTTAAACGGGGAACTGTTGTGCGCATGAGTCAACTGCATCTACGTAGTATGATATGTTAATGCTTGAAGGGAATTTCTGGCGCATGAGCAGAAGACACTAAAATTGAGTCTTGCAGACTTGCGTGCATGGCATCTGCTTACTTGAAACGAAAACAAGCTATTTTACTTATGCTAATGCGGGAAAAGTATTAATAAATAAAGGGGAATAGAGTAGAGGTGGGTGGTATACAGTGTGACCACTTTATTTGTGAAATTAATATTTGTCTTTCTGACTTTATCACTAGTGCATATTTGGGCCTCTTTTGTATAACCGGATTGAATGGAGTAATGCAAAGTCTGCGCATGCCCACTGAGTGAAGCAATGAAGGCCATGACTGCACAGTTGAAAGGGAGCCAAGATTGAGTGTTACACTATGGGAATGGGCGGTGAAGAGTTCAACGAAGAAGACTCTTATTGAAATTGTTATTAAATCGTTTCAAAGGCAAGCCAGTCTGCGCCCGACAGTCGCCGGTCGCTAGTCACCCTGCCTGAGTTCCCGTTGATTCTATTAGTTATTCGCGCGAGGAGCTTCTGGGGTTGGAAGCCAAATGCTCTGCGCCATGCTGGGCGCCCCAGGATGACTCCTTCAACTGTAAGCCCTGCTCCTTTCAGCTGCCAGGGGTGGATAGGTTACCATGTCCTTTAGAAGTTGTGGAGTACAAGTTCTTTAGTTTGAACTGCCGGTCCCTTGTGAAACATCATGCTGAGGTGTTTGATTTGTTGATAGATGAGGCTCCAGATGCCTTATTTTTAACTGAGACTTGGCTCATGCAGGATTCGGTGGCTGTGCCCTGGTTGGCCCTTCCCCAGGGATATGTGTTGAAGACGGTCAATCGGGATGGGGGGCGGGGGGGTGGTATTGCTGTGATTACTAAGGATGCTTATAATTGCTGCCTTATCAAAGAGAATATTGCGGACTGTGAAAGAGCAGTGTTTAAAATTACGCTGAACCCTAACTTCACTATGTCTGGTCTTTTAGTTTATCGGCCCCCAGGCCCCATTTATAGTTTTAGGGAAGATTTCCTGAGTAAGGTTGCGCTATACGCAGGTAGGGCTGCTAACTTTACTATTGTAGGGGATCTTAACCTTCATTTGGAGATATATGAGAAAGCCGAGATGTCGAGCATTTTGGCTGATTTGGAGGCTTTTCAAATGGTGCAACGCGTCCTTGAGAGCACGCATGTGGCAGGGCATTTATTGGACCCTATATTTTCCAATCTATGCCCTTTAAAGGTCTTTCCACCAGCTCCTCAGGCGTGGACGGATCACTTCTTGGTCTCCTTTATGCTGCAATTGCAGGGGAAAGCTGTTCCTTCACATCCTGCTCCTGTTCTGAAACGTCCATGGAATAAACTGGACTTGGGACAATTCTCTGCTTGTCTGGCCAGCCATAGGCCTTTGCTGCCTCTAGACATGGATTCAGCTATTTCACGCTTCCATGATTGGGTGTTATTGGGTCTGGATACTTGTATTCCTGCCAGACTGAGAGTGAGGAGTCGAGGGTCTTCTAACCCGTGGTTTGACAACTCACTAATGTCAGCTAAAAAGGGGTGTAAGCAGCTCGAACGTGTCTGGAGACGCTCCTATGATGTTACAGCAAAGTTGGAATACCGGGCAGCCATTAAGCAGTATCATCGGCTCATCCGGAAGACACGAGCAGAGTACGTGGCCAATAAAATCTTGGCTAGCACTAATCCGGCTAAGTCGATTTTCTCTCTGCTCAAAGGTATGAAAAGTGCAGGTTCAGTGGTAACCTCCCTGATTGTTTCTAACCGCCAGTGTAATGAGTTGGCTCACTACTTTGTGAACAAAGTTGAGCAGATCTATCTTAATCTGCCGGTGGTAGATCTGCGTGCTGGGGTGGAGGCTTTGGAGATCTCTGGCCCAATGGTGGGTAACAGTTTGTTATCCTTTCCACCTCTATCATCAAATTAATTTGACGTCCTTTGTTTGAAAATCAAGTCAGGATCTCCGGCAGATCCTCTGACCCCTGCTCTGTTTCGTCAGCTTCACCCCGTGATTTCCCCTTAGGATATGGGTTTGGTGAACCTGTCCATGTCATCTGCAGTTGTTCCCAGGGTATGGAAACATGCCAAAGTCATTCCATTGCTCAAAAAATCCTCCTTGGATCCCACGGAACCAGGTAATTATCGGCCAATCTCTCAGTTGCCTTTTTTGGCAAAGGTGGCCAAATCTCATGTTAACTCTGTCCTCTCCGAGTACATCGAACAGAATGCCATTCTGGATTCATCTCAGCATGGCTTTTGAGGGCGGCATGGGACCGAGTCCGCACTACTGGTAGTAACGGAAGCTATCAGGGATAGTCTTGATAGGGGTGATTCAGTGGCGTTGGTCCTTCTAGACCTAAGTGCCGCTTTTGACACCATTTCCCATGCAATCTTACTAACTCGTCTGGAGGAAATTGGTGCTAAAGATGGGGCCCTGGGCTGGTTTCGCTCCTTCTTAGAGGGGACGTCCTTTCAAGTGTCTGTGCCTCCATTCCATTCACAGGAGTTTGCTCTGCGTCAGGGGGTACCGCAGGGCTCAGTTTTGAGCCCGCTTTTGTTTAACATCTATGTTTGCCCCCTGGCTGCGGTAGCGAAAGATAGAGGGTTGGCGCTGGTGTCATACGCCGACGACACCCAATTGGTGATCTCCTTCTCTAAGAACTGTGGCGACAACCTGGATAAATTCAAGGAGGACCTTCTAGCAGTGGCTGACTGGATGGCGGCCAACTGCTCGCAGCTTAACGCCAGCAAATCGGAGATCTTACTGTTCGGGAAGGACCGTGAATTATGGTCTGAACAGTGCTGGCCAGAGCGTCTAAAACACGCCCCCTTACCCAAGGAGGTTGTGAAGAACTGTGTGGCTCGATCAGGGTCTGACGTTCGAAGCTCAATCTAAAGCAGTGGCAGGGGTGTGCTTTGGGCTTTTGCGGGGTTTAAGACCATTGCTGGGTTTTTTTCCTCCCAAAGTGCGACAAACCATATTTCAGGCCTTAATCTTGTCCAGATTGGACTATGGAAACGCCCTTTATTTGGGTGCCAATAAGGCCAGTATCAAACGCTTGCAGAGGGTTCAAAATGCTGCAGCTCGTCTCTTAGTAGCACTCCCGAAGTCCAGCTCAGTTGCCCATCTGCTCCCCAAGTTGCACTGGCTGCCGGTTGAAAAGTGCATCCAGTTCAAGGCACTTTGTAGGTCGCATAAAATCTTGTTCTGTCAGGCTCCTGTGGGCTTGTCTAACTTGCTCAAGTTTTTTTGTTCCGCAACGCCTATTGAGATCGGCAGGCAGTGCCCTGGTTTGTATTCCCCGTGTTTTTAAAGCTAGAGCAGGCGGCCATTCTTTTCGAAGTCTGGCGGCAAAACTTTGGAACTCACTGCCTGTTTCCATCAGAGTAATCCAGAAGCACCTGGCTTTTCGTAAAGCCATAAAAACCTGTCTATTAACATCTCTTTAGTTAACATCTCACTTGTGCCTCCTGGGCGTCGGTCTTGGTTTGGGGTCGCGCTGGGACGCCCCATTGCTGGGGCAGCCATGCGCTATACAAATCGGACTAATAATAATAATAATAAATGTGAAGGCGCATGTGAACCCAATTTATGAATAAAAAATTAAGAGGATGGTTTTGCGAACAATGGTTGAATTGATTTTAATTACATGTAAGCATGGTGTGATAGAGCTTCCCCTTTGCCTAACCAATCATATTTAGTATTTTTACGATATTGAAACTTTAGTGGGTGGAACATGAAGAACGAAAGGTATAATTAAGGTAGTTTTAGTTAGTTAGTTAGATATTGATGGACACAGATGCTGTGACGCGTGGATGCTGTCTTTGCTGGGAGAGATGCTGTGAGATGCTGATAAAGAGCCGAATGCAGAACTTTCTATCCTAAATTAATTGGGTTAGATCAGAAGATCGCGGAAGAATCTCGAGGAGGAAAAGAGTGTGAGAGAGGGGTGCAACGCAATCGTCTGTATTGTAGAGAGGTCATCTATCCTGAATCCTGGCCTGAAGTCTTTGTCTCCTGACCTATCCTGGGGACCCTTACCAGTCCTTTGTCCAGGGGGTTGGTCTTTCACACCATTCTTGGTAAATAAAATTTCTCGTTATCTGCAGATGTTCTTTTCTCTCTGTCCTCTCCCTTTCTAAGCATTGATTATTGTATGAGTCCGAAGCATATGCTTGTTGTTCATGAATTGAATTTTCTCTCCTATGAATTTCGGTGACTGCACTGTATTTTGGAATGGTTCACATACATTTCCTGAGTTTGTGGTTATTTACTTTAAATGAATAAGTTTGAGTTAGAGTTAATTATCACCATCAACTAGTTCAACTAATTGTCCATTGGTCAGAGGAAAGAACTTTTTGATCAGTGAAAGGTTAGTTAGGAGTATGAAATAACTAATCCTAAACATTGTGAAAATTACAAACTTGACCCCAGCGGTTTTACGCACTGCGAGTTTATGGGCTCAGGTGAGTATATGGTAGTAGAGTGTCTGTTGTTGTTGAACCGCTGGATCACTGCTGTGCAGGTTGAACAGAGACTGCATTGTAGTTACTGACTTGAGGCTTCAGGTCTGGTGGAGCAAATCAGTGGGACACTGAAATCAAGACTTGCCAAATTGTGTGCTTCTACATCTTTGAAATGGATGGATGCTTTGCCATTGGTATTAATGAGTCTGCGCAGCACAACTGATCGTAGGACAGGACTATCTCCCCATGAGATCATTATGGGAAGGGCAATGAGATTGCCAGCTGTACCTGCACATGCTCTGGTAAACATTACTGATGGTTTGATACTAGATTATTGCAAACGATTGGCTGACGTGGAGTATACTGTCTCATCAGGTTGAAGCTGCTACAGCCCCTCCGCACCAGGAGTACTGCCACCACCTAAGTCCTGGAGACTGGGTAGTGATGAAGAAACATGTACAGAAGTTGTGCTTGGAGCCTAGTTGGCATGAGCCTTACCAAGTCATACTAGTAACTACAACTGCTGTAAAGTGCGGAGGTATCCCAATTGGATTCATGCTACCCATACTCGCAGGGTTCCATGTCCCCTTGATGAAATAACAGCACCTCTCCCAGGAGTGGTGGTCCAGAGATCACCGGAGCAGGTTAGTCAAGCTGTAGGGAAACAGTCAGAAACAAAGAGCACTTGATCTGCCTGAGGAGGGTTCCGGTGAGTTGGATGACAAAACTGGTAAAGAGGAGGCTAATCCAGTGGTTGTAACAGAGATAGACTCAGACCTTGACAAAGAGCCTAGTGCTAGAGAACTGTGAGGTGCAGCAGAAGAATGTTGGCAGAGAAGGTAGGAGGGGAGAAACTAGTCCCGCAAGCAGAAAGTGATCTCCAAGGTATCCCAGAGGAGAGAGAGGATTCAGAACTGACTCAGGAGGTCGGAGCGAGCAAGAGTGCCTTGTCGTAGGTACTTATCTCATCAGTCGACATGCTTTCTTGCAAATGACAGGGAGAGAGAGTTCTGGGAATGTTGGGATCACTGTGAAAGTTCATTTGAAATTTCGAGACCTTGATCTCCATTTGACCTTACCTTTGAAGTTCCTTTGTTGACAAGACTGAGTTCCTTGAGACATCTTATTTTAGATGTGGCTGAATGTCCCTTTTTGGATGTAAATGAGTTTCGCGTGCTAGTTTATTATTTAAGACATTTCATATATTTTGTAGGGAAGAAAGAAGAGCACTTAGGCTCAAGGGAGCTAAAAAAGGCTACGTTTTTTTAGAAGTACACAGAGTAGGGCTAAAGAACAATTAGGAAGATCTCTGTATATATTTTGTTGCATATTGTCTTGAAACTTTGGTTTTGCTATTTGCACAGGTGGAAACTGACCGAGAAGTCTCTGCAGCTGCTACGTTCCACCCAAGGTTTAGATTCCAATGAAGTAATGGAAGTTGATACTAATACAAGTAGGCGTAGATACATCATAGTAGGTATACTAATGGCGTTAGTTGTAGCATTAGCAATAGTGCTTATAGGGTTATATTCAGCTTCAGATAGCTCAGTGGAACATAAGTCTACTGTTGCCCCTACCAGGCCACATTCTTCTGATACTGACCTGCAGTTTTGGGAGGGGGGAGTTTAAGAAATAACACACAGATGTATCGATAGGTGATTATACCTTGAATGTTTATTTTAGACTGCTTTATGACTTCTAGACACGATGAATGCTAGAAGTTGCTATTTTTGTACTCAGTTACCCGCTCGTGCATCAGAGGGAATTACCTACCATTTACCTAGCCCTTTCGCTTGCAAAAGAGGGTGGTGTCTTCCGGATGTTGAAAGTTCTGCAATGCTGTACTTATATTCCAGATGAAAGTAAAGACCGGGATAAATATAGTAAGAATATATCCGGGTTGACAAAGGATTTGAAAGAGTTGGGAGCGAAAGGTGCATGTGAAACTATTGTAAATGGGTTTGCTGTGCTTGTGAAATCTATTGTTTTTAATATAAATCATAAAAGCGCTTACATCCCCCCTCTCACTTTACTGGCGTTTCATTGGTTCCTGTAATTGCCTCTTAGTTTTCCTCCATTTCCATTGGCTGTAGCATATTTCCCTGCATTTATCAATGCTTGTTCCACGTCTGCTTCTCTTATCAGTTTCCCGTAGCCCAAATACTGTTAACATCCACTTTGGTAGAACTATTTTTTCATTAAGTTTTACCTCTTTCTACTTGTGTGATACTTTAAATTAAATTAGCAGATGTATATTGCCCAATTCATCACATAAAGAGATCAAGTGATTTGTCAACAATCACAGGATGTTGCACCCCTGAGACTCAAACCAGGATCCCTAGCTCCCAAGTCAGCAGCTCTGGCCAACGCGCCACAGTCTCTCTTCTCCCATGATACTTGTCAGTGAGCTCTTTCCTTGTCTCAGGTGGAGATTGAATGATGTATTCTATGTGTATCACTTCCCTCATCTGTTCTCCGTTTTTGGGTGTAGAGCGGGTGCAGATATCAGATTTCTTTCCATCCTAGCAAGCCCACAAGAGATGGTTTCTCTCCAGCTCCACTTGGATGTCACCGGTATTGGAATAGTGGCGATGCGGTTCACTCCCCTGCAGTGTCAGGTTTCATGAGAGTGAAATCAGTCATGGCGGGCCAGGAGGAAATGTTTGAAATTGAAATTGCTCCAGAAATAATCTCGATACCTCCCTACCACCCTCAGTGACGGTACATGGTCTTACTGGGATGCCCTTGCATATTAATTCCACTATGTTTCACCTTGATACAAGATATACCACACTTACCAATTTCTGCTGCTACACCCCTGTGCTTATTAGAAAAGCGGCTACAGGCTGACTCATTTTGGCACTAGACCTTTCTCATGGGTCTAGAAGCCTCGTCACAATAATGGTTACATATAGTGCACCAAAATATAAAACATAAAGAAAGGATAAAAAGTGTACAGGAGCAAGTGCCATTAAAGTGCAGCAAACATATTAGTTTTATGTCAGTTGTCAGTGATGTATTATATACAGCATATTGATTATTTTCATATAATTCATATGATTTTAGTCCCAATAACATATGTTTTAAGCAATTACACTACATGTATATGTTGTACTAGTGAAATACATAATGGGAAATTTAGTTCATTTTTAAATAGCATAAAACACATAAATGATGGTATTATATGTGTGTTTTTGGCTACTTTAAAACTATCAATACTGTTTAAACCACATTAAAAAAACTCTTGCATACTTTAAAATTGGCAGATTGATCTAGCGCAACTTGACACTGATTTGCCCTGAATCACAGGAAGTGATGCTGTTGAGATTCGAAGCGGGATTCCCAGCTCCCAACTCAGCAGCTCTGGACGGTGCGCCACATCCTCTCCTCTTCCGTGATACTTGTCAGGGAGCTCTTTCCATCCTCCTACACTGTGATTTAATTATGTATTCTACATGCATCTCTCCCCTCATCTGTTCTCTATTTTAGGTGTAGAAATTGATCTCTTTCCATCCTAGCAAACCATCAAGTGCACAACTGCTCACTAAGCTACAACTTACAACAAAAGCAGCTTTTTATTAATCACATAGGCGAAACCGATGCATGACCAATGCTTGTTCATTACTGCTGGTTACCCTGCCTTATGAACTGAGGTGCAGCTAATCCTGCATGGGGTGGCTGCTAATGAAATCTTGTTTGATGTGACCTCTATAACACCTCTCATAATATTAGTAGCTTGGGATCATTTTCAAGGAACATAAGTAACTCTTATTAAAGACAAGGCTGGAGACCCATGATTTACATTCTATTCAACTGGATTGGTCGATACTACTGGGGAAGGGGCCCACAGACAGCAGTAAATGATAACTCCGCTCTCCGCCAATTGAACCCGTGGTTAAGCGGAGAAAAAGGACTGCACCGTGTGCGCAAATTTTTTGACAGGGGAGTGAGCACTTGAGAGGGAGGGGGGGCAAGCCAACACAGACACCCATTTTTGTGTGTGAAAAAGGCCGCTTTATTGAAAACCGGTGCATATCACAATGTCCAACCTAGGCTATTGCCTTACAAACTAAAACCTCACTACACATAAATTACCTGAAATTCTATTCCTCCCCCCACGATCCCCACATAAATCCCCCACCCTGCTGATAACATAACATAACATTACATAACATTCCATAACAATCCCAATACACAGTATTGCAGTTCCCAACTCCTGCCCTCTACTAAAAACCTAAACCACTATCTGCCTTTCTGCAACTGTAACTAGCTAACCTCTAATCTAAATTTATCCTACTTGCCTAAACTTCCCTTGGACCTGCCCACAAACTTCCGACATTTAATTAAAAACTTCTGCCAATGTCGCCAACTTCTTAACAACCCCGCCACCCAGGAAAAAGCCGGAGCGTGGACCTCCTCCCCTTTTTTCTGCCCCCCCCTGACCTGGTAGGAGTGCTTATATCCTCAGCATCCTAGCTAGGACTTCCCGAATCTCCAGCAAATAGACGTCCATCCCAGACGAGATAAATGGACCCCAATTCTCTGCAAAACCACAACATTTCTGTATTCAGCATCCTCCTGACCCTATCCACTGCTCCCGGGTTAACGGCGCCTCTCCAGACCCTACAAGGAACAAACTCTGTCCAGATTACCGAAAATGCAGACCACTGGCGCTTCAACATGGCTAAATCCCTCTTCATACTTCGCATAAGGACCAAGCCTTTCTCCCAGACCATATCATTTTCTCCCAAATGGAGTAACAAAATGTCAGGACACCTACCAGCCACCAACATGCCATTCAATGTACTCAACAACTCTCTCCAAAGCATGCCCCCGCCCTTTCCAATGAACTTTAAATAAATCTTTATTAAACCCCAAACTTTCCCCGAAATAGCTGCCCCGCGCTTGGACTTGGGCCCACTTCACGAATGCATGCCCCACTATCCATATCGTCAGCTCCCTGGCGAAGGGGCCCGCAACCGAACCTGAAACAGAAAAACTGCGTGAACAGAGGAAAGGCATGTAACCGTGCTATAAGTAACCCCCCGGCGGGGCTGCGCACATATCTCCTGTAGCAGTCCGAAGACCATCTTCCCAGCCTCATGATATCTTTCCTCCCCATCCCCTGTTCCTGGCTTCAGATGCCGCACCAATCCTGAAGGAATGTGTACCAAATCCCCACGTGGGAAGCCCTAGCGCCGAAAGCGCTTTGCGCAAGATCGCCAGTACTTGAAACGCTGTCACTCTGCGCTCATCTTTGCGCCTGAAAACCCCCACTGACCCCTCCATCGAGCCTCCCATCTGCAAGGACAAGTTGGGGGGGGGGGGGGGTCTGGCCCCTGCAATGACACCCATTGTCCTACCCCACGTTGGTCAGTCTTAGACTTGCGCAGCCAAATGCAAACCCGATCCCACCGCGGAGCAACATCTGCCCAGGCGATCCCACCTGTTTTTGACCCAGCATCTCTGGAACCCAGAACGCCCCAAAAAACATCCACACCATCAATGTGGAAAAAAGGCACACTTCAAAATTGTCCTCACATATCGCGGGCAAGACTCCCAATACTCCCTTTAGTAAGTCCCATGACAACGGCTGATGGATGCGCCTTGTTCCCTGGCCCACCCCTCTAACTTTTGCAACCCCAACTCCCCCGCAATGGAGCATATCCCCATAGAAGCTTCCCCACAAATGCAATCCCTGCCAATTTCCACGCAATGGTCACTCTAGAGAGCCCTTTATCAATCAGCTGTAATATAAACTGTATCATGGCCTCTCTCCTGTGCATCGGGGATGCCCTCTGTTGTGCCCCTGAAGAAAAATTCCTGCCAGGCCAGGCTATATGCTGACCTCGTGGAAGGTGCCAGGGAACTACCAGCAGCTGAAGCATCAAGTGTTGCTGACGTACCACAACTGCCACGGCATGGGGGTCGGGGTCCTGTCTACATCCTCGGCTAGCCCACGGAATCTCCCCCACTGTGAACTAGACAAAGCATCCGCAATGTCATTGTCCACAACTGCCCGAAAAACTATGTCATGGCGCAAGCAGCCTAACACAAAAACCCTTAACAGCTTCAGTACCAGCTCATCCCTAGCAGATTGACAATTTCCACTACTGCCATATTGTCAATCCTAAATGTCACTTTCTTGTGGACCAGCTGTTCACCCCATAGCGTTACCGCGACTACCAGGGGGAAAAATTCCAGGAAAGCTATGCTCCTACCCCCTGCCCTCCACTCACTAGGCCTTTGTTTCGCGCACCACTTTCCTTGCCAGAAAAGTCCAAAACCCTGGCTGCCTGCTGCATCTGAGAAAATCTGGACATCCCATACCATGTCCTCCTCTCGTGCCAATGGCACCCCATTGAAATCCTGTAAGAAAAACTTCCACATTCGCAAATCCTCCCTCACCCCCATTGACAGCCGTACATGGTGGTGTGGCGGTCTTGTCCCGACAATGCCCTACCCAGTCGTCTACAAAAAGTCCTCCCTACTCTCACTACTCTGCACGCAAAGTTAAGATGCCCCAGCAACACCTGAATGTCGCGCACTGTGACTTTGTCTTTCACCAGCATGGCCTCTAGCAGCCCAAGCATCTGCTGCCTTTTGTCTCTTGGCAATCGTGCCTCCATTGCACGGGAATCCAGCTCAATCCCCAAAAAGGACAGAGCCATACTGGGCCCCATTGTTTTTTCCGGCGCCAGAGGTACTCTGAGTTCCCTCATGATCTCTTTGAAGCTGTCCAGCGTTGTCTGGCACTCCGTGGAGTCTGAGGTGCCCACAAAGAAGTCGTCATCCAGGTAGTGCATCACCAATTGGTGCCCCATACGCCTGGAAAACAACCACTGTAAAAACGTACTGAAACATTCAAATAATGCGCAAGACATAGAGCTTCCCATCGGTAGTGCTTTGTCCATGTACCATTTACCATTGAAATGTATACCCAAAAGGTCCCAAACCTCTGGGTGGACTGGAAGCAGCCGGAAAGCTGCCTTTATGTCGCATTTTGCCATTTCTGCTGTTGCGCCCGCGGTTACTACCAGTGACATGGCCACGTCAACCGATGAGTAAGACACAGTAGCTTCAGTTTCATCAATAAAATCATTAACCAAATTACCTTTGGGCCAAGATAAATGCTGGATTAACCGAAATTGCCCCAGTTCCTTGTTGGGGACCACTCCCACTGGGGAGACAATCAAATTCACCAATGGCCAATCATCAAATGGGCCCGCCATGCAGCCTTCACGAATTTCCTTGTCCAGTTTTTCTTACACCACCTCTGAGTGTTCTCTGGCTGACTGTAAATTATCCGCCCAACGTCTAATCCTGGGTCCCCTATACCCTAACCTAAAACTGTCGTTAAAACCATCCTGTAGTGTCTTTGCAGCCGTCTGGTCATAACCCCGTAAGGCTGCCACTAGCATGTCCACCCTAACCGGTGTACGAGCCTTTTGGCCTAGCCCCCCTAGCCCCCGCTAGTTTGCTGCTGTTGTCCCCCGGAGCGAAAATCCCCTTGGTGCCACTGGTGACCCCCCGACTGCTGCCCGACCCCCCCCAAAGCAGTTGACCAAGGCATGTCTGCCTCGACATTTCGAGCAGTCATGCCGAAATCTGCAATATTCCCGTGTGCACATTCCCTTATTGAAATCCCAATAGGCCCCACAAGCACCCTCCTTGTGCCGCCCACCCCTCTCCGCCCGTGAAAGGGCCGATAAATGAGCGGGAGCCTGCTGGCCGTAAAGATCGTCTTCCCTGCTCGGGCGGATCCCATTGTTTGCTGCCAGAGGTCTGTGTCTAACTCCCCCCACTTAGCTTTGGTGTCCCATGCCATGCGGGCCCTAAACTCCTCATCGTATTGCGCCCAGGCATAGCCCTCCCCCGTAATATTCGCCTTCCTAATGACGTCCATGTACTTAAAGAGAGCTACGCACCTCTCTCGGTATTTTTCGCAGTACACACTGGCATATATTAGAAAAGCAACTGTCCAGTTCTCAGTGGTAAGGGACACTCTCGGCCGCTTGGCCAGCTCGTACTCTTTTTTTTTTTTTTTTGGGAAACCTTTATTACAAAGTTCAAGAGATATACAAGTATGGGCCTACAACCTTCAGGCCGGCCGCTAGGAGACAGTGAGACCATGAAACACATTCATAAACACAAGCAGCAAGCAGTAAAAAGTCCCACAGATCAAAAATATCATTTGCGGCCACATTGCCCAAACATCCCAAATGGCGGTTTCATTTTAAATGAAAAACGAAAAACAAACCCACAAGGCGGCAAAAGTCTAGGCAACAGTATGTGCTCCCCTCGGGAGGGCTCTACCAACCTACAAGAATAGGAGGGGGGGGAAGGGCAGGGGCAGAGACAAAGTGGTCACGATAACACAGAATCAACAGAGAACGTGCAGACTAGGGAGACAGGGCCGCCGCCAAGTCGGGCGTCAGTGGTGGGGTACAGATCCCGCCGCAATAGGAGTTCCAGGGGCCCCACACCTTTACCCATTTCCCAGGCTTACCTCTCGCCACATACACAACCTTTTCTCGGAACATACACCAATCCATATTTTCCTTCCATACCGAAATCGTGGGTGACCTCTGGGAGCCCCACAATTGTGCTATGTCACGCTTGGCCACCATATATCCCAATGTCACCCACCACGTTTGCGTCACCGTGTAATCAGTCGGCTCCCACACATTCAACAGACACCTCCTAGCCTCGGGGAACAGCGCAACATGCGTGACCGCTTGCAACACCGCATGCACACCACGCCAGAATCGAGTCACCTCCGGACATTCCCACAAAATGTGGAAGAAGGTCCCTAACATGCCACACCCACGCTTACACATCCCATCCACCGCATATCCCATACGCATCAGGCCCGGTCCCGTAACGTAAACCCTGTGGAGTATTTTGAGCTGGACGAAACGAAGGCGGGCCGGTATGGCCACCTCTTTCGGGGAGGCCACCGCAGATACCCAATCCTCGTCGTCCAGCTCCAATCCATTGCGACCCATGCCTCACGGAGGGCGGCCAGCAGTCCCGAGCGATCGTTGATGAGCTTTTTATAGATCAATGAGATAGTGCCATCCGGTACATGCCCGTCAAGCACTCTATCTTCCAAAGGGGAGCACTCCGGGATGGACGCGACCTCCGGGAACACGGAAGACAACGCGTGGCGAACCTGTACATACCGGAAGTACTCCCTGTCATGCAACTGGTATTCCGCTTTCAGCACATCAAACGTTTTAAATCCCCCCTTCGTCCAAAGATCGCCCACCCTGCTGATGCCAATCGTGTCCCACTTCTCGAAGCCTTTCGTCGTCCACAAACAACCCAGTCGCTCAGAAGCATACAATGGCGTCGCCCGGGTCAACCGATCCTTCCACCCCATCGCCGAGTTTGCCGCATGCCACACCCGTACCGCGACCCGTGTCGGACCCGTCAAACGTGCTTCGAGCGATCTAGAGTAGAGCGCACGATTGTAGTCGCCACCCGGCAACAACAATTTGTCCATTTCAAAAGCCGGATTAAGGGCGGGCCCATAAAGCCCGTGGTTTATCGCAGCCAGCTGGGAGGCCCATTAATAACGTTTGATGTCGGGGAGGGCGACCCCCCCATCGTACCACGGGAGCGTCAGCTTCGTGAGGGCGATCCGCAGCCTCTCATCCCAAAACAGTTGGCGTTGCAGACCCTCCACCTCCCGAAAGTAACTAGCCGGAACGAAATCCATCGTGTTTTGTAAGGCATATAAAAACCGTGGCAACGACATCATCTTAAACAGCGCCGCCCGGCCGAGCGGCGAGAGCGGCAAGCGCCTCCAACGCGCCACATCCGCCTTCAAACGTTGGAGGGGGGGGAGTAGGTTCTGTGTGTATCGGGCCGCAGAGTCCAGGGTAATAAAAATACCCAGATACTTAAATCCCTGTTGAGCAACCTGGATAGGACAACCCCGCGGGAGGATAGGAGCCTCCCCTGAGAGGACATATACACAAGACTTAGCCCAGTTGATGACTAGGCCTGAGTTCCGGCCAATGGAATACAGCACATCCATTAACACAATCAACGATTCACGCGGGGAAGCAAGATACAAAAGAATATCGTCCGGGTAGAGAGAGACTCGATCCTCATACTCAGGAGTCCATCGGAGACCACGAATCGAAGGGTGCCACCGCAGCCACTCCGCCAGGGGCTCCAAGGCGAGCGCAAAGAGGAGAGGTGACAGCGGGCAACCCTGTCGCGTGCCTCTACCCAATTCAAAAGGAGCCGATACTCTACCATTCACCACCACCTGGGCTAGCGGTCCGGAATACAACAATTTCACCCAGCCAATGAATCCCGGGCCAAACCCAAACTTCTCCAGCGTCGCCCAGATATATGGCCACTCAAGCGTGTCGAATGCCATAGTGGCGTCCAGGGACGCCAAAATGGCTGGCTCACGTATGAACGGAACCCTCGAGAGCACCCCATGCAAACGCCGCAAGTTAAGCGCGGTGTTGCGATGAGGGATAAAACCGGACTGGTCCTGATGGATCAGATCGCACACCACGCTGACCAGCCGATTAGCCAGCACCTTGGCCAGAATTTTCGGTTCCGCTTTCAAAAGCTAAATGGGCCTGTAAGAAGTGACCCGATCACGCGGCCTCCCCTCCTTGTGAATAACCACAATAGTGGCTAGACGCTGGTCCAGCGGGAGGGAACCCGCCGCCCGGGCCGCGAGGAACATATCACGAAGGTGCGGCGCCAATGTATCCGGCCGCAATTTGTACAATTCAATGGGAAGGCCATTAGGACCCATGGCCTTGCCAGAGGCGACTGAACGTATGGCCAGGGCGATCTCCTCAGATGTCGGAGTCGCGTCCATCAACGATTTATCCTCCTCCGAAAGGGAAGGCAACGCAATATCTTTAAGCAGGTCGCGGGAATCCTCTTCCGAGCGAGAAGATACCGGGGAATACACCCCGCGGAAATACTCTGCGAAGCAATCAACAATTTCACCCGGATCAGTAACATACACACCCTCCACTCTCTCAACCAGCGGAACAACTCGACTCGCTCTCTCCTTTTTATCCAGCCACGCAATCAGTTTTCCAGCCTTATCACCCATATCATACAGTCGCCCCTGCTGCTCCCTACTCAGGCCCCTGGCCGCTTCGGTGACTAGGGCCTTGTAGTCCGCTTGTTTGATCCTAAGAGCATGCAGTTTGTCGTCCGTGACACCACAATCCAGGTCACCCACCAACTCAGTTATCTCAGACTCGATACGGGTCACCTCCTCCCGCTCACACCTCTTGGAATGGGAAATGAGGGACAGGGCTTCCCCCCGGAGTACCGTTTTGAACGCCTCCCACAGAGAAACAGCAGACGACACTGATCCCACATTATCTCCAAAATATTGCTCAAGGGATTTAATCAAATCTGCGCGAATTGCGGGATTACGCAGGTACCAGGGGTTGATCGGGACCACCCTCCCCTCCATCCCCGGGACAATATCAAAGTGTAACAAGAGCGGGGAGTGGTCTGAAATACCCCGAGCAAGATGCCGCACCTCACCGACCCTCCCCGCCTGTGCCGCTGGCATCAGAACATAATCAAGTCTCGAAAGACTACCATGAGCCCCGGAATGAAAGGTGTATTGTACCTGCGCAGGATGTTTTAACCGCCAACAATCCACCAGACCCAGGGTATCTAAGAGGCCAGACAACCAAGTTTGGGCCCGGGGGAGATCCCTGGGTGGGTGACGATCCTCAGTTCCGGAGACCACAGCATTAAAATCCCCTCCAACCACTAGGATCCCCTCCGGCAGCCCAAGAAGAAGGCGCCCCAAATCAGCAAAAGTAGTCGTCTGCAACCCCGGCGGGACATAAACAGAAACCAAAACAACCACTTTACCCTCCCATCTACCCACCAGAGTCGTATATCGCCCCCTGTCATCATGGAGCACCTCGTCAACCTCCAACGGGAGCGAGGTTTTAACCATAATGCCCACACCCCTCGAACCAGAGGTGAAGCCCGAATGAGCCACAAGGCGATAGCCCCGCCTATTCATAGCACAGAAGGAATTACCAATAAGGTGTGTTTCTTGCAAGAACACAATATCAGGTGAAATCAGTTTTAAGAACTGCAGGACCACCCCCCGTTTTATCCTGTCCCCCAGTCCGTTAACATTCCAGGAAAGAAGTCTCAGTCCCCTACCCCCCATCACAGCCAAAACCAATCAGTCCCCTCCCAGAGAGCACCTTGAATAGAACACAACAATAGGTCTGCCTTGTGGTACAAACAAACAATACCCAACCCCAACCCAACATTCCAAACAAAACTCCCCCCTCCCTGCACCCCTGCATGAGCCCAAACAGCCCCCCCAACTTGCAGTGTGCCTGTCGCCCCTGCATGAACTAAACTACAAAGACCCCCTAGAGGAGGAAAGAGAACCCCCTCGAGACACACCACCACCTCCAAGGGAGGGGGAGCAAAGCACGACAGTCAAGAAACCCTGAGCACAGCCGAAAAGTGGCATCATCAGGAATTAGCCCCAGTGTCAATACCGCTGGCCCGGTCCAGTGGGCACTCTCCTCCCGCAGCACCCACACTCTCTCGATCATGTCCCCTAGGCAAAGTGTCCAACCAGTCCCCGGCCGTCTCCGGACGGTCAAAGAAATGAGAGCGACCCTCAGACTCCACACGCAGCCTGGCCGGGAAAAGCATGGCGTATTTCAAGTTCATATCTCGGAGCCGCCGCTTGACGCCCATGAAACCCAGCCTCTGCTTCTGGACCGCTTGCGTAAAGTCAGGATAGAAGTTCACCTCCACGTTCTCCAGCTTAAGCGGCCCCTGCACTCTAGAAGCTTGTAAAATCGCATCCCTGTCCCGAAAGTTGAAGATACGGGCAATAAGAGGCCGCGGGGGAGCTCCGACCTTCGGCTTGCCACCAGGAACTCTATGGGCCCTCTCCACCGCAAAGAATTTACTCAAACCTCGAGGCTGCAGATGATTAGAAATCAGATCCTCCACAAAGAGATCCGCCGCCGAATCCTCCAGTCCCTCTGGCACCCCGATAATGCGAACGTTGTTCCTCCGGGCCCGACTCTCGGAATGCTCCAGTCACCGATCCGTGAGCGCACTGGCCTGCCGGAGCCGACGTACCTCCGTCTGGAGGGCCGCCACCTCAGTCGTGAGGCCCGACGCGGTGTGGGCCAAAGAATCCACCCTGTCATTTGTCTTGGAAAGATCTGCCCTAACAAGGTTAACATCGATGAGAACCGCGTCAAGTTTGTGCGCCAGGGTATCAAATTGTTGACCCACCGAGGTCTTCATCTCCGCTATGGCGCCCATGACGTCCTGCAAAGTCAGGTCCGTCGGCAAATCCGGGGCATCCGCGGGGCACTCAGGAGACCTATGCGACCTGCCGGGAGAACCTTTCGGTAGGGTGTAGCGATCCATAATGTTGGCTTGAGTTGCAGCGCCACGCCGGGTCGATTTGGCCTTCGGCCTCTCTCCATCCTGCTTCGTCGCCATCGTCCTGTATCCCGTACACCCACGAGTCCTGCCGCGGCGAGCGAACAATCGAGGCCAAGGACCCCAGAGGTCGCCTCAGAAAGGCGGAGCAGGTCCCCGCAGGGCAGGCAGGGTCCCCCAGCGAGGCAACCACCACACACAGAAGCGCCGTGATCCCACTCGCGACAATGGCAAGAGGGCGCGAAAGTGAAAGTGTGGGGTACGCGTCTCGCTAGGCTCGTCCCGCCGTTGTTATTCACTTCTCCACTGGATCACCCCCCAACTCAGGTCCGGGGTCAGGAGAGGAGCAGGCCGCAAACTTCAATCGATGCCCATCACGGCACACGGGGTCCGATTGAAATACGGAAAACGGGTACCACCTCGGCTCAGGTTCACCAACACAGTCCCCTCAACCGAATCAGGATGAAGACAGGATAAATGTAGGAGGTCGCGGAGGTCCTCGGGAGCCTCGCACCTACGCGGCCATCTTGGTTACGCGCTAGGCTCCTCCTCTACTCTTCCTGTTTTGAATGTTCTTTTGCACGCACCTCCCTGTGTAGCAATTTAAGCAGCTCCATGTATTCCCCTTTCCATATGCGCTCTTTAGTGGTCAACATCAGATGCGCCCCCAACGGTTTTGTAGCCCCCATATAGGCAGCTTCTTAATCTTCAATTCCTTGCTTTCAGGTGTAACCACTGTATCTCCCGTCCCCCCTGCTGCGTCGCCCAACTCTTTGGCCTTCGTGTCGTCCCCGTCCCCTTTACCTGCTTCATCAGTGCCAACCCCCACATCCAAAACATATTTTCCCCTGCTTAGCCTCCCTCCTTCTCCCCCCACCCACTCCCCCGTCCCGATCCCCACGGAAACCATCTTAGGTTTCACCGTTTCTTGTTGTTTACCTGGTTCCAAAGAGAGTGCCCATCTCGCTGCATTCCTCCTTTGTACCGGGGCCGACCTGTCCACCAACCCAGATGTCTGGCCCGTGGGATCCGCCGGGCGCCATGACACCTGCAATGTACTAGAACAAGCATTACTTATCATCCCGTAATTCACCCTCTTCCATGCTATCTACAACATAATTCAACACTTCGGGTTCTATAGGCCCCCAAATTCTGTCAACCGGTGGTGTCGACTGCACCCTCCTCTTTCCGAACGCATCCAAATCGCTGGAAGACCTGCGCTCCCGGTGTCCCGTGTCCCGTTGAGGACCATCGGGTGCTGGGGCCAGTGAGACCGCTCGGTGCCTACTTGAGCCGGCCACAACGGGGTCCCCTGACGGTACTGGGCACGCCGCGCCAGCCTCCACCTTCCCTTCACCTCGGCGCCGCCAAGCTGCTCCCAGCTCTGCAGAGTCCGGTTCCCGCCGATGTTCCGATGCCTGCAAAGCAGAAGTATGGACTGGTGTGCTGGGCCTAACTTCCCTGCCCCCATCCACTCGCACCCTTCCTGTCCCCGCACCAAACGTCGATGCCGCCCAGTGTCGCCCTACCTTGCTGAAATCCAGTGCCACGCATGGCACCCCTTTGTCTCCCTTACTCCACTCTAAGCCCTCGATACCCCCGCCCCCCAGGTCCTCATCCCCCCACCAAGGACCCCACGAACCCACTGCCCCTTCCCCAAGGGTCCCTTCCACCTGCCTCCATCTGGCTTCTAAACCCAATGACCCTATCTGCACCATGTAGGCATCAATTTGCCCTACCCTGTCTAGGCCCCGTACCTCCTTGTGCCAAGACATGAAAATATCCAACCCCTCCCAGTCCCAGGACCCCCCAACTACCTCTACATCTTCATGGATACTGTCCCCTCACTCTCCTTCCCCCCAGTGCCCCCTCCCCACTTGCGACCCCTGCACCCTCTGACCCTCCCTCCCCTGCTGACCCACCGGCCCCCCTTTTCCATACAATCCCCTGCCCTGCATACGCATGGGGGATCCCCAATTCAACCCCCTTCTTCGACTTTGCCGGGGACTCCTTCGCCTCCAACCCCTCCCCACTTAAGGGGACATCCCAGGCAATCTCTGCACCCCGGCCCACCTTCCGCCCCCCCTCCACCTGCTCCTGTCCCTCGGGGCTTCCTGCGTCCCATTTTCGGGCTTTTTGTTGCTGGGCCCGGCTGGAGAGCCCCGAGGCCTGCTCTTCCGCCGGGCCCCACATCCCTGCTTCAGTTGTGGAGCCTCCGCTTCACTTGGAGGTTCCGCCACCCTCACAACCCGCGGGGCCGCTCTCCTGACATAAGTGGCACTCTCGGGGACCCGCTCGGCGAAGCGCGAGACGCGCTCCTGCGCCGGGCCCTCTACCCTCAACACTTGCTGCGGCCTCTGCACGTCAGCTAGGCCGCGGCTCGCCAGGTCTTTCTGGGGACGCACGCGTGGCGCGCGTGCGGCCTACTTCGCTTACCTTTCCTTTACCTTTCTTCGGCGGTGAGCAGGCCGCCACTGAGGCCGCGACCCCCGCGGCTGTGCTCCTCGCCGTGCGCCATCCGCCCGATGCCTACGGCATCAGCAGGTCCAGGCGGCCAGCCTCGCTAAGGAGCCGGACCACTTCTAGAACTCTGTAGTCCTCACTCGCCATCTTGCACAATTAACTACAAAAATTGCCTACCTCTCACTAAACTGAAACGCTATCTACCACTAAACCCTTCCTGCCTACAAAATCTTTCCCTGACTGCACGCCCAGCCACCAGGTCACCAGAACCTAAAATGGTGGCTGGGAGAAGGTGCTGGGGACCCTTATAGCCTTTGGGCTACAAATCCCGTTGGGCTGCTTTTGGGCTATACCCAAGCAGCCCAATTACACAAAATGACGGTGAGGCTGTGGTAAATATTTCGTTACCGGTACTATTTTTTATGCGGTAAAATCTATCGAGAATAACTCAGTAAAATGAGAGGCAGAATCCGTGGTATTAGAGGGTTTAAAAAGGCTTTATTCCTATACAAAGGAACACAATTCGAATTATGGGCCTTCTATTCCATCACCACGAAAGTTCAGGAAGGAAGGAACATATATTATTGACAGTTAAGCGGTTTTATAGAAAATACATTACAGTGAAACAGATGCAAGAGGCGTGACAGCTGATAAGAGGTGCATACGTAGCTAATAGAGGGCGTAATTTAATAAACGTCATCATACATGATGTAATATGTGGGTGGATCCATAAGAGAATCCTGCAATGTCAGCAGAAATAGTTGGCAGAGATGCGCGCGCAGCCGCATGACGTGTGATTGACGTGCAACTAGAGGGTGAAGGGGACTTGACATTTAGCTCTACATGTGGAGACAGAAGTCTGGGGTTATGTCAACCTAATCCCAAATCATATCTAATATCCTATGTTTAAAGAACAGTGTTATCCAAAAAGAGAGGTCTCTTAGGATAGAATCTTATTCTATACTGACTATACTGACTGTTAGTGCGTGTACAAGCGTCTAAGTGTCTACACTAGATGCGAGGGGGTAGGAATATTCCATGGTAACGGGGCTATGAATTACTTGCATGAGGGCAGCAAGGCCTGGTCCTTTGCACGGTAGCTGGGGGAATGTTTACCTAAACTACTAGACAGGAATGCATCGGATGAGGAACGAAGGAGATAATCTTGAAGGTGAAATACAGTTTTTGGCAAGCGACAGGCTGGATCAGGCTCCGTTAGCCGCGCAAGGAGTAAGACAAAGTTCATGGTCACAGATGCGGGCTCAGACTGGAGCTTTCAGAGGCAGAAGGCAGAAAAAGGCTTGAGGACAGAATTCGGGCCTACTCGCCTGAATCTGTAAAATGTGGAAAGTGAACCATATAAAGTCGGTGGCCTTTCATACTTAGGAATGGAATATCTGACCCATTCATGGCGGATCTGAAAGAGGACATGTTGACGGTGGACGCACATATATTTGCGTCTTCAGAACTGGAGCAGGAGGGAACATACATGTACTTATAGCATGCACATGGAGCCGTTGGGGTCTACGATAGGGGACATAACTGATCACAAAATTCATATTTCCTCATTCCCTCCTTGTCCCCTTCGGACCCTTAGGAGATATCGATCTTCATCAATCCATCGATCTGTTCATATAACATCATTTGTTCTTCTTTCTTCTTCCGGGATCTCGAACGAATACTTGGATGTGGGATACACGAGGTGGCACACAGACCACAAATCGCTGGCCCACATTGTAGACATAAGTAGCAACTGAATAGTATGAGAAAGCCAATACCTAGGAAGGAGAGGATTCTCCATCCCCAGGCTGACAACACGCCCCAGAACCAACCGGACCAAGTCCAGGTGCCTGGACTCTGGTGTATCTGGCTTACAATCTTATGAAGGCGGGTTATGGCTTTATATACTGACGGTGAATTTTCTGGTATGAAAATGCAACAACTTGATCCGATGACCCTACAAGCTCCGCCCCTATCGGCCAGGATGACGTCAAGGACAAATGTAAATGTAAATGTTGTAAATGTTGTAAGCTTGTAAAGCGCACAGCTGCCCACCAACGGGGGCGTCCCGGCGCTGTGGACCGCTGGGGAACCCGTCCTGGCTATCCCTGTGAGATGGTCCCTTTCTGGGTATCTCCAAGGTGAAACCAGGCATCCCCGGCGTCTGAGACGATTTTGAAGCACAACAATCCGCATAGCAGACTGCTCTTCTGTTAAATTGCCTAAGGCGGAAATAGTTTCGTTCACTACTGCTTCAAGGGTTCTGGTTAATCTACGTATCAGCTTACTATTAGTGACTGTACCTATATAGGGAAAGAAACCTTTATTGAAATCTGTGTATTTCTCCCATGCTGTTTCAGTGTAATCGACAATTGGGAGATCTCTCTGCTGTCTATTGTGTACTAAATGGGTATTTCTATGATAATCAGGAGGGGCTAGGAAAACAGGTGGTAGAAGGAATGCTATGTAACAAGTACCATCCCAATCTAAAGGTAGGCGTATATATGCGGTCTGGCCACATATAAAGTAGGAATGACGAGAAGCTCTAAATGTAGACTTGCCTTGATCACTGAATTTTATTACAGTGGTGCATTTACTATGGCCCATGTGTATGGAGCCATTCTTTCTTATACATAATTCCCCCTTTACTGGGAATACTGACATGGCGGGAAAGATTGGTGTAGCTTCAGATTCAACGTTCAAGATCATAAGGTTAAGTGTAAAATTACCTAATCCATATACTTCATTTTCTAGATCAGTTCCTGTTCTTTTGGGAAGTCCCTCCTTGTTAGGGTAGCAGACTTTAAGCAAAACTAGGTTCAGGTTTCCCCATACCCAGTTGTCTTGATAAACTGCGGAATTTGAATCTAGGGAATTAATCAAACTAAACCATGCTCCACAGGAGCCATTGTGTGTAAACGGAAAGGGAAAGAGGGGCAAAACTCCCTTATAGTTCTGATAGGGATGGAGTTGGCCACATATCCAACAATTTGTGGCATTGCTGGTTTGATGGGAATGATGTAACATACTAATGAAAGTGTTATTGCGCAGCGCAAATCTATAAGACAATTCATGTGGAGGTAATTCACTAAAAGAATGTTCTGCAGTTATATTATAAGCATGCTTAGAAATAGGGTAATACATGTGCAATAGGATGCTGACAATGATGATCAAAAGACTTAGAAAAACAAAATTAATAATGTTACTGTACAATGACTACGAAATGATTTACAATACGCTTGCTTCTTGAGCAGCATTTGATTATTTCTTTCTCTATTCCGGTCCAGAGGATACATGTCAGAGACAAATTCAACCGATTCACCTTGGAGAGGACTTAAACAATCAAATTGTCTGACTTACTGGACCTCAATTTTAGTCTATATAGTTCTGAGTTCGATTGCTCAACCAAAGGGAGCTTTGAGTCAGTCTTTGAGGAAATACAGGGTTTAGTCTCTATATTGGATGGTAGTCCATAAAATTTCTTGATATGACTCGAGTGCAACCATCCTTTTCTTCCCTCGATTTTCACGGCTGTCCTTGTGGTAAGTAAAACTAACTTCGGTGACTTCCACCTAGGATCCAGTTGGGTCTTCCGGTCAAAGTTCCTGACCAGCACCAGATCCCCAGGAACCACGTCATGGGGCTTCACCTCAGTATTATCGGGAAAAGCTGCGGATACCTGTGAACGACAAGATTGTAGTGCAGACATCAAGGAAGCCAGGTAATCTGTCAGCATATTACAGTCAACGTCAGTTATTTTACGAGGTATAGGCGTCCCCCACATATTTGGTGGTCTACCGAAGATCACCTCATACGGGGATAGCCCTGTTCGAGAATGTGCTACCATTCTCATGTAAAAGAGCGCAACTGGTAAGGCTACTATCCAATCGACTCCTTTTTCTCTACATATTTTGGACAATCTAATTTTCAGAGTTTGATTATGGCGTTCTACGAGACCTGCTGCCTCGGGATGTCGGACACAGTGAAATTTCCATTGGTATCCTAATAGAAGGGAAACGTGTTTCATTAGTTCGGACGAGAACGGCTGGCCGTTATCTGAGTAGACAACACGTGGTAAACCGTACCGTGGGAAAAATTCTCGAACTAACTGTTTGGCAGTAGTCGGGGCAGTGTAATCTGAAACCGGGTATGCTTCTGTCCAACGGGAAAGAGCACAGACAACTACGAGAACATATTTGAATCCTCGACATCGTTCCATCTGGATATAATCCATCTGGAGGACTTCAAAAGCATGATCGGGAGTTTGAAATCCACCCTGTTCTACGGGGATGCTTTTACCTGGATTAAACTGACAACATATCATACAGGTACGAACTTTTTGTTTAGCTGCGGCTCGTAAATGTTTATTGAACCAAATGTGTTGAATGCTGTTTAGCATAGCTTTTTCTCCTAGGTGCGCTGGACTGTGTATAGTGTTAATGATGACTTGGACCATTGAGTCGGGAAGAAACCATATAGATTTTTCCTTCGTCATCCATCCTTGATCTGTTTGGATCCCTCCTAATTCAGTCCATTTCTTTATTTCTTCTGGTGTAGCGTGTGTCTGTATATCAATTACATCAAGGGCGGGATCCTTAACTGTCATGCAATGTGTTGGTGTCAGAACTATTGTCTTTGTCATGTCAGTTGTGTGAGTCTGATTCTGAGCAGTCTGTTTAGCTGTTCTGTCAGCTAGGTCATTACCCTGAGAAATGATATCGATAACTTTTGTGTGGGCTTTGCATTTCATAATCGATATTGCAGTAGGTAGATGAATCGCGTCTAATAGGGCTTGAATGAGGGGTCCGTGTTGGATGTGGGCACCGTGAGAAGTTAAATAACCTCTCTCTCGCCACAGTACGCCGAAGTCATGGACGACTCCGAATGCATAACGTGAATCTGTGTATATGTTGACTTTTTTATTTGTGGCTTGAATACAGGCTTGTGTCAGAGCGGTGAGCTCTGCTGCTTGAGCTGACAAAGTGTTAATACAATTTGTTTCAATGACTTCAGTGTCTGTTGTGACTGCGTAAGCGGCCACTAACTCTCCTGTACTTGTTCTCATACATGACCCATCTACATACAATGTCAAGTCTGGATCTGTCAAAGGGATATCTGTCAAGTCTTGTCTGGGTTTCGTCGTGATAGTAATGACTTCGACACAATCATGTGCCAATGGATCTGTTCCGCCTACTGGTAACAGTGTGGCAGGATTTAACGTATTACAACGTCTGATTTCTATATGTGGCTGAAACAGTGTTAATTCGTAACCGGTGAGTCTTGCTATAGTCAAGTGTTGTGTTTGCGTGCGGTTCAAGAGAACCTCTACTGCGTGTGGTACTTGTACTGTCAATTGATGTCCTAACACTATGGCATCGCTTTGTCTGATTGCTAAAGCTGTTGCTGCCACTGATTTCAGGCACGCTGGAAGTGCCTGAGCTACTGGATCTAATGTACTAGAGAAATAAGCACATGGTTTGTGCGATCCTGCTTGTTCCTGAGTGAGTACTGACAAAGCAGTACCTTCGCGTTCTGTAACAAAGAGTGTAAACTGTTTACTGTAACATGGTGTTGCTAGGACAGGTGCTTGACATAAAGCTTTCTTTAAGCTTTCAAAGGCGTGTGTATGTTCTGGAGTCCAAGGGAGGACAGTCGATGTGGCTGCCTCCTGTGTTGTCAACTGGATGAGTGGTTTTGCTAGAAATGCATATTGAGGGATCCACTGCCTACAGTATGAAGTGAGGCCTATAAAAGCCCGCACCTCCTTTTGTGTCTTGGGTGGTGGCATGTTAGCAATTAACTGTATGCAGTCGGGTGTAAGCTGCCTTCCCTCCTTGGACAGCGAGTGCCCAAGGTAAACAACTCGCTGGACACAGAATTGCAGCTTAGAAGGGGACACCTTGTGCCCCTTGTCAGCCAGAAATTTCAAAACCGTCAGTGATGCTGTTTCGCATTCAGGTTCGCTTCGGGCGGTGATCAGCAGATCATCGACATATTGAAGCAAGGCAGTGTTAACTGGCATGTGGATACTGTCAAGTTCTCGTTTCAGTGCTTGGCTATAGATGCTGGGGCTTTCTGTAAATCCTTGAGGTGCGCGTGTGAATTTAAAACTTCGTCCATTTAAACTAAAACCGAATAAATATTGACTTTCCGGATCGATTGGGACACTAAAGAAAGCATTCTTGAGATCAATTACAGTGAAAAACGTTGCTTCTGAGTCAATAGCTGTGAGTAATGAAGAGATATCTGGGACCACAGGGTATTGTGGTACAATGCATTTATTTAATTCGCGCAGATCAATAACTAATCGATATACTGGTGGAGCTTTTGGATCCGTTCTTTTAAGAATCGGAATTATCGGGGAATTACATACATTGGAGTCAGTTTCCACAACCACTCCTTGTGTAATGAGTTCGTCAATGATTTGCAGTAAAGCCACTACAGCCTCTGGTGGTAACTTGTATTGTCGCATTCGTGGTAGTACTATTCCTGATTTCAGTGTAACTCGATATGGTGTAATGTTCATGCAACCAACATCAGTGGGGCCTTGTGCCCATAAATGTGTAGGTAAATTCTGCAGTCGGCGATCCATGTCTCTGGATACGTAGTGACCTTTAAAGTCACGTAAAAATAGTCGTACTCCTTCCGGAGAACAACATATTATGGCTCCTAGAGCTTTCAATGTTTTTATACCTAACAAGTTTTCTGGACATGATTTAGTAAGCAATAAATCCGTTGTACGTGTTAATGGACCTACTGTGAGTGCAAGAGGTTGTGTTACATCATTAATTATAGGTTTTCCTGAGAATCCAAGGGAAATATTCTGTGAGCCTGAGAGGGGTGCCCCTGGAACTTCACTGCGTCTTATAGTTGTTCTGCTTGCCCCTGTATCAAGTAAAAACTTTCTGTCTTCCCCTAATAGTTCACTATGTACATAAGGTCCCTCTTGGTCTACAGGAACCTCTATAAGGGGTAAGCCAACTTCCCTCTCTAGGCTATCTCATGAGTATCGCTGATAATCGGGATAATCTGTTTGTGCATACTGATACATTTGTTGTGTTGTTGCTTGAGTTGCAGCGACAGGCTGCGCTTGTGGTGGTGCTACGGTCTGTTGTGGAGCTGCCTGTTGCGGGGCTAATTGTTGCGGAGCTAACCTAGGTTGTGCCTGCTGAGGCAGTTGCTGTTGATTCTGATCCTGTCTAGGTGGACGTGGTCTCTCATGTGTTCTACCGGTGGCAATATTATGTTTCAGGACTGGACAATCGTGTATATAATGACCTGGTTGTTTACAATAGTTGCATGTCCCTTTTGCAGGACCTGTGGAATCACCCTTTTGATGACCATCGGCTGGAACTGACTGTGCAACAAGCATTTTCATTTTCGTATCTTTCATACGTCTTTGTTCGTGTTCTTGTTCTTCTCTAATTCTATTGTGATGATATTGTAACATCTGTAGCATCTGTGATGGGGTATTACCTTGCCAGGTACTTTCGAATTTCAATACTCTATTTTTGACTTGTAGCAGAGAATTTTCAACTAATTTTGTCACAAACAGATGTGGGTATGACTCACTACTGGCTTTTATGCCACTATTTATACTAAAACATTTTTCAAATCGGGAATAGAAATCACTAGTGTCTTCATCTGGTTTTTGTTTACATGCTGAAATTGCACCCCAGTCTTCCTTTTTCGTAGTTAATAAACGTGGCAGTACCTGTATTAGTAATCCTGCTAGTGCTGCAGTCTTATCCCCAAGCCCTGCTCCTGCAGCTCGGGCCTTCTCTTCGTTTTCTAATGCTGTCCAATCTATCTTTTGGTCTCCTACCTCCCATTCTTTTTCTTTGAGTTTTTCATAAACACCTGCGGGTAACAGGACTTTTAATATTTTCATAATATCGGGGTAGGTATACTCTCCCATGAGTAACATGTCTTTTATCTCACGGTGGAAACCTGCTGGATCTTTGTCATGGCTGGGTACTACTTTCTTCATTTCTAATAATTCCAGTTTAGTTATAGGCGTGTACACAAACAATTATCGTCGGCACCTCTGATCGGGTGCACTTCGCGTAACGGGTTCTGTCTATCTATGTGATACATTTTTCTTCCCATAATGGGAACTGGAACGTGTTCTGGGCATACGAAATTTAAATATTGATTTCGAGATTCTAGAATTTCTTTAATCAAATCAGTACCTGACCCTCTCCATATATTCGTGAGCAGTTCTGTCAATATGTTAGGTAAGGGTCCTGGATCGGAGTGTTGGTTTTTATATAATATAAGGAGGTGTTGAATCATGTATATACTAGCTAAACGTTGTTCATAGGGGTCTAGATTCAGAAACGTGTGTGCAAGTACATCGTCATTGTATTCGCCGGGACTGTCTGCCCATTGTACTGCTGACCTGGCTAATTCTTGTTCGTCCATGGAATCGAGCACGTGGTACCCCCTTCGATCTCGGAGTAATTTATCAGCGGCTTGGAATAAGTGTTCGGGGGATTTCATATTTAGCATGGGGTTTGGGAGATGTCTATTACATTCTGGACGTATTGGACGTATTGGGTCGTTAAAACCTCTGGTATTATTATGGGATCTTCCTCTACCTACATAAGCTATTGTATCTACTTGGTCTGATTCTTGCTCCTCCTCTTCTCTGTTTAGATCAGCGGCGTCTACCTCTAATCTTTCTTCGTGTATTCGTTCTACCTCTTTGCGGATCTTTCGGTACATAGCTACTATACATAACTGTTTATCATGTCTTCCTTCTGATATATTCCGGCCCCAAGTGACAAGTGTTTGCATTTCTTCCGGATTTACCCCAGGCCGGTCTTGATTTCTAATTACACAGTTTATGAGGAAACGTAACAGTTGTCCCTGTACCTCCGCTTTCTGGTACTCCATGGCTCTACTAATACTTTCAGGACCTCGCCCTGACTGGACAAAGTGATATATATTTTCTAAATGTGTATCCATTCCTGGTAACTTCGTTAAATATATTGCAGCTCGTCTAATACGTAATGATGACAGCAGCATTTCGTCCCGTTTACCGGGCACAGGATCATATCTACAATCTACTAGAAGTTCCTTGAGCATGTCAGGGTTTGCTAGTTTGGGCGTACGTTGGTGTGCTAATTCTCTAAGGGAAAATTTATTTCCTCTGGGTGGCGTAGAAAAAATGTCTGTCGTACCTCCTGTAGCACCGTCTGGGGTGCTGGACGTGAAAGGATTTGTTGAGGGTGAGACAGCAACCGTCGTTGCGGGAAAAGCTGTAGAAACAGATGTGCTTGTCGGAATGTGTGTCGAAGCTTGTTGTTGTGGAGGTACAGTCGAATGCTCTTGGCTATGAGCATCATCGGCAAGCGGTCTATGTGGTGCGGTATTAGCATACTCGGGAGCTGCGTCATCTAAATAGCGGGAAAGGAAAACATCTTGTGCGGTTCTAGGATGCCCCTTGGGATGTGCTTTTATCGGAAACAATGGAGGTGGCAAGTCTTTTGGTATTTCCGGAGTAGCCTTAGGTAACCCTTCGGCCAGAAGTGGATACATACCATTCATAAGAGCGTTTCTTTGTCTATCTACTTGTTCTGATTTTACTCGGGTACCTTCCTCAAGTAATAGATTTTCTCGGACTTTATTTGAATTCTCCTTACTCTTATCTTCCTGTCTAAGTGCTTTTCCTGTACGTCTATATGATTCTTTACGCCATAGTTCAATGGCATCTTTCTGTGACTGTCTGGCTTTCTTTTTCCATAATTCTTCTTCTACTCTCATGATGCAATCTGCATCCCAGGTCCCCGCTGCGGGCCATCTCTGACTCTCTGGTAATTCTTTGGTGTAATCCACCCATAAATCAAGAAATAATACGGCATCTAGGCCATGCTTATGATACATAAAGTACCCTGGAGTGTCCCTAGGTGGAATGGGAACAGCTTCTTCGAGTACACCTTTTCTAGTTTTGATCTGTCTTAGTTTCGAAAAGAGCGGCATTTTTAGACCTTATGACTGGGACACACTTTATACAAGAAAACACAATAATGAACAGTCATTCACACCACAGTATATAGAACGTATTTAAAACATTTAACGCTTAACAGGTTTACGAACAATAATAACTAATAGGAAACTGGTTACTGACATAATACTGACACTAGATAATACTTATTTATATGCAAGACATACTATATATACTGCTAAACAGTACAGATACACTGCTAAAACAGTGCAGACCGGATTTGTGTACCCAAACCCGTCTTGACCGGCACAGACTATGTGCACGTTAAGTGCCTCCCCGGTAATGGTACTCACCGGGTAGCTCGGAACGGAAGGCCTCGGAACGGAACTTGAAACTGGACGGGACTGGACTCGACCGGACTCGGAACTTCGGAACCTGGCGGGTCTCTGTATACCTCGGATCTTGCTCTCTCAGCTAGGCTCTGGTCGGGATACTTCGCACTTCTCACCGCCTCGTCTGGGTGTTGATCGCAGCCTCAGTCGTCCCCGCTTGGCCGGAAGGAGACACAGGAAATCCTGCAGATACGCGTTTTTGTTGTCCGTTCAGCTGTGGCAGGAGACCGGGCCTGCAACGCACCGCCGGCGCGTGAGATGAGAAAGTGTCCCTATTCGGGCGCCAATTTATGTGGTAAATATTTCGTTACCGGTACTATTTTTTATGCGGTAAAATCTATCGAGAATAACTCAGTAAAATGAGAGGCAGAATCCGTGGTATTAGAGGGTTTAAAAAGGCTTTATTCCTATACAAAGGAACACAATTCGAATTATGGGCCTTCTATTCCATCACCACGAAAGTTCAGGAAGGAAGGAACATATATTATTGACAGTTAAGCGGTTTTATAGAAAATACATTACAGTGAAACAGATGCAAGAGGCGTGACAGCTGATAAGAGGTGCATACGTAGCTAATAGAGGGCGTAATTTAATAAACGTCATCATACATGATGTAATATGTGGGTGGATCCATAAGAGAATCCTGCAATGTCAGCAGAAATAGTTGGCAGAGATGCGCGCGCAGCCGCATGACGTGTGATTGACGTGCAACTAGAGGGTGAAGGGGACTTGACATTTAGCTCTACATGTGGAGACAGAAGTCTGGGGTTATGTCAACCTAATCCCAAATCATATCTAATATCCTATGTTTAAAGAACAGTGTTATCCAAAAAGAGAGGTCTCTTAGGATAGAATCTTATTCTATACTGACTATACTGACTGTTAGTGCGTGTACAAGCGTCTAAGTGTCTACACTAGATGCGAGGGGGTAGGAATATTCCATGGTAACGGGGCTAGGAATTACTTGCATGAGGGCAGCAAGGCCTGGCCCTTTGCACGGTAGCTGGGGGAATGTTTACCTAAACTACTAGACAGGAATGCATCGGATGAGGAACGAAGGAGATAATCTTGAAGGTGAAATACAGTTTTTGGCAAGCGACAGGCTGGATCAGGCTCCGTTAGCCGCGCAAGGAGTAAGACAAAGTTCATGGTCACAGATGCGGGCTCAGACTGGAGCTTTCAGAGGCAGAAGGCAGAAAAAGGCTTGAGGACAGAATTCGGGCCTACTCGCCTGAATCTGTAAAATGTGGAAAGTGAACCATATAAAGTCGGTGGCCTTTCATACTTAGGAATGGAATATCTGACCCATTCATGGCGGATCTGAAAGAGGACATGTTGACGGTGGACGCACATATATTTGCGTCTTCAGAACTGGAGCAGGAGGGAACATACATGTACTTATAGCATGCACATGGAGCCGTTGGGGTCTACGATAGGGGACATAACTGATCACAAAATTCATATTTCCTCAAGGCTGCCTCTTCCCCCTCCCAAACTGCCCGTGGGGCAGACCTCGCGGGGCTCGGCTGCCCCCCAAGCCCCCCTTGTGGTGATATGTTGACCTCTCCTATATCGGTGGTACCCACGTGGAATGAGTTCTGTTTCAGGACTGGTTCTGTTTTCAAGGAAATCTTAACTCCATTAACAGGAAAATGTTCAAATTGCGTGAGATTAAGAAGGGGGTGAAAACCATCTCTGTAGATTGTCCAACAGGAACTGAGGCGGCACGGGATGTTACTGCGGGGTTTCAACCGCTTGAGGGTCACCCAAATACGGCTGTTTCCAACCGCTCCGATCCTAATGCTATTGTAAATGTTTCTGTTTCCACAAATCTGTCCACTGACCTCTCCACACTTGATCATCACGTAAATATTAAAGTCAATGAGAATGTGCTAGTTTCCATAATCACACCACTGGTTCATCTCTTCATACTAGGGTGATTTTAATTGTGATTCTGAGTCTAAGCATACTTCTGTGCAGCGGTCGGGCACGTTGTCAAGTAATTTACCGACATTGGGCCTCCTGCCAAAGCCTGTCCATATCTGCTTATCTTGGCTAATGTACATGTGTTGAAGGGAAATACAAAGAAGAATGGGGAAGGAATAGTTAAAGTACAAAGTTGTACACTGGGAAGGAACAGTTAAAGTAAAAAGTTGTACACTGGCTACACTGGCTGTCAAGGCATTTGAATTTTAACGTTTACGATTCCAACCAGATTTTGTTAATAAGAAGTGTTTCCAGGGTGGCCATTCAAGAAAATCTAGGAAAGGTGATTGTGTTGTCATGAACCTTTGCAGGCCCTTTCTTGCAAGCAACTTGCTATCACAATATAGGTGTCAAGGCGAGTTAAGTTCATGTTTGAGATTTACCAGTATGGCTAGTTTTACAGATGACCGCCTCATTTGTCTAACGTGAGGGATGTTTTAATCATTGGGAATTGGCACGTCCTGATGAATGTGCTCTTATTACTCACAATAGAATTCTAACTCTGCAGAGCTTAAATAATTTGGACTGACCAATGATGGCACCGTCAAATGATTCCTTGCTGGCCAGCAGTATTCTTGTATAAGGGAAGGAAATGTCCTTTAGTACGAAGCCAGAATCATTCTGTGCGTTCACATCGTCGGCAACAGAACAAATGCGTCTTTAGCACACATTCGTTCTGCATGCAAATCGTTACAACGACTTGCTTTAGGGGGGCGCAAAGGTGGAGTAGTGTTGGAATAAACCCTTTCAGTGCTCATGACGAGCTGGGCTCGTCATGGCACAAAGTGGGCGTGTGCTCATGACGAGTCCAGCTCGTCATGACACATCGCCCTGGAAATTCCTCTGGTGCGGGCATCAGAGGGATTCCCTTTATGCCAAAAGAGCCTCGGGAGCTGGGGAAGAGCTTCCCCAGCTCCCTTGCCCCCCCCCCCCTGGTTTCCCTGAAATGACGATCGGCGAGCACGTCGCGCTGACGTCATTTCAGTGAAACCGAAACTGAAATGAGTCAAGAGGCTCATTTCAGTTTCCCTTTCTACGTGCTCAGGGGGCTATCTCAGCCCCCTGAGCACGTAGACAGACGGGAGAGGTATCGTTGGAAAGGGGAGAATCTCCCCTTTCCAATGGTACCCCTCCACAGTGGATCCCTGCTTGGGGATCGCCAGAGGAGGGCGATCCCCAAGCAGGAATCCACCCACTAGACACCAGGGAGGGGGGAGCGGCCCCTTGGGCAAGGGTCTTTGCTCTCCCAATATAATTTGGCACCATTTAGTCCTTTTGCCCCCCCCGGGGGGCAGATGAGGGCAGTAGACCCCAATCTGCCCCTCCGGGGGGGCAAAAAGCCCACTAGACACCAGGGATTTTGTTAGCAAGTAAAAATAAGGGTGGGGACTGCCCAAAACGGGCAAGCCCATGTCCCCACCCCCGCAATAATTAGAGTCTTTCTGCCCCTCCGGGGGCAGATGGGGCATTGGCCCCTAATCTGCCCCTTCGGGGGGGCAGAAAGCCCACTAAACACCAGGGGTTTGTTTTTTGAATATTGTTTTAGGGTGGGGGGCTGCCTGAAATGGGCACGCCAATGCCACCACCCACCCACCACCATTACAGCCTTTCTGCCCCCCTGTGGGGCTGATGGGGCATTGGCCCCTAATCTGCCCCTTTTGGGGGGCAGAAAGCCTACTTGTCGCCAGGGATTTTTTTTGCGCTAGTGCCCCCTGGGTGTCTAGTTTTCAAAAATGTATAGGTTTGCAAGTTTTCCCTAGGTGTCAGCAGAGCTAGGGTTAAAAAACTACAGCTAGGCACTTTGCCAAAAAAGGGTCATTTTTCACTGCAAAATTGAGGTGTGACCACGTTGCGTTTTGCGCCGTTTCTTATCGCGGGCTCTAGGCCGACCCACACAAGTGACGTGCCATTTTTATTGGGAGACTTAGGGTAATTCATATTTGTAAAGCAACTGTTATTACCTATTGACATTCGATGCATTTCTGCCTTCCAAATGAAAGACATTGTGTAAAAAAGGAGTCATTTTGAAAAATGACCGATAATTCTCATGCTAGTATGAATATTCCCAATTCCGAAAATGTGCAAATATCTACTGTTTCTAAACTCTATAATTTGTTCCCATTTCAGAAATACATAGGTGTCTTTCATACCGATTTTTCCATGTATACATGTTCCCACAATAATTGATATATACCCAGTACATAATAAAAAGCCATTGCAAATTGCTGCTCAGTTTTTTACTCTGGGTTCGTCGGATTCTTAGTGAACCTACACGAACCATATATCCCCACAACCAGAAAGGTACAGCGGATGTAACGGTATATTGCTTTTAAAGAACTGTCATAATTAGAAGAAGTTACAAGTGAAAACGTTGACACAAAAGGCTGTTTTTGTCAACTAATTCTCAATTTTTCCTAAATGTAACTGTTAGTTTAGTTGATGGATTTACACAAATGACCCCTTGCTGAATTCAGAATTTTGTCTACTTTTCTAAAATGTATAGCTTTCCATGATCCATTATTGCTTTCATACCCATTTCTCCCATTAACTGGAAGAAGGTTGAAAGCACAAAAAATAGCAAAAATAGGCTATTTACCAGAAAAATGCCAAAACTGTATAAAAAATGTTGGTTTTCTGACAAAAGTCTGTCATTCCCTAAAAGCTGAGAAAATGGTGATTCAGCCCCACAAACCCTTTTTTGATACCATTTGCAGGGAAAATCCCAGACACTTTCATTTGCAGCCCTTTTTTCCCATTTTTCCCCAAAAAACCAAAATTTTAGCTGTATTTTGGCTAATTTAGGGGACCCCTCCAGGGGAATCCACAAACCCTGGGTACCTTTACAATCCCCATGATGTTGGAAGAAAAGGACTCAAATTTGGCGTGGATAACTTATTTGGTCAAAAAGTTACAGGGGCCTAAGCGCACACTATCCCAAATAGCCAAAAAAGCTTTAGCACAGGGGGGAAAGGCCTAGCAGCGAAGAGGTTAAAGTCCAGCACATTCCCTGAGTGGAGTTGGAATAAAAAATTAAACTATTCCAATATCCTTCGTCACCCTTGAACAAATGCGTGCTAAAGAAGCATTCGTTCAAATGATGGAGTCCCAAAGACATGCGTGAATAATACATTCGAAATTCCGTCATTCATTCGGGAAGGGAAACATCCTTTAGGACGAATCCGGAATCAAAGTGTGCCTTCACAGCACCGGCAACAGAACAAATGCGTCTTTAACAGGCATTCACTCTGCACACAACTCGTTACAATGACTTGCTTGGGGGGGGGGCAATTATGGAGTGGTGTTAGAATTCAAGTCCAACACCTTCCCTACTTCTGCGCAGACTGGAGTTAAAACAGTAAATTAAACTAGTCCAATATTCAGTGCCTCCCTAAGGCAAGTCGTTAAAATGACTTGTGTGCATAACAAATGCTTGCTAAAGACTGCTTCGTTCAAATGAAGGAGTTCCGAAGACATGTGTGAAAAACTCATTCTGAATTCCGTCATACATTCATTAGAGAATGCTCAAACAAATGTATCATGCGCGACCACCTCTCAGTTATCTACTGTATCTGTCTTAAGCTGGAACATTGCAGATTTGCAAGCTAAAATGAAATCCAGTGAGTGGTCATCTTTCATTGATTTGTGTGACGTTATGCTTTTCCAAGAAACCTGGGCCATCACTACTCCATCCTGTAATGGATTCAATTGTCATTCCATTTCGGCTGTTGCCTCTCATTCTGGCCATGCTAATGGAGGCCCCACAACTTGATTCAAGCTTTCCTTAAATGCCAAGTTCTCAGTTTTAGATACTTACTGCCATTGTATACAGAGGTTCTTGATTAAATGTAAAGAGGTCTTCTGTTTTGATTTACTTAATGTTGACAATGATGATTTTGCCCTGTCAAATATTAGTCATTGGTAGACCTGACAGCCGTAGGGTGGTTTCCCCTGAACTTTATGCCTGCCCACTCACCTTTTCTGACCTTGTTTCTGCAGGTATTAGGACTCTGTGCACTTTACCACTGCAAACCAGTGCTAAAGTGCTTGTGCTCTCTCCCCTAAACACTGTAACATTGATTCATCCCCAATTGGCATATTTTATTTACTTATAAGCCCCTAGTAAAGTGGTACCCCTGTACCCAGGGCCTGTAAACTAAATATTACAATTGGGCATGCTGCACTGATTGTACCACCCACTTAGTAACCCTTTAACCATGTCTCAGGCCAGCCACTGCATACCATGTGTGTGCAGTTTTACACTGTCACGTCGACCTGGCAAAAAAAACCTGTTGCTAGGCCCAAACGTTCCCTTTTTAGACATATAAGCCACTCCTAAAGTCGGTCTCCTACAACCCAGAGGGCAGGTGCAATGTACTTAAAAGGCAGGACAGGTACTTTTAAGTCTTACATATCCTGTTAGCAGTGCTTAATTTGAGCCAGTGGTTTCCGGTGCTCAGCACGAGCACTTACTGGTCAACATTGGTGCTTGTTACAGTCTGCCATAAGGTGGCGCTGTCTTGCTAATTTACTGATGACCACACCAACAGTTAATTATGAATTCAATATATATTAAAAATGACTATTACCTGCCACCCAAGTCATTCTTATGGCTTTGGGGTTTTGGATTAGTCCAAATTGTCACACTTGTAGAAATGTGATGGTTAGAAGTTGTGTTGTTACGATCATTGGCAGCATGACACGGGCAATGTGTGGTGCAGGCTGCAGTGGCCTCCTGACAAGAGTCCTGGCACTTGTTTTTTTTTTTCAGCACTGCCTGGTAGTGAAAAACTCCTAAAGTCGTTTTTCACTACTGCAAGGGCTAACTCTCCCATGGGATAAGATCACATATTATAAGTTTAAATTCCAATTCAGAAGAGATAAGACCCCCAAGTCAGGTGTCTCTGGAATCCTAATTTAAAATCCTATTTTATGGCAAAGTCGGATTTTAAATCACAATTCTGAAAATGCCACTTTTAGAAAGTTGATACAAAAAACAGTGGTCCTAGACCAATATCTCAAAGAAAATTACTTTTTAAACATTAATCACTCAACATTTTTGAGCTTATAATAATTAGCTCACGGTTACATGAAAACATTATCATTTGAGAATATATGATGTGCAACAGACACTTACTTTAAAGCAATATGTATTTATTTTGTTTAGAAAAACTAGGTTTAGAAACCTGGTAGGGTCAGAAAAAAGGAGAAAGGGTTGCTCCAAAGGAACGTGCAAGGAGGGTGCTCAAGAGTGTAAAGAGTTGAAAGGAAATTCAAAAGGGGAAGGAATTCCCAAAAGGAAATCAAGGGGCATATAAAATACAAAACTCTACATGGGACTGATAACAAATAAACAGTCTTTGTAACCTGGCCAAACACAATGTAAATATGTACACTTTAGTTCACATAATTCTCAAAAATACAAGGGATATATCTCTTTTAGTTGGAAGGGGGATGGCAGGGAATGGATGGTCCAGGTTAAGTGGGGGATGGTGTCGACGTTTCGATCCGGCTGAAAGGCAAAAGAGGGAAACTTCTACCTCAGCCACGCGGATCTTCCTCAGGACGGGGGACTAGAATGGAGCAACCCTCAGAAGGTAGCGGGTATGATTCAAGCCCGGTTTGGCCACCCGACTTATTAATGTAGTGTGGCACCCCAGGGTTCCAATAAATGATGGCATCAATTCCCGCATGGGAAGCACGGTGAGTGAATAATCAATTCCAAGGCTCAATTGTTCAAAAGATAGTGGAGACTGAAAAATCAGTTCATACCACGGCAAAACTTATTTAGCTCAGAAGGTAGCAGGTTTGATTCAAGCCCGGTTTGGCCACCCAACTTATTAATATATTGAGGCACCCCAGGGTTCCAACGCGGTAATAGACGGCTGTTACTGCGTTGGAGAGAGGGAGTCGACATAGCGCTCTCAGCTAAATAAGTTTTGCCATGGTATGAACTGCATCCCACATCTTGGGACCGACGTTTCGTCTTCGAAACCGTCACTGCGCGACGCTTTCCACAGTGCATGCTCTTCACATCTCTTGTTGGCAGCAGCCTCAAAGACGGCACCCAACCTCCGCATCGCAGCTTCACCGCTCATCGGAACTGATGCATCGTCTCCACTGCATCTCACATCCTCGACACAGCCTCCGCATCGCAAGCCCTGTTGACAGGATTCTTGATGCCGACGCAGCAGGACCTTTCACTGCAGCCTCGTTGAATCTCAGAATCGACACATTGTCTCCACTGCACCTCGCATCCTTAACACCTGCCTTTGCATCACAAGCCCTGTCGACAGGATTCCTGACACCAACGCATCGCACCGCAGCCTCGTCACATCTCGGAACCGACGCACTGCCTCCAACAAATCCATGCATTTCTCTGCAACCAGGATTAAGGTACTTTTTTTCAACAGACCTAACTGGGTCCCTGTAGCTAGCCTGCGCTCCATCACGGTTGACCTGAACTCTTGACTTTGACCCAGTCTGGCACAACCAGACATCTCTGAATAGCGCTTTTTGCTTCCAAGCACTATTTCCCACTATAGACTTTGAAATTCAAAATCGCAAGTTCTATTTATTGGATTTTTCTCGTTTTGGTTTATTTATTGAATTAAGAGTTTTTTTCTAAACCGGGTGTGGAATGTTTGTGTGGTGTATTCACTGATTTACTGTTTGAAGTGTTGCAACAATACTTTACACATTGCCTCTAAAGTTAAGCCTGACTGCTCTGTTCCAAACTGCCAGAGGGCGACCACAGGTTAATTTAGGGTGTACTTTTGCCTTACCCTGACGAGGATTGTGGTTATTGCTTGACCAGGGCTCATAACCTAGTCAGTCAAGATCCCAATTTCTAACAGTCATTTTCAAATGTTAATTCTGTTCATAACCTGCTTAGTTCCATTGCCTGGATTTTGGCAAGCCTCACTTTGTGTGGATTTTAATGCTAATGTGCAAGCTGGGGTTTCTAATTTTAGCCAGCCCGACCCCCATAATATAGAAGGTTTGCTTATGAACCTCTTTGATTCAAGAGGCCAGGAGATATATTACTTTATAATCAAGATTGACATCCATGAATATAGATGTAGCAACCCAGTCCCCTCCTTACTTTGTGCGTGGGTGCCATTCTATATTAGATTATATTTTATTTAGTTAGGGGTTCTCAAATCACTTATTGACATGTGATACTTTCGAAAAACCCTTTAGCGACCACAACCTTCTTACTGCCACAGTTCTCCTTCCCATGCATCATTTTCACTGTCCACAGAAGGCTACCTACTCATTTGCAACAACTACTGATGGTTTTCGGTTGGTTTGGAAACTAGTTGATTGAATTCTCTAGTTTGCAGACACAAAGACAGTTTCAACTTTTGTTTGTCCTAAATGGGCTCAGCAGATTCAATAGTATCTAGCTTTGTGGCGAGTTATTAGCTCTCTGCTACCCAAACTGCTGAACAAAACCATGAATACATCCCCCAGGTAGTTTGATGCTGTTTGCATTGTTTCCAGGAGGCATCTGTGGGCTGCCTAGCTATAAAAAACAGGAACAAATCAATTTAAAGCAGCAATGTGACCAACTGAGGCAAGCGTGCATAACAAAACACAAAAGCCTTCTGGAGCTCAGTTGGGTCCTTAGAGCTGGGATCAGTAGTTTATCTAGTCTTAGCTTGCACAAAACATCTGATCAGTGGGCTAATCATTTTGCAGATAGCTATCGCTTTAACTCTGGTTCAAAAGTCTGCCTAACAGATTCTCTGTATTTCAGGCCTTAGTAAAGGACCAACAATTGAGCTCTGCACACGTGCACCGTGTTTATCAGTCCGTATGTTTGTAGTGCTTATGCATCTCTGCAAGTTTGGGGAATAAAAAGAGTGTACAGATATATATGGCCCAGAATGAGACATTGCACAGTGTCGCAGTACTAATAGTGTGTGCATTTGCATTCGTATAGAAAGGACACTGCAGGTAGGACTTTGGTGTTTTGAACTGGGCATTGTGGAAGTGTAGGGACTGCGAGGACCAGCAGCCTACGAACAGCCTCAGCTGTGTCCTCTTCCCGGATCCCGCCCCCTGCCTGCAGCCTCATTACCGCTCGCGGCCCCCGCTTCGCGGGAGCCGCTCGCAGCGGTAGGACTTTGGTGTTTTGAACTGGGCATTGTGGAAGTGTAGGGACTGCGAGGACCAGCAGCCTACGAACAGCCTTAGCTGTGTCCTCTTCCCGGATCCCGCCCCCTGCCTGCAGCCTCATTACCGCTCACGGCCCCCGCTTCGCGGGAGCCGCTCGCAGCGGTAGGACTTTGGTGTTTTGAACTGGGCATTGTGGAAGTGTAGGGACTGCGAGGACCAGCAGCCTACGAACAGCCTCAGCTGTGTCCTCTTCCCGGATCCCGCCCCCTGCCTGCAGCCTCATTACCGCTCGCGGCCCCTGCTTCGCGGGAGCCGCTCGCAGCGGTAGGACTTTGGTGTTTTGAACTGGGCATTGTGGAAGTGTAGGGACTGCGAGGACCAGCAGCCTACAAACAGCCTTAGCTGTGTCCTCTTCCCGGATCCCGCCCCCTGCCTGCAGCCTCATTACCGCTCGCGGCCGCCGCTTCGCGGGAGCCGCTCGCAGCGGTAGGACTTTGGTGTTTTGAACTGGGCATTGTGGAAGTGTAGGGACTGCGAGGACCAGCAGCCTACGAACAGCCTCAGCTGTGTCCTCTTCCCGGATCCTGCCCCCTGCCTGCAGCCTCATTACCGCTCGCGGCCCCCGCTTCGCGGGAGCCGCTCGCAGTGGTAGGACTTTGGTGTTTTGAACTGGGCATTGTGGAAGTGTAGGGACTGCGAGAACCAGCAGCCTACGAACAGCCTCAGCTGTGTCCTCTTCCCGGATCCCGCCCCCTGCCTCCCATAGGTATATAGGCGTTTCCCATTCCCGCTTTGCAGAACGCACGCGGGCAGGCGCCGGGCAAAGCCCGGGCCAAGGGCGGGCCCGTTGTAGCCCGTTAGAGACTGTGGGAGGCCGGACCGGGCCCCCCCTCTAACCTCTTAAGATACAGGACTTGATTATAAACTGTACGTATGTTACATCTTTTTTATTCGTACAGATTACATCCTCACCTGTAATAGCTATTATTTTGGGTTCAGACTTCCCTTTGACGCTGGCAATATGACAACACGAGGAAGTAGAAGTAAAACAGCGGCAGGGGAGGTCCAGCTTATAGGCCCTTTAGATAATTTCATCAAATTGCAGAGAAGACTGTAGAACCAACCTCATTGATTAGGCCGGAACATATTATTCCGAAAACTCCGGTTTTAAATCCTAAGAGAGATTGGAACAGGGGAGCCGTTGATGGCAGATTTGCAGTTAATTTGCCTCCTGAGGCCAGTCCTTTTGTGGTTGTGATGACTGGTGTACCGGAGGTGGCAAATCCGGTAGCAGAACCAAGCTGGTCATTAAAAAATAAGGTCCAACATTGGCTGAATATTAACCGTCCTTTACCACCTATGCGGTCGAGTAAGATTCTAATGGTACACAGGGCTTCCTGGGTGGGGCACGGAAAGAAATCTATTCAGGGAGACTGCGTCTTGATTAATTTCGATGATCCACGCACAGTTGACCATATTTGCTCATGGGGATCTCCCGGGATGAACGAAGGCATAGGAACAAAACGTCTCTCCTTCTTCTATCCTCCCAGGAGTCGTACCAGCCCAGTTCACGAGGGGAACTGGCATATAGTGGGCCCCCGATACCTGGGGGGTGAATGGGAGGAGCGGGGAGGAAATCCTGCCAGGAACCAAGTAAGAGAAGTAGCTCACACAGACTATTGGACAGGCGTCCCGACTGCGAACAGATACAGCGGCCTGTAAATGGTCGACTGACCATCACTGACCAAGGTGCCCTCGGTGGTAAATGGGGAGGAATTAGATCTTTCTCCCCTACTGGGTGGCACTTTGGCAGGAAACAGGGAGGAAATAGACCTCTCTCCCCTACTGGGCGACACCTTGGTGCGACGTGGGGAGGAAATAGACCCTGGGTCCCTAGCGGGTGGTACTGTAACAAAAAACTCCCAAGCGCTAAATGTCATCTTCTGGAACATTGCGGGTCTCCGTCCTAAGGTCGAAGACGGCACTGCCCTGAGTTTCCTGGAGATGCACAAAGTAATTTGCCTTCAGGAGACATGGTCTACGACTGAACTCCACCTTCTAGGATACAAAACTTATTTTTCCCCAGCCCTAGCAGGCATCATGGGCAGGCCCAAAGGGGGACTGACTATTGTTATAGCCAACACAATAAAAGGAATGAAAACTTTCGTAGTGCAGCTGGATGTAAATTTTCAGCTTCTCTGTCTTTCCTTTAGCAATAAAGAGACTATCTTATTGCTCAACTTCTATAATAACCTAGCGGAAGGGCAGGTTCTAAAGGCTTTGTCGACCGTTCAAGATAAACTCTCCCAGCAGACAAAGGATTATGGAGAAATGGGCCATGCAAGTATTGCATGGGGGGGGGACTTCACCCTGCATCCTTGCCCACAGAGTAGTAATAACATCTGCGGGCTGGTGGATGAACATGAGGGTCCTATCGTCCATTTCAATCACTTCAGGCTAGGTTCGTACATGAACGAAGTCCTGTCAGCATTGGATCTTATGATAGTAAATAAACTGGAACCAACTCTAGACCGGTTCCAACCATTATACCTGGGGAGGGGGTACGAAACAACAGTTGACTATGTTTTAATATCAAACATCCTGGCAAGCAGAGTCAGACATTTTGATGTACTAGTCAATGCACTAAGTGACCACTCGGCCCTCCGCTTAGAACTCCATTTAAACCTTACACACTCTTCTCCACAGACTATGGCTAGCGCTCTAAGCCAGAACACCCTACATCTAGACAGAATAAATGGTTACTCTATAAGATGGGAGAAGCTAGACCCCGGACAAATCACCGAAAAGGTAATTAGAGCAGCCTATCCATACATTATTAGTTGCCTAGACTTAGAAGCTACAGAGGAGGAAGTTCTAAGTAACTTTGCGGTAATTCTTGAAAAAATAAGTGAAACACTTACAGCAAAGTCTAAAAGAGATCAACCTAGGAAGGTAGGATGGTTTAATCATAGCTGCACGGCAGCAAATAACAAATTAAGAGCAGCACTAAATAAATCCAACAGAGACCGACAGGAAATTAGCATGCTCAGAAAGGAGTATAACATTGCACGGAAGAAGAGAAAGGGCGAACTAAAACAAGCACTCTGGGACCAACTCCATAAAAGCTCCCTAGAGAAAAACAGCGAGGTCTTCTGGAGAGTGGTAACATCTCCATTCCTGGTTGATGATACAAACCTCCCAAAAATAGAAGTAGCAATTGAGGAATCGGCTTGGGTGGCCCATTTCTCGAAAAGATTTCAGAAAGGCCCAGCACAAATGGGGACTGAGGTATCTCACACTAGCTGCCCCCCTTCGGTCTCATATCCTATCCCGTTAGAATTCGATATTCCGGAAGTGCTTCGTGCATTAAAAGCGAGTAAGAACGGGAAGGCTCCGGGACCTGATGGGGTGCCTACGGACCTATTTAAGTATAATACAGATCTCTGGGCCCCAATATTGACCAGGGTGTTCATGGCTGTAACAGAGAAGGAGAAAAGGGAAAGTGGGAAAACCCACTTGGTACCTTGCACTATTCACAAACTTGGGGATCCCCCCAAGAAAGCAATTAAATCAGAGTTGTTTCAAATGACAATTCCAAATGTAAAAAACTGTACACATATTTGAGTAAACAAAAACATCTTTAGTATTAGACCATTTGGTCCCGAGGGAAAACTTAATGAAAATTCGCAATGGTTGTGGTGAATGAGCCACTTTTGTGGTCTGACACCCTATGATGACCCTCAACCACCACCATTTTGTATTGACTTAAGTGTGTTATGTTACCTTAGCCTTAATGTAGTATGGGTTTGCATATGCCTGCTTTTCTTCTGTCTTTTAGTGGTATAGTCTTTCCAAGAATAGAAGGTATGGGATGTTGAGGTGCAGTCTTTTGGGTGGTGGTGCACACATGTGCTCAATGTTGTATACTGAGGGATTAAATGTATAATGTTATTTGGGTTAGGTGAATTATGACTTTGACCTATTGGCTTTGACGTAGTCTAATGTCATTCTGCCTTCTGACTTTACCTTGCTTCAAACTTTTCTGTGTGCACAGTGGTGCTTGTAAGTTGTGTGGATGAGAATTATAGGTGCAGACTATTGCCTTTGGCAGGGCCTCATGTCTGACTCTGCCTTGCTGCTGCGTGCACAGCCGTGCTTGCAAGTTGTTTGGGTTATTCACATTCAAGGTCTTGGTGTTTTCCTGAGCGATTGTTTTTGTTTAGTGTACTGTGGAAGGCCTTGTGAGAGCTTCGTCAAGACAGAGGCTGCAGAAGTGTGAAAGGACGAAGAGACTTGAGAGCTCCTTACTGGCATGGAGATGCTTGCTTGGAACTTGGCCAGTTCTGGGAAAATTCCTCTGGCGGTGGGAGGAGGTCTTTCACGAATCTTCTAGTGTGTTTACAGCTGAGGGTTGCAGGCTGAGAAACTGGGAGTTTGGATTCCGAGCGAGGGCAGACGTGTCTATCTCGGATTGAACCCTGGCTTGCTGAGCTCTGATCCCCGGCTGTAATTCCCCCAGTCAGAAGTGGGCAGTGTATGCACCAGGTGATGTATTGAGTTTTGTGGTTATTGCCATTGTGATGTGAGCCAGTGGCTGTGATCGTTTGAGGTGTTTTCTTTGTGGTGTGGGAGGTGCACATCCAGAGTGATCCTCTACTGTGTATATATATTTATCTTTCTGATCTCTTGCAGGACGTCCAGTGTATCTTATCTCATATCAGTTATTGCTTGTGTATTAATCAGTATTATAGTTTGCTCAGTTATTGATTCATGACTTTAGATTATAAGTTTGCTACATATATTTGAATATTATGCATTTGGTATCTGAGACAGCCTTTGTTTAGAGAGTATTATGTAATAAACCCCAAGCCTTATTCTAAAAGTGATAGAGTATTTGCATTTTGTTAAATATAACCCATTTTCAAAAGGTGCTGTTTGTTTTGTGTTGAAGTCTTGCTGTGCCAGGGGTGGTAAGACATGCTCAAAACTGTATATTATTCAAAGGTGCAGTGGTAAATTTGCATCCCAGGTGGGAGTGCAGGGATTGGGTGTGGCTTATTGGAGAGAAGCCACATTCAAAATATTTTGGCGTAGTCGGCAGGATCTGAACATTGATTTAAAAGGGGAAGAAATACGTTTTTTTTTTTTAAATTGAAAGCAGACTCTTAGATATCAATTGATTTATTTGCATGGGGGTAGCCCATATGATGTGCTGGCTCGTGAAGTGAGCTAATTGTGCTGAGTTAGAATTGGTGTGTGTGTGTTGAAGTGTGTTTTGTAAAAAGTGCTTATAAATAGCTTGCTACGTGTGGCAGAAAGGGCTGGATCCCTTTCAAGTGTTTGTTAAGGAATGCATATCAAATGTTTTCAGTTTCAAAGTGAATGTAAAATGTCAGAGCATAACTCTGAAGCGTGGGACTCCTTTGAGTTTAAAGACTCCGGAGTTGCAATGAAGGATGTTAATCAGCAGGAGATTTATGACATTTTAGACAGAGACAGCGGTGTTATTTTAAATGTGTTGGTTAATATGCATCAAACATGTGGGCATTTGCAAAAAGAACGTAGTGAGTTGAAAACAGAGCTAGTTGATGCCCAGTTTGACAATATATCTTTGAAGACAGAATTAAACGTGTACCAGGCTCTGAAGCCGTTTACTTTGGCCAGCCAAAATGATTCAGATGTGATAAATGTTACAGAGAATGCAGTCAGTCTGCGAGCTACACAGACGGTTTTAATTAATTCTTCTGAGGAGCTTTCTCAGCCAGAAAGGAATGAGCATGAAAGTAAACAGACTAATGTTTTAGGCTTAACGATCACCGGTTGCGGACATAAATTAGACATGACAGTGAATGATACATTTTGCTTCGAAAGAGAAATGAAACAATATGATTTTGGATGTGAACAGCCGATTGTGTACAATGATTACAGGAAAGTGCAGGGAAATAAAAGGTTACTTTTAAATTCAGATGCTGGACAAATGCAGATGATTCTGTGCTTTCTGGCACCAACAGATACTGGACAGAACAGAGTTAGAGAAAATGTGGTTTGCCTATGGGAGATTGCAGTGGTTATTAAGGGGCGTGTACAGGCAGAAAAACAGTTTGCACAGGATTTAATAGAAGGTCCTGAGGTGGGATTGGGTGTGGCTTATTGGAGAGAAGCAACATTCAAAACAATGGTACAACAAGTTAATAGTTTCTTAACTGAGTGTACAAATTAACTTATTCGCTATTAAACAAACGTAGCTGTATTATACATAGTGAAAATGGTTTCAAGTCGTTGATGGAAAGTGCCCAATGCATTTCGGGATTATGAGAGTCCCTTCGTCATGGGCCAACCTGGAACAAATGTGAGCATTATAAATTTTTTATGTTCAGAAACTTGTGAAACAATGTAAATACGATGATGCTCAGGTGGAGGTTAGAAATGGCACACAGCCTGCTGAACGCTCTAAACCATGTCAGTGGTTAAAAAGGAACGACTGATATTGGAGTGCACATGTGTAGATATGGTGACAATAACTATGGACATAGAGCATGAGTGATGTGCTTGCCAATGGTGAGATACGCTAGTGAAAAAGTATTCTAGTGGGAGTGTTGTATGTTGATTTAGAAGACCAGAGCTTGTGGGCCCCTTAGGGTGAATTTCGAATGAATAAGAGTGCAAACTGTGGAAAATACGCGTGACAAATGACGCTCACCTGAAAACATGTGATAGCTATGTTTATCACAAAAAAATTCCACAACCGAATGAGGGTTCAGAAAATCTATAACGCGAAAATGTAGTAAATGGCAGTCTGATGTATTCCACAAAAAGAAATTGGAAAGTCGTGGAAAGTTAAACACATAATGTGTTTCTACGCTTACCTTATTCACAGAAAGTGAAATGGCAGCGCTGTTGGATCTTTAGCGGGTGATGGCAACAAGAGATGCCTCCGGATTGATAAGATAGGTTGTGCCCGTATTGCGGGCCGCTCACTGAAACAAGAAGAATCCTCGTTGTAACAAATGGTAACCATTAACAAAACGAGCGATGAATTATGACCCATTGCGTGCGAAAAAGTACCTGTAACTGGAAAACCGGGAAGCAAAGAAGTGAAGATCTGTAGTCCGAAGTGCGTGCTGTAACAAGCGCGGTGATTGGGAGATGTAACCCAGTTGTTTAATGGGATATGCGGTGGTGAATGTGGATCGTGAAACAATGAACATGGAAGAGATACTCCCCGGAGCGACAAGGGAAAAAAAATACCGATGGAACAATGAATATAATGAAAAATATAGTGAAATGTGAATAAAAAGGAAGCATAGATGAAAGAACACCGGGACGGTTAAACAGAGGAATAAATGGATACGTAAATAAATTGCTCAAAAATGGTACAATGTTAAGATCCCAAAAAACAGAAGAGTGTAGAAGAAATGAGAGATGAACACCTGGATGACAAACAGTGCAATAATTAAATCACTCGGAAATGGCTCAATGTCAAGATACAGTGAAAGCGAAGGAATGTTACTGATCAGGATGTTCCTGTAGAGCAAGGGCAGTGCATGCACACATTGAAACGGGTGTGTTTGGTTAGAAAACAGGAAACTGTATGGGTTAATAAAGTGCTCTGTATGTAGATCTTGGCAAGTACACCATGCTGAACACTCGGGTTATGTGCAAATACAGAATGTTCAATTCGACATAAGTACATAAACATGAATGCAAATTTAGTGACATCAATTTAAAGATATGTCCCCATTGTGTTTGAAATGAAGGAAATTGAATAAAGATCTAAGATGGGGTATTATTTGGTACAGGAATCAAGAAAGTGTATGTGATGAGGATGTACAAGGTGTTCACAGGAAGCAATTCATATCATTCCGGTCATTGAGACCGGATGGAATCAAAGTGTTGAGGTGTTTGATCCAGTAGATTTCTCTTTGCAGCAGTTTTTGCGTTGTGTCAATGCCTGGAGTGATACTGATGAGTTCAACTATCTGAAATCTCAATTGAGAAATAGTATGATGTAGTTCATTCCAATGAGTGGCAAGTGGAGAAGAAGTACTGCAGTTCCTGATTTTACTTTTATGTTCCGTAATTCTCACCTTGATTTTTCTTTCCGTTTTGCCAATGTAGGCTTTGCCACAAGGGCATTTGATGCAATATATTACGTTCATGGAATTGCAATTGCACGAATGTTTCAAGATGATTGGTTTGCCTGAAGATGGATGTGTCAGGGTGTTACCAATAATCACGTTGTTGCAGTGCACACAATTATTACACTTAGACATTCCTTTCTGGTGAGCAGTAGATCGGCTAGTGGACGGCGTGGATAGAAGTGATTTAAAATTTTTCCCGCGAGTGTACGCGAATAAAGGCTTAGTGGCAAAAATTTTGTTGAAGTCGTCTTCTGACGATAACATCTCCCATCTGGTGTTAATGATGCTTATTATTTCTTTTGCAGCTGTGGAGAATTTTGACACAAAGACTGGGCGGTCAGTTGATTTTTGTGTTTGTTTTTGAAGCAACAAGGTTCTGTCCTGTTGCTGTGCCCGTTGTAAACATTCTTGTAGAACATTGTCTGGGTATCCCCGTTTTTGGAAACGAGACATGTATTCCAGTTCTTTGTTTTTGGTAATTTCTGGGTTTGAACAAATCCGTCTGATTCTGAGAAATTGAGAAAATGGCAGGTTCCTAAGTAGACTGTTTGGGTGAAAACTGGTGTAGTGCAGGGTGCTATTGCGGTCTGTAGGTTTCAAAAACACTGAGGTTTCAAAATTGGTGTTGTCTTCTGTTTTAGTGATGAATACATCTAAAAAATGAATCGTATGTTGTTGGATGTTCCAAGTAAACTGAATCCTTGGGTTGATAGTATTCAAATCTGTTATCATGGTTTCCAGTTGGATTGTAGTACCTTTCCAGAGGATAAATATATCGTCAATGTAACGACAGTACATCAGTATGTTGTTCCACCAATTAGGGTTGGACATGATGTTTTCATGTTCGAAAAGTGCCATAAATGTGTTGGCGTATGCCGGTGCTCCTGAAAAACCCATGGAAGTTCCAGTGAGTTGTGCGTAGAACTGTCCATCCCATTCAAAATAGCTATAGTTTAGGCAGAAGTGTAGGATTTTGAGGATAAACAGTTTTTCTGCTCCTATGTCTGATGATCGAAGGAGTGCCCACTCTGTAGCTTCTAGACCAGCTTGGTGTGGAATAGATGTGTACAATGCCGTGACATCAATTGTACATAAAATAATCTTGGAGAAGTCAATGTTTTGAAGTGTGTTCAACTGTTGTAGAAAATGTGTGGTGTCTTTGATGTATGAAGGCCATTTTTGAACAAATTGTTGTAGATAATAATCAACAAATTTTCCTAGAGGTTCAAAAATGGATCCGCAAGCTGAAACAATAGGACGAAATGGAGGATCTGAAGGGTTTTTGTGGATTTTGGGGATCATATACAGTTTTGGTCGTCTAGCATTTCTGATGGTGAGGAAATTTTTGGTTTGATCTGTGATCCAATCTTGTTCAACTGCTTCTTGAAGTAATTGGAGAAGTATATTTTCCAATTGTGTGGTAGGATCCTGAGGTAATAGCATGTAAGTGTTAGTGTCCATAACATGATTATTGACTTTAGCCATGTAATATGAAGTATCCATGAGGACTATGGCGCCTCCTTTGTCTGCTGGTTTTAAAGTGAGATCTGGATTGTTGGCAATGTTGGTGATGTGAGATCGTTCTCGTTGTGTAAAATTGTTATGCTATCAACCCAAGGATTCAATTTACTTGGAACATTCAACAACATACGATTCATTTTTTAGATGTATTCATCACTAAAACAGAAGAAAACAACAATTTTGAAACCTCAGTGTTTTTGAAACCTACAGACCGCAATAGCACCCTGCACTACACCAGTTTTCACCCAAACAGTCTACTTAGGAACCTGCCATTTTCTCAATTTCTCAGAATCAGACGGATTTGTTCAAACCCAGAAATTACCAAAAACAAAGAACTGGAATACATGTCTCGTTTCCAAAAACGGGGATACCCAGACAATGTTCTACAAGAATGTTTATAACGGGCACATCAACAGGACAGAACCTCGTTGCTTCAAAAACAAACACAAAAATCAACTGACCGCCCAGTCTTTGTGTCAAAATTCTCCACAGCTGCAAAAGAAATAAGAAGCATCATTAACACCAGATGGGAGATGTTATCGTCAGAAGACGACTTCAACAAAATTTTTGCCACTAAGCCTTTATTCGCGTACACTCGCGGGAAAATTTTTAAATCACTTCTATCCACGCCGTCCACTAGCCGATCTACTGCTCACCAGAAAGGAATGTCTAAGTGTAATAATTGTGTGCACTGCAACAACGTGATTATTGGTAACACTCTGAAACATCCATCTTCCGGCAAACCAATCATCTTCAAACATTTGTGCAATTGCAATTCCATGAACGTAATATATTGCATCAAATGCCCTTGTGGCAAAGCCTACATTGGCAAAACGGAAAGAAAAATCAAGGTGAGAATTACGGAACATAAAAGTAAAATCAGGAACTGCAGTACTTCTTCTCCACTTGCCACTCATTGGAATGAACTACATCATACTATTTCTCAATTGAGATTTCAGATAGTTGAACTCATCAGTATCACTCCAGGCATTGACACAACGCAAAAACTGCTGCAAAGAGAAATCTACTGGATCAAACACCTCAACACTTTGATTCCATCCGGTCTCAATGACCGGATTGATATGAATTGTTTCCTGTGAACACCTTGTACATCCTCATCACATACACTTTCTTGATTCCTGTACCAAATAATACCCCATCTTAGATCTTTATTCAATTTCCTTCATTTCAAACACAATGGGGACATATCTTTAAATTGATGTCACTAAATTTGCTTTCATGTTTATGTACTTATGTCGAATTGTACATTCTGTATTTGCACATAACCAGAGTGTTCAGCATGGTGTACTTGCCAAGATCTACATACAGAGCACTTTATTAACCCATACAGTTTCCTGTTTTCTAACCAAACACACCCGTTTCAATGTGTGCATGCACTGCCCTTGCTCTACAGGAACATCCTGATCGGTAACATTCCTTCGCTTTCACGGTATCTTGACATTGAGCCATTTCCGAGTGATTTAATTATTGCACTGTTTGTCATCCAGGTGTTCATCCCTCATTTCTTCTACACTCTTCCGTTTTTTGGGAGCTTAACATTGTACAATTTTTGAGCAATTTATTTACGTATCGATTTATTTCTCTGTTTAACCGTCCCGGTGTTCTTTCATCTATTCTTCCTTTTTATTCACATTTCACTATATTTTTCATTATATTCATTGTTCCATCGGTATTTTTTTTCCCTTGTCGCTCCGGGGATTATCTCTTCCATGTTCATTGTTTCACGTGACACATTCACCACCGCATATCCCATTAAACAACCGGGTTACATCTCCCAATCACCGCGCTTGTTACAGCACGCACTTCGGACTACAGATCTTCACTTCTTTGCTTCCCGGTTTTCCAGTTACAGGTACTTTTTCGCACGCAATGGGTCCTAATTCATCGCTCGTTTTTTTAATGGTTATCATTTCTTACAACGAGGATTCTTCTTGTTTCAGTGAGCGGCCCGCAATACGGGCACAACCTATCTTATCAATCCGGAGGCATCTCTTGTTGCCATCACCCGCTAAAGATCCAACAGCGCTGCCATTTCACTTTCTGTGAATAAGGTAAGCGTAGAAACACATTATGTGTTTAACTTTCCACGACTTTCCAATTTCTTCTTGTGGAATACATCAGCCTGCCATTTACTACATTTTCTCATTATAGATTTTCCGAACCCTCATTCGGTTGTGGAATTTTTTTGTGATAAACATAGCTATCACATGTTTTCAGGTGAGCGTCATTTGTCACGCGTATTTTCCACAGTTTGCACTCTTATTCATTCAAAATTCACCCTAAGGGGCCCACAAGCTCTGGTCTTCTAAATCAACATACAACACTCCCCACTAGAATACTTTTTCACTAGTGTATCTCACCATTGTCAAGCACATCACTCATGCTCTATGCCCATAGTTATTGTCACCATATCTACACATGTGCACTCCAATATCAGTCGTTTCTTTTTAACCACCGACATGGTTTAGAGCGTTCAGCATGCTGTGGGCCATTACTAACCTCCACCTGAGCATCATCGTATTTACATTGTTTCACAAGTTTCTGAACATAAAAAATGTATAATGCTCACATTTGTTCCAGGTTGGCCCCTGACGAAGGGACTGTCATAATCCCGAAATGCATTGGGCACTTTCCATCAACGACTTGAAACCATTTTCACTATGTATAATACAACTACGTTTGATTAATAGCGAATAAGTTAATTTGTACACTCAGTTAAGAAACTATTAACTTGTTGTACCATTGCGAATTTTCATTAAGTTTTCCCTCGGGACCAAATGGTCTAATACTAAAGATGTTTTGTTTACTCAAATATGTGTACAGTTTTTTACATTTGGAATTGTCATTTGAAACAACTCTGATTTAATTGCTATCTTGGGGGGATCCCCAAGTTTGTGAATAGTGCAAGGTACCAAGTGGGTTTTCCCACTTTCCCTTTTGTACGTCTCACTTCCGCAGTGACAGCGGAGTTAGTACCTTAGCACCCAAAGGTTAAATAATTTAAAACTTGTTGAACAAGAATCCAATAGAGTCTATCTTAAGGTGTGCTCCTTTCCTTCATTACCTCTGTAACAGAGAAGGGCCTGCTGGAATCCTGGACTAGATCCATCATGGTGCCTATATTTAAAAAAGGAGATTGGCAAGAGGTATCCTGCTATCGTCCAATCTCACTGCTGGATTCGCTGGGCAAGATTGTGCGTAGAGTGGTGCTCGAGCATCTCCAGCGGTGGGCGGAGGATGGTGGGGTCCTCTCCGATCTCCAATT